>NC_092872.1:584136767-585336767 GCF_028372415.1 Notamacropus eugenii
CCAGAGTTTCACAGTCAGTAAGTATTTAAGGTTGGATTTGAACTTAGTTCTTTCTGATTCTTGGTCGAGTACCTTGTCCACTGAGCCACCTAGCTGCCAAATTTATGTTATAGACAAGAGTCAACAGAGAAGAGAGGACATGGATGGTTTGCATCACTGGAAAGAGTAATTAGATTAGTGAGATGACAGAGTCCCTTAAAGTACTGATGAGAGAAGAAGGGTATTTTGTGTAGGCCACAGCTCCTTTTGCAGTGCTGTGCTGGAGCCAGCTCATACTGGCTCCAGGGAGCCTGATGTTAAATTTTTAACACAAGTGGGCATTTTATACCTCAGGAATCAGCAAATGATATAAATAAGGGTTGGAATTATCACTTTTATTGATTGTCTACACTTAAGAAAATGATGGAGAGCATTCTACTATTTGATAAACCCAAGGATCCCAGCTTCTGGGGTAAGAACTCACTGTTTGACATAAACTGCTGGGAAAACTGGATAACAGTGTGGTGGAAACTGGGCATAGACCAATGCCTGACACTATACACAAGAATAAAGTCTAAGTGGATACATGATTTAGGTATAAAGACTGATACTATAAACAAATTAGGGGAGCAAGGAATAGTGTATTTGTCAGATTTATGGAGAATGAAGAAATTTATGACCAAACAAGAGATAGAGAACATTATAAAGTGCAAAACGGATAATTTTGATTGCATTAAATTGAAAAGTTTTTGCATAAACAAACCCAATGCAACCAAGATTAGGAGGGAAGCGGAAAACTGGGAAAGAATTTTTGCAACTAGTGTCTATGATAAAGGCCTCATTTCTAAAATATATAGAGAACTGAGTCCAATTGATAAATGGTCAAAGAATATGAATAGATAGTTTTCAGAGGAAGAAATTAAAGCTATTTATAGTCAAATGGGAAAAAAAATGCTCTAAAACACTATTGGCTAGAGAGATGCAAATCAAAACAACTCTGAGGTACCACATCACACCTATCAGATTGGCTAGCATAACAAAACAGGAAGACGATAAATGTTGGGGAAGATGTGGGAGAGTTAGAACATTAAATCATTGCTGGTGGAGCTGCAAGCTAATTCAGCCATTCTGGAGAGCAATTTTGAACTATGTCCAAAGGGCTACAAAAAGGTGCACACCCTTTACCCCAGCAATATTGCTTCTAGGACTGCATCCCAAAGAAATCATAAAAATGGGAAAGGGCTCCACATGTGCAAAAATATTTACAGCAGCTCTCTTTGCAGCGGCCAAGAACTGGAAACCAAGGGGATGCCCATCAATTGGGGAATGGCTGAGCAAGTTGTGGTATGTGAATGTAATGGAATACTATTGTACTATAAGAAATGATAAGCAGGAAGACTTCAGAGAGGCCTGGAAGGACTTATATGAACTGATGCTGAGTGAAAGGAGCAGAACCAGGAGATCATTGTACATAGTAACAACCACAGTATGAGAGGCATTTTTTCTGGTAGACTTAGCCCTTCACAGCAATTCAAGGACCTGAACCATTCCCAAAGGTCTCTTGAGGCAAAATACCTTCCACATCCAGAGAAGGAACTATGGAATTGGAATGTAGAATAAAGGAAAATATTTGCTATTGTGTTATGTTTTGTTTTGTTTGGGTTTTTCTCATGGTTTCTCTCATTCATTTTAATTCTTTTATCCAACATGACTGATGTGAAAATGTGTTTAATAAGAATGTATGTGTAGAACCCATAAAAGACTGCGTGCCATTTCGAGGAGAGAGAGGGGACAGAGGGAGAGAAATCTAAGACCTATGGAAGTGATTGCAGAAAACTGAAAACAAATAAATTAATAATAATAGTAAAAAGGAAATGATGGAGGAAATATTAATCTTGCAGATTAGATTTAAAAGAGTATAATATGTACATATTCCCTCCCCAGAGAGCTGGTTGTTAAACATCTACCAGGACAGCCCTGGTTTTAACCTTCCTAACAACATTTAGATACGTCCTTGTCACTCTTTTGTATTCACCCTCTGCTGTGCATCCCTAGTTTCATGTTTTATATCTGTTCATTTAAACAGGAGCTTATTAGAGAATTTCATGAACAGATAAACTGGTCTCTTTGGATAACTCACAATTTCTTTTTCATCAGGCTCTTTGTGATTCAATCATTAGAATGCTGGATCTATTAGTTTATGCTTTTCCCAAAGCTCACTACAGTAAGTTTTGGTACCTCCCAAAGAATCTTGGGAGTCTCTATAAACTAGATTTAAATCCTGGCCATACTTAGAGAAACAGAGGTAGCTGCTGCCTTTTAAACAGGTGGTGTTCCCAAAGTTTGTAAGTCACTCATCTGGAACTTGGAATGCATTTTCCCATAGAAACAGAGTCATAAATGGTGATTAGGTTCCCAGGCTAGCCTATATGACCCATAAAGTTGACCAACCCTAGAGTAATAACAGTAACTATGAACTATTAGCTCCCCTAATCCCTGCTAGGCTCTAAGCCTGGAGTCCTGATTAATCTTGAGCTACAAAAAGGAGGAAGAAAAGAAGGTTGGAGAGGAGGTACAAGGGCAGTTTCAAAAGCAGGCTTTAAGGAAGGTCTGGGAGGAGAGCAGAGAAAGTAGAGATTTCAGAATCCTCAATTCTGGAGATCTGGAGAGTGGTGGGGAAGGGAGGGTGCTGCTTTAGACAGCATTTGTTTGTACAGGTTGTGTACAAATGGGGAATGCTTGGGTCAGATGATTGTGTTCTTAGGAAGTAACATGACTCTGTGTGTGCCTTAGTGCTCATGTGTCCCTTGGGTAGGTATGTGTTCAGTGATACTAGTTTAAGAAGACCTCAGAAAGGGGGTATTTTTGACAGTTGATTTTTAATATTAGTGATCTCTGAGGCAGTACGTAAGTTGCCCTGGTTTTGAAGACTGGGTTATTGTCCAAAGCTAGAGTGCAATGAATACAACTCCTTAGAACTCCAACATTTTTTTGGTTGTATCAATAGCCTCTGGCAGGGGAGTAGTTAAACTTACTGCCTAGGCAATCCAATTATTTTGCTTGCACTTTGCCAATTAGTCAAGGAAAAATGTATTCTACATTCTATCAACTGTACTTGTATTGTTTTTCATGTTCAGACAAATGTTCTTCAAAAGGAGGTAGTTATTAAGGAGGAGACTTGTTTTAGGAAATGTCAGACCATCCAGGTTAGATTTATTGGAGCTCAGGCAGGTGCCAAGGATTTCAAAAAGTGATTGTATACATTCCCTTCCCCCCCTCCCCTTGACTGATTATTCTAGAACCAGGACATAAGGATTTGAAATATGTAAGGAGAGTGACAGAAATAATGAAGTTCTGAAAGGCCAAAGATAGTTAATGGATAATGTATTTATATCATTTTGGAAGTATTTGGAATGCCAGTGCCAAGGAGCCTAACTAGGAAAAAAACCTGTCAGTGTTAAGCCCATGGTAATGTAACCTATGTAGGTAGAGTATGTGGTGGGATTTGTAGAAGTATCAATAATCTTGACAGTTCCACACTCGTCTGAAGTGCCAACCAGTAGAATTACTCCTTTGGATTAAGGCCTGGTGTCCAGATGATCCTTGAAAACATAGATATGTTTACTTGGGAGGGGGGAGTGAATGAATCTATCAATGTTAGCAGAAATTCATTTGTCAAATTAGCTAATTGTCACTTTCGAAGAAGAAGGGACTAAGCATTTTTAAAACACCTACACTGTACTAAACACAAATATTATCTCATTTGATTTTAGGAAGCAGAGGATAGGATCAAGTGGGGAATGATAACTAGAAACTTGATAGGTACAAGAGGAAAAAAAACCAGTCGTGAGGACAGTTTAACTGGAACACAGAGTATGTGAAGGGAAATGATATGGAAAGGGGCTTAAGAATACTACTGATAGATAATGCCTCCTCATACTTGAGCTTGCTTGGTAATTTATAAGAAAATCCTAGTCATCCCTCAAAGCAGAGATTTTTATTATATTCATCATAGCAAAGAAGGAGAGTTGGGCAAAATTGTAAAGTAGGCCAGCACTCTGGACCACTGAGCTCTGTCAGAGAGAAAAGCTCTAAGGGGATGCTTTAATGTGGATGCAGGAAACGAGTGGGAGAGCCTGGGGGATGTGGGGCTGGAAAAGGAGACAGTGGATGTTTACGTTACTGGCCAACTTGGCCTGCTTTGGGATTTTTGCCTAGCTCTGCTTCTCTGCTATAGTGAATAGGACAAAATTCCCTGTTTGGGGGAATGACCAGGATTTTCTTATAATTTACTAAGAAAGCTCAAGAATGAGGAGGCATTATCTATCAATATTACTCTGAAGCCCTCTTCCATGTTATTTCCCTTCACATACTCTATGATTCAGTCAAAGTATCCTCCAGTCTCTTTACTTACACCCAGTATTCCATCTCTCCTCTCTGGGTCTTTTCCCAGATGGACCTAAGTGTCTGGAACTCAGTTGTTCCCTCCTCACCTCTGCCTGGTAGAAACCCTACATTTCTTCCTGAGATAGCTCTGGTGTCATCTTTGGCAAGATGCCTTTCTCTGTTCCCCCTCCCCGCAATGAGTAATGTCCTTCTTGAAATTACTTTGCATTATTTTGCATTCCCTTATCTGTTTACAATCTCTACCTCCCTATTATGGAACATAAAATCCTTGAGGACAACTGTGATTGGGTCTCCAGTGCCCTGCAGGTTGTAAGTGTTTACTAAATATTAATTGAATAGACTTGAATTGGTGTAAACATCTTTACCCTGCTCTGTCCTCTCTCAGAAACTGTTATTCCTTTGATAACAGCAAATGAAATTTTGTCTTTTGGACACAAGTGGTTGAAAACATGCCATTTATAGCTTCCCTTTTAAAGCTACAGGCTTAGAAAATTGACTGGGCTTGGTTTATTCAACTCAATTCAATTCGACAAGGGCAGGTTGCTGGGGAAAGTGTGCTAGCTCTGGAATAAAGGGAGCAGGTTCAAAATCTGCCTCTGGCACTTTCTGCTTGTGTGACACTGGGCGAGTTACTTACCCTCTCTGGGTCTCGTTTTTCTCATTTGTAAAATGAGAAGTTTGGACTTCTGTCCCTTGAGGTTCCTTCCTATTCTAGATCTAGAGACTCATTAAGAACCTACTATGCACCTGGAACTGTGGTAGGAAGGCATAGGGATAAAAGGCAAAAATGAAAGTGTCTGTCCTCCATGTATTTGCATGGTACAGAATTTCTCATTCTTCATCCTTGCCTTCTTTCCTTGTCCCCTGGGTTTTCTCTTCCTGTATCTCCAGGAGATGATTTTTGTTTGCTGTTGTCCTTAATCCCTGACCTCATATATTCCTGGGCTCTTCTCTCCATCTGCAGGTGGGCACTTCCTTTGCTAGCACACTCTTTTTAAAAGGGCTCCCTTATACTGCAGACTTAGAAAACATATAGCTCAATTAAAAACTCATCTAGCATTTCACAGGCCCTATAGGCTCTTCCTCTTTGGCCCAAGTCCTGGGTTTGAGGCTCCTTAGTTTAGGATGCCAAGGAAGGATTTGGAAATGCTGTCCATCTATAATCCCAAAGTATGTACTTGCAAGGCTGCTTTTCACATCCCCCCACTTGGTATCCCAGGCTGCTAGGGAAGTCCCACAGAAGTGAATGAGTTCAGCCCTAGAAACTGTTCCACCACCAACACAGCAGCCTAGGAACTTTGTCCATCACTCATGAGAATTTCAATGTCTGGGTAAATAAATATTTTTGGGTCAGCTCTGAAAAACCCAGAAGTACTTATTGCATGTTGACTTTGGCCCTGAGCCCAGCCAGAGCAAAGCCCTGTAAAGCATTTTACAATGATAACTGCTAGAAGGAATGGCCAGACGGGGAGGTCCAGGCAGACTGGAATGAGAAGGACCAGCCAGTGCTCCATGGCACAGCTGACCTCAAAGAGGAAGAAGAGGCAAAAGGTCTGGGAGTGGAAATAGGTAAGAAAAATTACTCATTAGTGTTCATTTTGTAAATGGTTTATGAAATTGTTTGAAACCCACATTCTCAGACAATGGAGAAAGCCATAAATAGATGAACACAGTTATCTAAACATTGCCGTCTAAAATAAATCAAAAGCCAACTTAAATAGGACCAACCAATCTTTTAGAAAAAAAGCATTTCGCTTCTCATGCTTTCAGAATATGAAATTCCATTAAATAAACTGACTTGAGTGGGTTTTTTTAATAGTGTCTAATACCCATAGACTAGTTCCCATATTCATACTTTGGTATCTTTGTCTAATGTTTCCACAATCTTTATTTCTTATAGGGACCCATGGGAAAGAGTCATAATAGAATTGTAGTATTTCAGAGCTGGGAGGAACTTTAGAGATTGTCTAGTACAAATCACATCCAGTACAAATCACTTCTTTTAGAGATAAGGACTGTGAACAGGTTGCTTCTGCCCCTTGAGGGAAGGGACTACATGATTTTTGACGTTTATGTTCCTAGCACCCAGCAAACTGTCTTGCACATTCTGAGTCCTTCAGAAATGTTTGTCAAATTGAATTAAAATGGAAGTCCAAGGAGGTGATGGGTACAGCAGCCAGGGAGTATCACAGGGGGAGCTAGAATCAGTAGGAGAAAGAGAATGTCTTGGGCACTCCATGAAAGAGTTATAGTATCTCACCTTCATTGCTCCTGAAGTTAGACGAAATTAAGTGCACTAGAGCAAATTGTCAAGTTATGAAAACCCTCTGCAAATTTACTTTAACATCTTTGTCCTAAACAAAGTAGATGCCCCTGGACTCCCCAGTCTAATGGCTAACCAAGAATGCAGACAGAGCATTTATTCAGTACTTATTATGTGCCAGGCACTGTGTTAAGTACTGGGGATACAAACATAAGCTAGCAAGGGAGTCCTGGTGCTCGTGGAATTTGCATTCTCATAAGGGAAGGTGTACCAGAAAGGGAGCGAGAAAGCAGCACGGAGACCAGGAGTCCCAGATCGAATGTGATAAAGATAATGAGAGAAAGAGAAAATCATGGGAAGATTTGTATGAACTGAGGCAAAGGAAAGTAAACAGAACTAAGAAAATTATGTGCATGCTGACTACAGCAACCTAGATGGAAAGAAAAAAACAGAAGAGGAGAAACTGAATTCTCTAAAATTATAACTCAGCTAACACCCCAGGAAGAGACATGAGATGATGCCTCCTTTCTTTGCTGAGATGGAAACCCCATAGATGTTAGACTTTTGTAAGGTATTGGTTAGTTTTGAAGAACTTATTCTTCCTTACCCCCAACTTCCTTATTTGTTATAAGGAAAGGCTCCGGAGTAGTTGGAGGAGAAGGAGTACAACAGGAAATGTAGGTTAAGTAAAAACAAAAGAGGAATAAAATTTCCCTTAAAGAACCACAAAACTCTGTTCTAGAATAGATTTTGGTATAAGGCAGATCTACATCAGAATTGATTTCATACTTTTAAGCTACTCTCTTGAGAAAGTGAGCTCTTTGAGGAGAAGGACAGTTTTTTTTGCCTTTCTTTGCATCCCTAGCATTTCGCATAGGGTCTGGGGCATAATAAATGTTTAATAAATAACAGTACTGTTGTTGATAACTTAATGGAATAACTTACAGTCTTAATTATTGGTTAGTCCTGTCATATGAGCACAAAGTCGGCATCCTTGCAAGTTTCCAGTCTATTTGCAGAAATTTGCTGAGAAATTTATTATTCCTTGACCAGAACTCTGTGACCCCAAATCTGAAAGAAATAAAAGTCACAGAAATTCTGAATTCTTCGTAACAGTTCTATGGATTGCTAATGACATTACTTGGATTGTGTTTAAAACATTTTAGCTTTTGTAGTCATTTATTGGTGGAAAGAACAGACAGAAATATGTAATTGTCTAGGGTCCTTTCTTCTACTTAGTGCTATCTACCAAGAAAAAATTAATTTCACAAGTCTAAGATGGGAGAGGCATGGTTTAGACAGCTTTTCACCTGAAAATGATCTGGGGATGGGGGTTCAGTGAACTATGAGCTCAGTAGGAATCAACAGTATTATATGGCAAACAAGAAAGCTAATGTGAGCCTAGGCTTCAGTAACAGAGGCATAGCATGTGAAGTGAGCTTAATCATCTGTAACTCAACTGGGGGGAATCCCCAAGAACTGAGGTATATGTTGGAGAGCTGCCTGTCTTGTCCTGTCAGCCTGGAACCCGTTTGGTGACAATTATGTGTTCTGTAGTCTTACAGTATGGTAATTGGGACAAATTGTAGTCTAGCCTGGGAACTGGTCTGAAATGGCTGCGTTTTAAGATGTTATCCCTGGGAAGGCTTTCAGGAAGTCATTCTGGTCAGAATTAGAATCTCCAACTGCCTTTTGGCTTCCCACTCTGGGTAAATGATGCAAAGCTGAATTCCCATGGCTCAGCAATAGCTGCTGGCTTTCCTGTCAGCTGAGAATTAAACTGTTTGTTTATAGCTTGGACCCACATGTCGTTGGGTCTTTAGAAGAATGGGATGCTACTTACAATTTCACCTCTGGGCCAGGAAAAAGGAAGGAAAATGTGAGCAATTACACCATATGATAGATCCATTTCATCAGCGTGTTAATCAGCTATTACCAGAAAGGGGCAAACAAACACTGGACTAGAAATAAGGAGATAAGTTGATATCTTAACCTTGACTAACACTAAGTAGCCTGTGTATGCTTAGAATGCGCTTACTTCCTACCTCTCCTTCATCAAGTTCCTCTCTTCCTTCATGCTACAGCTCAAGCACCATTTTCTGCATGAAGTCTTTCATAATTCCCTCATTTGCCAGTGTCCTCCCTACCAAACTACCTTTATTTTATTTTATTTTTTACTGCTTTGTATATAGTTTTTATTTAACAACAACAGTAGTAATCACTAGCATTTATATAGCACTTTAAGATTTGCTAAGTACTTACAAATTTTATCTTCATAATAACCCTGGAAGGTAGGTGTTATTATTATTCCCATTTTATTGGTGAGGGATTTTGGAGTGCTTTGTATTTGGATTGTTATCTCTACAGTGTTTCCTCTCTTTGGCCTAGATAACCCTGTTAAGTTTAAAAAGCTGGAAGATACCAACAAATGACAGAAAAGCAGTGAGGAGAGTGGCATCTTCAGTTGGTAAATCCTGAGCAGGGGATTGGATAGAAGCTGCTTGACTTTTTCCCATCAGTCTCTGGTGGTATATTTCCTAGAAAAGGAGGGATTCCTCTCCAGTTTGCAATGGAGTACCTTCATTTGAGTTTGCACCGAGTATTTGCTTCTCTAGTGGCTGTGGGAATGAGGCAAAGATGGAAAAGAGTAGTTTTTACCACAGACTGTCATGAGCATGAATGAAATCATGCCTGTAAAGTAATTCTCAGTCCTCAGAGGAAAGACAATGTAAATGTCAAGGTTCAGTTCTTATTTTCAGTTCTCCACTTTAAAAAAAAAAGCATTTTAGAAAATACTGTTGGAGTTATAGTTAACTACAAATGTAATTTAAGGAATATTAAAGACAACATTGTGAAATAAACATTGTGGTCAAAGCTACAGAAACTGGCCCATTGACAGAAAGGTATAGTTTAAAAACTAGAGTTTTGGTTCTAATTCCAAATTTGTGTAGCTTTGTGATGCCCCGCAAAGCACTTGAAGTTCTAGGTGCCTGAGTTTTTCAACTGCCAACATCAGAAAGAAGGGTGACGTTCTTTTGGTAGTAACTGAGAAAGAAGACTTGGTTTATATTGATTATGATATCTTATCTTATTGATTGGTTATAAGTAAGAATAAAGGGTCCAAAGGTGACTTCTAGGTTTCAAATCTAGGTGACAGAAGAATAGTGGTACCCTTGTAGAAATACGAGGAGAGGTAGTATTTGGGGGAAAAGGCAATGAATCTTGTTTTGAATATGTTCAGATGCATATGGGACACACTTATGGAGATGTCAAGGAGGCAGTTGTAGATATGGAACTGCAACTCAGGAAAGAGATGAGGACTAGACATGTAGATTTGAGAGTTATGTATGTAGAAATGATAGTGGATTCCATGGGAGATGATGAGATGACCAATAGAGAGACAGTCAAGAGAGAAGACAGAGCTCATTGGCATGCCCATACAGAGATAGTAGGATGCACATCGTAACCCTTCAAAGGAGACAGGAGTATAGATCCAGTAGGTAGGAAGAGAACCATGACAGCACAGTATCACAAAAACCTGGGGAAGTCAATAGGATCAGATCTGCAAAAAAGTCAAGGAAAAGGACTGAAAATGGCCATTGTATTTAGTAATAAAAAGACATCATTGGTCACTTAAAACTTTTTTTAATCAGCCATTTGGGGAGTATTGATAAGGCCTTAGACTTTTTCCAATTTTTTAGAAATCTTTCAGATTCCTTAAAAATATTTTTATTCAGGTTCTTGCCATCTGTGTACTTGGTATATTTTTTCTTTAGTCTCACTCCTATTTATTTATGTAGCCCATCAGGACCTGTGATTTTACAATCCAAGTGTATTGGTTCCACTGTTATTAATGGAGAAAATAGAGGTGGCATGGTGCCATGGAATTGGTTTTGGAATCAGACAACCTGAGTTTGAATTCTAACTCTGCTACCTGGGTTAATATGGGTCTTACTCTCCTCATCAGTAAAATGAGGGGATTGGACTCGATGAGCCCTGAGATCTGTTCTAACTCTCAATTCTATTAACGTTTACCTTGTAGGACTTACTGAATTCTTTGTAGGACAGCTTTGTTGTGTTCTGGTTTTGTTTTGTTTTGTTTTTTACTTTCTCTGAAACAGATGTGCAAATGCTTATCATGAGCACTGAAAAATGGGGTGACTGATCGTTAAGTGTCCCATGAAATGATTCTTTTTGTTGCCTTTGGGCAAACCATAAAACCAATTCCTCTCATTCTTTTATTTGCTTCTCCAAGGAAAACTAGTGAGATAGCCTTTAATTCAGCAGAAACGTTTTTATTCTGGTTTTGTTTAGAGTAAAAATGTCACAAATGATGTAAGGTCTACTTGTTCCAATAGCTTGCACTAATTGGTGATTGGCCATGGATCTCACATTTGGAGTATAAACGGTGAAGCTAATATTCCTAAACTGTCTGAAATCTGGGTAAGTGTTGATCTTCTCTCCCCAATCTGCTGCTGTTCTGCCACCATCACTGTAGAAGTGGAAGGGGGTCATACAAGGATGAGGGCCATTTTGTATGTTTCTTTATTCTAGATCAGGGGAGAGGATGCCACTTTCTCCTGGCCATGACTTCACACTCTCCTGGTTTCCCTCTTGTTTCTCCTGCAATGGCACTTCCTCCTTTTCCTTTAAATGTGAATATTTCCCAAGGTTGTGGTCTTGGTGTGCTTTTCTTTTCTCTATGTTTTCCCTTGGTGATCTTATCTGTTTTTATTGTGTGTGCATGAGTGTGTGTGTGTGTGATTGTGTGTGTGTGTGAGTGTGTGTGTGCACCTCTAATCTTGGAGCTAACTCCTGTTTATCTTCACCTACATATCTTCTAGTACTTCAAATGCTAAAAATGGAATTCTTTATCTTTCCCCTAAAACTTCCTCCTCCCCTAACTTTTCTCTGGCACCATCATCCCCCCATTCACCCAGGCTTGAAACCTCAAAGTAACCTCTTATTCTCCTCTCACTCCCACATCCAATTAATTACCAGGTCCTGATGGCTCTATCCCTTCGTTCATCCTTTTCTCCCTTTCCTCTTTTCTTCTCCTTGCCTCTACTTATATAGTTGTTTTCTAGCTCACCAATCCATCCTTCCAGCTGCTGACCAAATAATTGTCCTAGTGCTCTCTTTTTGAGTGCATCATTCCTCCCCTTGGGAATCATCTTTGGTTCCTGAATATAGTATGCACCCTTTATCTTCACCTTGAAGACCTTTCTGGACTTATTTCAGGGATGTGCTGGAGTCAGCTCCTGAGAGCTGATTATTAAAATTTTAGTGTGAGCATTTGCACCTTAGAAATCGGCAAATGCTATATAAATCTGGACTTGATCTATTGTTTTATTGATTGCCTAGTCTTTGGAAAGTGATGGAGAAAATGTTAAAAATGCCGATTCAATTTAAAGTGTATTCTGAGTATATTTTTTCAGTGTCAGTTATTAAATATTTACCAGCACCCCACTGCTTGCACCTGTCTTATATTTTGTATTATAGTTAATCATAGATGTGTTGTATCTTCCTACTAGAAGGTATACTCTGTGAGCATAGGGACCCTGTCACGTGTGGCTCAATGCCCTATAAAGTGGATGTTTTAATAAATATTTGTTGAATTTCAATACTAGATTCATTAACAACAATAGCTGACATTTATATAGCACTTCAAGGTTACAAAGAGTTGGCCTCACTTGATCCTTACCACAATTCTGTGTAATCAGTAGTATGGCTATTTTTATACCCATTTTACAGATGAGAAAAATGGCAACTCGGATTAAGCAACATTGACCTTGTTTACGTAGCTAATAACTATCTGCAGCAGAATTTGAATGTAGGTTTCTTCTCATTGAAACCTAATGTTCCTTTTACTATAATATGCACCTACTATACCACACTATAAGTTTGAGGGTAGGATATGTTTTTTGTTTATGTTTGCATCCCCAGAGTTGAGCAGTTTTCTACACATAGTTCATGATCAATAAATACTTTTAAAATTTGTTTAATTTGAATATTAGAATAACGACAAGCTCTGTGGCTTATTTAATCTTTATAGCTACTAAGCTTTGTTCATAGTCTGTTGGGTTGAATCAAATTGTCTGTTTAGAGACCTAGAATAATTTAAATAAGAAAATTAGTTGGTTGACTTCACTTGTGGAATTATATGTTGGGATTGGTAACTATTGTAAAGAATCAATTTGAGTAGAAAAGTGGCCATATATCCAATATGTACTGGCACAATCTGTTTCCATGGCTGAAGTAGAATTCCATTATAATATTGTATATTATGTCATGATGTCTTAGACATTCCCATGATAAGACCTTAGATATTCCTTAGATCTGACCTATGGTAGAATCCTGGATGTTATATCTGAACAGGGAACCCAATTTATCTAGGAACCCCAAATTGGAACCACCCAAGTTGTCATTGCCACATGAGGTTTCATTGTACTATAGTAGTAGATAGTAGTAACAACAGACAGGTGGCATTTTAGAAGTCTCTTCCTGACTTTAGTGATAAAGTTGGACTTCAGGTGAAGAAACAAGTAATAATATCTAATCTAAGGGCATTATGAAAGCCAGATCGCTAATGATGAAAACAACGCTCCATTTGTGATAAGGACTGTGGTATCTCTTGTCAGCAGCAGTACTCCCATCCCATTCTCTAGGACATCAAAGGGACTTCTAAGCAGTTGGTGAGATACTCAATGAGAAAATTGGACCCCATAAAATCAAGTTTTCCCCTTTAAGGGGACCTGCCCCACTTCTCAAAAAACCTGTTCATTTGGGTGTCCAAACACCATAATAGGATTTTTTGCACTGAAGTCCCCAAACACTGGGTGATGTTCCCATAGGGAAGCTATGTGTTTATCTAAGCAGGTCAAGGTAAATGGGTTTTATGCATAACTTCTTGCAGCCATCTTTCCATTTCTTCTACCTCTCCAATTTTTGCAGTTTTAGCATTGTCCAATCTAATAGCAATGTGTGTGTGTGTGTGTGTATAATAATAGGATGGTCCAGACACCTTTTGTGTTCGAAAGAATGAAACGCCACCTTATTCAATTTGCTCTTCTTACCTATCTACCTTTATGCTGGTGTTAAAGAATATTCAGGGGGAGGGGAAATGTAAACAGAACTTTCTCCACTTGACTGCCTCTTGAGATCAGTTCTTCTACCACTCAGCTAAGGGATGCCCCCCAAATGGGGCCACATCAAAGCAAGAGGAGTGGTTGCCTCATTGCCAAAGGAAGAATCCAGGGTAGTAATGACTCCCATAGTTCCATCTGTTTACTTCAGCTTTCTTAGAAGGACTGTGGTTTGTAGGTATGTAATCACAGTGCAGAGAATTGCACCTAGCTGGAAGCTAGGGTTCTGGGGTCAAAAAAGAGGGTACATAGGAGAAGGTCATCTTCCTTATTCCACGTGGTGGCCATTTATGGAGCATTTATGCTAAGATGAAAACCAAAATGGTCGAAGTGTGCTCGGGGCTCATGTCCAACTCAAATGGTTTGAGAACACTCCTGTTTCTTAACTTCACTTGTAACTACATGTGAAACAGCATATACTCCCTTTTCCTTCCCCAAGACACATGACAGTTCCTGCCCAGACTGATCATATTACCATTTCCTCCCTAAAGCCAATTAAAGGTCTCTAATCCCCTCTTTTGTTTATAGAAAGGATGAATTTGATTCAGAAAGGATGCATGGATTGAGCCAAATCCTAAAAGATTTTAGAAAGGGAGATTTCTGCACCATAGGCAGGAACACACCCTTTTTACGCTGATGAGATTATTGTGAATTTTTCCATCATCTGACATACTTCACGCCCACGCTGTCTTTCATCTAATTCTCTCAAGTGTGCTGTAAAAATGGGACTGTGTCTTTACCATCCAATCCTAATGTACACATGTGCTTTGATGATCACTTTCAATGATATACAGAGACACCAAAGTGTGGGATAGCTATATGTATCCAAGATCACACACAAAGGAAGAGATAGGGCAAAGAAGAGAAGTGAATCCATTTGGGACTTAACTTTCTTGCTTCATCCAGAAGTTTACAGTGGATTCATTGTTCTCCAGGTGTTCTCAGGCATAGAAAGAACTGAAAAGGCCTTCCCAGTGAAATCTCTGTGTTTGGGGCTCTTTTTCCCATCTGAGTGTGAACTCCAAAGTGTTTTCCTGGAGGCAGGTTTAATAGCACTACTGATTTTCTGATCTCTGTTCCCCAGCCCTGGGTCACTTAGCTAAACTCTAGTTCCATATCTACTACAGTGGATAATGGCCCCCTGGTTTGGAAATATGATTCTTTACTAGTTAGATCCAGTGGCTAGGAATGTGAGCTCTGGCTCTTACAAAATCTCACACAGATTTATGATCTCAAACACACGATGATGATTAAGAAGCTGTCCTTGCTTCCTGTCTTATAGATGTTCCAGGTAAATTAAGGAAGTGGTATTCATATGCCTTGGTATACCTGGAGAAAAGAGGAAGGTCACATAATTTAGGGTAAAGAATCCTGGCTCAAACATTGAGCAAATATAAGACATCATTAAGGAGCAGCTAAGTGGTACAGTGGATAGAGCCGTAGGCTTAGAATCAGGAAGATTCATCTTCATGAGTTCAAATGTGACCTCAGATACTTACTAGCTGTGTGTCCCTGGGCAAGTCACTTAACCCTGATTACCTCAGTTTTCTCATTTGTAAAATGAGCTAGAGAAGGAAATGGCAAACCACTCCAGTATCTCTGCCTAGAAAATCCCAAATGGGGTCATGAAGATTTGGATATAACTGAAATGACTGAACAACAAACAACAAAGCATTATCAAGCAAGCCATCTAAACTCTGACTTTGTTTCTCTATACTATCAAGATGACCCTAATCCACCTCCCAGGGATTCTATAAAGATAGACAAGGACAGCTAGCTTTGTCAGATTGCTTTAAACTGCTTGGAAGTGAGGTTATATAAATACAAGGTCTTATTACATTAAATAAAAACTATCATTATTCATTGGCAAAGACCATTACACCAAGAAACCTATCTCCTATTGTAGTAGGGCGTGAACAAAAAGGGGAAAAAAACCCTAGTTTTTTTCAGAAAGATAGTGGTTATCCACAGCTGTGTTTTGTGGGTTATAACAAGAGGATTTTTGATGACCTTTCAAAGCAAGGTTAATAGCTACCTATACTTCTTTCCTTAACCATGTGGTGATGAAAATACTGAGAGATTGTTTTCCCAGCTAATTGCTAGATGTAGGAAAGGAGAGTATGTACTCTATACCTTTTTACCTGCATTGCTGACAGGAGAAAAGACTCTGAAACATTTCGAAAGGACACATTGATTTTAAATTTCCATAGGTCTAGCATCCTTTGTGTTTGTAGAATGTCTCATTTTTAATAGTAAATAGGAAGTTGACCTAATTGGATGAGTCCCTTTCTCTAACTCCCATGGGTAGAATGGCTTGTTCAGAAGATGGATGGCCAACATAGATAAAAGGTTTGCTATTTCTTATACAGCTAAATAATTAAGTATCTATGGCATATGTTGGAATTAATGGGAGATGGAATTTAAAAAAATCCTTTCTTTGTTGAAAAAATATAGGTATTTGTGGCAGGAAGGGAAGTAAAATGTGAATGGCAAAATCAGATTCTTGTGGTTTGAATATTTTCCCCCTTTCTTTTGTTCCCTCCAAAATATGAAAAGGAAACATCTATACACACATGTGCTGATGTAGAGAGGAAATCATGCATAATGAGCAAATGCAATTTCAACAGTGGAAGATCCCTGGTCATTTTCTCATTATCATGTAGATTTAGGCAGTTTTTGCTGAGTATAGATGTGAATTTTTAACCTTTCACACTACCTAAAATGTTTGAATAATACTCATAGAATCTCTGCTTGCATATGAAGGTTTCCAGTTACCACTTGGACATTCTTTGTTTTTCCTTGCAAACTAAAATATTTTAAGCATGAAACTTTCTCTCCCTCTCCAGCTTCTTTATGCTTTGTTTTCTGTATATTACCAACATATGCCTATGTAATGCCCTAACATTTATATATTTTTGTGTAAGCACACTGAACCAATATTAAGGCGGTCTCATTCTTGTTCTTTGATTTCTATTGGGAAATACTATTGACCCATAATCAGAATTTGTACTTTGCATTCTAAAGTTTGCTTGGAAAAATGAAGCAGGTGAAAGGTGGATACATATCTCTTCCAGATACTTTGAAGCAAGCTGTAATTCCTAAACATATCAGAAGGCCATGTAATTCATAAACATGCCAGTGAGGCTAACCTCTTGCCCACCGACCATTTGAAATTATCAGTGAAAGAAACAAAACTATGGAAAAGCACAGTGAATATGCAAAAGAGATCTGGCAGCTTAAGTGAGCACCCCTATTTCAGAGTGAATTTTACATATCAATTGAAGATCCTGAATGCGGGAGCTTTATTCTTGTTGTTAAAAATATCTAAGAAATGAATGTAACCCTGATTATTAGGGTATCTCAGATATGTCCCCAGGCTCCCCCAAGGTATGTAGGACAAAAGAGCTAATGAGTAGATCTGGGGGTTGTGATAAGTGGAAGTTATTCCCAAGGGCTAGCTTAAACTGCTTTAATCTGATTGAATTTTATCACAGTATTAACACCATCTTTCATTATAGCTGATGGGGGTAAAATAGAAGGCAGATAAGGTGCCTGGGTGGTGGCGGTTTTGTTTTGGCTTCCCAGTAAGAGACCCTTTGAATGACATTAGCACAAATCCAACTGAATCTTCTCAGAGATTGCCCAGCCCAAGAAACCCTTGATCCCCCAAATCAACAAATGAAAATGGATACTTTTGAAGGTGAATTAAGAGAGGAAAAGGATTTAGCCAACCTGTGTTGCTTTTTTGTAATCTTATTTGGCTTCCAAAGACGTCAGTTAATAAAGTTTCTAAAATGTTTAAGGAAAATAATAAGAAACAACCACAATCTCTTTGGAAGTCATTATCCTCTTCATATTGACCTAAAACTACTTAAGTGAGTTCAAGGGAACCGTCCTTGCCCTCTTCTGTAAAATCTGGAAATTGGAGTTTATGGAATATTCAGGAACGCTTTGAGACAGGGATCAGAGATGAACAAGAGAGATGATTAAAGAGTGGGGAAAATAAGACCTGGGAGGGAAATATTAAGGGACAGACAGAAGAGGACCAAACAACCTGAAGATAACTCTTTCTGAAGATAGTGATTCTCTACTTGCCATGGATACCGTGACCAAGCAGGAAGGGATGGCTTCATATTTGCATTGGGAGAGATTAGATTAGATAAATGGGGAAAATAAACTCACAACCTCCCAGCATTGAATTGGTAAGTTATGGCTACCTCAATGACATTGAAGAGCTAATTTCTACCAGGAAGTTATTAACTGGAAGAATTTAACTGAAATAATTTGCCTTATGCCTTCCTAATTACCTGAAAGAATTACTATTCCTTCTAGTTCAAGAATTCATTCATTTTCTCCACTCAGCTTGGAGGGCACTTGTTACAGGATCCAAACCATTTATTGGACACCATCTATCCTGCCCAAGAATAATTAATAATAGTAGATGAGTGCTGTAAGAATTGTAAAGTACTCCGCATGCCTAATCTTAAGCGGTCCCCACTAGCCTGTCAAGTAAGTACCTGTATTATCCTCCTTTGAGAAGTGAAGCAACTTCTCTACGGCAAGTAAGAGAGGTGGGATTCCAATCTATATCTTCCTGACTCCAAGGTCGGCATGCTATTTGCCGTATTTACCATACCATACCATGCTACTTTTAATTTAATCATTCATTCATTTCTTCCTTTCACCTTGGATAATATTTATTATATTACATACACATAGGGCACTTTTGTATGTCTGGAACTGTTATTTTAAAAATTTACATGCTTTATCTCCTCAACTAAATTGTAAGCCTCTTAAATTCAAGGACATGTCTCTTGGATATTCCACAGTGTCCAACACTTTTATTAGGCGCCTGTTACATCAGACAATTAGGTATAGAATTGAATTAATCTAAGGGAATTTAGGTATCACAGACTCACTGAGGGCCTTCCTGGCTCCCTCTTTTAACTCATACACAGAAGGAATCCCTACCATAATATAATTGAAAAAGGATTGTCCAGGAGTAGCCAGCTGGTGCAGTGGATAGAGTGTGCTGGGCCTGGAACCAGGAAGATTCAACTTTGTGAGTTCAAATCTGACCTCAGATACTAGCTGAGCAAGTCACTTAACCCTCTTTGCCTCAGTTTCCTGAACCACTCCAGTATCTTTGCCAAGAAGACCTCAACAGGGGTCACAAAGACCTGGAAGAAAATGACTGAATAGCAACAAAGTCTTATCATCTAGTCCAACCCACTCATTTATTGATTATATTAATTCATTGAATATTCATGACATATTTATAACGTACAGACTAAAAGGAAATTTTTTGTGCTGGGAGAACCTAGCCAACTATAAAGTATTCCTTCATAATAGAGTGCCTGAAATGTGAAGGAAAATAGATTCCTTCAAAGAATCCTTCTTTGGCTGAGCTGTAGCAGAAGACTCAGTTCAATGACAGGCCAAGAAATTATCTTAAAATTTAGATATACAGAGATTTATAAGATGATTCTGGAAAGGTCACCCATGAATGCTCTCGTTCAATTCAATTTAGTGAACATTAACTAAATGATTATTCTCTGTAAGTCAGTGGGACATATCAGACTGTCCTTGGACTCAGGAAGACTCGGGTTCCAGTCCTACTTCTTACTCATAATAACTGCATGGTCTCTGTTGAATCATTTACTATCTCAAGCCCTCAGGTACCTTTTAAGACCACAAATTACAGAGAAGTTGATTATCTGCTTTCCTTTAAGCAATCTCCATGGTAGAATTTTCCTACACAGAAAAAAATCACAGGTTCAGACTTCTCAGTATGTAATGTACTTTGAAAAGTGCAGGGTCTACAAAGATGATATATGATACAATTCTAGTCTCCCCGTAGTCTTACAGTCTCCTGGTAAATAGGACATGTACACAGGGAAGTATAACAGAAAATAATGAGTGATGGAGACCAAGAAGTACATTTAAGGGGATCAAGGAAGGAACCTGAAAAAAAGTATAATTCTGAGAGGAGGAGATGAGACCGTAATGCATTTGGTCATGGGAATGTCCACCTTTTCAAATGCATGGGGATGGGAGGCAGTATTTCAAGTTCAGGAAACATCTAGTAATCCAGTTTGACTAGAACACAGAATGGATGAAGAGGAAGGATGAGAAATAAAGCCAGAAAAATTAGTGCTTGATTGTGTAGGGACTTAAATGCCAGTGGAGTGGTTTGGATGTCTTCCTTACTTTTCTGTAGAGTTCAACTAATCTCTAAGACTCATTTAAAATATTAAATAAAAATAATTATGATAATGGTAAAGAGAAGGGTGAAATGAATGAAAAACCCTGAGAAAGTGTTTCTGGGTAATTAATAATAGATTTATTAATTGGGCTGTCCAGCAATCAAAAAATTGGTGGTCGGTGGTTTCTCTTGGTAACCAAAGACTACCCAAAGGAGATCCCAAAAGCCTTAAATAACCATTCTGAAAGGGAATTCTTCTGACTAGTGAAAAATCAATGTTGATTGGTGGACTAATGAGGAGATGGGCTAAAAGTCTTCAGCTCCCTCTACTGAGAGCCTGGCTTGATCATGAAACTCAGCAGGCTGTAGTAATCTGGGCGGGGCAATCCATCTCCATCCAGACCTCTCTGGCTGGTTTTTTTTTTCATGAACAGGGTCACCCTAAACTTGAATAGAGGGGAACAAGGACAGGGATTCTTTCTCTTAGGGTAATGACTTGCTCAGACTGGCTTTTGTTTATACTCTAAATAGGAATTAGGTTTCCTAGTTGGGTGGAATCCCTCCCAGAATGGAAGAGCATGTTCCTTGAGGGCTAGGAGTAACCTCATCAGTTAGCCATGTCTTTCAAAAACATACTGACCTTAACAAGATTTTGAATTCTAAACAGAAATTAGAAGGAGAAAAGCCTGGATCCCAATTTAATAATTAGTTATTAATATAATAGTATAGTAATAATCTCAAGGGGATGTTGTAAGTAACGAGAAAAAAGCCACGTATCATGGAATTTTAGTGTTAGAAAGGAACTCTAGTCTAAACATCTAGTTGGCCATGTAGGCCAATTCATACATACCTAATGACAATGTCCTTCATAATATTCCATTAAATGATCATCACACTTGGTTAAAAGAATTCCAGGGAGATCCACTACCTCCCAACGGCATACTTCCCCTTTGGAATGGTTCTAATTCTTAGGAACTTTTCCCTTGAGTTTCAAACTGAAAATTGCTTCTCTGCAACTTACACCCATTGCTCCTATTTCTGTTTTCTAGACCTAACGGAACTCTAATTTCTTTCCCACACCTCTTCAAATACTTAATGACGATTATCATGTTCTCCTGTAAGCCTTTTCTTCACGCTAAATAATCCTTGTTGTTGTTCAGTCCTTGTTCAGTCGTTTCAGTCATGTCCAACTCTTTGTGACCCCATTTAGGGTCGTCTGGGCAAAGAGACTGGAGTGGCTTGTCATTTTCTTCTCCAGCTTATTTGATAATGAGGAAACTGAAGCAAACAGGGTTAAGTGACTTGTCCAGTGTCACACAGATGGCATGTATCTGAGACTGGATTTGAACTCAGGTCTTTCTGACTCCAGGCCTGACAGTCTATCTTCTGTGCCACCTAGTTGCCCTCCACCACCCCTCAAATTGCATTAATCTTTTCTAATAATTCTCATGCACATGGTCTTGAGAACCTTGACCCTTCTGGTTATACTCTGGATTATTAAAATAAAAATTAAAGATAGCTCACATTTATACGACTCTTTAGGTTAACAAATTGCTTTGCATACATTATTTTGGTGGATCCTCACATCAAACATTATTATCCTTATTTTAGAGATAAAGAAACAGAGACTCAGAGAGTTGTGACTTCCCCAGGGTCACTTTGTTGGTAAATGTCTGAGGCCAGATTCAAACTCAGGCCTTCCTGACTCCAAAGCAATCTATCACTTTATCTACTGGTCAATTTCTTTATGCCTTTCTTAAAATTAGGGCATTTAGTTGAAATGAGCTCCAGGCCTGAAATCAAGATGACCTGAGTTCAAATCCAACCTCAAAACTTTACCAGCTGTATGACCCTGGGCAAGTCACTTAGCCCTGTTTGCCTCAGTTTCCTCATCTGTAAAATGATATGGAGAAGGAAATGATGAACCATTCCAGTATTTTTGGATAGAATATTAAAAAGCAGAAACATAATTTTGCTGACAAAGGTCCATATAGTCAAAGCTATGTTTTTTTCAGTAACAATGTTTGGCTATTAGAGTTGGACTATAAGGAAGGGTGAGTTCTGCAGAATCAATGCTTTAGAGTTGTAGTGCTGGAGAAGATTTTTGAGAGTCCTTTGGACAGCAAGGAGATCAAATCAATCAATACTTAAAGAAATTAATTCAGACTCTTCCGTGGAAGGACAAATATTAAAGCTTGAATACTTTGGCCCTATAATGAGAAGACAAACTCATTGGAAAAGACTCTGATGTTGGGAAAAATAGAAGGCAAAAGGAAAAGGTAGAGGATGGGATGGATAGACAGTGTCATGGAAACAATGAATATAAAGTTGGACAGACTTCAAGGGATAGTGGAGAACAGAAGGACCTGGCATGCTATGGTCCATGGGTTCACAAAGAATCAGACAGGACTGAACAACTGAACAAGAACAGTCCTTAAAATTGGTGCCCATAGGTGAGTACAGTATGCCAGTATGTCTGACTAGGGCAGTGGACAGTTAGCACTCTCACCTCTGTGGTTCTGTATGCTATGCCTCTCTCTTAATGCAGTTTAAGAGTGCATTTGCTTTCTCAGCTGTTGACTCATTGAGCATTCACTCAACTAAACCACCTCTCATTTGTTGCTCCCTCCCCAATCTTTGTAGTGAAATGGAATGAGTACTAAGCGTGAAGTAAAAAAAATGTGAGTGCAAATATGGCCTCCATAACTCACCAGGTGTGTGACCATGGCAAGTCACTTAAGAGCTTGAGTGTTAATTTCCTTATCTATAAAATGGGTATAATTTCTGTGGTACTCATCTTATAGAAGTTTTATGAGATTCAAAATAAGAGAATGTGTGTAAAATGCTTTGCTAACCTTAAAGTGTTATAAGAAAATACCTTTTGCTATTATTTTGTGAAGTTGCTTTTTCAAAATCCCAGCTTAAAACTTTACTCATCTCTATTTAATTTCATCTCCTTAAATTTGGCCTGATACCAGAGATTGTCAAGATCTTTTAAGTCCTACCTCTGTCATCCAAGGTGTTAGTTATTTCTCCTTGCTTTGAGTCATCCTAAATTTGCTGTCTACACCTTTATCCAAGTCATTGACAAAAATGTTAAGCAGAATAGGATCAACCTAGGCATAGATCCTGGGGCACCCCACTAGATACTTCTTTCCAAGTTGATTTCAGTCAGTAAACATTTATTAAGAACCTACTACATTCCAGGTACTGTGCTAAGCGCTAGGGATACAAAAATAGGGAAAAGACAGTCCCTGCCCTCAAGGAGCTCATCCTGATCATTATCAGAGGAGCTGACAATATCAAACCATTGGTGAAAGCTGGTTGGGTCTGGTTGTAAAATCAGTTCAAAATGCACCTAATTACAGTTTTATCTCTTTTCCGCAAGAATAGCTTGAAAGACTATCCCACTGCTTTGTTGAACACTATTTATACCATATCTAATGACTTCTCTGACTTTACCCTCCTTCTACTCTGTATGTATCTTGTATGTACTGATTTGTATATATTTCCTCTCTCATTAGAAGGTAAGCTACTTGGGGGTAGGGACTATTTTAATTTTTCTTTGAATCCTCAGCATTTATCCTGGTACCATAGAATAAGCATTTTATAAATGCTTGTTGATTGATTGATATACCTTTAGCATCTCTCTGACATCCCAGTTTATAACACTGGCGAAAAGAAGGTTTTGTTTAGCATGACCTGTCTTTGGTTAATCCACGTTGGCTGACTTTTAGTAATTACCACTTCCCTTTCATAGATTGTCACTAACCATAACTTTAAGAATAACATTCTGATATTTTGACAAGAATTGAAGTAACACCCATTGTCCCATTGTTTTCAGATTCCAATTTCTTCTCTTTTTTAGGACTTAGGACCTTTGCCCTTTTCCAATCCCAGGATGTCTTTTCCTGTTCATAATCATTCAAAAATCACATTAGTAGCTCAGCCATCAAAAAGGATAATCATTTTAGACCTAAAAGGGGTCTTAGAGATTTTCTAGTATAGGCCTCCATTTTATAGATGAGAAAACTGAAGTCCAGAGGGACTGTGATTTGTTCAACATCAAATAGAATTAGGATTTTGACCCCCATCTTCTGACTTCAAAACCAGTTCCCTTTTTACTCTCCCACATTGCTTCTACATCTGTCATTTCTTTTGACACCAGAGTAATCTAAAGTTAGAAATCTAGTCAGTTAGAATGAAAAGTTTGCCTGTCACATCATTTCAAAAATTTCCCTCTTCTCTCAGAATAAGCTGCTATAATCTACAGATCTGAGGTAGTAGATTAGTTTAGAATCCATATCTTAGATGACCATTTGTAAAATTGTGTGGTTACCATTACTCAAATATGAAATATGTGTACAACCTAGACATGAAAGTAAAATGAAATAGAGGTGGGAGGGTGACCTGGTTCCCAATTCTTTCCGGTGGTTTCTCATATCCATTGTGATTTTTCTGTGGCTCTAATGTTTATTTCCTTTGCCCTTGGTCTAGCCAACAGAATAGAGCCATGGGAATCCCCAACGGATATGTAAAACAAAAGTCCACTTTCCACTGGGCCACAGTGACTTTCCCACTGCGTGAGAGGTGACCAAGCTGCCTGTCCTTCTCACCCATCCCTCCCTGGTGCCCAGCCTGTATGCTACAATGTGCACGTACACCTACATTCATGGGTGCGTGCACACAGGCACTCACATGCACATTCTCAATATGCTCACATACTCACTCACCCATCCAGAGGTTCTTGCTATGCTCAGTTTCACTTAATCTTTTATTTTAAGGATTTCTGTTGGCCAGGTAGGCTTCCTGTATTTGCCCTTCTCTGAATCATCCATCTTTGTTAAATGCTATTAGTTTTGTGATCTACCTTTTGCTGTCGGACCTCTGAATAAATTAAAGAGTAAGATTCTGGCCTATGCATCATAAGACATAAAAGAAATAAAAAATTCAGAAGACAGATGGTCTCCCAGATTAGTTAAGTACAGGGGAATTGTCTTTAGATCATTTTTAGTTACTTTGATTCTTGAAGGATCTGTGGTTAGTTTGGTGCTGGCACCCTCACTAAAAGTATAGATCCTAAGCCCCTCTATACATTATTACATGGTTGGCATTGGTTCCTGTGGGTTGAAGGAATCCCTGCCTGTTGGTGAACCTTCTGGTTATGAGCTTCTTCAAGCACAGGAAGTCATAGACGTAGGATGGTAGACCCATATCTTTGCTGGCCTGGGATTTGAAGTCATTCTAGCTGGTTAGAACTTATCAGAGCTCATTAGGAGGCTTTGGAGAAGGCTGATGTGCAAGGGAGGCAAGTATTGCAGTTCTTAGTTTCTTGATTAACTTTACCTTATAAAATGGATATATAATATATAGTATGAACCTGGATGGATACCACTGGAGAAATGGTTTGTTATGTTCAATCATTTGTTTATTCATTCATACACTTGTTCATTTATTCATTCTTTTTTTCCCTTTTCTTAATTGTCCTTAATTGTTCATTATCAAAAAAGTACTTTCTAGAGATATGGGCTTATACATCATAGTTCTTATTTAAACTGTGTTTTTCACCCTCAGGCAATAAGTTGTTTATGAACATCATCTCATCAGTTTTTGCAGCACTCTCAGTAGTTAATTATGAGGCTGGTCACTTACTCCTTACACTCTGTTATCTGCTGTGGTTAGTAAGGGGGAGGCTTTTGCTAATCAAATATTCAGGTTAACAAGGAGTTGCCCTGTAGCCCATACCTGGATCATCCATTTTCAAAGAAATACAGTTCAATAAACCAAAAATCGTGATTATAGCTTACATTACCATTGTACTTGATGGTGTACAAGGTAATTTTCTCATAACAACCTTGTGAGGCAGGTAGTACAAGTATTATTATCTCCATTTTACAGATGAGGAAACTGAGCTCAGAAAGGTTAGGTCACATAGCTAATAAGAGGTAGTAACACTCAAATTACATGGAACATAATTAAAACTTTGATGATTCAGAAGTCACTTCAAGATCTTGTAGGGCCTCTAGGTCATCATTATGAACATTAATTATCATAGTTCTGTAGGTGTGTGAAAGTGCTTATAATAAAATGCCAAATAAACCAGTTTCCCCTGTGTGTTGGTGCACGAGGCCCCCAATTCTTTGGCTTTAATCACAGAACTGCTTCCTCTTTGTGTTTAATAATCTTAATGGTCTCTTCTTCCTGTTATATCACATACATAGATAAGAAACCCTTCAATTGGAAATGGAATTGGCAATGTCATACCTAACACATACATTACACAGTTTATAGGCCTATATCCATGAAGATTACTAAGGAGTGGATATTTTTATTTGCTGAATTTTTCATGATTTTGTCTGAAAACCTATATTCAAAGAATGACTGCCCAGTTCCAAGTGTAAATTATGTTCAGTGATTAATCCATTAAAGTTTAGAAGAGAGAAAGGTGCCAGTAAATGTGTAAACTTTGGCGTAGAATTGGGCCCCATTGAACTTGATGCTGGCAAGTTTTTAATTGGGAGTGAAGCCAGTGTGCATTACCTTTCCCAGCATTGCTATGTACGTATACAGAAGAGGCACCATGTTCTGTGAATTTCTGTTTTGTCAGCTACGCTACCTAAAAACTGCTATAGTCATGTCATGTTAACCACAAGGCTAAGAAATTCATTTGTAACCATTCTCTTGGTTTTAACTGAGCTATTCTGATTTCCTCCCTAAAAACTGTAATCCACTTTCCTTTTTTTCTCTCCAAACATCAGATCAAAACTTTCAGCCCTTTATAACCCTAAGTCAAACATCACTTCAGAGGTTAACACATTTAAATTCCCAATGCAATGCTTTTAACTTCTATCCTGTGGTTAATAAGAGGCTAAATCTATCTATAAACAGTGTCAGATGGTGTCTCACACATGGCACTTAAGAAACCTTACTCCTGATAGTGTCTTGACCTTGGTGGCCTTTCAGATTGGACAGCTTCAGTGACACTGAACAGGGAACCATCAAAGGACTCACATGCTCATACAGTAACGTTGACAGCAAGCCAGCAGCAGTTGTGAGGGGCTGGGAGCTGGGAGCTGGGAAGTGGTGGTGTATGAGATAGGTGCCAGACAAGTAGAGATGGTAATTGAATTGAAGTAACTTAGCAGGACTCTTAGGGAAATTAGACACATATCTGAGGTTGTCAAAGTTGAGGTTCATTTTTCTTTTATATTTTACCCCCTGCAATGACCAATCCACTGAGTTAATCCAATAGTATGTATATTTGGGAAAGGTGCTTTAGATGGACAATAAATTGGGCCCAGAATGGAACAGGAGAAAGAGAGCAGACCAGACTACATTTTGAAAATGGTGCAATGCTTTTAATAATTCCAAGTTATGCTCCCTGGTACAAAGATCCATTTTTCTTTTTCAACATAAATATTCTCATGATAGTTATATATTGTTAAGAATCTTGAAATCAATCAATCAAAAAATATTTGTTAAACATCAACCATATGCAGGGCACATGGCGGAATACAAATACAGTGAATGAAATAACCCCTTCTCACAGTACAGACACCAAGTATGTTTCTATATCTACATAGACATGTAGAATAAATATAAAGAGAATAAATACAAAATAATAAAATTCAAGGTGACTTGAGAGGGAGGATACTAGCAGTTGTGTACGTGTGTGTGTGGGATGAGGGGAGGGAAGTGGCTTTATGTAAAAGGTAGTGCTTAAGTTGGAGTTTGCAGTAATAGAAGGATTCAATGAGGTAAAGGTGAGAATGGAAAGCCTTATGGGATCTGAGTGGCACAGGGGATAGAGAACTGGACCTGGTGTCAGGAAGACCTGAGTTCAAGTCCGTCTTCAGACACTTATTGGCTGTGTGACTCTGGGAGATTCACTTAAGTGCTTCTCTACCTCAGTTTCTTCATCTATAAAATGATAATAGTAGGACCTGACTCCAAGAATTGTTGTGGGGATCCACTGAGATTATATTTATAAAGTACTTTGCAAACCTCAAAGTT
The DNA here is from genome assembly GCF_028372415.1 of Notamacropus eugenii. NCBI lineage: Eukaryota > Metazoa > Chordata > Mammalia > Diprotodontia > Macropodidae > Notamacropus > Notamacropus eugenii. Next base: position 584,164,780 of record NC_092872.1, read on the forward strand.
TGCCAAGCTATATAACTAGATATATAAATCCTAGCTATTATTATTATCCCAGACATAGGAATGGCCAGCGCAAAAATCATAGAGATATCAGATAGAGTGTTCATGTGTAAGAAACAGAGAGAAGACTAGCCTGGCTACATCACAGAGGGTGGGAGAGGAATCTGTAAAGCATCAAGTTGTGAGTTATATCAGTGCAATGGAGAGATACAGCAGAGGTCTAACCATATTTCCTTGATGCCCTACATACAAGAATTGATACAAGGAACATGGTATATAAAGTATGTGCTTGGCAAAGGAGAAAGGATGATCTTCTGCTAAAAGAGAGAAACAGATGAACAGCCCACATAGTCTACTCATATCCATAAGATATGAAAAGTCTTACTGGTGGTTTTCAAACTTTTTGGTGTCAGGACCTGTTTATACTATGAAAAATTGCTCCCCCCAAAATATTTTCTTTATGTGGGTTATATCTATTGATATTTGCTGAATTAGAAATTCATTCTAGTGCCTTCTTTCTATTGTTTCCAATATATGCTACATAGAGTTTGTTTGTACCCGGTGTTTTAGATGTTGTGAGCTCCTTTAGACCAGTGACTTTTTTTTTTTGCTTTTGAATCCTCAGCCCTTAGTACAGTGCCTGGCACATAATAGGCACCTAATAAGTGTTTATTGACTAATTATGAAAATAATTTTGACCTCCTGTGTCCTTTAAAAGGCTCTGGGGGATGCCTAGGGGGTTCCTGGACCATACTTGGAGAACTGCTAACATAGAGCAAGGACTAAAACACATTGGGGCAATCCTCTGTGGAGGGTTTATGGTAAAGGGTTATAAAGAATCACATAGCACAAGAAAGCCTGGATAAGCTAAAATCTGCACAAGTGGAGGAAATAACCACATTGATGAGATCCACTGAAGCATTAAACAATTTTGTCTTCCCTTTCCTTCACTCTCTCAGTGAAACAGCATTGGGGAATGTTTAGGGGCATCTTTCAAAGAATAGATTCTTTGTCATGTGAAGGAATGGAGGTTTTAATGAATTTCAGGAATAATATGAGTAAATAATATGACATGGTAACTAACCTCCCCCCCATCTACCACCAAAAAACCAAAGCCAAAACCACACAACCCAAAAAGTGAACAGTGTCCAAGATGAGGGTGATAGCCACACTGTACTTTGCCCTGGTCATACTACAACTAGAGAATTACATTTAGCTCTGCTGGAGGCCATCCAGAGGTAGATGTCCAAGGTAGTGAGGAGAAAGGAAAAACCATGGTATATAAGCATCAACTGAAGGGACAAGAAGTGATGTATTCCCAGGAGAAAAGAAAGCTTAGGGGAGACATGGTAGCTGTCAAGTACTTGGATAGCATCATATGGAAGAGGAAATCATATTTTTTTGCTTAGTGCAGGAATGCAGAATTGAGAGGAATGGGCAGAGATGGCAGAGATGCAGTTTCAGGTCCTATAAAAATTTTTTTCCGAAAATTTGAGCTCCTCCAAAACAGAAAAGACTGCTTCAAGAAACAATGACTTTCCCATCATTGGAGGTCTTTTTCAGGGATACTAATAGAAATTCTGTTCAGGCATGGCAGTCTTCTCCAACTCTGAGATTCTGTGCTTTTATGAATAATGGTTTTTAGTTTACCTCTTCTGCTATTATTTATGCCGGAATTAGAAATCTGATGGCTTCTTCTTTACCTGCTTCTCTTGGATGGCCAAGAAGACTGGTAAAGAAACAGAACAATACTTCATCTTGAGGCGACTTCTGTGGACTACAGTGCATTCTATCATCCTGCCCTGGTCAGAAGAGTTCTTATTAATTAACAGTTAACTAGAGATCATTTATACATTTGTCATTTGTTGTCAAAGCCAGGAAAGCAACTCATTTAACAAGAACGTGATTTACTTCTTAGTGCATTGATATTACTACCTTTGTTTATTAGAAGAAAATGGATTGTTTAAATCATAAAAAATAATATGCTTTTTGTAATTGTCTGCTTTGGAGGATGGTCTTGATCATTTCAAAGTTAATGAAGGTCTTACATGTTATTGCAATCAGGAAGACAGGACAATTTTTCTGTGGGATGAGGAGTTAGGAGCTGTTGTCAATAGTCTTAACAAGGACACCCCAGTTTTTCCTCCACTCAGGAGATATTTGCATGCAGCAGATTCAAAAAAGCAAGGAGAATTTGATTCTTGGACTGGTGGTTGGGCCCATTATATTGTGATGACAGAGGTGAGTGTTTTGGAAGGAAGGAGATAAAAAAGTTAGGTGAGAGGTCCTATGTGGCTCATGCCTCTATAGAATACGGTTAGGTGGGTGGCTTTCCCAATGAGGCCATGTATGTTCCCTTGTGTTGTATGTGTATGTCCCTTGCCCAGATATTATGTGACTTGCCCAGGGTCATACATTTAGTAAGTGTCTGAGGTTAGATTTGTATTCATGTCTCCCTGATTTCAAGTCCAACCTGCTATGTTCTACCTAGCTTGGAGTAAATCACTTTACCTTTCTGTGTCTCATTTTTCTAATTTGCTTTCCCTAAGTCCCCATTTCTCTAGATTAAATACTCTTAGTTTCTTTAGCCCATCCTCATAAGACACAGACCCCTTCACTAGCCTAGTCATTCACCTTTGGACATATTCAACTTTGTCAATGTCCTTCCCATGAGAAGGAGTTTGACTTGATGATTTTAAAGTCCCTCCTCACTCTGAAGTTCTACGTCTATGGGTCTCTTAGAAGGCTTGTTAATGAATGACAAAGTTAGCATAAACTAAGGTCCCTTTCAGCTCTAAAATTCTATGCTTCTGTGTAAATTTTCTTGAAAATGGAAGAACGGTCTCTTCAAAGGACTATAGAGCAGATACTGGTAGTTTTGGATTCTCACAAATGCCATTCTACTAATTTGGTTTCGTGTGTCATGGGACAGGATGATAGCTCCATCAATAGTAATTACAGTTTTAAACATGCTTATAAAATGGAGAAGATAGACCAAACAATCTGATAAGGGGTCCAGTTTGTATATACTGTGTGTCTCATGATGAGTGACTGTGTTGGAAGACACTCGCTATATTATCTGGCCACACAGTGGTACATATTGGAGGTGGACTGGGACTAGAAGACTGGAATTGGGAGGATAGTAACAGAAATAATTCTTACAAGAAAAGTTTTTAATATTTATTAAGTACCTACCTGTCTATTGGGAAATTTCTAGGTATTAGAAGGCATATAATTATAAATAATTTTCTTTGAATTTTAAGCTGCAAATATAAATGTGCTTAGCTATTTGTAACTTATCTCCAAAGCCTAACACCTACAATGAATTTGATAACATCAGCTAATCCCCTCCATTCATTGAAGTATTGGAATCATAGGGAGAATTGGGGACTTTTGTCCCTTTGAAATGTGAAGATACTTAAAAAGTGCCATGAAATTTGTTTCTACATGAGAACCGGTATTGCATTTCCTTAAGCAAAAGTGCATTGGAACATCCTTTTTTTTATTTTTCATTTTAGTTTTGGCTTTTTTTCCTTCTCAACTAGCCATGGGCTCTTGGGAAACACACTTAATCTTTCTGAGCTGTAAAATAAAGGGTTTCACCAATTACTGTCTAATGTTCCAATGACTGGCTCTAAGATTCTTTGATTTATGAAAAATCTTTGGAGATGGGATGTGTTCCAGAGTGGTTTGAGGGCATATATTATTCATTCTGAGCAACATTTTGAGAATGATCACAGGGTTATTGTGAGAAATGTATTTTTTAAACCTTGAAGTGTTATATAAATACATTATTACTTTCATCATTGCTTATTTATATATTTAATGGATCCATAATCTTATTGACATGGGTCCTTTCTTTACTAGGTCAAATCTTAAGCCATCCATTCCTTCTCCTAGTATAATTCTTGTCTTTCCACTAAGTTTTTTTTCTTGAGAATCAATAATGTGTAATGGATACCACCTTCCTTTAGCTCTTTTAATATTTTGCAGTTACCCTTATAGTAATACTCACACTGTGTGTCCATCCTTTCTCCCTACCCCTCAAAATTGTACCTCATTGTGCTTTCATTGGTAGGGGGAGCCCAAGAGATGGATGCCCTTTCCCATTGCAAATCAACACCCACCCTTCAAATAATAGTCTTAGAGAGTTTTGGCGGGGCACTAAGGAGTTCTGACCACAGCCAGGGTGTGCCACAAATGGGCCTGAAACCTGGGTCTTCCTGAAGTCAGAAGGCAGCTTTCCCTTCCATTAAACTGCCTCTCACCCATCCACTGCTCTTGACTTTTGCTGTACTCTCAACCCTCACTTTCTCTTTTGATCAAATTTTTCCTTGATTATATCTTTTACATGTTTTATGATAATTTTTATTATTAGTGATTATAATCATTCTATGTCTTAGAACATACAGTTCAAAGATCTGGACTGAGCCAAAAGAGAATGAGTTCTGGTCTCAGGGCTGTCACTATCTCCTCCACTCCTAGCTGTACCACCTCAAACAATTCAATTTAGTTTCTCTGAATCTCAGGTTTCTCATCTGTAAGATAACAGGGATTACAGCTTCAAGATGCTCCTCTGTCTTTGCTGCCCATATGAAGTAGTCCTGGCATTCCATTTTAGCAAGGGGAGTGTGTTAACATGTGCTGTCTTTCCAACCATCATGCTGAAGCTGACCAGCTTAATGAATTTTGTTTTCCATGAGTTTTTGGCAGCATTGAAGAAATGAAGTAGATCAGTACTGCCAAGACAAATTTTAAAATGTGTTCTATTAGAAAATGATACACATTTTGTTGCCAGTGTATTTAGGTCTTTTGTATTATACATCTGAGTAACAGTTTCAAGGCTTGAGAAAATTTCATTATTAGATATCTGTATGTGTATACACATGCTCTGTAAAATATAAGGATTGCATGAAATAGATTGTTATCCTGTTGAAAGCAAAGTGGAAGGGAAGTTATCTAAATTAAAGAGTCAGTACCCAAGGAAGAACTGAATGTAATTCTCATAATGAATGCAACTGCACTATGCTTATCTCATTAGTGTGAACTCTGATTGAGATGGCATTAACCCACCATATCTAGCTTTGAATGAACACCTACTTTGTATGCTTTCATGAATTAATATATGCCTAGTGATCATTATTTATGACACTCATAGTTGCCAAGAGATTCACTAGGCATGGTTTTGAGTGCAGTTGTGAATGAATCCTTTCTTGGCATGTGAATACCATTGAATCTGAGATGAAAGAGAATTTATTCAAGTCATCTAATCCATTCCCCTGTCTCAAGGCAAATCTGTAGCCCCAATATTGTCAAAGACCAATTTTGTTTGTTTCTGGAGGGCAGTTGTCAAATTTTATTGTTTCAGACTCTGTTTAATTTGTGAAGAGCACTGAAGTCTGTATTTGAACGATCTGTAAAGAAAAAGTTTGTTAAATAAGTTTAGAACATAAACAGAAGTTTCCTGGTGAGTGTTTAGATTATGGAAGGTGAACTCTTAAAATATACATGAGGAAATTAGAAGACCCCATTACTCAAATACATCTGTGATCACATTCATGTGAGTATTCCTTCTAGTATTGCAGACTATGACACATCCCTGTCTGCCCATCCTGTGGGACTCTTAACCATACCTTCCTATAAATTCACCATGAGGGATTCACCTAATGTGCTGAGGGTCTTTTTTGCTTTCTGTGGCAATCATGTGGACATCAGTGAAGCACTAATTCATTGGTCACTGGTCTGGTTCATTGGTCACCTGCTCTTGCTACATGCCTGGCTAATTTTTTCTGTCCCTTGGTTACAACATGTTCCATTCTGCTCACTCTTACCAACTGCTTCTCCATTGCCCTTGGATGATTGTTGACTTCAGTTCTTTGAAGAGTGGAGTGTTCTATCACTTAGACCCTCTGAAGAATTATGGGCCTTTGTTTCAGGGAGAAGCTAGGGATCCTTAAAATAACTTTGCAATTCGTCAAAGTAAAATTAAATTCTAGACCCAACTTAATGTCCATTTTCAGTACTGGTGTATGTGTATGCTAGTGAACAAGTTCTGTAAAGTTGTTCATTCAACTATATACCCAAGTCTGGACAGTAATCATTTTTCATGAGCTTTATTTTCTTATGTGAATGGTTAAACCAAACTCCTTTGAGTAGTTTTGGAAGTCAGAAGACTCTGTAGTAGTCCGTGACTTCATGCAGTTAACATAAATGTCACTTGGAAACAGGAGCATCTAAACAGCATGGAAACACTTATTTATAAACACTAGGCCATGTGCTTAAAGCTAAAAGAGATTTCAGAGCCAATCCACCCCTCATTTTACAAATGAGGAAGTTGAAACTCGGAAAAATGATGACTTAACTAAAATCACAGAGTAACAGAGAAGAAATTCAAACCCAGGGACTCTGACTCCAAATTCAATAGTTTCTACTGTACCACATTGCCTTCAATTACTCTTATATAATCATTAAAATTAGTTAACCTTAGGACCTCCTTGAATTTTATTCACACTATTCATGGGGAGCTCATGCCCAGGGCTAGAGCCTTAAGAGTCCAGGGACAGGTCTAGGACAACATTGATCAGGGGTTCCTCACTTTTTTGTATGTTATGGACCCCTTTGTCAGTCTGGTGAAGCCTAGGAACCCCTTCTCAGAATAACATTTTTAAATGTATAAAATAGAATGCATAGGATCAAAAAAGAAAGCACCTATTCTAAAATAAAGGTATAAAATATATATTTTTTAAAAGTTCATGGATCTCAATTTGTCTGAGAGAAAGGTGAGAACACTCAAGGATGCCCACTGGCCTCCCTACAGTGCCCTCTCCCGCTGTACCTTGTGGTTGCTTTTGTTTATTCTTCGAAAGACTTGCAAGTGAATTAGATTTAAGTGAGGCAAGGCTGTGCAAAGTCATCAGCCTCATTCTCTCCTCCAGAGTCCAGTGGTAAGACGTAGGTCATGATGACTGGCTATGGTCCCAGATGCAGTGAAAGACCTTGGCCTTTTTTAAGCTGAAGTCTTTCCCAGGCCCCAGTTTGTCTAAGGCAACACCCATTCAGTAGTTAAAGGCTAGGTAAGAAATGAGGCAAAGATGGTCTAGTTTGCCTGCTGTACCTACCCTGGTACACGAGGTCCACTTATAGTTTTGGGTCTGCCCCTGCCTATGTGTTCCAGTTCCTGGGGGAATTAAGCCTAGGTATCCTATCTCTTAACAGTATTTCCTGCCCCGACAGATTTCCCTCGGTCTAGGAGGATGTGTATTGATGGGGTCCTGGTGCTAACACAAACTATGGATACAATCCTGGGCAAGTCATTTAAACACCTTACCTTGATCACTCCCTAGGACACCCCTCCCCCCCAACCTCTTCTCCCAGTCCCATATCTATAGGCCCTCAGCCTCTCTAATTTATTATCTATTACCCATTTCCTGTTTACTAATCGAATCCTATTAAATTGTAAATTCCTTAAAAACAGGGACTGTTTTTTTGCATTTTTTGTATCCCCAGGGTTTAGCACACTGCTTGGTACAGGGTACATATTTGTTCCTTGATGTTTAGTCCTCATGTTGGTTTGCCAGGGTCATACAGCTAGCCAGTGTGCTTCTGAGGTTGGATTTGAACGCAGGTTTCCTGACTCCAGGCTCAATTCTCTATCCACTTAGGCTACCTAGCTACCTCCATGTAGGCACATAATAAATGTTTGTTGACTGATTTGTTTCCAAAGACAACCTTGGTTACCTTGTCTCTAGAGGTTGACAGGTCTATAGGTCACTGTCCAGTTGATTTCCCAAGTCTCTTATAGATTCTTACTGTCCAAGGGTATTCAGGTCTTACTAGTAAGTCCAAATACCCTAAGCTTTTGGTATCCTTTTCCCCATAAGTATCCTCACGAATCTCTAAGGGAGACTGTGAGACAACTGTCTATACCTTCCCAACTGTGTCTCTAGTACCCACTATAACTAGCCAGTCCCAGACCAATGCTTCACAATGGATGAATCTATCTACCAGGAAACCAGGACCTACATAGGCATTTTTCCATCTACCCTACTGCTGCCTCTCCTTCAACCCACCCCTTCTACAAATTTGAGACTATGAAGTTCTCTACCAGAGCAGAGCTTTCAAAATGTACTCCTTTGATTGGGGACTCCTTTGGGGAATTAATCCCTTCAGCTTCAGAATTCCTCCCTAGGACTGAATTGTTCTGATTTATGAGTGAGTGAATGTAAATTCATCCAAACCACTCTGTCTACCTCATTGTACACTATGCTTCATATCCCATTCAGTCATCCACCACGAAACCAGGGACTACCTACTATCACTTCTTACTTTGGGAACAGTAACCAAATCAATACTACCATGGTTACTGGAAAGAGCCTGACAGTCCCTGCCTCATGATGTCACTCACAGTCCCTGACACCTCAATCTCAAACTCCCTTCCCAGGCTACCGCCACACCCCCTCTCTGTATGTGTCATCCCTGTCTGTCAGAATGTGAATTCCTAGAAAAGAGACTTTCTTGTTTTTGAATCCGTATTCCCAATACCTAGCACTGTGACTGAAATTTAGCAGGTGCTTATTTCCTGTTTTTCTTCATTCAGAACTATCCTATAAATACACACAGGTACTGAATCACAGAAATGCAGAGATGAAATGTCCTTCACTGGTCATCTATGCCAAACATAACTGGAAAAACAACTGGTCAACTAGTCTTTGCTAAATTGTCAAGAAGTTATTCCTGGTATTAAGCCTAACTAAATGTGTCTCTTTACAACTTCTACCCATCACTCCTGGTTGTCTCCTGGGGTCAAACAAAATAGATAGATCAATACCTCTTCCAGGTGACTATCCTTCAGATACTTGAAGATAGTTATCATATACCAGCTAAATCTCCTTTTTTTGAAAGGTTAAATGTTCTTAATTTCTTTATTAACCAATCCTTCTACAGCACAATCTTGAGGACTTTTCATATCCTGGTTGACTTCCTTTGGACATTATCCAGCTTATCAATATCCTCCCTAAAATGTGTCACCCCCAAACAGAATACAATATCCTAGATGTAGTCTGATAGAGGCAGTGCTTAGTGCATCCCCACTCCCGGACACCATGCAGCCTGACCTTGGATTTAAGGTAATCTAAGAACAAACAAGGAAGATGTCTGGATTTTTTTTTTTTAGGATGCCTGGAACCAAGGCAGATTGCACCAAATATTAAAACAAAAGGGAAAGGCACATGGGGTGGGGTGGGGTGGGGTGAAGACACTGCCTAGTTAAAGTCTACCAGGGCACAGTGCTGTGGACAGATCCATTGGTACATGCCTCAGGCCAAATTGGGAATAAACTAAAATGCAAATATTCTTACATGACAAATAAGTCTCTTGTCTAGTTCATTCTATTAATATTCTGGGACAGCCTTGTCTCTTTAACACGGATCTATTAAAATGGCCACTGACTCTGTGATTAAAGAATCTATTCAACATAGAATGATGAAGATAACTATGTGGAAATAAAAATGCATACTGCCATAGCATACTAAACACTTTTCTTCCACCTTCTGAGTCAGTTAGTAAAAGTATTTTTATCTTCATTTTGCAGGTGAGAAAACAGACCCAGAGGAATAAATTGACTTACTTAGAGTCCTAGAGGTAGGAAGGGTCAGAATTGGAATTAGAACCAAGGTTTCCCAGTTTCAAGTTGGGTATTCCTTTATATTGTAAGATGATGTGTTCCATTTTACTTGATTTAAATGGTCATCATCATCATCACCACTACTCCCTTCCCCAGGGAATAAACATTTTCTCTAGTAGAGCACAATCTGTTTATCTCGAATGGCCATGTAACTACAATACAGGATAATGTACCCCTTAGGGCTACATTTAAAAAAAAAAAGTTCTCAGTACCTAATTTGCACCCTCAAATTATGCAGCTGCATGTGGCCAAGGAATGCTGTGTTCAGAACATGAATTCTTGGGTGATCTTTTGGGAATTGCATAAGCAAAGAGGACATAGCATACAGTATAGGTCCAACTACCTGTCTCTGTTTGGGTTAGCAGAAGCACTCTGTGTGTGTGTGTGTGCATGCATGTGTGTTTGTTCTTGTGTGCGCATGAGCTATGCCCTGTCCATTTAATTAAGGTTTTAAAGACTTCTGCTAAGAGAAGGAAAACAAAGACCTATTAGGCTCCAGATTTTTGAATATCATTTTCTTCTGCCCCTTAAAACATTATAGATTCTGCACATGATGTGGTTTTCTCTTATAAAGGGATTCCAGTGCAAAAAGAACACACCTTTTCATCATCTTAATGGTGGAGCTTGGGGAGAGGCCAGGCCTAAGGATTTCTGCTGGACCTAGGGAGGTAGTGATTGGGTATGATGCTATGCTAGGACTACTCTTTGACTTTAGTTTCAGTGAACCAGTGGGCTTCTCTTCCCTGACTAAGTTCTACCTTACAGAAAAGAATCTATAAAAAATACCTGAATCAACCATCATTTGTTCATTCATTCAATAAATATTCATTGGGCACCTATCACATGCAAGTTACCATGTATAAGTACAGTGAGGTAACAAGAAACATATAAAATAAAATTTGGCAACTTTATTCATCATCTCCATGTACTTCCTGTTTCTCTAGGAACTTGCTCATGTCACTGAGGTTATCAAGACATGCTTTAAGATACCCAGGTGAGAGATGAGGAAGTAATAAGGATGACTGGCAGCGCTCCCTTACTTTATACCTGACAGATACCATGAAATCCTTGTGGTTATACCCCAGAGTGGTTGGGGTTTTACTCTCAGGGAGCTATGATTTAGTGGGTACCGATAGCTCTTGGTGTTCTGCAAAGAAGAAACAATTGGATTGAGGACTAGTTCGCAATTAATTTAATTTAATTAATTTAGGATCCTACCAAATGTCATGATTCCTCTTTCAATGAATCCCAAGTAAATTCCCCCTTGCCCAGTATTCTGTACCTCCCTCTCATCCCTCCCCCACTTAAATTTCTCCTCTGCCCAAATGAATTGCCCCAGGCACCAAAATTTCTAGTTAGTCTTCTGTGGGAGAAAAAAAAAATCTAAGTAATACTTGTTAGCCAATTGTATAAGCATTTAAATTTTTCAGCTTTCCAGGTCAGATCTTACCCTGACACAGCCAGACACTCAGATAAGAACTGAAAGAGTTTGGGTGAGACTTTTGTTCAGATTTTCTCATGACTTGAGTCTCATGATCTTACGGAGACATCTCTGTAGTAAGAATCTCAAAGCATGCCCATGTAGGAAAAAAGTAATAAATAAGTGACTTTGGAAAGAGTTGTTTCTCAAATGTCTGTGGTGGTATTATCTGTAGCTCTCTTAGAGCAAGTAACATGGTGACTATGAATGTCATTTTTGTGATAATTAATGAGGGCTGCATTTTATCTTGGCTTTCTCTTTCCTCTCCTGTCCTCCTTTCCCCATCAGAAAGGTTGAAAAGCCTCTGTTGGCTCTAATTCAAAGTGTGGTTAATTGATAACATCCAAAGCAAGTCAAATCTCCTAGTGTAAGTAGAAGCTATTAAATAGCTGATTATTATTTTTAAACGAGGTAATAATACCTCAAATTTAAATAGTGCTTGCCTTTTTCAGAACCCCAGGGGAATGTAAATATTGTCCCCATTTATAGATAAGAAAATAGAAGCTCCGAGCAGAGCAGTTAAGTGATTCCCCGCATGCCCCTCCCTCCCATCATATGGTTATTAAGTGATAGAACCAGAGCTCAGATGCAGATCTTTTGAGTCCAAGTACAACGCTCTTTCAACTAAACCTCAAAGATCTTCATCATTATAGGTTACTTTTGACTAAATCACAGATTTCAAGCTGGGACTTTCCAAATCTTCTAATCTAACCCTTTTATTTCACAGATAAAGACTGTGACTTCTGGGGATTAAATGGTTTGCCCAAGGTTATGTACAGGTAGTAAGCAACCTGGCTAAGGTCTGAACCTAGCTAAAGTCCCTTCAAATCCAATAGCATCATTTTGGGATGCCTCGTGGTTAGCAATACTGTGTAGTAATACTGCCTATGTCTGCTGGTAGCAACTATAGGGTTTTCTGTTTCCCCATCTGCCACCCTTCCTTCCTTGCTTGTTCTAAGAGTCCAGTTGGAATGACTTTGAAGTTAGTGCACCAATGATCCACACAGGGAGCTGGGATTCCTGCGGGAATAAGATGGACATCCAGCCCTCAAATCCTTTCACCTGGAGATCCCAACCAAGCTGAATGGAGTGACACTAGGGGAGTAGGCCAGGGCTAGATTCCCTTGGTTTCACAGTATGCCTTCTGCCCAGCATTACAGATGGTGAGGGATGAGGGGAAATCCCAAAGGTGTGACCCCACCCCACCCCCTCCCACATATGCCTCCAGTGGGTTTGCCAGGCTCCTACACAGTCCTGTGCCACAGCACCTCTTTAAAAACTGATTATGAAGCTGGTTCCCTTTGTGAATGCTCTCATTATCATTTCATTGTGTTGTGGGCAATTCTTGTCCTGGGCAATGAATATTGACTCCATGCTTGCCTTTCTAATTGAATTAGAGAGGGAGCAGCCTGAGTGACGGGCTTCCTGCCTGTCGTCTTGCTTCCCTGGCAGCAGCTTGAATAGTCCTGAAGAAAAGCTGTTTGCTTGAGCATTTAAGGATAACAGAGACCTGTCACAGAGCTGCTACAATGATTTATTAAAAGAAACAGGGAAATGGGAGAAAAAAAGTCCTTGCTCACTTCTAGCACCAGCTGCCTGCTTTTCTTTCTTTTTCTTTCTTTCTTTCTTCCTTCCTTCCTTCCTTCCTTCCTTCTTTCCTTCCTTCCTTCCTTCCTTCCTTCCTTCCTTCCTTCCTTCCTTCCTTCCTTCCTTCCTTCCTTTCTTTCTTTCTTTCTTTCTTTTTCTTTCTTTCTTTCTCTCTCTTTCTTTCTATTTCTTTCTTCCTTCCTTTCTTTTTCTCTCTCTCTCTCTCTTTCTGTCTCTCTTTCTCTGTCTCTCTGTTTTTTCTCTCTCTCTGTTTTTTCTTTCTTTCTTCCTTCCTTTCTTTCTTCTCTCTCTCTCTTTCTGTCTCTCTTTCTCTGTCTCTCTCTTCTTTCTCTCTGTTTTTTCTTTCTTTCTCTCTTCCTTTCTTCCTTCCTTCCTTTCTTTCTCTTTATTTCTTTCTTTCTCTCTTTCTTTCTTTTTCTTTCTTTCTTTCTCTCTCTTTCTTTTTCTTTCTTTCATTCTTTCTTTCTCTCTTTCTCTCTCTCTTTCTTTCTTTCTTTCTTTCTTTCTTTCTTTCTTTCTTTCTTTCTTTCTTCCTTCCTTCCTTCCTTCCTTCCTTCCTTCCTTCCTTCCTTCCTTCCTTCCTTCCTTCCTTCCTTCCTTCCTGTGGGGAAGGGGGAGAGGGGAAAGACAGTCATACTTTATGCAGATGCTTGAGGAGCTCTGGGTCTGTTTCTAACACCCAAGCTCCCCACCCCAATAAAGATAACTGGGTTTATCATCTGTGGGAGTTAGTAGATAAGAAGACATTAACCACTTGTGTAACTTCTGTGGTGCTAAAAATTGTAAACAGCTCACAGCTATTCTTGAAAGAGGAAATTTTTACTCACTAGATAAAACCCTGCAGGGACCTTTTCTCCTACCTCACACCTCTTCCCCCCCCCCCCCCACCCCCAGGAACTGTACTTAATTTAGATTCCAGGCCCTAGCATTCTTAGGTGGGTGTACTTCTGTAGCAAATGAAGGAATGATTGATCATCCACCTAGTCCTGGGACAGATTTTATGTAAATTGCACTGAGTAGTTCATATGGTCCACTCACATTCAGATGCCTCCTGGTCTCATGAAAATGGTTCATAAGTCTATGCTTGAAGCTCGATCAACTTAAATTGATAATAGTTATGCCTGATGGATAACTCACATGATACATGCATGGGGAAAACTGTGGGGAAAGTACCGAATCTTGGGAAGAAGACCAAGATCAACTTCCAGGTCACAATAATTTGTCTCTCCTACAATTTCTCAAAATATATTGCCTTGCTTGTCCTTTATCTTCTGCTTTTCATATTCTCATTTGTATCTCACTGTATCTCATGTCTCATTCTCCTTCTTCATCTCTCCCATCCTATCTCCCCTCACCCCACCAGATTTTAAGCTTCTGGAGGGCATAGACTATGCTTTATATATATTTGTATCCCTGGTGCCAAGCATAGAACTGAAGGGGAGTTTAACCTCTTCGTCTTACGATTCAGTAAACTAAGGCCCAGAGACATCAAATGACTTGCTGAACATCACACATAGGTAGTAAAGGCAGAACTAAGACATGAACCTTGGTTCTCCACCTCCCAATCCAGGCTCTTCTACTTCATTGTGTTTTTTAACTATGTTGAACCCACCAAGGTTTGCAGAGAATGACACTCATCTAGTTAGTAAATCATTCTGGGCCTGTTTTCCACGCTGTAAAATGGGATAACAAGCTTCATCCTTTCCTGGTCTCTCAGGCATCCTGATGGACTGTCAGCCAAACATTCAGAGTGAACACAGGTGGTATTGTTACAGTGGAAACACTGACCCTTTTTCCCCTTTGGAAACAAAACAAAGCAAAAAATGGATATTAAAAATGAGCCACAAAGAATTTTGTCTTCTGCCTTATCTGATCTGTTGAGGACATGGGCCTTTTCTTCCTGTCCCCTGGTGGGTTTCCAAATGTGTGGTTGACTCAGAGTCCACACATTGTTTCTGTTTTAATTCCTATCCTTTTCTCTTGCCCTCCTGTGCAGGCTGGCTCAGACTCCTCTCTCCCTTTCATTTTTTCCCCCATTCTTGGCCTGCCTAAGTTCCTACCTTTCATTCTGTTTTTCACAAGCCCCATTTGGTGGCCCCTTATCTTTCTTTGAGCATCTCTAATTAGTCACCTCCCAAGCACATAAATCAGCTTCCCTGAGCCCTCAGTCTTCGCTGCTGGGTTGTTGCTGAATGCAGAGCTCACCTTTTCCAAATGATAAATCAGTAATTAATCTTGGTTGGAAAATACTTTCATTGGCCCCACTTCTCTTCAGTAGCTTCTAAATTGTATGCAAACAAAGAGTAGGGATTGTAGTGACCTCAGGAGAGATAGGAGCCCACAGGTGGATTTATTCTCAGACTTGCAAGTCTTTTTTTTTTTTTTTTTTGAAGTAGTAAGGACAAGCAAGAAACTTTAACTCCTTTTTTTCTGCTTTACCATTTTCTTTTTCTCTCTGACCTTTGGGCTACTTATTGCTCCTTTTTGTTTATTTTTAGGCCAGGCTTGTTTGATGTTTTGAGCTAAGTTGGGCTGACCCCTGGCGATAATGAAAAAAGTCAGTTGAGGCTTGTGCAGTTCAAATAGGGCCACTACCAAGATGTGTTTGTGAGCAACTGAGGAGGGCAGAAACTGATTGCCTTAGAGTGATGCCACAGGCAGAGAAGAGGGTTTGAAGTTTGTATTGTTTGGAGGTTGGGGACATCTCTACCATGCTCTATAGGGAGATACACTGACAAACTTGGAGACAATCCTTGCTGGTTCTTTCAAGGGTTACTGCTACAGTGTGTTTGGCCTTCCCTCCCCTTTCCCCCAAGTGACTAGAAAGCAGCAAGAGCTAGTTTGCACCTTTGATTCGTTCACTCATTCGCTCTCTCTTTGCCTTGGTTTCTCACCATATTAAAAGCTAGAACTTAGTGTTGGGTGGGGCATGGAACCCTCATCAGTGCAATCTGTAGCTGTTATTGCCCTGAATGGGATAGTCCATTATGACAACTAGAAGCCAGTGGACTCTGCCTGGCCTCCTAAATTTCTGAAAGGGAGAGAATGACCTGAAGCAGAGTTGGGAAGCTGGAAATCTTAGGTAAATTTCAGCTGCTGTAGAATCATGAGGAAAAATTGTCCAATAAAGGAAACTTTTTTTTTCTTTTGCATTCTCCTTTGTAAAAAACTCACTTAGAAAAATCTTTAAAAGTTAGAAAGTACTTTCATTTCAATGTTTATCTAATTCAACAGTCAGTTAGGTGGTACAATGGATAGAGCTCTGGGCCATGGAGTGAAGAAAATTGAAATTCAAATATAGCCTCAGGTATTTAGTATCTATGGGACCCTGGACAAATCACTTAACCCTGTTTCCCTCAGTTTCTTTATTTACAAAAAAAGCTAGAGAAGGAAGTGGCAAACAACTCTAGTATATTTGCCAAGAAAATCCCAAATGGAATCATGGAGAGCTGAACATGATTGAAACAACTAAACAACAACAAACTCTAATTCAATAAATATTTATTGATCACCTACTATGTGCACGGCCCTGTGCTAGATACTTGCAGAAGTAAAAAAATACATAAATAAATATTTTCAATCTATGTCTTCAATGAACTTCCATTTGGGTAGGGAGATTATTCTAGGCATAGAGCACTACCAAAAAAAATGCCAAGAGTTGCAAGTGGGAGTGTCTTGTTGGTGGAACTATGAAGAGTCCAGTTTCATGGGGCTGAAGAGTCCCTGTTGGGGAATAAGGTGTAAGAGGACTGGAAAGATAGAAGGGGGCTAGGTTATGAAGGGCCTTGAATACCAAACAGAGCATTTTGTATTTGGTACTGGAGGCAATAGAAAGTTATTGGAGTTTGTTGAGTGAGGGAGTAACATGATCAGACCCGTACGTTAGGAAAATCACTTTAGTGGTTCAATGGAGGATGAATTGGAATGGGAAGAGACCTGAGGCAGGCAGACCCATCAGTAGCTATTGTAATAGTCCAGATTTGAGGTGATGAGGGAACTATACTACACTGGTGATGGAGTCAGAGGAGAGAAGGGGGCATATTTGAGAAATATTGCAAAGGGAAAATAGACGGGTTTTGGCAACAGATGGATATGGTGAACAGTTTACAACTTCAACAACAGTCCATTAACATAAATATTTCCCCACATCCCCTCCGGCTTTTGTTATTTTCCCTTTTTTCTGTCAGCTTTATCGATCTGATGGGTGTGAAGCAGAATCTCAAGAGTTGTTTTAATTTGTATTTCTCTAATAATTAGTGATCTAATGCATTTTTCAAAGCATGGCTATTAATAGCTTGAATTCCTTCTTCTGAAAACTGCTTGTATATATTCTTTAACCACTTATGAATAGGGGAATGGCTTTTATTTGCATTCAAACACAGTTTTTACAGACTGTGATCCTTTCTATCTCTCATTTCACAAAATTTCTTTTGATATCTTTTCTGTCTCATAGGCAATATCTTCCTCTCTCCACTATTTGTTCATAATGTCATTCTTAATGTCTAAGTTACATACCCATTTGGACCTTATTTTGCTGACATGTTGGGCTATTCCTAGTTTCTGTTGGACTACTTTGAATTTTCCTAAAAATGCTTATTGAATAAATTGAATATTGAATATTGAAATTCTTCTCCCAATAGCTGGGACCTTTGAATTTATTTGAAAACACTAGACTACTATGCTCATTTTTTTCTGTGTATTATGCACTTGATTTAATCCAGTGATCAACTTCACTTTTTAACTCATAAAAGTTGTTTTTGATGATTTACAGTATAGTTTGAGATCTTATAGTACTAGACCTCCTTTCTTCCCATACTTTTTCTTTTTTCCCTTGAAATTCTTGACCTTTTGTTCCTCTAGATAATTTTTTTTCTAGTTCTATGAAATAGTTTTTGATAGTTTAATTGGTATGGCAGTGCATAAGTAAATTCATTTGGACAATATCATAATTTTTATATATTAGCATATATAACATATATACTAATATATATAAATAAATTATATAAAAATATATATTGATATATATCATTATTTTTATATATAATATAATATATATTATATATATATAAATATTATATAATATATATCTTTATATATTATATAATATTTATGTATTATATATTGGCATGAGCGATTGATATTTCTCCAATTATTTAGATCTGCATTTTTGTGTATAAAGTATTTTTATAGTTGTATTCCTATAGTTACTATGCGTATCTTGGCAGGTAGACTCCCAAGCAATTTGTACTTTCTGTTATTTTTAATGGTATTCCTCTTTTTATCTTTCCTTGCTAGGTTTTGCTGATAATATATAAAATACTCATGATTTATGTTAGTTTACTTGTTTTCCTGCAACTTTGCTAAAGTTGATAATTCAGTTTATTGTTTAGTTGACTTTCTATGGTCTTGTAAGTAAGCAATCATAAACATACAAAAAGTGATAATTTTGTTTTCTCTCTACCTATGCTTATTCCTTCAATTTCTTTTTCTTGTCTTATAGCTAGCATTTCTGGCACTATTTTGAATAGCAGTGATAATAATGTACATCCTTGCTTTATATTTGATCTTATTGAAAAAGTTCATAGTTCATCTCACTTACATAGATGATAATTTTAAGGAAAATAATTTTTAAAACAGGAATGAGTATTCTATTTTGTCAAAAATGTTCTCTGAATCTATTTCATATTATTATATGCTTTTTATGGTCAATTACATTTATAGTTTTACTAATATTGAACCAACTTTGAATGTCTGGTATAAATATAACCTGATCATAATGTATATAATATGTAATCTGTTACTATAGTCTCCTTGCTCATATCTTATTTAATTTTTTTCCAGAAGTTTTTCACCAGGATTACTGACCTATAGTTCTGTTATAATTCTCCTTTGGTTTGACTATCAAGACCTTATTTGCCTCAAAGAAGGAATTTAATAGTACCTTTTTTTTCTATGTTTTTCAAATAGTTTATGTAATATTGGAAATGGTTGTTCTTTAAAGAGTTGAAAGAATTAGTTTTTAAATCCATATTATCTGCTCCCCCTTCCCCCCCCACCGCCTTGGGAGTTCATTTATGGCTTATTCTATTTCTTTTTCTGAGATTCAGTTATTCAAGTCCTTTCTTGTTCTGTTAATCTGAGCATTTTATATATTTATAAATATTCATCCACTTCATCTGCATTGTCAATTTAATTGCCATAGAACTAGTGAAATAGTTCAGGTAATTAACTGTGTATTTTCTCCATGTGTTTTCTAATACTCTTCCTTTTCTTTCTCCCTACCCCTCTTTATAGAGAAGAGAAGGACAGTGAGAGAGGGTAAGCTCAATACCAGTCTCCTAGGTTTAGTGTAATCTGTTTTTACTCCCCAGCTTCTTTTCTCTTTTCATCACTCAGAGCCCTATAACATGCTTTCAGTTCTTTTCTCTCTTTCTCATAATTCCTTCTTCAAAATCCTCCCTCTATAGTTGAAGTTTTTTTTGTTTAAGATATACCACCTCCCACAAATAACTAATAGTTTGCATTTATATGGTGTGTTAAGGTTTCAAAAGCACTTTACAAATATTTTCTCATTCTATTCTTACAATAACCCTGTGAAGTAGGTGCTATTATCACCAATTTCCAGATGAGGAAAAGTCAGACTGACAGAGGGTAAGTGATTTGTCCATTGATAGCATGCACCTCCTAAATGTCTGAGACTGGATTTGAATTCAGGTCTTCCTGACTCCAGATCCAGTAGTCTATTTATTTTACTACCTAGCTTTTCTCTACCTTAATCTTCTTTCCCTCTTATTTCCTCCTCTCACTCACCCCTTTTCCTTCTCTCCTTTCTCTCCTGTTTCCCTATTGAGTGAAATGTATTTCTTACCCAACAGTGTGTGTATATTCTTTCCTTCTTTGACCAGTTCAGATGAGAGTGAGGTTTAAGTATCACTCAATTCTCCATCCCTTATTCCTTGTCTGTATAAACTTTTACTTGGGGACTTCAATATTTCCCCTAACTTTCATCTTCTTTTACCCTTACCTCAGTATGCCCTTTCCTTTCTATTATTCTTTTAAAATCATCAAAACATAATAGAAACACTCCTAGGCTTTCTGTCCAGTTAGATTTTCTCCATGACCCCTGATGATAAGAGTTTTAAGATGAAATACACACACATCTATACATACATACATATATATACATATATATGCATATGTGTGTGTGCATGTATATATACCTGTATTAGAATATAAACATTCTATCTTTGATTAGTCTCTTTGATTGCTTAATCATGCTTACCTTTTTATGATTCTCTTGATTCCTGGGTTTGTAGTTTAAGGTTTCTATACAGTTCTAGCTTGTTCTTCAGAAGTCCCTCATTTTCCCCCCTGTATTTCCCCTCTGCTTAGTTTTGCTTAGTAATTTGTCCTTGGTTATAAATCTATACACTTTGCTTTCTGGAATGTAGTATTCCAAGCTCTCCACTCTTTTGTAGTCATGGTTGCTAAATTGTGTGTGATTCCTACCGTGACTCTTTGGTATTTGAATTCTTTCTTTTTGCCTTCCTACAGTATTTGTTATTTGATTTGGAATCTTTGGATTTTGATTTTACTATTCCAGTGAGTTTTCATTTTGTGATTTCTTTCAGGAAGTTGCTGGTAGAGTCTTTCTATGTTTACCTTGCCCTCTGCTTTTTAAGAGTTCTGGAAAGTTTTCTTTTATGATATCTTGAAATATGATGTCCATATTCTTTAATCAATGAATTAACTAATTTATTAGTTTATTTATTTAGGTCATGACTTTGAGGTAGTTCAATGATTCTTAAATTCTCTCTCCTCAATGTGCTTGTTAGGTTAATTTATTTTTGCTGTGAGATACTTTATATTTTCTTCTATTTTTTAAAAGTCTTTTGATTTAAAAAATATTTCTCATTTTTCTCATGAACTCATCAGCTTTTATTTGGTCCATTCTAATTTTTAGAGACTTTGTTTCTTTAATTAGGTTTTATACACCTTGTTCCAAGCTGTTAAATCTCTTTCTAAATATGTTTTTTTCCCATAGCTCTCATTTATTTTTTCATTTTTTTCTTCTAGTGCTCTCACTTGATTTTAAAAATCATTTTTTGGTCCTTACCAAAAAAGAAAAAAAAGGAAATAAAAAAATAATCACTTCCAGCAATTTTAGTTGATTCTATGTATAAGCTGCATATTTTTTGAGGCTTTGTTTGTAGGTATTTTGGAGTCATTCGCTTCTTCTGAGTTTGGGTCTTGAGTGTCTCTGTCCCCATAATAGCTCTTTATGACAAGTTTTTTTTTTCTTTTTCTTTTCTTTTCTTTTCTTTTCTTTTTTTTGTATTTTTCTGTCTAATGCTTGTTCTGCATAAGTCTGGGGGGGGGGGGATGTCTAGACTGACTTTATATATTCTTGTGTTCTGCTGCTTTCTTGAATTATTGTAAATTATGTTTTTCTAGGACCTCCATGACAGCTCTGGCCAGGGATCTACAAGTTTCCTCCTTAAGTTGTTTCATCCAGGGCAAAGTCTTGATACCTTTTTCCTTGTCTGAGGTCTGTAAGTTCCTGGTCTGAGCAGTACAGCTGTTGGTTTGCCTCTTGTTGGTAAACCAATCAACTGCTGCTCTACTCAGCAAGGTGGAAAGCTCTGCAGATTTGGAGCGACAGAACTGCAAGCTTCACTTTGATCTACTATTTCTGCCCTCTTTTTCTACATGGGCTTCAGATCGAGCTGGACTGATTCTACTGTGTTCCTGGGGTCAGAACTGTACAGCTAATCTTTGCTCCTGAACTTGCTGCTTACTCAGAGGGAAGACTAGGGCCCATGACAGCTCGTCTTCCTGGAACACCACCCTTAGGTGTCGGATCCCACTTCAATCTGTCCTGGATATTTGACTCAGAACCATATAGTAGCTGATGGACCTTCCAGTTAGCATCTATTCCTCTATCTTGCACAAGGTCAAGGCTGCCCTGTATATATCTGGACCCTTCTTACCCTGGGTACTGTCTCAGTCTTCTTTCATTTAATGAGTACTATAGAATGCTCTTTGTGGCATGCTTCTGGCTAGACTCTGGTTCTGGTGTCTGCAAAATGCTTTGTGTGTCACTTTATGCTGTTCTGGACTGGAAATGTGTGATTTTTCCCTTTAATTTCCTAATTAGGACTTCTGGTATATTTCTAAAATCTTTGTGGAGGAATTTAATTGAGGGGCTCTGTTACACTTCCTTAAACTCTTAAACTTAAAGTCTTGGCCCTTTCCTTAAAATTACTTTCAATGTCCTTTTTCTTTTTTGTTACTCTCCCTATTTCTATTTCCTCCAAGAACCCATTATCTTTATCTTGTTCCCTGGTTAACAAGAGTTCCACACTGTTAGGGAACTATGTCTAAATCAGACCTGTTGCTATTTCTGTTCTTTCTTGCTTCCTAATAAAATGTTACTTTTCAGTTCTTTGTTTCCTCAAAATCCCTTCTCTAATATGGCTATCAAGAGCAATTAATTACTCCTAAGATATTTTTGGCTGAATTATAGCTTAGGAGTATATAGAATAATGACTGAAACTATAACCAAGACCCTTAAGCATATTAACCCATAGTAAAGTGTTATGTGGCAATGTATCATGTTAGTTGGATGGGAAATGTGCTTTCCAGGACCTTTCACATCACACCAACAAAGTTACTGATCACTTTTCCAATATCTAAGACCACCTCTTCAAATACACATCAGTGATGAGAGTGTTTCTTGAATGTGCCATTCAATGACAAGTTGTTTTTTTTCTATGATCCTCCAAGGGACTTTGTGCTGTCCAGCATTTTTTTTTATCTGATTTAGATTCTATAATATAATAATGAACAAAAGTACTTGGCACTGGATAAAGAATAGAAAAGTAGATCAGTAAAACAGATTAGATAAAGAAAATCAGAAACAACTGACCTCGATAACCCAGTGCTTAATGAACCTGAGAATGAAGAACTCCATTTCTGATAAGAATTGCAAGGAAAACTGGAAAACAGTCTGGAGGAAATGAAGTTGAGTCCAATATCTGACACCATTTAGTATATTAAGATCAAAGTAGATATGCAACTTGGACATTAAAGACCATACAATTAAAAAAACACAGAAGAGAGCCAGATTCTTTGATAGATATGGTTGGAGGGAGAATTCTTAACTGAAAGAGGATAGAGGAGAAAACTCTCTGTATCAATATATCTGATAAGAGTCAGATATCTAAGATATATAGAGAACTATCACAAATATATAAGATCAACAGTTATTTCCCAATAGATGAGTGATCAAAGGGTCTGAAAAGAAGAATTGTAAACTGGTAGCAACTATATGAAATATTGTTCCAAATCACTAATAAAATAAATATAAATCAACATGACCTTGAGGTTTGACCTCATACCCTCAAAACATGGGAACAGTCAAGGTTTGAGGGGCTATGTAAAGACAGATTTGCCCTTAATGGAGCTATGAATTAGTCCAGTCACTCTAGAAAGCAATTTGGATTTACGTCAATACCATTTAACCCAGATATCCCACTGCTAGACAGATAGCTAGTTTAATAATAACCAAAACAGAAATATCCAATGTGTATCAAAATTCTTAAAGCAGCACCTTTTGTACTAGTATAAACTGGAAACAAAGTGGACATCCATTGATTAGGAAATAGCTAAATACATTGTTGTATAGGAATGTAATGGAATGTGCTCATAAGAAATGGTGAATAAGCAATATACATATACAGTGTCTACAATAATACAAATAGAAAGAACCACAGTAACAAAAACACTTGAATGCTATATTCAGATTGTATCTCCCAAATGAATGTAAACTCCTTGAGAGTAGGATTTTTTTCCCCATTTTTGTCTTTGTTTTCCCAGATCATTGTGGCATTCTAATACTTCTATAAAATAAGAGGTTTGGATGAAATATGATCACTATCACAAAGCTTGATCCTAAAGGAGAGATGAGAAAATGTAATTTCCTCATCTTTTGGAAGAGGTAGGTGCTATGGGTTCAGAACATTGCATATCCTGTCAGACTCAGTTGATGGGTTGATTACTTTTGCTGAATCACCTTGCCCCCTTATGTTTTTGTTATGCTTTGTTACAGGGGATTGGGGAGTGAGGTAGGATGTATTTGGAAATAAGGAAACAAGCATTGATCAAGCACCTGCTATGTAATATGTGTGTGTGTGTGTGCGTGTGTGTGTGTGTGTGTATATATATGCTGTGTACATATATACTATGCTATATATATATATACACACACACACATATATGCAGAAAGATTTAGCATAGTGATTGGCTGGTAGGTGCTTAATAAATGTTTATCTACCTACCGACAGTCTCTGCCCTGGAGGGGCCTACATTCTACTGAGACAAGACAACATACAAAACAGGGCTGAAAAACAGTAGGTGGGGGATGGGGAAGGAGGATGTGTGTGTGTGTGTGTGTGTGTGTGTGTGTGTGTGTGTGTGTGTGTGTGTGTGTGTAGGGATGGTGAAGATACCCGTGCAAGGCATGTTGAAGTCCAGAAAATATGAAGCTCATCTGGGAAGAGAATGAAGGTGGGCTGAGCTGGGCACCCTAAAAAAGAGGTCCTAGAGGGAACTCATCAATGTGAGAAGGTAAGGCAGATGGTAAAACAGGAGAATTTCCTGCTTTGAAAAATATTCACTACTTGCAGGAGTGAATGGATGTTTCAGAGTGAGAGAGGTTCCAGGGTAAATATGTCTGTATATACATACATACAAACATGCAAGCATACTATATACATACTATGCATATAAGCAAATGTGCATGTATGTGTATAAACCCATATACATACGGGTGTCTATAATATATGTGCACATGATTAGTTTGTAGTTTATCCACTTTTGAAAAGAATCAGTGATATTAGGGGTGATGTCTTGACTTACGTAGAAAATCAGATTTAAGTGAGTCAGAGTTGCACAAAGTCATCAGCCTCATTCTCTCTTCCTGAATCATAAGATTCCAGTGGCAGGAAAAAAAGTCAGGATGATTGGTGATGGCCTGTCATGACAGTGGATGACCTTAGCATCTCCAATGTCTGACCAAACTTTAAGGGATCCACAATGCTCCTGCTTCAGCTGCCTTCATGGTTATTGAAACAAATTGTTCTCATCCGCCCGTTCTGTTGGGGAAAGCTTCACAAGCTTGGAGTAGACATCCCCTAGGTGAGTTACTACAGGCCTATCAGTTACTCTCAACCTGGTTTAGCCCATTTGCTGGCACATATGTGTCGATAGACATAAACGTATATGAGTAATTTTAGTTAATCTTTAGTTTTCTTCAAAACCCAGGCTCAAGCACTACCTTCTACATGAGGTTTTCCTGATTCCCCGGATGCTAGTGTCTCCCCCCAAATTATCCTGATTTATCTTGCATATCTTGCATGTTGTTAACACTGTTTCCCACCCCACCCCCCCAAAGCATGAAAAGACCCTGAGGGAAAAGAATTGCTTCATTTTTGTCTTTCTGCTCCCCGAGCATAACACAGCTCCTGGAATACCTATAAAATGAGAAGGCTGAACTAAATGTTCTCTGCTGTCCTGTCCAGTCCTAAATCTAATATCCAAGTACATAGTCACAGGTGATCCCTAATAAATTGTCCATTGAATGATTAATTGGAAATCATTTAATAAGAATCAATGCAGTGTTCTACCTTTGGGTTAAAGAATCATTTCTCACACATTTTCATATGTGTGGCACGGAGGGGAGAATGGTTAGTCAGCAGATCTTTAAAAAAAACCAAAAAAACACTTAGCATAGTGCTTGGTAGTATATAAATGCTTACAGGGTTGTGGTGAAGATTACGAGATAACATTGATAAGGAAACACAGTGCCTGGCATGCAGAGGATGCTACCTGACTGTTTATTCCCTTCCCTTTCTCCCTTGTGTCTAAAGGTCAGGACTTGAACCCAGGTTGTCCTGAATCAGTAGCCAGATTTCTAACCACTCTACTTCTTATATATTTTTCAAAATGTACTTATCTGTACACATGTTTACTCCAGTAGAGTATAAACTTCTTGAGGACAGGGCTAATTTTATTTATTTATTTTTCTTTGTAGCCTTAGCAACTAGCACAGATCCTAGCAGTAATAAGTGTTTGATAAATGGTTGTCTGGCTGAATTTAGTTGTTCTAATATTATCTAAAATTTATGTTAAACACTCTGTGTCTTGCCCAGGGTCAAGCAGCTGGTGGATACCCAAAGCCAGGACTTGGAGCTTCAACTCTTGTATTCTGTTACACTATAACAAACTGATTCTGGACTCCCTCCACTTCCTTCTACCTGAGCAGCTTCTTTTTATCCAACCCTGACTAGTGGCAGGGCTAGGACTGGGGTGCCCTCAATTAAGTTTCCACCCAGGGCAATTGCCTTGGGGACTTGCACCTTTGTTATAGCCATACCATAACTTTGGTACCTTATCACTTTGCCAGAGGCTATAGAGTTAATTATTAATGTACTGTCTTTCAAAGGAAAAAGTTATCTTTATAATACTACTTCAAAGTATTCCTTACAATACTACTGATAGAGCTGTTTCTTTTTTAAAGATTCTTCTCACCTCACCCCAACACAAAATTGGCGATGACTTTTTGTTGAGTTATCTTGGCCTTCTCAAGAGGTTTCATGGAATCATCAACTTTTTAAAGGTGAAAGGGGCTTAAGAGATCAGCTGCTGGAGCAAGTAGGTGGTACAGTGGCTAGAGCACTGGGCCTGGAGTCAGGAAGACTTACCTTCCTGAGTTCAGATCCAGCCTCAGACACTTACTAGCTGTGTGATCCTGGGCAAGTCACTTAACCTTGTTTGCCTCAGTTTCCTCATCAGTAAAATGAGCTGGAGAAGGAAATGGCAAACTACTCCAGTCTCTTTGCCAAGAAAACCCTAAATGGGGTCACAAAGAATCAGACACAGCTGAAAAATAACTGAAGAACACCAAGGGACCAGAGATTCCAAACTATCTTTCCTTTATGAAAGAAGACATCAAGTCCAAGAGTTGACTTAATGAATGCCTAATATCACACAGTTGTTAGAGACAAGAAAACAGACCTTTTGATTCTTAGTCCTGTGTGCTTTCCAGTCTACTATACTTCTCTTCAGTGACAGTTGTGAAGTGGCTGTCACTGGTTAGGGGTCACAGTCTATGACCATGAAATGAGAGTCAAGTAAATCACCTATGAATTGATGGAAAAGATGATGCTAAATGGTCATGAAAAAAATCCTAGAAAGGCCCTTTTTTTGGTCTTACTGCTATATACATCAAAGTGTCTTGAGAGGATCAGTTGTGATATGGTAGGTAAGTGCTTTGTAACCCCAACCCTTAAATACTATTGTTTATTTTTGAGCTGTTATTATTATTGGATTCTAATTTTAACTACCATTTACTTCTTGTAGTATGTGATCTAGGATGATTAACTTCACTTCTAAGGGCCTCAGTTTCCTCATCTGTCAGATGAGGGAATTAGATTTTTAATGACTTCTGAAATCCTTTCTAGCTCAAAACTTATGGTTCTTAGATCACATGGCCTGTAAGGGAAGTTGTAAGGTCACTTCCAGCTCTAAATAAATGAATGAGACTAGGGAAATATATGTACAATGTGGGATCATCTAAATGAATAAGATTAAATTTATATCAGTCAATCAATAAGCATTTATTAAGCACCTACTATGTGCTCAGGCACTGTGCTAACCACTAAGTATACAAAGGGGGGCAAAAGACAGTCCCTGCCCTCAAGAAGTTCACAATCTAATTGGGGAGACAACAAGCAAACAAATATGTACAAACTATATGTAGGATAAGAAGGAAATAGTTAAAAGAAGTAAGGCGTCCAATAAAAGATGAGATTTTAGTTGGGACTTTGTTGTTCAGTCATTTTTCAGTCATGTCCATTCTTTATGATCCCATTTAGGGTATTCTTGGCAAAGATACTGGAGTGGTTTGCTATTTCCTTCTCCACCTCATTTTACAGATGAGGAAACTGAGGCAAACAGAATTAAGTGACTTAGCCAGAATCACAACTAGTAAGTGCCCAAGTCCAGATTTGAATTCAGAAAGATGAGTCTTCCTGACTTCAGCCCTGGCACTTTATCAACTGCACCACCTAGCTGCCCCTTAGCTGAGACTTAAAGGAAGCCTATTTAGGACATGTTGAAAAGATAAAATTGGCCAGCCTTGCCAACAGTTTGGATGGGGAGAGGTTGAAAGGGAGTGAGACCAGAAATCAGGCAGGTACACTAGAAAGTGAAAGTTTCCCTGTGCAGGTGCAAGAGGAAGACAGTTTGGGGCAAATGGAAGTTGGCCTGACCCCTGACCTGCTTGCCTCAGGGGACATGGAAGGCCTGTGGTTCGAGTAAGATGCAGTAGAGTTCTAGACCTGAAGACAGGAGAACATAAGTTCAAGTTCGATGTCAGACACTTACAAGTTGTATAACCCTGGGCGAGTCACTTAACCTCTATTTGCCTTAATTTCCCAATCTATAATATGGGGATAATAATAGCCCCTACCTCCCCAGCTGCTGTGAGGATGAAATGAGATAATGTTTGTAAAAAATGCCTAACACAGTGCCTGACACATAGTAGGCACTTGTTTCATTCTTTTCTTCTCTATAAGGTTTACCACTCCTGGAATCTTTGTGGCAGATAGTTGGAGAAATTAATCCACCTTTTAGGCTGTCATAGCTCACACTACTTACATTTCCATTTTTATTTTATCTACATTTTTTTACATTTTTATTTGCATTTATATTTATTTACATTTTTTTTACTTTAGTATTTTAGGAGTTAAAATGACAGCTCTTTAGTGTTTCATCCTAAAATAGTGTCAGGGAGTGAAACATTCTCTCAATCCATTCTTGTACATACATTTCCCTAAACTCATGCATTTATTTAGAGCTGGAAATGACCTTACAAGTCCCCTTACAGGTCATGTGATATCAGGACCATAAGTTTTGAGCTAGTCTCCAAATTCCTTCATTTGGATGTCTGTGAGAGCCAAACACATATGTCTTAGGAAAGGATTTGACCTTCAGAATTATGGCCGTCACCAGGAATTTAAAAAGCTGTCTCCCCAAAGTGCAGAAGGCTGATGTTCCCAAAGTGTTGAATGTGGTGTGTGAATACACAATAATGAGCTTTCATGGCATTTCTCGGCTCTGCGGCTGACAGAGGAACTCCATGTGCTCCCAACATTGCTAGTCTGTGGGCTAGAGCCACAATTGAGCCTTTGAAGCAGCAGGATTCATTTTGATCTTTTGCTTAGATTGGAGGTCAAAACAGAAAGGAAGTTTTCTGTAAACCACCTACATGCTGTTTCTGACCAAAGCTGGAGTCTTTGATTAAGTAGTCATTCACATCCGTGAACTGGGTGAACAGGCTGAATGGAAGTCCCAAACAGGAAAGACGAGCTCCTGTGAACTTGCAACCCATTCCCATGGCTTATTGTGCTTAATCAAAAATACGGCAGAAGATATGAAATATTTAACCCTTGCTTCATTCTTTTGAATATAGTTTTAGTCACACTGCATCCATGTTGTGTTTATCCAAATCCTTTTATTTTTTTTTTAAGGGGAGGTATGGGAGCTGATATTTGAATATAGATTTCAAAGAAGTTTTATGTTATACATATCAAAATAAATTATAAAGTGCCTAAATGCATGTGGTACTACAAAATGCAGGCAGCTAGTGGTATAGTGGATCGACCTAAGTTAGAAACTAACCTCAGACACTAGCTATTAATGGCACAAGAATCCAGGTGACTGACTTATAGGCTGTATGATTTTTCCATGTACCTGGCAAATTTCCCCTGTATGACTAGTTTACATATCACTAAGTGCATTTAAACATAAGTAGGATAGTAAGATCTTTATATCAAGACCAAAGCTAGGCAACAGTTGAAGGAAGCAGGGTTTGGTTTTGAAGCTCTTTCATCTTTCATCTCAAATCTTCCCTTTCCATGTTTCTTTTCTTTTCCTTCCACTTTTGTTATCCTCCTGCACTTATCTGCTCTGGCAATACTCCAGCTCTTTTATCACCTCTTTCCTCCATTAAAATGTGGTTCTCAGAGTTTGAGAGTTGGAAAGAATATCAAGTCCAACCCATATATGATAGGAATTCCCTACTTCCCCAAAAGTAATACCTTAGCCTCCTCTCAGACTTTCAATGAGATAGAGTCCATCACCTCTTCAAGCAGGCCATACTACTTTTGGACATCTCTATTTATAGGAAGCTTTTCCTTGCATCAAGCCTTAATTGGTCTCTTTGTAACTTCTACCCTTTGCTCCTGGTTCTGCCCTTTTTGGTCAAACAGAACAAGTCTAGTCTTTTCCCTATATTATTTAGTATTTTCAGCTGTGTCTAATTCTTTGTGACCCCATTTAGGGTTTTCTTGGCAAAGAGACTGGAGTAGTTTTCCATTTCCTTCTCCAGCTCATTTTATAGATGAAGAAACTGAGGCAAACAGGGTTAAGTGGCTTGCCCAGGGTCACACAGCTAGTATGTGTCTGAGACCAGATCTGTAGTCAAGAAGATGAGTCTTTCAGACCCAGTGCTCTATCCAGGGCCACCTAGCTGCCCTTTCCTCCATCATCACAGCCCTTCAAATACTTGAACACAGATCTCATCTGAGTATTGTCTCTTCCATGCTAAACGTGCCCTTTTCTTTCAACCAATCTTCATATGACATGGACTCAAGGCTCTTCCTTATCTGAGTTGCCTTCCTCTAGATACTCTCTGGTTTATCAGCGTCCTTGTTAGAACTCACTGTAATTCTCTGGATGGAGCCCGATGAGGGCACAGGGCAGCAGCACTATTACCACCCTATTCCTGGAAGCTACTCTCTGTTAATGTAATCTAAGATTGCATTAGCTGTTTTGGCTGTCACCTCACACTACTGACTCAGTTTGAGCTCACAAGTCACTAAAATCTGAGAACTTTTTCAGAATAATGACCGGCTAGCCCATGCCCCCCACATCTTGTACTTGTGAAGTAGAGTTTTTGCACCTAAGTGTAGCATTTTACTTGTTCTGTGGCACATTTCTTAAGGGTTCTGCTGAGGGATTGACTAAACTAATTTGAACCAAGGTGTTAATAGTTAGTAGTGGTTATTCCTGTTAGGCAAGTGAGATCTTCAAATTCTTAGTTCAAAGGAATATATAATTTGGGAATTTCAAGGCACTTGGAAGGACCACTTTGGGGATACAGTTTTAGGGAAATGAACCTTCCCTGGAACTCCTCCTATCACATTAGACAGATTGATTGAGTTCATTCCATGTTCAGATCAAGGGTAAAAGCTATTGTGAATAGGGGGGGCAGGAAGGAGAGCAACT
Source organism: Notamacropus eugenii (assembly GCF_028372415.1). NCBI lineage: Eukaryota > Metazoa > Chordata > Mammalia > Diprotodontia > Macropodidae > Notamacropus > Notamacropus eugenii. The sequence continues at coordinate 584,195,898 of NC_092872.1, forward strand.
ATGGGAATTCTACATCTTGACAGGGGAAGCGGAATACATACATACATATCCATCATCAACATATACACGCATATATCTACACATATACATGCATGTATTTATACATATACATGCAATATACATGCAACATACACACACATTATATATGTATCTTTGTATGTATATATATAATATACACATATTATATATATGTATACCCACATATACATACACACATATGAAACAAATAGAAGGCATTTCCAGATTGATAGGTCCTAGTTTTCTGCCTTTCTCTATCTCTCTGGCTTCCCTTCCCCAACCTTTAACTCTTTCTTTCTGTCAAGGCATATTCTGGGTAATCAAGGTAGAGATACCAAAATGAAGCTCTGATACCCCTACCACCTCTTCCTATCCCAGGCTCCTACTTCTAAAGCCTTCCACTTCCTTCCTTCTTACAAGTCCAATGAGGAATGTGGGGACTAAGGATAATATCCATTTCTGTGGAAATTGGCAAATGCTACAAATCTAGACTTGATTTACTATTTTGTTGATTGTTGGGATGTAAGAAAGTAATAGAAAAAATGTTAATGAAAATTTAATTTAAAAATAGCTTGTTCATACATTGTTTTTTCTATGGAAAGCTGATTGTTAAACATTTAATAGTATACTACTAGAAGTTACCATAGGTTTTCAAATACTCTGTCTGTAGAGAATAAGCTTTGCCATTCCCATCAAGTTCTAAGATCAAAGAGCAAAATTGTGTGTCTATTATCTGAGGAACAACTTTAATAAATAGGGAAAGTTTCACCAGTTGAAAGTTGGCGGCTAGGTACTGACATTTTTTGGCCTCAAAAACTAATGAAGACCATTTGCTAAGACATGGAAAGATTGCTATTTATATCAGTGGAGGGAACATCCGATACAGTCACTGTTCTTGTGAAGTGTTTGAAGTGTAATAATATTTCCAGATCTTCAAATAATGATCAATACCTGTATAAAATATTCAAGATTTGCTCTTATAATTTTTCCAAAGTCTTCAAGTGACTTCCTACCTTTATTTTGACTCCAAAATCTTTATCTACTTTTTTTGGTGATATTCATTCATCAGTTTAAGAAGCCTACTGTATCACACTATTCAAGGAATGATGCTGCTCTGCTCACTGCTGAATTCTACCAGAGCACCTAATCAAGACTGAATTTCCTTGTAAATGTCATCCCTGAAATGAACATTGTGTTCCAGTCTGATAAGAAAGAAGTAGAGAAGTAGAAAGAAACTTATAATTTGAGCTCTAACTTATGCTTATAATTAGCCATTTACTTTGGAATAAAGTTTGTCTATTGTTCAAATCTCTAGTCCTATAGCCACTGTCTTGGTTCTGGTCCTCATCACCTCTCAGCACTGAAGGTGTTGTGAGTGGAAAAAGTTTAAGAACCCTGGAGTAGGCTATTGCAACAGCTTTCTACCATATTTCACCACATAATCATCACAGATTTTATGCCAGTTTTTTTTCCAATTATGTGAAGTTTTTGAAAAAAATTTGCCAGTATTACTTAAAAATCATTTATTACTGAACCATCTTTGGTGCAAGATTAGGAAATGTGGAATACTCATGAATATACATTAAAATTGGGAAAATTCAATTCTTACCATATCACACGACTTACTCATGGCAGCTTTGCTTGCCCACCTGCTCCCCTTGTGCCTATATATCTTCATTAGGTTGAGTGACAATACTGTTAGTACTGCAGTGCTCTAAGCAAACCATGCAAGTTGGCTTTTGGAAATATACTGACAATGCACATGTGCTGGGAATTCTAGGCTCCAGGCTCACAATGTGCAAGAGATAAATGCATATACATATGCCACTGGTGAATATATTGCTGCTCTGTTTCCCTTTTAAGTGACCTGACCAACAGAATTATACCATGCGATGATTACGTGATGAAAGGTTATGAACCAACTTTTGGACTGGGGGAAAAAAACCCAGGATGCAACAATTATGCAGTGGTGATGATTATGTGGTGAAATACTGTTTTTTCTCCTTACTAGAATCCATCCTCCACGTAGTCATCAAAGTGATTTTCCTGAATTCCATGTCTAACCATGTCACCTCTCAACTCAATAAACTCCAGTGGTTCTCTATGGCCTCTAAGATCAAATATAAAGCTTCCACATCAGCATTTAAACCTCAGAACTCAGCCCCTTCCTACTTCTATCATAGTCTTTTGCTACTCTTAGCTAAAAACCTCTATAATTCGATAGAGTTGGCCTCCTGTTCCACACACATAGCACTCCATCTTTTGTCTCTCTGCCTCTGCATATTCCTGCAAAATACCCTCTTCCTACCTTGACCTTACAGTCTCTGGTATCCTTGAAGATTCAGTTCAAACATCATTCTACCGGAAGCTTTTTCTGATCTCCCCCCAAGTGTTAGTGCACTCCCTACTCAAACTATCTTGTTTTCCTTTTGTATAACAACATGTTATGATCTGACTTTCTACTTCAGGGCAAGAGCGGCTACATCTCCCCTCAGGGATCTAGGCTAGCTGAGGGTTTTGTAGGTATCTTTCTTTTTTTGCTCAGGCCCCCAGGAAACAAGTGAGGAGAATTCCAGTTAATTGAACAACTTAATACCCAGTGGCTTTTACAAAGGAATATTTATTTCAAAGATTTAACAAGTTCAAAGCAAAGCCATTTCTCTCAATGTCTCTAAGGCCTACTTGCCATTATCAGGAGGAAAGGGAGGGGAATGAGATTAGACTTCAAACTTAACTCATTTTCTACATAGCATTGGTGCAGATACAGTAAGACTTTTGGGTAACCTTCCACTGGGTTAGGGTCCCCAAGGTCACTCCTGAAGATTATTCTTTTGCATCCCAGGGCATCAGTGCTAGACTGAATCCCAACTCCCAGATTCTTGTGACTTGCTCCTGTTACCATGGATGAAGACTCTATCCCTACTTCTGCACATACAACAGAAAGGAATAAATAAAAAAGCAAAGGCCAGAAGCTCACTTCTCAGGGGCCATATGTCCTGAGCAAGGGGAAAAAGGACTCGAGGCCTTTTCTCTTACAACACAGTCTCTCATTGGATGCCCTAGTGAAGGAATCACCTCCGTGTTCCACACACAATGCAGGAAAGAGAGGGTCAAAGCAGACCCAGGACTTTTTGAAGAAATTATCAGTTCTGTCTACTTAGCTAGTGAAAAAAGTTTCCTCCCAACCACGTGAACAGTCGACCAGAACCAGGTGCAGAATGTCCTCTCATGCTCCACAGTAAAAGTCTATCATTCTGCTTTTTTCTGCAAGCAATTCCGTAGTGGAGAGATATAAGCATATGGGCTATGCATATGTGCCAGATTCCCATTACATGTAGTTATCCCTTTCACAATGGGGAGGTTAGGGGGTTGGTGCTTCCACAATCTGGAAAATCTGCATAAAACTTTTTGACCCTCCCTTTGTTCCAGAGAAGTCTGAATTTTTTCTTTTTCTTTTATGGGGTATTTATACTACCTTATTGTACAATTTGGGTTAAGTATTTGATCATAGGCTCTGTGTCGTCTGCTGGCTGAAATTCCCCCTCCCCCTCATTCCCATTTAATTTCTTATACCGACCTCCGAATATAGAAATCATAATGGGGAAAGTTAGGACATGGAAGTTAGGACATGTATGACTATATACAATGTACATAGATATATGCATACAGGTCTCCCCCATTAGACTCTCATCTCAGTTCTTACTGGCTCACTTTTATCTTTATATTCCCATTACATAGCACAGCTCCTGGCACATGTAACAAACGTTGATTGGTTGATTGTAGCCCACTAAGGTCCCATCACAGTTCTTCCTCAAGGAAAGAGAAAAGAACATGTTACCTTATCCTGTGCTGGAATCTTGAAAAAAAGAGCAGCTTCATGCAGATTTATGTGGTTTGGATTCAGTCAAAGGCCTGCACTTGAGGACCTAGAAGGCCACATAGGACCTTGAGGCTGCAGGTTCCCCACCCCTGGTTCAACAACAGTCTCTTTCAGAGCATCTTTGTCTTTGTCGAGCCAGTGTGAATGTTGTAGTCCTTAGGAAAGGAAGAATGCCCTAGGGATAGATAAGCCTCAGCTTTCCCTTTAGCGTGCTTAGGTTTCTGGAAGGTTTTAGACTTGCCTTGATCCCAGTCATACACCTTGCTCTTGAAAGAAGCATCTGTCATTTCAGGGAACATGCCTTCCTCTTTAAGGAAGGAGAAAATGCTTCTCAGCTTCTCAGGGAGTTTGATGCAGGGAGTCAATTCCTTCTCAAAGTAAGTGAGTTCCCCATTCCATCTCAGCCTTCCTGGATTCCTTCTGCTACAGCCTGAATATGTGATAATAAAAAGCAAGAATAGCTTGTTTCTGCTTGGTGAAGTTGATGTGTGGCTGTCCCAGTCTGTTGAAATCAGACGCCCTAGTTCCTAGGGCTGGGATGGGGTCTGGGATGCTTGTTATGTCTACTATATATCTTGACATTTGTTTTTATTGAATTTAGCACTTTAGTCTAATCCGTCTTGTATTATACTCATTGTTGTATGGGAGTCTGTCTTGGTTAACTAATGGGGCCAGAAGCCATGTCTTCTACTGTTTTGCTTTCCCCTTAATATCCCCAGTATCTAGTGCAGTCATATCATAGCAGGTGTAAAGGTGTATGCAGTGCTCAGGGAGGACTAGCGCCTCTGATGTGAGGGATTGCCCAGTCCTTTTCAGGGCTGCTCATCCCCCATGGTGTCCACCTGGCACTCAGCTCTCACCTGTGGCTCTAAGAAGTTGCAGTGTGCACAGCAGCCACATTCTGGTAAAATCATCTCAGCAGATGGACTAAACCAGGTTGAGAGTAACTGACAAGCCTCACACTGTCAGTGACTTAGAGGGGTGTCTACCCCAATCATGTGAAGACTTCCCCTGGTAGAATGGGTGGATGAAAACAATTTGTTCCACTGGTCATGAAGGAACCTGAAGCAGGTGCTATGGAGCCTAAGGAGCTTGCTCAGATATCAGACACCATAGTCATCCACTGCCAGAGTGCCCCAGGACATCGCCAATCATCGTGACTTTTGCTTTCCACTGGACTTGGATGACTCTGAAAGAGAGAGTGAAGCTGATGACTTTGTGTAACTCTGCTCCCTTAAATCCAAATTCATGTACAAGTTAAGACATGACCCTGTGATGTCATTTGTCCTTTTCTGAAACAAAGGACAAACAACATCATAGCATAGTACACAGAAGGTACATACTTATTAAATTGAATTGAACTTCTGGATAGAAAGCTAAAGTCAATAAATTGATAAACATTTATTTAGTGTCTATTGTGTACCAGATAGTATATTAGATATTGTCAGGCTACCAGAGAAATAGAAGTGGTAGGGATACAAAACCAAGAAAAAAAGAAAGGGAAGGGAAAAGAAGGATCTTATATCCTATAGACAATATGTGTACATTTAAGTACATACAATACACACACACACACACACACACACACACACACACACACACACAAAGTAATTTTAGATGGAGGAACTGGTAGTTGGGGGAATCCAGAAAGGTCTCCTATAGGAGGTGTCATATGAGCTGAGCTCTGAAAGAAAAAAAATTCATTCAGTAAGCATTTAAGGAGACATACTCCACTATTTGTAAGGCATTTATTGTGTTGGACCCTGGTGATACAAAGATTACAAAAAAGTTCTTGCCTTCAGGGAGTTTACATCTGGGGGTGGGTGGGGGTGGGGAGGAAGAATCTACACAGATAATACAATACAAAATATATACAAAGGAAATATCAAAGCGATTTCAGGGAGGGCACTAATGACTGCGGGGATCAGATTAAGATTAGTAGGAGAGATTTGAACCATCTGTGGACTGTTGAAAACTTGTTTCATTTTCAGCCAAGATAAATAAATATTTTTAAGTGTAAGGAAATTTACCATTTCTGTGCCTTATATAAAGCTCCCACTTTCCAGGTTTCCTGTTGCCAGCGCCCTTAATGAACTTGGTGACCTCCCAGAGGTGATGGGTTTATTTCTGGGAAAGGGTTTGGATATGCCTTGCAATAGGAACCCCCTTTTTTTCCCCTCTTATCTTCTCTTTTCTCCCTTCTCCTCCTTTACTTCTCTCTCCCTCTCTTACTTTCTCTCCATTTTTCCACTTTCTTTTCTTTCTTTCTTTCTTTCTTTCTTTCTTTCTTTCTTTCTTTCTTTCTTTCTTTCTTTCTTTCTTTCTTTCTTTCTCTTTCTTTCTTTCTCTCTCTTTTTCTTCCTTCCTTCCTTCCTTTCTTTTTCTCTTTCTCTCTCTTTTTCTTTCTTTCTTTCTCTCTTCCTTTCTCTGTCCTTTCCTTCTTTCTCTCTCTCTTCCTTCCTCCCTCCCTCCCTCCCTTCCTTCCTCCCTCCCTTCCTTCCTTCCTTCGTTCCTTCCTTCCTTCCTCTAAATACTTTTAGCTTGTTTAAATGAAAATCCAAGGAACAAATCTGTTATTCCAATATTGTTACTTCAGTTTGAGCAATACAGCTTCCATGTTAACTTCAATCTCTCTTATAGCAACAATGTAACTAACTGGAGATAATCTTGAGGAGCTCATTTACTACCTTGGGGAAGCCCATCCCAGACGAAGCCCCAGAAGCTTTACATGTTGCAATATGAAGGTAGCAGTGATTTCCTCCTCCTCTACTGTTTTTAGGGCATTGTTACATTTTCAAATAAAGTTTCCTGGGACTTAGAAGCTATGTAGTCTAAGTCCCTCATTTTATAGGTGAGAAAACGGAGGCCTAGAGAATGAAATGATTCACCCAGGGTCACACAGGTGTTAAAGAGTAAAGTTGATATTTGCAGTCAATTCTCCTGCTTCCAAAACCAGTGACCTTCTGATCACCACAATGTTTCTCAGCAACTGGAACTTTCTTCTAGTTTTCTCTTGGAGAAAGGGGTCTCAAAGGAAGTGAAGCAAAGAAAAATGTCTATTGCTCTCAGTCTAACCATTGGCTTTCCTCCTTTTGAGTCAATATATAAAACAAGGTTACCAACATCTAGTCCAAAACCATCATTTTACAGGTAAAGAAACTGAGACTCAGAGAAACCCGGGTCAAGGTCAGAATGGCAGAGGTCTCCTTATTTTTTTCTCAAGGGCTAAAGGTATCAGTAATAACTTCAGGATGGTGTAAAGAGACTTATTGGTCTTTAGAACTCAAATTTTAAAGGCAAATCAATATCCAAAGTATGTAATTCGACACACATAATGACCCCTTCACTGGAGATCATCAGGCAAACACACTGGATGACCATATGTGGGTATGTTTTAGAGGTGATTTTTGTAGGTGTATGGATTGGACAAGAAGTTGACCCCTAGAGTCCCTTCCAACTCTGAAAGTCTGTGACTGCTGAGGGGAAAAAGCCTTTTTTGGTTTGTATTCTTGCAGAACCCTGAAAAGTATTATTAGCTATTTGTAAACCAGAGGCAGTATCCTAGGACAGCAGAAACAGTACTGAACAGGAGCCAAGAAATCCGTGTTCTAGTTTCTGACCATCATGTGACCCTCCGCAAGTCTCAGCTTTTTTGTGTCTCACTTTGCTCATCTATTACATGATTGGAATACATGATCTCTAGTGCCCCTTCCTATTATTGCATGCTATGAAGTTCTATAAAACTTTCTGACTATTCCTATTTTCCTCTCTCTTTTCTCCTGCCTGCCCTTTGGCTATTTAGATACTTTTTGTTGCTCCTGTAATAGTGACTACTCTGGTACCCTACTGCTTCTAAGCCAGGTATATCACATTCCCACCCCTTTCCCAGGGTTCTCTTGTATCATCAGGTGGATGGTCAGGGGTGTCTGGTCTTTACCATTGGTTCAAGTCCCCATCTCCCAAGATTGCATTCTCCCAGTTTTAGGGGCCTATGTATCCCCTTGTCATTGAACAATTTAAGTCAGATTAGCTTTTACAAGGGAATATTTATTTCAAAGGTATAACAAGAATAAACATGTAAACTTTCCTCCTTAGTATCTGGAAGGCATAATTCTCACCCTCTGGGGAGGAGTGGGAGGTAAGGTTCACAGCTTTTTAGTTCCCAAATAACATTAGTCTCACCAAGTTTCAAGTCCTGAGCTTCCTTGGGCTTGTGTCCCAGGACTCTGGCATCTCAGGCTTTTTCTGGTGGGCAAATAGCAACATGCAACCTGGAATCTTGGTTCTGAGGTCACCATGGCTCAAGCTCCTGGGTCAGGGACTTTACTCCCTGTGCCTAGAACTGAAAAAGGACAAACAAAACCAAACCAAAATGCCAAGCCTGTTTCTTAGTGCCACAGGGCTTAAGTGAAAGGAGAAAGTAGCCCTTCCCCCTCCTAGCTTAGTACATGCTTCCCATGCTGCCAGTGAGAAAAAAAAAAAAAGAGAGACCCTACCAGTCTGATAGTATGAAAGATGTGGACAGTTCCAGTTATGCTGCCAATAGAAAGAGACCATCCATGTGATAGGGGAACTCAGAATGTCTTCTCCCTGAAGAAGGTTCTTGCTGCCTCCCACATGGCTACTTCTATCATGGGTGATCTGGATACATGCCAATGTCCATTTATAACCCTAATACAGGTCAGATGGGGTCCAGAAGAAAAGGGAAAACTCAAATCAGCCATTTTTTCCTACTTGTTAGAGGTTTCATTAATAGTTTTGATTCAGAAGGGAATTAAATTCATGGTTCAAATGAAGTTTCTGTATTATTTCTGAATTTCAGTCATCTTCAACCCTGTATTTCCCAAAAGAACAGAGTTGGTTTTAACTAGATGTGCATATGCTCATTCCCATATTAAGCACCATAAGTGTATATATACTTTAAAAGTCAATCAATCAGCAAGCAGAATTAGGTGGAAGGGAATAAAGTGTAAGAAGAGTGAAAAGAATGATCTAAGGTATTAATTTAATTTAATTAAGCATTTATTAAGCTCCAAATATGTGTAAGACACTCAAGATGCAGAAATGAAAAAGGATAGTCACCAAGTTTATCATGTATTTGGGGGAGAGGGTCATGCCATATCCATAATGATCATACAAAATGAAATGATGAAGGCAAAGAAGTAATCACGACAGTCAACAAACACTTATTAAGTATGTGCAATGTGTCAGGCCCTGTTCTAAGTGCTGGGGATACAAATACAAAAAAGAAAGACAGAACCACACTCAAAGAGCTTATAATCTAATGGGGGAAGACAATGCACAAAAGGAAGCTGGGGTAGGGGGAGGTGAGGAAAGGCTCCTGGCATGGAGACAAGGTAAAGTACAAAAGATTTGCCAAAATGGTCATGGTTTACTATTTCAGGAGACTGATATTAAGGCAAGCTTCTTGTCTCATTGCAGAGAAGTGGTAGACTGGAGGTGCAGATGAAGCATGCCTTTTTAGATATGGTTAATGTGGTTTGTTTCATATTATTTTAGAGGGGCTGCCAAAAGAGGGAGCAAGTAGGAATTGACAGCGATTTAAGGCAAAAAAATAGAGCATCAATTGATCAGTAAAGAAAACACTAGTCCAGCAAGAGAGGATTAGGGGCTTGAAGGTGGTTGTTTCATTGTGATTGAAGAAGATATGAGTTATACGATGGAGTTAGAATACATAGGTCTTAGCAACTAGTTGGATATTAAAACTGATTGGAAATAAGGAAGGGTCAGTGATGGTGACTCCTAAGTTCTGATCCTGAGTATCTAGGAGGATGGGAGTCCCAGCAACAGAAATAGAAAAGTTGAAAGGAAGACCAGGTTCAGGCAAGGGGAGAGGATGAGATTAATTTTGGATAAATTGCTTTGAGTTTGGAGGTCCACATGGAGATGTCCAGAAGGCAGTCTGAGGTGTAGGACTGGAGCCTGGGGAAGAAATTAGATTTGGGCATCATCTGCATAGATGTGTTTGTTGAAACCATGAAAATGGAGGGAGTCATTTAGGGGGAGAGTATTTGAGAGAAGAGGCACGAGGACCGACCTGTAAGGTACGTTCCCACTTGGGTGGTTGGGCTGGTTGGAGACAGTTACTTTCACGCTCTTGGAAAGAATTCCAGAAATTTAAAGTTCATGAATAGCAAGTTTCAACTTTTAACAAGATTATTTTGAGTTTAGAACAAGAAATGATGTATATCATAGAAGAAAAGAAGAAATATGCATTTATTGAGCATCTACTATGTGTCGGATGTTGTGCTAAGCACTTCACAATATTTTCTCATTTGATACATTGAGAAATTTAGTTCTATGTTATGGCAAAAAGAGAAGAAGGAGGAGTGGTCAGAAAGGAAGAAGGAGAAGAATCCAGAGAGAGCATTTCCATGGGACCAAAGAGAAGAAAAAATATCCAGACGGTGGTCGAGTGTCAAGTAAATCTAAATTAAATTTATTCTTCCAATGACCTACTTAACACATCTATGTATTCTGTTGCAGCACGTTGTGTAGTTAGTTATCCTTGACATAACACAGAATTAATCTGATCATTGTTATAGGTAATATCATTGTTCTCAAACCAAAGCAGGGTGGAAGATAGGTGGGTCATTTTCTTCCTCATGTTACATTATATCTTTACTGGCTAAATGGTGGTAACACGAAACAGAACTTCTAAGTGCTTGGTCATGGATACTGTCAAATTTGTGTGGAACAAGCTCCCTACTGGGTAGTTGAATGGAATAGAAAATGGTAGGAAAGATCAGTGTCAGGGAAGTTTGGATGCACCAAAGTACTATAAATTTTCTTTTTTCTTGTGTCACCTGAATTAGTGGTTTTTAATTGTCTTGAGTTACTTTTAATAACAGCTGACATTTATGTATGGCTTTAAAGTTGCCAGGCACTTTACAATACTTTATTTGATCCTCACAACAATCCCATGAGGTAACTACTCGATACTGGGGGCGTTATTATCCCCATTTTACAGATGAGAAAATTAGCCTGAGAGTTTGTGACTTTCCCATGGTCACATATTTGTCACATGACAAAGGCAGGGCTGTTGATTCCATTGCCTCATTGCCTCTCACATATTTCAATGTCAAGAATCCACAATTTCACTAGTTTCAGAATATTCTTCACCAACACAGATTGCAATCCATCTCTAAGTTAGAAGATATGTCTTAGAGAGTTGTATGAGACTCAGGAAATAAAATGACCTTTTAGTGATGGGATGGTAACTCAGGCCTTCTTGATTATAATTTCAATTACCTTATCCATTATACCATGATGGCTGTCCTTTAATATATAATAATAATAGTTATTATAGTTGTCATTTTTTGTATCCAAATTTGTGGTTTTATCTTTCCCCACATTGAAAGTTTCTCCACAGGTACAGATTGCCAATTCCTTTTGCAACTTTTTGTCTTACAGAGTAGCCTGGAACACAAAGATCAGGTGGTTTGCCTGTGATCCAAAAGCCAGTGTGTGTTGGGGGCAGGACCTTAATCCAGGTGTTCTTCACTGCAAGGTCAACTTGATTCTCTCTCTGCTAGGCCATGTTGACTTTCCCTGGAGTTGTTATAATGATAACAAGTCTATAGTAAACTGTCTTGCAAAGTGATTGGTTAACTTGAAGAAGGAGATGAAAGCACTTGGCCTGCAAAGAACATCACGAATGCTCTGTCCTGTTGCCATTCCAACCACATTGCATAGACGTGTTTTCCAATTGAAGTGGGAATGAACTTCAATCAGGGTTCCATTTCCACGCACAGGGCACACTACTTGCTTGATACTGGCATCAACTTGCTTAGTACTTCAACCACTTATTAAAGTCTAGACGCAACATAAAAGCACACAAATTGGTTCCAGTCATTGCTAGTAAAAACCTCAGCTTGAGCTGGAGAGGGATCGGTGCATCTTTCACTGTAATTAAAGTGGACTGTTAAAGTTTCTCTAGTTTAATTGGTAACACTTTCTTTGGAAGTCAGTGCATCTTGCTGGGGAGCCTAAATGCATTTCTGTATATAAGATCAGAATTCAAATATAGTTTTATGGGCAGATTTACAGTTATGTTCTATCTGGGTGGTCTTTTTTTGCCTCTATCTTTCCTATTTAAGATTTATGCTGTCATTCACCACAGTCTAATTATGTTTTGATAAAAAAGAAAAAAAGACCTATTGCTGACGCATTTCATACTGAAAACTGGGAATATTCTGAAGTTTTCAGTAAATTTGCCTGAAGTTTGGCTCAGCCCAAACCCCTTCTGTACCAGAGCCTCCATTTGGGATCCCATTACTGTAGCTTTCTTAGTTAGCCCTGAAATGAGAGACTATCACCATTACTTAGCTCAGGCCCCTGATCATCATCAGGCGTCAATGTATTTGTTCTGGTTCAACACGTTGCCCATCAGGTAATAAGGTGAATGTACATCAGTTAGTTTCTGGGTGTTAGGATTCCCTCCTACATCTCAACTTTGCTTCTCCAACACATGATTGGTGCAAGCTATCCTGCTATCCCTAAAGTGAACATGGGAAAGGACCTTGGTTATCATCTAGTTCAACTTCCTCAGTTTTTGGTTGAGGCAGCTGAAATTCTCTCCAGGCTGCCCTCTGGACTTTCTATACTGTGTCCCACAGACCTCATCATTCTGGAAGCTCACTCCAGCTCTGGAATTCACACATTGGAAGTATCTTTTCCCACGCCTCTACTTCTGATTGTATGGCTCCTCCCACAACCTCCATTCAGGGAGGGTGCTTTGATCAGCCTTGTCTCCATCCCTCTCCAGCCAGACTTTCTCTACCAAGTCAGGTTCCCTGGCCTCCCTTTGTGTGTTATCTTCCCCCATTAGAATATAAACTCCTTGAGGGCAAGAGCTAGCTTTCTGTTTATAATTTTTATTCCCAGTACTGAGCAGAGTCCTTTTTACATACATTAATATATGCTTGTGCACTGATTGACAGGCTTTTGCTGCTTGTCTTTTGTTCTTGAAGGGAGGTGATGCCATGACGTGCACGTGAATTGGATTCAAGTAAGGGAGGGTTGTGCAAAGTCACCAGCCTCATTTTCTCCTCCGGAGCCATCTGGATCCAGAGGCAAGATATAGATCAGGATGACTGGAGATGGCCCTGAATGCAGTGGGAGACCTTGGCCTTATTAAGCTAAGATCTTTTCCAGGTCTCAGTTTGACTGAGGCAGCACACATTCAGTGATTAAGATTAGGAAAGAAAGGAGGCAGAGAATGGCCCCTTTACCTAGTACAAAAAAAAAAAATCAGACTGGGAGGGGAAGACACCCAGGGTTTCTGGCCAAAACAGAAACATTTGATATTTACTCTGAACCAATCAGGGCCCAAGCAAGGGGAAAGGGCAGCCCAAACTACAGATTGGTAAGCTGACTTGCCTAATCACACATCTAGTTAGTAGCAGAGCTAGTATTCATACTTAGGTTTTGTCCAGTTATTGTCCTGATTATTTTCCAATTTCCTCTCATATTATGCCAAGTCAATATAGCGTAACAGAAAGCACATTGAACCGTGATATAGCAAACACGCATACATAAACATTCATGTGTGTCTATATGTATGTATAACAACACACACATATATTTGTATTTCTTGGGCACTAATAAATGATTGTTGATTGATAAATACACATGCATATTTGGTAGATATTACCAAGGTAGAAGACTTTTCAATATAAATCTGGTAACAGACTAGGTGTCCCTAAAGAAGAGACTAGTAAAATTTGGAAAGACTCATCACCAAAAGTTTTTCCACTAGGTAATTATTTTTTTACAGCAATGTTAACTCTTAAACAACTGCAATCTGTGTTGGTACAGGAGGATTCCCACTGAAGAAATCATGGCTGCTTTGAAGTATCGAATATGTATGTACATATATATGTATATACACACACACATATATTTAAGTGTGTATGTTTGTATATATATGTATGTAGTTATGCAGAAATACCCAAGGGCAGTGTGGCACAGTGGCAAGAGAACTGGATTTAGAGTTGGTAGACCTGGGTTTATATTCTAGTTCTGATATTTGTGTGGGCAAGTTACCTTCTTTAGGCCTCAGATTCATCATTTGGCAAATAGGCATAATAATACTGGTCCAAATTTCTTCACAGTGTTGTGTTGAGGAGAATCAGCCAAAAAAATGGTATGGGTGATATCTTTCGATTTGACATAAATTGGATTTAAGTGAGGTTGAGTTGTGAGAAGTTATTGGCTTTACTCTTTCTTCCAGAGTCATTAGAGTCCAGCGGCAGAACAAAAGTCAACATGACTGGTCATGACCTGGGATGTAGTGGATGGCCTTGGCGTCTTCAATGTCTGACCAAGCTCTAAGCACCCTACAGAGTCTGCTTCAGCTGCCTTCCTGGACAGTGAACAAATTGTTTTCATTCGTCCCTTCTACCAGGGAAGTCTTCCCATGCTAACTGACAGGTTTGAGGACTGTTACCTTCAACCTTCTGCTGAGATGATTCACTGTAATCTGGCCACTGTGCACACTACAGCTTCTTGGGGCCACAGGTGAGAGTTGGGGAGCAGGTAGATACCAAAAGTGAATGAGCAGTCCTGTAAAATGCTCAGCAGCCCTTACGCTGGAGGTGATAGTCTTCCTTGAACACTCAAGCACTCAAACACTTAAACACCTATTATGTGCTAGGCACTGTGCTGAGGGTGGATGGCACAAATACAACCAACAAAGGAAAGATAGTCCATCCTCAATGAGCTTCCATTCTAATGAGAGAACACAAAAAAGGAAACTAAAAAAGAATGGGGGAGGGGAACAAGTACCTGATTCAGTCAGAGCACATCCTGGTGGGAAAGGAAGAGATGACTGGACCTGGGTGCTCCTCCTTAAATAGAGATTCTTGGAGAAGTCACAGACTCAGAAGGAGGAGCCCCAGAATAGAGGCTACTTCATGGGAATTCTAAGGACCAAAGTGATCTTCTAGGATGACTCTGCATCGTTACTGGGGCATGGTGGAGGAAGTCCAGAGAAATACAGCCTGGTGGGAAATAAAGATGAGAGTACTGTATAAACTAAGGAGTTTTATGTTTATTTTTATTTATTTATTTTTAATCTATTAATCTGTTAATATCTATGTATATACACATGCATGTATACACACATATAATGATATACCCATGATGCATACACATATATGCACATAGCACTCATATACACATTCCTCTATACACTTACAAACACACATATGTACACGCAAACACAATATATGTATACATAATGCTCTGTATATAACACAGCATACACACACATACTGTACACATGTGTATATACACATGCAACACACGTTTATGTATACCCCATATATGTATACATACATGTATATATACACACATGTGTACATATACACATGTATGTGTACACACACACAATTGAAAAGACTACGTACCTAGTGACAGACTGTACACTTGTTATCTCAGGGCCTGTGTATGTTTCGATGGACTCATCATCAGGTTGGTTACGAGGTCACTAGGCAGCGTCACAGAGTATATAAGGGCACTGGACTTGGAGTGAGGAAGATCTCAGTTCAAATTATAACTCAGAAACTGACAAGCTCTGTGACAAGCTGTGTCTCATTTTTGGAGAAGGACCAAGGCTGGCTGGTCTTCATGCCCCTCCTGAATGTGCTTTTGACTTTCCAGACTTCAGCACCATGCCCCTATTCAGGGACCATTTGCCTTATCTTTTCAGCTCCTTTTTATAAGTTGCCTCCCCACAGTTAGAATGTAAACTCATTGAAGGCAGAGACGGTATTTCTTTTTGCTTGTCTCTGTATCACCAGCACTTAGCAAAATGCTTGTTACACAGTCAGTGCTTGCTTCATAAATGCTGGTTGCCTGCTTGCCTACTTTTGGTAGAGATCTCCAGTGAGAGGAAATCCACTTCCTCCTGAGCCAACCCATTTCATTCTGGGTCAGTTCTAATTGTCTGGAAGTTTTACCTTATGGAAAAACAAAAACCAGCTTTTCTGTAAGGCATTTAGTGGTTCAATGGATAGTATCAGACTTGGAATCAGGAAGAAGTGTGTGTTCAGATCCAACCTCAGACATCTACTAGCTGTGTGCTCTTGGACAAGTCATTTATCTGCTGTCTATCTCAGTTTCCTCAACTATAAAATGGGGATAATAATAATAGCACCTAATTTGCAGAGTTGTTGTGAGGCTCAAGTAAGATAATATTTGTAAAAAAAAAAAAAGTACTTAGCTCAATACCTGGCACATAGCAGGTACTATATAAATGCTCATTTTTTCTCCCTATAACTTCTAGATATTTGTTCTAGTCTTATGGGATAAAGGGACAAAGTCTTCCTGGATAGATTCCTAGGTCAAATTCTGCTACAGGGACGCTGGAGGCAAAGAGTCTTAGTTTGACTAAAATCTGTGCATATAAATGTCCTTCAGTTCTCCATAGCCAGTGTCCTTTATCTCACTGCCTCTCACTAAACACAATAACAACAAATGTAAAATTGAATTTAACCGTCTCTTTCACTTGTGTCAGTCTCCCAGGGTCTTTCCAAGGACCAAGAAATTCTAGTGAAAAACACCACCAGCAGAGGCACCAGCACCAGTACCACTTACTAGGATCCAAACACTATGGGTTGAGAATACAAATAGCTTTCAAGGAAATCACATTCTAATGGGGGAGAGAACGCACACACACATAATACACATATATACATATACACACATATATGCACATACATATATATATACATACAGATACACACACATTATGTATACACACACACACATATGAGACCTCACAACTGTGAGTCAGATGGAACAGTCTATGGTCCTTAGAGCCCATCTGAAAAGCAGATGGTAATGCATCTTCTTCATGGTCATGTCCATTAATAAAACCATAACCGTTTCTAATATTGTGCCATTTGATGGTGCCAAGAACTTTGGTGATGGGAACTTTTCTTCCTGGGCCTTCAGGAGCTGTGCCTACTGAGGAATCAAGGCCAGCAGCACCTGCCGAGATAGTGGCCAGCTCCCATTTCCACAAGGGGGGATTCCTTGATCTATGGCTGTGGGTACCAGGGTTGCTGGCCTAGGGGGCACAGCTCTTCTTGGGGGCTGTTGGGCTAAGGATCCTGGGCCATTTCCAGTGGGATCTGAGGGGAGATGGTGGTGGAACTGGCCTGACTGGCCTCCTTGTATGTGCTGTCCATTTTCTCTCCCTCAGGGTACTTTGCTATTTCAGCTAACCAGGCTTGTTTGCCTCCTCAGTGGCAGTTGGTCAACAACTGGGTAGATCAGATCACCTTGCTCTGTTTTGTTCCCTGTGGAAGTCCCCTTTTTTTAACCGACACCATCTACCTATTGCCATGATCTGTTACTCAATTTAACAAAAACCAGACATTTATTAAGTACCCATTTTTTTTTTTGCTAGGCCCTGGGGTTACAAAGACAAAAATAAAATAATTCCTGTCCTCAAGAAGCTTATTACATTGATCTGGAGCAAAAGAAATGAGGAGTACACAGATAAGCAAATGTAAATGTGATAGGGCAGAGTTCTTTTGCCCTTCTTAGTCCCTTCCCAATATCCACTTGCCCTGCCCCTATTCCCAACATGTAGGCAAAGCTAGTTCTTTTCCTAAAAGACAAGGAAGCTAGACCAAGATTTACTCTTCAGACTTGGTTAGAAGTACCAAAGACGTGTGAGTCACCAGCACCTGATCAGGAGGCTCAGCCCACCCACAAGAAAGCATATATTTAGTTCTATGAAGTTATTTCAAGAAAAGGGCACAAATACCCCATTGAGGGACCCCAAGATAAGCCTAATGTAGGAAGTACCTGAGCTGTGATAACTTGGAGGAAGTCAGGGATTCTCCAAAGGGTGGAGATGAAGAGAGAGGGCCACAGACATAGGGGTGCCCTTGTGATTTCTGGTCTTGTCCTTTCATGCGCCTTTTCTGCTTTCAGGAAAGCTCTTCTGTTTTGTGGAAGAACTCACTTTAAAACTGGGGAGCTAACGTCTGTCTGTTAGACCATGGGACACCTGTTCTTCTCAGAGATTCAGCAGTTTGTAAATATTTCCTTTTCTAGTGGTTAGAATGTCTAGTGCTTTGAGTTAGATAAAAGACCTGAGTCTTTAACTCAGTAACTTACTAGCTTTGTGATCTTTAGCACATCATATTACTCCCCTTGGCATTGGTTTCCTCATCTGTAAATGATAATAACTCCTATCTCACTGACTTGTGAGAAAGAAATGAGGTATCACATGTAAAGTGCTTTGCAAACCTTGAACCATTGTGCAGATGCTAGCAATCATATTATTCAAGGCAGCTCCCATTGTTTGATTCTTTTCCTCTTTGGGAATTAAGAGAACTTCTGATGAGTAATAGCCTGCTTTAAAGCAATTATAATAACAACAACAGAATATGCTTGTGTAATCCTTTATATTTTTCAAAGTGTGTTTATATTGATTTACTGTCACTTTGGGCAATTCCTTAGTTTCTCTGAGAATCATTCTTTTTATCTGTAAAATGAATGATTTGGCCTAGGTAGTCTCTAAAGTCCTTTTAGGTCTAACATTGTATGATTCTACAGGAAGGGCAGCATAGTATCTGTTAAAGGCAAGAATACTGGACTTCAAGTCAGAATACCCGGCTCAAGGACTTGGCTTTCCCTACTAGTCTGGTAGCCTTAGGTAGATCCTTTTTCCTCTTTGATATTATTTCCTGATGTGCAGAATGAAAGAAATAATACTTGTACTACCTATGTGACAAGTTGTGAGGGTCAAATGACATCTTCTACGTGTAGTGCTTTATAGGTTATAAAACATATGTGCAAGCTATATATTTAAATTATTTGATTTTCAAAATATATTCAGTGAGATAGGTTGAAAAGGTTTTTTCTAATCCAATTTAACAAATGAGGGAATTAAGGCACAGAAAGCACTTGGGGAACATAGACATCTGTACAGATCCTGACATTTTCTCCCAGGGTCAAACAGAACAACTATTAAGGAAATTGGGAAGAAACACCAAACTACCATATTTGTGCCACTGCCTGCTCTCAGAAGCATAACCGGTCTTTTCAAAACAATATACCATGAATCTTGGAATAGTTGGCGTGGCTTGACTATCAGATTCGGGATCTAGACCTAGCATGGACTTTGCTTCTATTCTTTCTCTTCTCTAACTTAGGCATGGACAAAGACTTTGGAGTTCTTTTCAGGTGTTTGCTCCCAGTCTCTGGATCCGTTGTTGATAACTTTCCTCACCCAGGTGGGAGATAGTATGACATAGTTGAAAGTCCAAAAGAACTGGAATTGGAGAATTTGGGTTCCCATCCCATCTGTCACTCCCTTGCTTGGCTTTGGCGAATCACTTCTTTTGAGTCCCCAGTTTTCCCTTTCCCCCTTTAATGGAAAGTTTGAACTCAAAAAGTTCCCTTCTTCTGGCAGTTGTGCTTGTGAGAGCTGATTGCTAATTTTTTGGTGCTAGCATTTACACTGCTAAACTCTGCAAACAGCAAATCTGGGCTTAGTTTGTTGTTCGTCTCTACTGGTAAGAAAGTGACTGAGAAAATGTTAATAATGGAGATTAGACTTAAAAGTGTGTTGTGGGCGCATTCTCTCCCGCCCCCCCCCCCAACCAAAGCTGGTCATTACACATTTACTAGCAGACGCCTGCATCAGCCTCTAAACCTGTGTTCTGTTCATCCTTTATTCTCCAAGAGGACCAATGACATCATGAGGGTGATGTCTTGACTTGTGCATGAAATCTGTGTTCTGCCAAAGTAAAAAAGGCTTTCTTCTAGATCTTCTAATATTGCATGGGTATGAAAGCAGCATCTAATTGGTCAATCTGTTATTCCTCAATCTTATGACATGACCAGTTTAATTCCTATTCTTACCGTGAATACAGCTTTGATGACATATTTAAAGCCACATGCAAAGAATTTAAATTGGGGCACAATCACAGAATTGTAGATTGAGAGCAGGGCAACGAAATGGGACAGCTAGATGGCACAGTGATTTCAACACCAGGTAGGGAGTCAGATACTTACTAACTATGTGACCCTGGTCAAGTCACTGAATCTTGTTTGCCTCTGTTTCCTCATCTATAAAATAAGCTGGAGAAGGAAATCAAACCATTCCAGTATCTTTGCTAAGAAAACCCCAAATGGGGTCAGAAAGAGTCAGACATGATTGAACAACAGCAAATGAGGTGAGGACCATATACTTGACTGATCAATGATAGTCATTTTAGTATTACCCTTACTAAGATAAAATGCTTTTTCTAGCAATCTTAGCAACAATTATCTGGATGATAATTAACCTCATCATTTATTAGTCAAACGCATTTTTTAGGAGCTTATATTCCTTGTTGCTTTAATTTTTATTCTTCATTAGGGCATAATTAAAAGGCTCAGAGATTTTTCAGAGATACATTTTTATGGCTTTTTAAAAAATCCAGATAAAATTGCCTTTAAGTTATGAAACCAAAAATTATTTCCTTAGGATATTTTCTTATTTTCAGCTTCTTTGATTGTGTTGCTACTTGCGGGGGAGAAACCGTTGGGACTTTTTTTAAAGTAAAAAATGAATATGGAAGCACTTAAGTTTAATATTTAAGTTCTTATCACTGTCCCTGTAAAGGGTGGTTGTTTGTGACAATGAGGTCTTGCCTTTCAAAGATGTGCTTCTGGTGTGTGAAAAGATGAGGGCTTCTTGATTTGTTCTTTAAATCTCCTCTTAGCCAAGAACAGTGGGAGAGGAATGATGATGAGCGTGCTAAAAGCGATTGCTTTAAGCATATTGGGTTTTCTTTTCATATCTGCAACACGATCCCATTATTTTGAAGCAATGAGGTCATTTAAGTGTGTCAGGCCAGAGGTTTGCTGTTTTTCCTCTATTCTTTTCCTTAAATCTTATTGTCAACCATATTCTCCTTGACTAGCTGAGCAGCTGCCTGGGTAGTTATAATCCCATTAAAAAGGCTTCTATTATGTCAATAATATATTTATAGATAAATTAGGCACCTGGGGTTATTGGGTGATTCTCCTACTTAGGAGTACTGTACCCAAAGAGAAGCAGGACTGATCCCCTCCTTGTTAGACATGGCTGGCTGCTTTTGTCAGAGTGCCATATTGGCTGAAACAGATTAGCAATTAACGCGGAACATGCCTTCCTCTGTTTGCAAAGTCGCGGTAATCTTTGCCACTGATCATATTCCCATCAAGCTTTCCTGATAATGCTGAGATTGCAGATGTGTCGGAGCTTATGAAGCTTATAGTATTAAGTGAAAATATGACAGGCATTAAATGAACATCCTGGCAGGAGAGGTGAGGAATCTGGCCAAGGGGACTCTTTCTAAACATGTTCAAGTGCATTTGACCAATGTCCTAAAATTAGAAGTGGGTCTTCCTTACCAGACTCCATCCAGGGAACAAAATACTTTTTTTTTAAAGGAGATTTATATACTTTCTATATGAGTCCAAGTTTAATTATAATCTAAGAGGATGGTAGGAAGAAAATCAAAGAGAAGCAGCATGGTAGTGGAAAGAGAATTGTGTTTGAAGTCAGGAGCTGGGTTCAAATGTTGCTTCTGCTACTTTGTACTTGTATGACCTTGGACAAGTCAGTGAACCTGTTGGGGCCTCAGTTTCCTCATCTGAAAGGATGTTGGACTAGTCTGTCTCTAACATGTCTTTCAGCTTTAAATCTATGATCCTATGGTCTTGTTCAGTAGCAAAGGATTTAAGTTACAACATAGGAATATATTAGAATATTAAATAGTCCGCTATTTGTGGCTTGAGGTTTGCTTTTTGGAAATATTTAGATTTGGCAAACCACAAGACACAAGATAATTTCAATTCCCTCTTTTTTAGAGAGGGAGGGAGAAATAGGTCTAGAAGATCTAGAAGGTATAGACAAAGGAGGTAGGTTTTGATCTTAGCCCTGTAACTTATTTGTTGTATGACCATAGGAGAGCCACTTAAATTCTGAGCCACCATTTCCTCATTTGTAAAATGGGGAAAATAAAACTTGTACCATCTATTTAGCAGGGTGATTGTGAGGAGGATATTTTGCACTCTAAAGTGGTATACTATAATTATGGCTAGCATTTATATTGCACTTAGGATGTGCCAGGCACTGGGCCTTAGCACCCTGGGAATTAGGTGCTATTTTTATCCCTATGTTCCTATTGTCATTCAGTCCTTTTTCAGTCATGTCTGATACTGTGTGACCCCATTTGGGGTTTTCTTGGCAAAGGCACTTAAGTGGTTTGCCATTTCCTTCTCCAGCTCATTTTATAGATGAGGAAACTGAGGCAAACAGGATTAAGTGACTTGCCCAGTGTCACACATCTAGTAAGTGTCTGAGACCAGATCTGAACTGAATTTGATTTTAAAATGACAGTGAATCTTCCTGACTCCAGGCCCAGCATACTATCCACTGCATTACCTAGCTGTCCTGTTCCTTTTTTACAGATGAGGAAACTGAGGCAAACCGAGGTTAAGTGAGTTGTTGAAATCACAAGGACAAGTGACTTGTCTATATAGTCAATATTTGGACTAGAATTTAGATCTTTCTAACTTCTAGTCCTGGACTGTGTTCACTCTACCCCATGGTCAGAACATAGAATCATAGGATTTCAGAATTAGAAAAGACCTTGGGGACATTTAGGACAATTCAGAACCCTTCCCCACTTGCCCCTAACCAAAAAAATCCCTTCTGCCCCATACCATAGAAGGGATTATCTGAGATTTGTGTAAAGATCTCCACTGATGGGGAGCTCTTACCTCCCAAGTCAGTTCACTTTTGTATAACTCTAGATATCTGGACATTTCTCCTTATACCATACCTAAATCTGCCTCTATAACTTCTACCCATCATTATACATTCTGTTCTCAAGTGCCAAGAATAAAAGTTGCAATCTTCTATGTGACAGTCTTTCAAATACCTGAAGATAGTTGTTACATTATCACTAATCTTCTCTCCTTTGGGGTTAAAAATCTTCAGTTCCTTCCATTGATTCACATGGGACATGGACTTGAGGCCCTTTGCCATCATGATTGCATTTTTTACATGTTCTCTAGCTTGTCAAGATCCTTCCCAGACTATGGTGTCTGGAACTGAAGATGGTACATGAGAAGCACCCTAACATAGTATCAATAGGAAGGGGTTCTTCTTGAGACATGAGGCCATCTTCTTTAGACAAATAGAGGATCTTCTGTAAGATTGAATGAATCTTGCTTAAGTGTTTATATCTCAGGTACTCAAAAGACTTTGAAGACCCAAGGGCAGAATGGCTTAGACTACTCTCCGGGTCTCTTTGTCATTTGATCCTAGAATGTTTATAAGAGGTTGGAAGAAGTTACTAATGAAAGATGGGCAATGTTCTTGTTTCAGGTGTCACCATAAATCCCCTAAACCTCGTCAACCTTCTAAAGAAGACTGGATCAGATTTCAGAGCACATCTCCTGGTTGGGGTGATAAAGAAACCTGAGCCAAAACATGGAAAGGGTCTGTTAGGGTTATATCTCAGCTCAGTTTTTCTCTGCTGTTTGAACTTCTCTAAACCACAAATTCAAAAGAGGATTCATAGAAGCTGATAGCTTTGGCAAGATCCCTCCAAAACCTCAGAAAACCCTTCAGATTTCTCAACAACCCTAATACCTGAGGGGAAGGATTCACACATGGGTCTCACTTATAACTACACTACAAGTAGGTACATCCATGTACCTTCCTCCTCTTCCTTTTATCCCTTGGACTTGGAACACTCTGAACATAATGGACCATGAAAATTGCTTAAATCACTAATATTTCAGTGTGGCTAATGGTGAAAGATCTCTCTCCCAAGAGCTCTTTAACAAGACAGAAATTCATTGGTCCTAGAGAAGTGATATTTTGCCTTGATTAGAGAGGAGATGGATTCTTTTTTCTTTTTTTTTTTTTTAGAATTAATTTATTTGTTTTCAGTTTTAAAATTTCTCCTCCTTCTCCCTCTCTCCCCATACAATTTTATATGGGTTCTACACATACATTCTTATTAAACACATATTCACATTTAGTCATGTTGCATAGAAGAATTAAAATGCATGGGAGAAACCATGAGAAACCAAACCAAACCAAACCAAACATAACAAAAGAGAAAATAGTCTGCTTCATTCTGTGTTCTGACTCTATAGTTCTTTCTCTGGATATGGATGGCATTTTGCATTATGAGTCCTTTAGAAATATTTTAGGTCCTTGCATTACTATAAAGGGCTAAGTTTATCACATACAGTCTTTGCTCATTGTGGCTCTTACTGTGTATAATGTTCTCCTGGTTCTTCTCATTTCACTCAGCATCAATTCATATAAGTCTTTCCAGGTTTTTCTAAAGTCCTCTTGTTTGTCATTTCCTATAGCACAATAATACTCCATTACATTCATATACCACAACTTGTTCAGCCATTCCTCAATTGATGGGCATCCCTTTGATTTCCAGTTCTTGGCCATGACAAAAAGAGCTGTTATAAATATTTTTGTACATATGGGTCCTTTTCCCATTTTTATGATCTCTTTGAGATACAACCCTAGAAGTGATATTGATGGGTCAAAGGGAATGCACATTTTTATAGCCCTTTGGGCATAGTTCCAAATTGCTCTCCAGAATGGTTGGATCAGCTCCACCAACAATGAATTAGTGTTCCAACTCTCCCACATCTTCTCCAACATGTATCATTTTCCTGTTTCATCATGTTAGCCCATCTGATAGATGCGATGTGGTGCCTCAAAGTTGTTTTGATTTGAATCTCTCTAATCAATAGTGATAAAGCATTTTTTCATATGACTACAGATAGCTTTAATTTCTTCCTCTGAAAACTGTCTGTTCATATGCTTTGACCATTTATCAATTGGGGGATGACTAGTATTCTTGTAAATCTGATACAGTTCTCTATATATTTTAGAAATGAGGCCTTTGTCACAGACACTAGTTATAAAGATTCTTTCTCAGTTTTCTGCTTCCCCCCTAATCTTGGTTGCATTGACTTTGTGCAAAACTTTTTCAATTTAATGTAATCAGAATGATCTCTTTTGCATTTCATAATGTTCTGTATCTCTTGTTTGGTCATAAATTCCTCTGTTCCTCATAAATCTGACAAATAAACTATTCTTTGTTCCTCTAATTTGTTTATAGTATCAGCCTTTACACCTAGATCGTGTACTCATTTGCACTTCATTCTGGTATATGGTGTCAAGCACTGGTCCATGCCCAGTTTCTGCCACACTATTTTCCAGTTTTCCCAACAGTTTTTGTTAAACAGTGAGTTCTTATCCCAGAAACTTGGGTCCTTGGATTTGTCAAATAATAGACTGCTATAATCATTGATTACTGTGTCTTATGTACCTAACCTATTCCACTGATCTACCCATTTATGTCTTAGCCAGAACCAAATGATTTTGATGATTGCTGCTTTATAATGCAATTTAAGATCTGGTACAGATAGGTCACTTTCCCTAGCATTTCTCTTCATTAATTCCCGATATTCTGGACCTTTTGTTCTTCTAGATGAATTTTGATATTATTTTTTTCTAGCTCTATAAAATAATTATCTGATTGGTTGATGTGGCACTAAATAAGTAAATTAGTTTAAGTAGAATTGTCATTTTTATCATATTAGCTTGGCCTACCCATGAGCAACTGATATTTTTCTAATTATTTAGATCTGACTTTATTTGTGCAAGAAGTGTTTTGTGATTATGTTCATATAGTCCCTGGGTTTGTTTTGTCAGGTAGACTCCCAAGTATTTTATAGTGTCTAAAATAATTAAATGGGATTTCTCTCTCTTATCTCTTGCTGTTGGGCTTTGTTAGTAACAAATGCAGATGATTTATGTGGGTTTATTTTGTATACTGAAACTTTGCCAAAGTTATTTATTATTTCAAGTAGGTTTTTACTTGTTTCTCTAAGATTCTCTAAGTATATCACCATATCATCTGCAAAGAGTGATAACTTAGTTTCTTCTTTGCCTACTCTAATTCCTTCAATTACTTTTTCTTCTCTTAATGCTAAAGCTAGCATTTCTAGTACCATATTGAATAACAGTGGAATAATGGACATCCTTGTTTCATTCCTGATCTTATTGGAGATGCAGCTAGCTTATTCTCATTACATATAATGTTTGCTGATGGTTTTGGATAGATACTACCTATTTTTTTTTTTTTTTGAGGAAGGCTCCATTTATTCCTATGCTTTCCAGTGTTTTCAATAGGAATGGGTGCTGCATTTTGTCAAAAGCTTTTTCTGCATCAATTGAGATGATCATATGGTTTCTGTTAGTTCTGTTAGTTTGATCCATTATGCTGACAGTTTTCCTAACATTGAACCAGCCCTGCATTCCTGGTATAAATCCTACCTGATCAAAGTGTATTATTCTTGTGATAAGCTGCTGTAATCTTTTTGCTAATATCTTATTTAAAATTTTTGCATCTATATTCATTAGGGAAATTGGTCTATAATTTTCTTTCTCTGTTTTGGCTCTTCCTGATTTAGGTATCAGCACCATATTTGTATCATAAAAAGAATTTGGTAGGATTTCTTCTTTTCCAATTTTCCCAAATAGTCTATATTGCATTGTAATTAACTATTCTTTATATGTTTGATAGAATTTGCTTGTAAACCCATCTGGTCCTGGAGATTTTTTCCTAGGGAGTTCACTGATGGCTTGTTCAATTTCTTTTTCTGAGATAGAGTTATTTAAGTATTTTACTTTCTCTCCTGTTAATCTGGGCAGTTTATATTTTTGTAAATATTCATCCATCTTACTTAGATTGTCAAATTTATGGCCATACAGTTGGGCAGAGTAATTTCTAATTATTGTGTTAATTCCCTCTTCACTGGAGGTGAATTCATCCTTTTAATTTTTGATACTGGTAATTTGTTTTTCTACTTTCTTTTTTTTTATAAAGCAAATGGACCAAAGATTTATCAATTTTATTGTTTTTTTTTTCATAAAACCAGCTCTTAGTTTTATTTATTAGTTTGATAGTTTTCTTAATTTCAGTTTTCTTAATCTCTCCTTTGCTTTTCAGTATTTTTAATTTAGTATTTAATTGGGGATTTCCAATTTGTTCTTTTTCTAGCTTTTTCAGTTGCATGCCCAATTCATTGATCTCCTCTTCCTCCATTTTATTCATATAAACATTCAGAGATATAAAATTTACCCTAAGAACTGCTTTTGCTGCATCCCATAAGTTTTGGTAGATAATCTTGTTATAATCATTCTCTTGAATGAAATTATTGATTGTGTCTATGATTTGTTGTTTGACTCACTTATTCTTTAGGATTAGATTATTTAGTTTGCTATTAATTTTTGGTTTATCTTTCCATGGCCCTTTATTACATATAAATTTTATTGCATCATGATCTGAAAAGGATGCGTTGACTACCTCTGCCTTTCTGCACTGAATTGTGAGGGTTTTATGCCCTAGTACATGATCAGTTTTTATGTATATGCCACGTACAGTTGAGGAAAAAGGTATATTCCTTTCTATCCCATTCACTTTTCTCCAGAGGTCTATCATATCTACCTTTTCCAGAATTCTATTCACCAAGGAGATGCATTCTTGAGCTTCCATCCAATCCTACGGTAGCCTGAGAAACACTGTCTACAAAATGAGGTATTTCCTTTAAGTGGTCACAAGCTGTGTTTGGCAACTGAACCATTGACCATATATATTGCTGGATATTTTTTGGTGATAAATTTAGATAATATTCCAAAGTTTCTTTCATCCTTACTGTTTCACAATAGGACTCATTTTGTCATTGATATATTGTAAGTTATCTCACTCTCTAGAGAAATTGGTCTATAATTTTCTTTCTCTATTTTGGCTCTTCCTGGTTTAGGGTGACTAGGGCTTTGACTCTTTAGAGCTGACATTTTGAGGATACATGTCCTACTTGCCCTCCTTCACATAGGGAAAAAAAAGTTGAGCTTAACACCCAGTTAGCAAGAGTAATTATTGGAAGTAGGAAGCTACCAGCCAACAAGGGCTTCCTCTCCCGTGTAGGTCTTATTCTAGGTGAATTCCTCCTCAGCCTGGCCCTGCCTTTACCCTTTTCCAGGCATTGGCTTATCAGTATCCTAAGGTTCCTGTTTTTCCCTCTCTACATATAAGTGATCTTCAAAGTTGCAGCCCTAATCACTCAGTCAATCAATAAACATTTATTAAACACCTACCATGTGGCAGGTTGGGCAGCTAGGTGGTGTAGTGGATAGAGCTCCAAGCCTGGAGTCAAGAAGACCTGAATTCAAATCCATCCTTAGACACTTAGTAGCTGTGGGACTCTAGTCAAGTCACAACCATTTTTGCCTCAGTTTCTTCATCTATAAATGAGCTGGAGAAGTAAATAGCAAATCACTCCAGTGTCTTTGTCAAGAAAAACCCTAATGGGGTCACAAAGAATCGGACATGACTGAAAACAATTAAACAATGTGGCAGGTATTCTAAGAATTGGTGATACAAAAATGAGACAAAAGATCCAATTTCTTGGCAGCCCAAGGTGTGACCCCAAAGGATACGAGACAGATCACTCAGAAGATAGGAAGAACATGACAAACAACTGTGTACCTTGTTTACAACAAAATCACCCCTTTCAGCCATTATGACCTAGCCCTCTCCACGCTGTGCTTTCCCACTGACATCTCATGGCTATACAAAATCTCAACTTTTTTCCTTCTCCTGAGCATCTCAGTAGGGCAGGAACCTGCAGTCCTGGCATACCCACTAGCAGTAAAGCAAAATCTCTATCTCTTTCACCTCCCCACCAGCATCCCTACTCTGACTCCCAGATACTCTCATGGCTATGGCAAGCATGCCTCAGAGGATGGGCTTCACATTTAGGGCATTAGGCAGAAGTAGGGACCCTGACCTCTGTCTCTTTTGATTTTGGTGGGAGATCAAGCTGTGCAGTAGGAGCAGGAATTGATGAGTTGCACTTTGTTATGGAGTTCATTACCTTGTCTTTTCCCCTCAAACCCAACCTTCTTTCTAACTAGTCTGTTTTTTTCGAGGGTACCCATTCTTCCAGTCACTTAGACTTAAGAATTTTCCAATATTTTCCATTCTCATTCATCCTGTATACCCATCCCCTACTGAATCTTGTTATTTCTACCTTCATAACATTTCTTGCCTCAGCCTGTTCTCTCTACTTACAGAGAAGATCCTGGTTCAGGCATCATCATCTCTAGCCTGGTCTATTGCAATGGCCTCCTATTGTTTTCCCTCTCTCCTCATTTCAACCCATCCTCCACACAGCTACTGAAGTGATTTTCCTAAAACACAGGTCTAACCATGTCATCCTCTATTAAACAAACTCCAATAGCTTCCTGTTGATTCTAGGATCAAATATTATTTCAGCTCTATCTCATCCCTTTAAAGGTCTATCTTTTAAAAAAAAACCATTACATTATTTTTTAAACTGCATTATTATCATTATAGTAGTACATGTATATACTTTGTAAATAAGCAGTTCTCTAGATAGATGAGAAAATGTTGTACTGATGGTATACACAAACTAAAAGGCTTAGAAATTACTGGCGTAACTGATCGCCTCTAGTCATACCATTCCTAAACGACCTCACAATGCCGAATTGGATGTTAATGGTGTTTTTTGTGCAGGATTTCCAAAGTATCCTGGCAAGTTGTATTAATTAGCTCCATGGTAGAGAATCTTCACCCTAAACAGGTTGAGGCTTGCTTGCCGTGACACTGAGAATCTCTTGTGACCTTCTTAAAGGATAATCTTTGTTTAATCCTGGAAGGGAATCTGAAAGGTTCTCAATTGCATCTTTGCTGCTTTCAAGCTAAACTATCCCTAGGCATCCAAGGCCAAGAACCAGTATCCTTATCTGAAATAGCTCCTGGGGAGGAAATTCTATACTATGTCTCCCAACCTTCACTTTCAGGAAGTTTTTTCTTAGGTTTACTTATCCCCAGCCCATATTTATTATGTAGATTTTCAACTTAGCAGACAAGTACACATATACCTTAACAAGTGGTATATGCTTGGAGTAACCACTGAATACTAATAGTAATCATAAAAATGATAATAATACTAGCTAGCAATTTTGTAGGCTTTATGGTTTATAAATCACTTTATGGTTTGCTAATGACTTTAAAAATATTTTTTCCTTTTATCTTCACAACTCAGGAGGTAGGTGCCATTATTAACTCTATTTTATAAATGAGGAAACTGAGGCAGAAGTTAAGTGACTTGCCCAGGATCACAGGGCTATTAGATGTCTGAGCCTGCCCTTGAAGTCAGTCCTTTCAGACTCCAAGTCTGGTGTTCAATCCACTGTGTGAGTTAGGTGCCACTGAAGGCACCTGTATGGAAACTGAGGGACTTTTAATAATTGGATTCCAAGAATTCAGGAAATCTGGTGGGTTTTTGTGTATGTTTTTGTATAGAATTCACTAAATAGCAAATATGAGTTTTAATTGATTAAGGGGGAAAAAAACCTGAGTTGTCAGACGACTATCAATTTTAAAAACTCCAAATTCCTAAACCCCTCCACAGCTTGATCTCTGTTAGGCTGCCCCTATATCAGGTCTTAGTCTGTAATCTCCCATTTTATGTGGAAATTCTTTATGTTCAGTTCTAGAGACCATGTTCTGGGCAGAACTTTAGCATGGAGCAGTTAGAGCCTTGCCTAGCATCCTGAATTAGGGAGGGAGGGAATAAGTATTTCTAAAGCATCTATTATGTTTCAGACACAATGCTAATGGCTTTGTAGTCATTATCTCATTTGATCCTCACAACAATCCTTCCAGTTAGCTTCTATTGTTATCCCTATTTTCTAATTGAGGAAACTGAGGCAGAGGTTAAGTGACTAGCCCGGGATCACACAACTGGTAAGTATCTGAGGCCAGATTTGCACTTAGGAAGATGAGTCTTCCTAACTCCAGAGCCAGCACTCTGTCCACTTCACCACCCAGGATTCAGCATAGTCTTTTTTTTTTTTTTTTAAAAAGAACTTCCAAAGAAGATAAAGAGTAGCAATCCTTACATGACCCCAGGGACTTCTCCCTCCTGAAACCAGAACAGTTATTGAACACCTAATACATCCCTGGCACTATACTTGTGAACCTGGGAGAGAAAACAAATTATTTAGAACCCTATTCTAAAAAAAAAAAAAATCTAGTTGGAGAGTTACATCTGAAGACTTTCCTTCCCATGGATGCTAGTGCCTGTCTTTCACCAGGTTACCCTGTGTCTACCTTGTTGTGTCTTGTATATGTCTTTATGTCCCCAGTTAGCTGTGATCTCCTTGAAGGCAAAAACTTATTTTTTTAAATTCTCAGCTCTGAAGTCAGTGCCTGGCACATAGTAGGTGTTTGATAAAATGCTTATTGATTGATCATCAGTTTTTCTTGGAAATGGATAATGATAATGATGGTGATGATTGACATATGTATATATTCAAAATTGCAAAGTGTTTCACAGAAATGACCTCATTTGAGCCTCACAACAGCTCTATGAAGTAGGGACTACAGAGGCTGTGATTCTGTATTTTGGAGAGACTGTTGGTCTGGTATCAGAGGATCTGGGTTCAAACCCTACATTTACATGACTTTAGTCAAGTCAATGAGCCCTTCTGGGCCTCATTTATAAAATGTCATTGGACTAGATACCCTCTTGGAGTTCTGAATCTGTGATCACACTATGATCATGCTGGTGCCCTCTGGAATCCAGCTTTGCTTGGGGTTGGTGATACCAGGGACTGGCCCCTTGGGTGGATTAGCACAATTGAGAACTTTATCTTCTCCCTTTGAGGTTTCCCCAAGGGCTCCTCAGGATTAATAGGCTTAGTTTAGTGTTTTTTAGCAGGAGGACTTTGTAACACTTGATTATGGGGGTGGGGTGGGAGTGCAGGATGAGGAAGAGATTTTTCTGGATAGATCCCTTCAGGGAGAAAGAATTCCCCAGCAAGGACTTGCCCAGGTCATACATCTGTTCATCTCCCGAATGGGTGCTCCCCTAGTGAGGTTTGTTTGCTGGTGAGTAATGAGGTAGTCCTTGAAGAAAAAAAAAATGGAGCTCACCACCCCTAACAAGCCCAGACTGCCAGGAGCTTGTGGAAAGTGAATTCACAGTCCCCCTTTCCCAGTCCTGTCATTACCCTGGGTGGGGGAGGGTGAAGAGGGAAAGTTTCTCTAAGGATCTCCCGGCTTTCTTTCACACAGCTGTTGGAGGGCTCATCTCACACTTTGTCTGCCCTTTATCACTGCCTTCCTCTCAGGCTCTCAAATGGCTTTTGAGAAGAAACAAGTGCCAAAGCTTGCTGAGACGGCTAAGTGAGCCACTCCTGCTCCTTCTCACTCTGACACTTCCTGTGGAGGGAGACCCATTTGTCTGTTATTCAGTAGCCTCTCCAGCCCCAGGCATTTCCCTCAGGGAGTGTTGGAGATGCTTTCCAGCTAGCTCACGGCTGAGATGCTTCATTTTCCTCTCAAGATCCAGGGCTGGGGCCTTAAGCTTTTTGATACAGCCTGGGAAGAATTGTATCCTTGGATGGAGTTGGGATGTCGGAAGGGTTAGCAGAGGCCTCCTCCATACAAAAGCTCTCTTAATCATTTCAAGTTCTTTTGTGCCTAGAGGGGAACTCCTTGGCTAGCCCAGGAAATTCCTGTGAATAGCTTGTTTCTTCTCAGTGTCAAGAATCAAAGAGGACTTTAGTGAAGCTTCAAGTTGAGATGTCAGAAGATGGATTCTTAGCTGCATAAAATGATTTAGGTATGGCCCTTGTTCAAGAAAGGGGATGGAGCAGGGAACTTCTTAATAATGACTGTCATTTATATGGCACTTTAAAGTTATGAAACATTTCCCAACAGTCCTGGGAAGTATGTAGGGTAAGAGAAACTGCTAAGTGGCTAAGTTAAGCAGCTTGCCCAGTCACACAGCCAGCACATAGTGGAGTCACAATTCAAACCCCAGCCTCTTTTCTCCAGGCTCAGGGCGATCACAGTACCTCACCCCTTCCCCCACTCAGAGTCGGCTTGAAGGTCGTAAGAGTCACTTGCGAGGGTGATGCGTCCCATCTCTTAATTTATCCACATGCATTTATTAAGTGCCTATTATGTTCTATGCACTGGTTATACAAAAGTAAAAACAAAACAGTCCTTACTCTGAAGGAGTTTCTATTCTATCAGAGGAAAAAGACAACATGAACACAGATAAGTGGATTAAAATATACACAAAGTAATTCTCATAGGGTAATATTGAGGTGAGAAGAGGCAATAGAAGCCAAGTGAGATGTTTTTCCTATAGTGTATTTTAAAACAAATTTTAAAAGAAGTTTTCAGAAATCAGGTTGAAGTTAGTCACCACATATCTGAAAGTATGTGAACAAGGTGAACTCAAGTTGAATGCCATGCTAAAGGAAAAACAAAGCACATAACTTTGAACAATTATAGTTCAAAGGATCACAGATTTAGACCTGAAAGGGCAATTATACAGTCTACAGGCTTCACTTTTACAAATGAGAAACTTGAGGCCCAAAGAAAGTGACTTGCCCACGACCACTCAAGTGGCAAAATTTGAGCCCAGGTCTTCTGACTCCAAATTCAGTGAGCTCTCCACCAGGCCACACTGTCTCAAGGTCTTGACCTTAAAACTTATCTCCATACATGGGTCAAGCAATAATGTAAACAATGACTAACCAAATAGGCATGTTCTATGCCTCCCATAAGAGAAGACAGGGAGCAAAGGCATAAAAAAGAATGATCGTTCCTGAGCAAGTTACTAAGAACTACCCTCCCCACACTCCTCCACTCCGTCATCTCTTTTACCTTTTGACCCATGTTTCATTGTAGCTTTCAGTAAGGTAGGGAGTGACTTCCAGGTATTCTCTACACCCCCTCGTGGGATGTGTCCTCCTACTCCCTGTTATGCCATAGGGAGGGAGAGATGGGATAATGATTCCTTAGTCCTTTATACATTACCATATTCCTCATAGCATTCCTTTGAGGTAGGTCAGGACTGGGTATATTTCATCACAGCACTCTTGAATCCCTGGGAATTTGTTCCAGTGTAAAACCAGAGCTTTGGTTTCACCATGGTTTGGCCCACTAATCAAAAGTGGAGAGACTGAAGAATTACAGCAGAACAACAAGAGCCGTGTTAAAAGACATTTTCACATTTGAAGATTGACACACCATACCAAGATGGCCTATGGAGAAGGAAGAGACTCACTCAGATTCTAGGGCAACTCTGGAGATTGGGAACATGAAAATTCCTGAAAGTGTAGACTCAACCAGCAGTATATTGCAGGGGTGGGAAACCTGTGACCTTGAGGCCACATGTGGTCTTCTAGGTTCTTGAGTTCCGCCTTTTGACTGAATCCAAGTTTTACAGAACAAATTCTTTAATTAAGGGGATTTATTCTGTGAAGTTTGAATTCAGTCAAAGGGCTGCACTTGAGGACCTCAAGGCCACAGGTTCCCCACTCCTGGTTACATATACCAGAGATAGGGATGTTTTTTGTTAATCAGAGAGCAATTTTCCTAGCCTTTCTCTGACATAGAGAAGGAGAGAGATAAAGAATGTCCTCATGGAGCATCCTGTATCAGCCAGTTTTCACTCATTCACACAGTAATCAACTGATCCACCCACCAAAATGTGGGTGTGGGTGTATGTGTATGTAAGTCATGTGAAGGATCTGCCCTAAAGTTAACCTTTGATATGTGCTATCAGATGAAGTTCCATTAGTTGGAAAGAAATCATTCCATCTTTTAAACCTAAAGTTTTGCCCTTTGGCTCAAAAAACAGACAAACAAACAAAACTCCCAAAACAAACCAACAAAAAGCCCCAAACCAACCAACTACACAAAGAACAAACCTCAGACATATGGTGGTGATGCTTACCTTCATATCTGGTGTTTTTTTGTTTTCTTTTTCCTGGATTGTTTTACAGATCTTCTTTTTCTACTGCCTTTGAATGGACTTTCCCACTGGAAGCCAGGAATAGTCTTCCTTTCTCTAAAGCAATTCCCCACTCCTGCCAATAATTATCTCATCCTTAGTGTTGTTGGCAAGTTGCCTTAAAATTGATCTGTCTGATAGAGTATGAGTAGCGTTATGTGCCTGGGGTGGGAGTGGGGAAGTGATTGCTATAATTATCCTTATTTGAGTCTTGTTGCTTGGACGTCATAAAATCTCAGATCTAGAGATGGAAGGGACCTCAGAGGACTTCAAGTCCAACCCCCTCATGTTTAAAGATGAAAAAACTGAGGTCACAGGAGTTTTAAGTGACCTGCCCAAAGTCATAGAGGTAATGAACACCAAAGGCAGGATTTGAACCCAGAGCAAATAATATATCCACTATACTATGCTTCCTCCTGTTCTCTCACACCCATTTACCATTAAACTGAGAGTTGATTTGTGGTAGATGGACAATTGCTCATTTCTAGGACTGTTCACCCACATTAGAATACTAATAGATGTTACCAAGTAGACTAAGGTAATATGGGTAGTGCTAGGGCGCATTACTGGAACTGAAAGGGTCTTTGAAATACAATATTCAGTTGTGGGGCTGCTTCCCCAGCTGAGTACTGATACTTGTGAGTTGAAATCTCCAAAGAGTGGCTGACAACCCCTATTCAGTGTTCTAGTTCCAGGGGGTAATCCTTAGGGGATCAGATTTTTAGGACTGTCATTCATTACCCTTCCTGTCCCGTCCCCCTACCCACCACTGATTTATTTACTATTTCAATCAGATAGTAGACATCAATGAAACTTTTAGCGAAGGCATTTATATAGCATGAACAATTGGTATAAAACATAACTGTAAAATTCCGGGGCACACTTTCCCCAAAGTACATACAGGCCCGTGGGAGAATGGGTTCTAAAGGTAAAGAATACTTGTGGTCAAAGTATAAACTCACAACTCCTGGTTACTGGAATTCCTTTCTTGAGTCCATTATCAGCATTCCTCACTGTTGCAAGGAGTGATGTTCTTTAAGGCTGCTTCCCTCTTCACGTAGCTATCCTGTATCTGACAATGTCTGCGTTTGTGCTTGTCACTCACTGGTCTGGTTGAATATCTGTCTTTCATTGGGATATTCTCTCCAATGACATGGTTAATGGGGGTAGAGGGAAACGTAACATTGCTTCTGGGCTCCCTTTCTCTCCCTTTCCTTCTCCTATCTGAAAGGTCAACCTACTCAAAGCACTAATAAACCTGGAGTCCACCATTGTTTGAAAGCTTTGCTGTTGGACTGCCTTCTGCTAAAATTTCTCTTGGTATTTTAAGCCCCTAGAGTTATGCTTAGTTTTTTTTTTTGGTTAGCCAATTAGCTATTCATTTCTTGACCTAACAGAACACAAGGCATGAACCATCCTGTTTATAACCTTTAGAATTCTACCATTCACCACTGATTACATTATATTACATTAATTGAGGGAGGGGTGTTGAACATGCCTCCTCAACAACAGAAACATTAGAAGAGCAGTCAGTGCTCATCTGAAGTATTTGCCATACTTAAATGACCCAAAGGGAAAGGCCAACGATGTGACTTGCTTGGAGATACCCAAGGAAATCATTTGTCCTTTGTTCTCAAAGAGGTCTAATGACCTTCCCAGGGTAATGTCTTGGAGACAGGGACAGCAAGGGCAGGATACCAGGGCAGCCCAATTATCCTTTCCTACTGAATCTAGGACTCATGATTCCAAACTAGGGTGACTCTCCAACTGCCTCATCCTAAGCCAGTGACTAACATATCCAAAGTAGCACTGGGGATCAGGTAGGTAAAGGATATGACTAGGGAAGTTGTCAGGAATCCTCTGTCTAGATGGAAAGAGTGGCCATCCATGCTTCAGGGCAGTTCAGGAAGCTCTGGGGTCAGCTTCTCACTTATGTTATGGTAAAGGGAGGAGTCTTATTCAGCTAGATCTGATTGGTTTCCTACCTGTGAGGTTACAGACAGAGGAACCAATCAACTAAGAAGCTGGAAATTTCTAGCCTAGAAGTTTCCAGACAGACAACCCATATATGGAGGAATTCCATAAAAGAGAGTGGTATAGGAGTAAGGAGGAAACAAAACAGAAGGAAAGGAATTAATTAGTGAATAGACAGCCTTCTTCAAAGGGAGTTTTTTTCCCTCTAAATTATACCATCTTTATCTTATTCTCCTTTCCCTTTTCTTTCTGTCTTCTCTCTTTTCCTTCTTCCCTGACTTCATGGCACAGAGCTGCCAGGACATTATAGAGCTTGGGGTTAGAGGGATTATTGACCCATGTGGCAAATGTTTTTCCTCTGAATGACTTTAAACATAGATTGAGTCCTGGATAGTTGAAGATTATCTTGCCTGAAGCCAGGCAGATGAACCTCCTAAATTTTTCAGGTTCCCTTGAAAAGAAACTATCTTCCTCAAAGAGACATTATCTCTTTTCTCCAGATTAAAAGAGGGGAATAATCTGTTATGGCCCAGAGAGAGTGTGAGAGAGAAGAAAATGCAGGTAAAAGAAAGGAGGGAACGGAGAAGAGTTGAAGAAGGAGGGGAAATGAGTTGAAGAAAATTTCAAGAGTAAAAAATACTTTTGGAAGAAAAAAGTCTAACAAGGGTAGTGGGGATTGGGTAAGGGAGGAAGGAAAAAAAATCCAAAGAAACTAGAATTGAGTTGTTTTTTTCTGAAAAGTTTCAAGTTAAATCTTTCACTGAGACATACTAGCATTTGCAAGCCCAAGTCAGAGTCTATGGTTTTGCAAACTGCATTTTTACAGAATGGCAAATACAAATACATACTACCAGAGCCTAAAAGGAAATATCTGAGGGTATTTGGAGCCTGGAATTTTTGAAGGATTCAGGGTTCATTTGTTTTAGAATTTCAAGGTTTTTTTTTTTTTAAGTTTAGTTGTCCAAACTGTCTTGCCTCACTGAGAAGCTTTATTTCTAATAGAATTGTTCCCTTGGTGGCATCCTTTAAACTCCTGTTGGGTTGGTTCCTGGGCAGGACAATGACTCTCTGTACCTTTATCACTGGTTCAGCTTCTTGGGGGATTGGGATTTTAGGGTCAGGGGACTCTGTCATTCTCTTTGACTTCTATTAAAAACTACAATTATGAAACAAATGCTGCATTTTTCCTTTAAAAGTTTAAAATGAAGAAAAATGCTTGTGGGGTTGGAAACTTGGGAGAGATGTGCTGTGGTTATCTGTCCATCCAAGAATAAAATTCCAAAGGGTTTGTAAAAAAGTAAAAAGAAAGACTCACTGTAGTTCGGTTTGTTGGGAGTTATTCTCTGACAGCACACCTTATTTTCAAAGGGTGGTGGTTTCTGCTGAGACAGGCTTTTAGGCATACAATTTCTAAAATGATAAAAGAGTACATCAGCCTGAGGGTGGGCAAGTGTCTGAGGACATTTCCATGTTGCTTTCAGGTCTCTTCTATAGAGAGATAGATTTCTACCCTCAGAGTATCAACTGAACAGTCTCTGCATTGAAAGGAACTGTGCAAAGTGTAGGGAGACTTTTGAAGTGGATTTGTTTCTTTACTGACCTAAATTCCACCCATTCTCCAAGATCTGTCTCAAGTACCACCCCTTTCTTTTAAAATGTTTTTTTATTTAAAATTTTTTATTTTAAAAATATTTATTTTCTATTTTTAAACACAGAAACTTCTTCATTCTTTTTTTTCAGTCCTAAATTCTCTCCCTCTTCTTATGCCCTTCCCCACCCAACAAAAAGGCAAGAAAAATAAATCCTATTATGTACAGTAATGCAAAATCAATTTCTGAATTAGCTATATTCCAAAAAGGAAAGAAAGAAAAAATGAATAGTATGTTTTAGACTTTTCTTCATTTATCTGTGCCCTTTTGGAGGTGGATATCAAGTTTCATCATGAGTTCTTTGGAATTGTAGTAGATCATTGTGTTGATAAGAATTACTAAGTCTTTCACAGCTGATTATCTTTGCAATGTTGTGTTTACTGTGTAGATCATTCTGGTTCTTCTCCCTTCACTTTGCATCAGTTCATACAGATCTTCCTGGTTTTTCTGAAACTTTCCCCTAAACCATTTCTTATAGCACAGTAGAATTCTATCACATTCATGTACTATAAACCATTCCCCAACTGAAACTAAGGGCAGGTTTCCTTTAGTTTCCAATTCTTTGTTACCACAAAAAGGGCTTCTATAAGTATTTTAAAATATATGGATCCTTCTCTTTCTTTGATTTTGGGGGGATGTCAGGGTGGGGAAACCATCAGCCTTGAGGTCATGTGTGGACCTGTAGATCCTCAAGTGTGGGCTTTTGACTGAATCCAATCTTCACAGAACAGATTCTTTTATTAAGCATAAATTAGTTATTTGTTCTGTATAAGGTGTGAAATGTTAGCCTATTCCTATCTACTTTGTCTGCAGTGTGGTTGCAGAGACCTTGCCCTGGATTGTTTCTGACATTCTTTCTTCCTCTCTCTCTTTCTGCCTGTCTGTCTCTTTCTCTCTTTTCATGAGGAGATATCTAATTTCTATGAAACCTTGAGGTCCCTATATTTGAGAGGCTCTGGGCAGAAAGTTCCCAAGTCAAGAAAAACAGGAAAAGGGGTCCTGCTTCTTTTCAATCCCCCCCACCCCATAATCTCTGTCACACATGGAAAGGGCTAAGTGACAAAGGGAGATGTGGTAGTGGCACCTAACTAGAAGATCTTCCAGTAATTCCTGATGGACTGTTTGGGGACCCTTGTTTAGGACACAGAGCATGTCAGTCACCAAAAATCTCATGCCTAGGGCCAAGAAAGTCTGCTCATTAATAAGTGAATATAAGTGGGGATTCATTTTTGCTGAATCATGGTTTTTTTTTTTAGATGATTGTGTGTCATAGTAATTTTAGCACTTTTAACCTTATCTTTGGTTTGGATGATGAGAATAACTGAGAATTCTAAGTATTATTGCAATTATTCCACTGATAACTCTTCAGAATTTACTCTAGAAGGGGGAAGCATAGGTGGATAAACTATTACTATATGAGAAGTCCTCAGAATATGAATTTACTATTAGCTTGTGGGGAACAGCCTCAGTATTGAATCTGTTCTATTTGTCTCAACTTTCAATATGATAACAACCTAATTAATGAAGCCAAAGTGAAACTTTACTCAGAGAAGGGCAATGGTAGTTTTCTATTTTGAGAGAGTAGAGAAGGACCCTACAGTAGACGAAAGAGCCCTGGATTAGGGCCAGAAGCCCAGGCTTGAATTTGACTAAGTAATATGTAAGTTCACTGGCAAGTTGCTTCAATTATTTGAACTCTAGTTTCC
Source organism: Notamacropus eugenii (assembly GCF_028372415.1). Classification (NCBI taxonomy): domain Eukaryota; kingdom Metazoa; phylum Chordata; class Mammalia; order Diprotodontia; family Macropodidae; genus Notamacropus; species Notamacropus eugenii. Next base: position 584,236,100 of record NC_092872.1, read on the forward strand.
TCATTTACATGTAGAGGGAGTGTCTAAGGATAATTTAGTTAATTAGTTTAGTTAATTTAGTTGTTAATTAGGATAGCAAGAAAATTTATGATGGAATTGAAGATATATCCATGTTGGTGTATGATAGCTCTTTGACCTGGACACTCATTGAAATGGCATCAAAGTTTGAATCACAGCCAGTTAGCATACCCAGGGAAACCTTGGGTGGGTCATAAACCAAAGGGAAATTTTAGAGGATCACCCCCAAAATTTATTCAGAGCTCCAATTTTGGGCTATGAATTACAAGCTGTGCTGTGATGGTGAATATTTAACAACTGGCTCTCTGGGGGAAAAATGTGCCCACTACACACTTCTAAGTTTAATTAACATATCAAGTCTTATTAACATTTTCTCCATCACTTTCTCAAATCTAGACAATCAACAAAATAATAAACCAAGCCCTGATCTGTAGTATTTGTTCATTTCCAAGATGTAAATGCTCACACTTAAAATGAAAGTTTAATGATAGTAAGTAGGAACTGACTCTGCATATAAAATGTAATACCTGCCTTAAAGGGTTGCTGTGGTTTAAAGGCTTTGGAAAGTGCCTTAGGAGCTAGAGGCCTTTAAATGCCTTATCAATATTAGTTGTTAACCCTGACAAGTCAATTCTTAGAATCTATTCATCTGCTGAAGAAAATGATCCATCTCACAAAGGCTTTTATTAATACTCACAGAAAATTGCGCTGTGGTCATGGCTGTATCCTGTTTACTGCCTAGCAGACAGTAGGCCCTTCATAATTGTTTACTGAATTGAATCAGTTGAATTGATTTATTCCTCACACAGACCATTTAAAAATAAAAGTATATGCTGACTAGCCTGGATGATGTCCCATTATCTCCAAGGACCCATAACTAATACCTCTTTCGTCCTGCTTCAGATACTAACTATTTGTGTGACCCTGGGCAAGTGACTTAAATTCTGTCTGCCCCAGTTTTCTCATCTATCAAATAGGGATCATAAGAACATCTACTTTTTGTTTTTTTGAGAATAAAATGAAAAATCTGTAAAGCATCTGCAAGCCTCAAGGTATTATACACGTTGCTGTGGTTGTTATTTTACACCAAGTGCTATAAAAAAAATCTAGGACTAATTCAGTTCTTACACAGGGGAACTGTAAGGACCTACGCACGCATTGCTCAGGCAGTTCAGGTACTTTTCTGCCAGTACTTCCTGTTGCTAGTAATTAGGCTCTTGCCTAGTTCATATTACTAAGCCCTTGTCTTATATTCCAGTGTCAGTAATTGATCAGTACTCTATCTTTTGCTCTGTGCTTAACCCCCAACTATGATGCAAGGGCTGTGAGGTTCTTTCCATGAGCCTTATGGCTTTCTGACTGTGTCTGTTTATTAGGTAGATTGTTTTTGGAAGATCTATAAAAAAATAGGAAGAGAAAGAATCAATGGGCTAATATCTGTTCTGATGGAGGGAAATATCTACATTGATGAAACCATGGATACAGTAAAATATAAATGACTGACAATAAAAATTTTGCTCTGAATTTCCTCCATAATGCAAACTTACATGCCCAAGATTTGAACTTTCACAGTGGATATGATCTGGAAGTCAAGGACATTGTGGCAGGTGCTGAAATACCTGCCACCCTCCAACCTTGACATGTGATTAGTATCACTTCTTTCACTGGTCATTGGTCCAATATTCTCTCCCACATACACTTGCCTCAGTCTCCCACTCTCTCATGCTCTCAGTCGTCTCTTAATCACACGAGAGTATTTTCTTAGCACCCATAGTAGCATACTTTCTATTGTCCTTCCTTTAACTGCTCTACAACTGTCCTGGGGCTGTACCCAAACACTCACATGACAATTCCTGCTCCTGAATCCTAGCATTATTGTGGCTTCTTTTCTTCTTGTCTCCACAATATCCTTAGCTTCTGACAAGCCCTCTGGGTTCTCAGTCACAGTATTTCATTTTTCATTGACCAGAACGTTGCTAACTTCTCTATGATCCAGTCTGTACTAATCCCCATCATATGTCAAAATTCCTTCTAAAATGTCTCCAGCAGATGGTCATCCATTCTCAGCTCATACAACTGACCAGCTTCTTCCTTTTCTCCTCTCCTGTCCTCTCCTCTCTCTCCTGTCTCTACATGGGGCATCATACCCTAACCTGCAGGTGCTCTTGCCCAAAGCGATATAATTTCTGATCACTGAAATCTCACAAGGTATCTTGGGGTTTAAAACCTAGTTTTCTTTCTTAAGGACCATGCCTTAAACTCAAATCACTCTGACTCTAATGGATTAGCCAATAGTAGGTCCCAGTCCAAGCCCAGCTTGGTCATTTTTTTTTTGGGCCTGATTACTCAGAATGAATGTAAATAGCAATTGTTTCTATTTTGGCCAGAAACACTTAGGGTCTTCCCCTCTCAGATTAGGTAAAAGAGCCCATTTCTTTCCTAGCCTTAATCGCTGAATGCACATTGCCTCAGTCAAGCTGAGACTTGGAAAAGACCTTGCCTTAAAAAGGTCAAGGTCTCCCAATACACCTGGGGCCATCTCCAGTCATCCTGATCTATATCTTGCCACTAGAGAGATGGCTCTGGTGGAGACAGTGAGGCTAGTGACTTTACATAGCCCACTCTCACTTAAAATGAATTGACTTGCAATCACGTCTTCACTGCCCAATTGCTTAAGAGTGATTCAACTTATTCCATTTGGCTTCAGAGTTAGACTGAAGAGTAGTTAGTAACAGTTACAGAGAGTCCGATTTTGCATCCATGTAACCAGATTTTGGGTCCCTGTAAGGGAAAACTTCCTGATAATTAGATCTACACAAAAGAAGAGTGGGCTGTATCAAGAAATAGTGAGTTCCTTCTCCCTGGAAGCCTTTAAGAGAAAATTAGGCCACCATTGGTTTCAGATTGTGGAGGAGACAGGTAGGTATGTGTAGACTCCATGCTTTTCCCTTCAAACTTAGAGGCTCTGTGATTTATTTGCTTTTTTCTTCCCTCTACCACACACTTCAGTTTAAAGAATTTTGGATTAACAAATCTTTTGTTAAACAAAACAAAGATTTTCATTCCCTCTCTTTCTTTCCATAATCCCGTTGTTCTGTTTCTGAAAGCTATATTCCAAACGTCTCACACCATAATAGCTTCAAACTTTTCTTTTTTATGAGTGAGGGATCCTTTACTCTGTTTACAAGACTGAAGTTTTTTGCTTAGAGTCAGGTTGGATCTTTTGAATGAAATGGGAGGATTTGGCTCAGGGGACCAGCACCATCCCTTATGTGGGACAATGAGTGAAATTTTTCTTCATTTCCTGTGTTACTGCAACCATCACCTAATGGCATTATGCCATTTTAACCAGATCAGTAGGAGCAGTGGAAGTATTAGAAACCACAGATTTGGGTGAACTTAACTGTCCCTGAGCTAAAAGAGGAACTTTGGCCTTGTAATTTTAGAGCATAAGAACCTAACATCCATAGCCATTGTTGCAACTTATCCTTTTCAGAACTGATATTTTCTATCAAAATGACCAGAGATGGTAAAAGATTAAAATATCAAATCTTGTTCCAGGAGCTGATCTCTGAGGGTTATCTCTAGAGTATTCAACAACATTTTGTTTGAAGGGCCTTTTAGAGGGTGGGACTGGGTCAATGAGTCTGGGTTATCCAGCTTAAAACCTGGGAATAGGTACTATCAATTCATGCAAAAATTAATGGGGTATGATATAATTAGATGGATCATGGCTATATTAATCATGTGGACGGCAAGACAGTATAGGGAATAAATTATATATATATGTTAAATATACGTATAAACACAGGTTTTAAATGAGATTTCAACAATAGGGTATGATTATTTTCTCTTCTTTTAACTGAAAAGCATTTTTTGCCCATGAAGATGCTTTTATTGCTTGTATGGTGTTACATTGTTCTGTATGGTTATGAATTTTTTAAAAAAGATGCTGAATTTTTTTCACTTTATATTGTAGCTTTTTCTGCAGAAATTAATAGTCTGACGGAAAGTTGTTATAATGTTGAAAAGGTTTTATATTTTAACAAATGTTGAATAAGTAAAGTTGTGAACCAAGCACCTTGCACCATTTACCACAATGAACTCAAAATAGATATGTGATCTGAAAATTAAAGATCATACCATCACATAATTTGAAGAGAAACCAGACTAGGTATCTTTCACAGTTATGGCTCCAGTAAGAATTTCTAACCAAAGGATAGAGGCTATCACAAAAGATAAAATGATAATTTTGATTAATGAAATTAAAAAGTTTTTTTTTTTTACTAAAAACCTCATAAGAGATCAAGTAAACAGAATCTTTTAATCACATATCTCTAAGATTATATAAGATACATAAGGAATGTATGCAAATATATAACCAAAAGCCAATCCTCATTTGAGAAGTTGGAGGATGTGAACAAATAATTCTCAAAATGAGATCTGAAAATTATAAAAGACTATTACAAATTACTAGTGAGAGAAATTTACACCAAAATAACTCAGGCTTTTCATTTCACACCCAACAAATTGGCAAAGATGACAAAAACATGAATAGTTAATATTGGAGGAGTTGTGGAAAGACAGGTGCAATCACATGCTGTTGGTAGACTGCAAATTGGTCCAACTATTCTGGAAATCAATTCATAAATATGTGAAGAAAGTGACTAAAATATCTATACCATTTCTCCTAGATTCCAATGCTAGTATATTCCCTAAGGAAGTCAAAGACAGAATGAAAGCTCTTATATATATCTAAATAATTAGAGAAGCATATGTTATAGTAGCAAAGAACTGGAAACAAAATTAATGCCCATCAAATGTGAAATGTCAGCATAGACTGTGGTACAAGAGTATTGTGGAATATGACTGCTTTGTTAAAAAAAAAAGATAAAGGATTAACATAAAGAATACCGAGAGGTAGAAGAAGACATGAACTAATGGAAATTGAAATAAACAGACTAAGGAAAACAACACATATGATGCAAATGAGATACAATGCAAATGAAAAGCTTCACAATAATACAAAAACTGAATTATGTAATTATAATGAACAAGTCTAACTTCAAATAGGAGATATAAAAAGACACTTTCCTGCCTTCTTTGGAAAGGTGTGAGATCATTGGGCCACTGCACATAGTGTCAAACTTGCTTAGAGTGTTGGTTAGTTTCCCCGCTCCCTATCTCCTTTGCCACTTCTTTTTCATTCTTTGTTGAAAAATAGTGATATAGAACAAAAAATACCAATAGAAAGTAAAATTTAAAAAAGAAAGCCCTCATCTAGAAAACCAAAGCCTTTTCTGCAACACCTTATTTAGCTATCTCTTCCCTTCTTACAGCTAGTTTCCCCTTCCCTCTCTCCAACCCCATGCCATGAACTTCAAAATTACCTATGCCCTTAAGTCCTTAAGTTTTTAACCTGGGACTTTAAAGTCACTAGACAGACATTCCATTTGTCTTCTTAATGGATCATTTATTGGTAATGTTGACTGGGCTTGAGTCACAGCAGACTTTCTGTTGTATCTCAGATAGACACTCCAGGAAGACTTCCCAAATAGCCATTCATCCATTCAACACATGTTTATTAAGCTTCAATCTTGTGTATAGCACTGTGATGGGTTAATACAAGGTTTATATTAGATATGGTTCTTACCTTTATGGAACTTATATTCTTGTTGGGTGATAAGACACAAACACAAATAATTTTAATACACAATTTCACCTACATGATTTTAGAAGTGTGAAACAAATGGAATGTCAAGTCTGAGGGAGAAAGTTCAATCAACCTGTGAAATAAGAGAAATCTTTATATCTTAAATAATCTTAAATAACATTTAAGTCTAGTTTTTTTTAAAGGATTAAAGAGCATTCAAACAGGTGCTTGGGGACAGAAGGATTATTATAGCTTTAGGGAACATCACCAAAGGCATGGAGGCATGAGTGTACAAGGATTATTCCAGGGGCATAGAGTAGTCCAGATGACTAGACTATTGAAAGTATGGATTCAATTGATATGAGATAAGGTTGGAAAGATCACATGATGTCTACTTGTGAGGGACTTTGAATGCTTGGCAAAGGAGTTTTACCTCTACTCTGTTGCCATATTAGGACTGAATCCTGTTGTCTTTGTATTCCTCAACATGCATTCATCATCCACCACTAAGCTTCATTTTCTCTTGGGGTAACAAGATTTCTTAAACTAGTTGTTACATTAGTTACCACAGTCACAGAGGTGAGACAACTGAGCTGTGAGAGCAGAAAGATAGTACTTGCTGGTAATAGCCATAATGAGATCATGCACCTTTTTATAGTATTGAGGAAGCTTGTAAGTAGTTGGTTTGCTTTTTGGTTGGTTTTTGCTTTTTGTTTTGTAAGACAACTATTGTCCAGGATTGGGGGTTGGTAATATAATTTTGCTCTTATACTATGATGACAGAAGTGAGTATGCTGAATGAAGAGAAAGTAAGAAAACAGGTAAGACTTTGTTTTGGTGAATCTTGGTGAACTAGATAGGGGAGTCTAGTTACTTGGGTGGCTTTCCTGTTTATTTCCCTGTGTTGTGTGTGCCCTTGGGAATGGTCTAGTTCATTGCACTAAGCTTTAAACTGAATGAGACATAGACATGCCAGGTGGTTAGAATGAATGGCTTTGTTACAAGGTCAGTAATAACTTCATCCTTGAAAATACTTGTTAAATACTTTTATATTTTCTCAGACATGTTTAGGTCAAAATAGAAGATCTTTGTGATCAGTGTCCATGGGACCATATAGTAATACCTGTGAAGTTTTATTCTTCTGCAGAGGATGAAACAGTTCTTCTATAGGATATTTTAATTTTTTTATATGTAAAAAAAATCTTCTACCTTTGAATAGTCCTCTTAGTACAGAGTTTTTCCATTCCTCCGTATCACATTTTTCCATCCACTAACTTTTTGACTCTGGGTTTGATTCCTCTCAGCATGTTTGACCTTTTTTTTCTGCTATCCTTTCTTCTTCCATATTGTTGTTGAGCAAGACTTGGTCCTCTCTAGTAAGCTAGAACATAGAAACATTCTCAAGTCTTTCTATCTTCTTAATCAGGGCTACATGCCGACATTTCCTAAACACATAGTTGGTAACCTCAGGCAGAAAGACAAATAGTATGTACCATGCAGGTCATTGTGAAAATTCCTTTGGTGAACCTATTTCTTGAGTCTCAAGTCCTTTGTGGTTTTCTCTTTAAACTTCACTCATTAACTTCCTGTTTTATGTCTGTTCACTACTGGGCTTCTGGTATCATGTAGGCTTGTTGGATCCTCAACTCAAAGCTGGTCTAGCTTCTGTCTCACATATTGGGCATCGTCTCTTGGAGGCAAACATACATATGATAGATGCAATGAAAATTAACTGGTTACACTATGAAAGGCAGAAGAGACTGGTCACTGAGAGGAGAGACTTTAAAGGGTCAAGGAAGTAACATAGGAAAATTGAGTTTTTTAGTGAGGGCACATGGGGACACATTGATCAACTGATAATTTTCCAAGAGAATCTAGGACAGATCATAAATAAGCCAAAGTTCGGTAACTATTTTTCCCCCAAATATGGGATTGTTCATAAAGATACTTTTTTTGATAGTAATGAGACATTCATTTTCTCTTGTCCTGGCTCATTCTTCCCCTGTCCTTGACCATTCCATTCCCCACTAAGCTCAGCTCTCTATCTCTTTGGGGTTTGGTACTGTGACCAGTAGAGGATAGATGAGTGTGGTACCCAGGGTCCTGATGTAGTTACATTCATCAGTGGGAATTTGGTGCTGAATGTTACTTGGCTGCCACTTTTTGTTCCTGGTCCAGAATGTCCCCTTTCTCTCCAGACCCCATGGCAGTGGAAGCTGCCAAAGCAAACAGCGACAGTGTATGAGAGAGAAGAATGAGCTGTTGGCATATTTATTGCTCCAATTTTGTTGGCAGACCAAAGGGTGTAAAAACTAGAGTGGTGTTATCGTGATTTTGTTCATTGTGATCTGTAGGGAGGATGTTGTTTGATAGAAAGCAAACTCCTACCAGGGGAGAGTCTCTAGACAATCACCTTTCTAGCTTATATGCCACACAAGCCCAGCTCTTCCTGGCCTGAGGATGATTCAAGGGTTGTCTTAGAGAAAAATACTCGTGAGAAATGAAACTTGCCCTCTGTCCTCAACAAAGTACTACTCCTCTGCTTTTTAAGTGCTGTAGGTCTCCAGGCTGGGCATTTGCTGGAACATGGTTTGTTTGACAAAAGTCATGACCACAGTACTGTTAACTGAAAATCTGATAAATTGGTTAACGGCCTACATTTTTGAGAAGAATGTTATTAGAACAGTCTGCAGAGAGAAATGGTCCGCTGCAGGTGACTCTTTCTCAAGGCATGTCTCTGATTAACCTGCACACATTAAACACTGGCACATGAAAGGTGGCCAGAATTCTATTTTTTTTCCTGTTCTTCAAAGGAAATAAGTGTGACAGTTGAGTTCATTGCTCAGCATTGTTAATACAATTGATTTTGGGGCTATTCCAAAGAAACTACTAAAGCAATCATGGAAAATGAAGGATAACACATTTTAGAAGGATTCTGGTGCATTTTGGCTCCTGCAGTGGGCTGCCTAATCTTGGCAAAAAAAATGGATGAATTCATTATCTACAAATAGTGGAAAATATTATAAATGGCAGTAAATGAAATAAATGGGAGTTTCCACAGTAATGCGCTATTCTTTGAGCCACCCAGAACGAATACAGATTGGTTTGCTGGGTGGAGAGTCTCAGCTAAAATACAAGAGCATGTTCTGGGGCTAAAGGAGATAACTAGTTAGTGTTAGGGGCAGGATGTAGACCCAGGTCTGTCTTGATTCCAGCCATACACCCATAACCTTCCCTTTCCTTTATCTCAGATTTATTGGAGAGGACATGCTTTACAGTTTCTTTTTTTCTGTTTCCCCCCAAAGAAACACTAACGTGCCTGTTTTTAGACATTCTATCAGATTTCATCCCTGGTGTGGTACAAGAGCCTCCAACTGGAGGTCTTTGGGTAACTTTTTTGTTCCTCTTCCATAACTGGACCATTTTCCAAAATAGGTTACTTTGTAAAGTACCCCATTTGTCCTCTGTCAATGTTCAATTATTCCCTAGGAACAGTTCTTAAATTTTCCTCATTTCTTGCCCTGCTTTTTTATTCAGGTTGTTAACTCCCTGACAGCAAGCAAAGGTCATGATCTTTTTAACTGGAAAAAAAAATTAGTGTAGAAGTTTTAGTACACTGTAAGCTCAATCTAAGTATCCAGGAAAGCTAATGGAATCTTTGACTTTGTTAAGAGAGGAATGGTGTGGAGGACAAGGGAGGTTTACGGTCTTGCTATATATGCTTGCCCTGACCAGAACACATAGGGAGAATTGTGTTCAGGTTGGTGGCCACATTTTATGAAGGATGTTAATAAATTGGAGAAAGTCCAGAGGAAGAAACCAGGTTAGTAAATGGCCTTGAGTTTATGCTACATGAGACTTGGTTGAAGGAACTAGGAATTTTTAGCTTCGAGAAAAAAAGATTGATGGGGAGCATAGATAATAAATCTTTCAGTATCTGAAGGACTCTCACATGGAAGAGACTAATTCTGATTGGTCCTAAAGCAATGAAGCTTCACATGAAGTTTGGATTCAGTCAAAAGACCACACTTGAGGACCTAGAGGGACACATGTGGCCTTGAGACTGCAGGTTCCCCACGCCTATCCTAGAGGTTGAAACTAAGAGTAATGGGTATAAGTTGCAACAAAGGCACATTTGGGTTTGATATAAAGAAGACATTTCCTCACAATTAGAACTAAAAGTCAGACTGGCTACTTCAAGTGGCAAGTCAATAGATGTCTTTAAACCAAGGTTAGGTGGGCACTTGTTGGGTCTGATATAGATGCATGTCTTGCTCAGATTCAGGTCAGAGTAGGTGATTTCTGAGGACCTTCAACCCTGAGCTGTATAACAACATGCATGCTTGTCTTTCTATGTGGCTTTGAGGTTGATAATGAGATTAAATTGATTCTGTATCAGTTTTATTGATTCTATTTATAATGAATTGATTTCGACCTGTAACTTCCTATGTAATGGCTCTTTGTCTCTGAACTTAGTTTAGAAATTCATCTGACTTGTAATGATTTAAGTATAGAAATCCAGTTCTCTTGCTAATCAGTGTTCTACTCTTGCCTCAAGAAAATCTGCTATTCTTGGGAAATATGGGTGGACACCAGTGAGTCTGGTCTAGTATCTTTACACCACCAAACTATCCTTCAAGGATGTCTGGTTTGTTATCCAAAGAATTCTGGCTCACTATCTCTAACCTTGCAGATGAACTCAAACAATGAACTTTTCTTAGTCACTGGAGGGAAAGAAGATGGTTATTGATAGCCCCTTAGTCTCAGTTTCAACCAATCATATTGTCCCCCATGCCTCAACTCTGTAACCAATCATGTTGTCCTCACCCTCATGATTTTGCCAACACCATAACCAATTGTATTCTTTTCCCAACTACAAAGTCCTGTTCTTTGTTCTCTACTCCCCAAAAACTATGAAAGGGGAGCTGTTCTTCTGTTTGGGATCTTTTGGCTGACTGAAGCAGTCATTAGACCCACTTTATTATGAGATGGAGCCTGGCTGCTTCACAGCTGGCTCACCTAGTTAGTGGTTGACAATTAGTAGGCATGGCTATGGAGATATAGAGGTTGGTCAGACATACAAGAAGCCAAAGATACTGTATTCCAGGCCATCCCTAATCATCTTTGACTTTTGTCTTGCCACTAGACTTTGATGACTCTGGAAGAGAGAGTGTGGCTGATGTCTTTGCCCTACTCTACCCCACTTAAATCCAATTCACGCACAAGTTAAGACTTCACCTACCATATTGTGATGTCATTGGTCCTGTTTGAAAAGGAGGCATGAATAACAATGATCAGATCCACACCCTGCTAATAAACTGTTATCTTGCTCAAAAAATACATGCCTCAATCTACCATTTTTGAATTTCATTTGCAATAGTAACCTATGACCTATGTTTTAAAGGTGGATTGATTTTCAGTGATATATAGAGTTGTCATCAATCACAAATACAAAGAATGAAAAAACCTATTTTGGTGAGTAAGAGGGTCATTCTTGTGGCTCAGACAACAAGTGCAGAAAGAATATACACACAGCAGAAATATAACGTAAATGAATTTAGATTGTTCCAAACTGGTCAAATACAAGGTCTTTTGGGAAGGAGGGCACTAGAACTTGTGAGGATGAGGAAAGACTTCAAGTAGAAGGTTCTTGAACTTCATCTTAAAGGAAGTGAAGGACTCAGTGAAGTGGAGGTAAAGGGGGAGTACATTTTAGGCATATTGAATTGCCAATGCTGAGGCATGGAGATGGGCATGAAATGTTGCCATGAGGAGCCAAGAGGCCAGTTTAGCCAGATTGCTGAGTAAAGGAGAGGTAGTAATGCTGGTTGAGGCTGGAGAGATAAATTGAGGCTAGTTTGACTTGTACTTTTAAACCTAAACAGAAGAGTTTATAATTCCTCCTAGAGGCAGTAAGCAGTCACTGAAGTTTTTGGAGTAGGAGATTCATATGGTTAGAGGACAATATCTCCATCCAGCACAGATAAGAATGAAGAATGATATTTTTGCACCCACCAGGAAAGCAGAAATTCAAGGCTTATGAGATAGTGACAGAGGCCTAGAGCTGAGAATGGGGCTAGTTTAGCTCTTGTGATGGTTTTTGATAAGTAGGTCAGGTGCAGTCAGAGAACCAGGAGACCAGAGAAATGGGACACTGCCATTAGCCAATTAAAGAGAGTGCTGGAGAGGTACCAACCAAATCCTGCCCCACCCCGTATATGCACATAGCAACTGATCTACTATGTGGATGTAGTAGCAAATGTTTGTTATATTGGTAAACCTGTCAAAAGTGATGCATTGACTAGTGCAGTGTATATTTTGACCTAGAAGCTAAAATGGAACATGAAGTGAAGAGGAAGGCATATTTCAATAAGTTCAGACACACGCTCTTTTCGCATTGTTATAAAATGCCTCTCACTCACCTATTCTCAACTATTCAGGTTTTTTTTTTTTAGTGAGAAGGCATTGACCCATAGTCAGAAATGAGATATGTAAATATGCAATGTGTATTACACATTTGAAATCTGTGTGTTTGCGTATGTGTGTGTGTGTGTGTGTGTGTGTGTGTGTGTGTGTGTGTGTATTTACCCAGGACTGTGTAGTTAAATATGATAAGGCTTAAAAGACACACTACTAAGGCAATTTGAAGTAATTTATTTCAAAATTTTGAAAACTCTGTTATGTCACCTTTTAATTTTAATTTTTTTTATTAAGGTGTTGGAAAGCATGTTTTATTAAAACATTAAAACATTAAAAAAAAAAACAACTAATGCTCTCTTTTCATTCCAAAATAGTGCCTTGGGTTTCTTAAAGGGATCATTTAAATTAATAATTAATAATTTACATTAGTAATTAATAATTTACAGCCTTTGATCTGGGCATAGGAACTGTTTCTCCTTGACTATCCTAAACTATAGTAGTTGCCAACCGTTGTCAATATTCTTTTTAACATCTAAAAATTTCTTGGATCCCCAATTCAACCCAAACAAATCCAACAAGCCTTTATTAATCACCTACCATGTACTGTGCCAGGTGTGGGAGAAATAATGAGGAAATCAGAGATGCTGTAAAACTCAAATGAGAGGATGGATGGAAAACCCTTTGAGAACCCTTAGAGTTCTATGCAAATGCCTGTTGTTACTATTATTTAAATTATTTTTAATATTATTTCACAGTCACCAGATCTTCAGTAGGGACTTCATTCTTCGGGCAATGTTTATAGAGAAATGTAGGAGTATTCTGTTAAATGTTTAACAACCAGGCTTTGGGGGGGAGGGGGATGTATGCAAACACTTTTAATTTTAATTTGTATTATTAACACTTTCTTAAATCTAGAAAATCAACAAAACAACAAATCAAGCACAAATTTGTAGCAATTGCTGATTTCTGACATGTAAATGTTCACACTGAAAATTTATCAATGGACTCTTGAAGGTCTGAGCTGACTGCAGCACGTCCTTGGACAAAATGGAAAACATTCCTTCCCCTCAAAGCTTACATTCTCCATGGTAGTAGTTGTATTATTAGTATCCATTAATTCAGATAATCCAATAATCACAATTGAGATAATCCAAATAATCCAATGATAAAAAGTGACTCTGAATTCAGTAATACTTTAGATGAATTTACATTTTATTCATCATAACGGTATCTATGCCTTTGAAACACAGTAAAACATGTCTGTGTAAAATATACTATTTTATTAGTCTACAGGTGATTTGTTTGCTTAGTTATGCACTCTCATATAAATTCCTGGACCCCGTGCCCCATCTTTCTCCTCCCCGCAGAGGAATCTATGATTCCACAGACCAGGAGCCATGGTCCATGGCGAGGCAAGACAGAATAGCTTGGTTTGATAGAACAAGCTATCTCTAAATTTGAATATTCTGGAACTCTTCAAGATTTGATTTGTCCACCCCTCAATACAAATCTGTCATTGGAGGATGGATTTGAAAGCTGAGCTTGTTCTGAAATAAAAGTCTAGTATTAAAAAATAATCGTTTGTCATATGATACCTATAACTCTACAAACATTTATTTGTATCCTGAGATAGCTCCTCTTTCCTTTTCCTCCTTATATCTTCATGCAAACCATGGTGCTGTTTCCTTTAGATTTTCCTAGAATCTGAGAAAGCTGCAATCTTACAGCTGCCTACTTTCTCCCAAAGCAGGCCCACTAGTGTTTGGCCTGCTGCCACTGGGAGAACTCAGCAAGAAATGAAAAAGATTAATTAAATAAAGGAACTAAAGGTAGAGGGAGCCACTAGGTATTTTACTGAACATGAGAGAAGCTTCAGGGAGAGAACATGGTTTGTACCCTTTTTTCTCAACACACTGAACGGATGTGAGTGGGAAAGTGTGGGGTTACTGTTTGTATGAGGATGATTGCCTCTCTTGCTTCAGGGACTCTCATTTCCTCTAATATGGAATAAATTAGGATGGAGGAGAGGGGAACTGTAAGCACGGTGGGTCATGCAGAAAGGCCAGGGAGCATCCCAAAGGCCCAGGCCTCCCTGCTTTCAGGGAGAGGCTTGGAATTAGGAGGAGGCACCCAGCAGGGACTGCAGGTTTCAAGAGCAGGGAGGGAGAAAACTTTTATTATCTTCTATTCAGGGGAAAAAAGTTACTTTTCCAGTAAGAGGATAGCCCTGATACTTGTCCCAAACTTTTTTTTTCTTCTTCTTTTACTTCTTCCTAACATTACTGACGCTCAGTGAAAGTGTTAATCTGGGTTTTTAACGTGAGAATCTTCATCAGGAAATGTACTAGGGACATTGGGCTGTGTCAGCTATCCTGTATGATCATTTTCAGACTCAGGGCCTACTCCTCAGAGCTGCTACACTCTGGATGAGACTGTCTGGATGTGAACAAGTAGATGTTTCACAAACTAATATATGTGTAGACCTGAGCCAGTGGGTCTCATTTACTTGGAAGAAATAGGGAGTGTATGTATATAGTATGAACTATATGAACTGGAAGAGGGATAATGTTCCCCTCTGACTCTACCCTGTTAAAACTTATAGGTCCTATGACTCTCCTAAGGTACTTAGCCCTTGACTTATTTAGCATTTTATCTCTTTAAATACTCAGGGTTCAGATAGTTACCTACATTTCCTTATTATGTCTATTAACAAATGAATGATTGAATGAAGCATTTATTAAGTGCTCACTATATGAGCACTGGGGATACAAATAAAAAGACCTTGCTTTTAAGGAATATGTGTGTGTGTGTGTATACATACACATATATGTATATATGTGTATATACACATATATATGTGTGTGTGTATACATACACATATATGTATATATGTGTATATACACATATACATGTCTTCATATAAAATATAAACAAATATACATGGATAGGCATAACACAGTTATATACATATAATATATGTATATGATCTGGCACATAGTAGGCACTTAATGTTTACTGATGATGCACATATATGTGTGCAAAGTTTATGTATATGTGCATACACTATATACGTTATGGGTCTTTGACATATTGTATGTCTTTTGACTCACAATATATGTGTCTTAGATTATAAGCTCCTGGGGTCTCAGAGAATAGGTATCATAAGGGTTCACTTGGTTTTGTCATGGGGCATGACTCAAAGTGCAGATAGTGACTTTGATGCTGATGACTAGGCTTTGCTCTCACTTCTGCCCTGACACCTTTCACTGCAGCTGGGTATCCCTACTGACTTGATTCTACCTACAAGCTTAGACTATCCAAGCCCAAAGATTGGGTCTTGTCCTATTAGACTCTTTCTAAGAAATTTTCTAGATGAGATAGAGATGGCTTTTGAGTCAATATCTCTTTGGTGGTGTGACATGTCAGCATTGTTGGAGTCCTTCCCTTTCTGGGACTCTGCTAGTTACTGAGATTTAAGGTTGTGGTCATTTCTTTGTTTTGTTTTGTTTTTCAATTTGGGTGTTCCTAATCCTTGTTTGCATCCTTGGTTGCTGTCTTTGAATCTGAGTTTCCTTGGGGTTACTCTGACTTGGAATTGTCTGCTTGGGTACTGAATGACTGTTTTTTTGTTTAGGTCTGTGAAATCACTATGCAGGGAAGACCTGGTATGGAAATACTCCTTCACCCCGTCTCCACTGATGCATCTCAGCTACTGTTTTGTAACCTAGCATTTGAGAGTTGCCAGGGGGCACTGACAGACTGTGACTAGTACATTGTCACAACCGATATGTTTTAGAAACAGGACTTGAACCAGGTTTTTATCATCCCAGGACCAGCCCTCTTTCTACTAGACAAAATGATCTCTTCAACCTTACTTTTGATTGGTGTTTATTTCTGGTCTTCCAACAACCTATCTGGCTGTGGATCTCCTGTCTAGCTTAGAAATATTAGAGGGTAAATTTCTTGAGGACCAGGGTTAATTTTGCCTTTCTTTATAATTCCAGTCCTTAGTAACTCAAGCATTAAAAAAAAAAAAACAAACCAATCCATTTCCAAGGACCTATTTTTCTACTCTACCTCACCTACACAGAGAGATGGCAAAATCTTTAATATCACCCAAAATGTTCCATTTTCATGTTCATGAACTCCGAAATTCCCTTATTTGATAACAATTTCTTGTCAGTCTACCTCTCTCTCTCTTAGTCTCAAATCCTTTTTTTTTTGTCTTTTCTGTAACCCCTGATTGGTGCACCATGAATTTATGTTATAGAATCTTAACTGGGCCCTCTCTAATTGACTCACTATCGCACTGACCATCGCTAATTTTCCAAACCTTCTCATCCCTCCTCAAATCTACCATCGCTCTCTGCACCCAGCCCCCTCAGCTGAGAACCTTCCTTCATATTTCAATGAAAAAATTTAGACCATTCAATAAAAACTTCCTCTTTCCCCTCTTCCTCAGCTCATAACAATCAGGTGCTTTCTGACACTATCTCCTTCACTCATCTCACATGAGGATGTAGCCCTTCTCCTTGTCAGGACAATCCCTTCTGGAGACGTGTACAAGTGACGCCATTGCATCCTATCTTCTCCAGTAGATCACCTTCTCTATAATCACCACACTCATTTATCTTCAATCTCTCCCTGACTGTTTCCCTACTTCCTATAAATATTCCCATATCTTTTCCATCTTCAAATACTCTCTCTTGACATGTCCATCCCCAATAGTTATCACCCCAAAACTCTTCCCTCTTTTGTGACTAAACTTGAGAAGGCCATGTAATTGGTATTTCTACTTCCTTCCTTCCTTTTTTCCTTAATTCTCACAGGAGTGTTGTGGTGATCAGATGAGATATTTTATGTCAAGCAGTGTAAGACTAATTGTTCTACCTTTGGTCATTGATGGGCAGCTAGATGTTGTAGTGGTAAATATAGCCCTGGGGCTGGAGTCAGGAAGACCTGAATTCAAATTCAGCCTCAGACACTTACTAATTGTGTGATTCTGAGAGAGTCTTTTAATCTTTGTCTGCCTCAGTTTCTTCAAATATAAAATGAGAATAATTGTAGCACCAACCTTACATGATTGTTGTGAGGATCAAATGAACATTTTATATTTATTGCTTGTTCTACCTATAATTATAAAAACTAAAACTCGAATTATAACATAATTATGAATATTTTTGTAACCCTTGCACCAAAGTCCATTAGTACAGGACTCACTGCTAGGTTTCAAGCAGGAGTTCACCTTTGGAACTCTCTGAGCAAGAGTCTTCTTTGGGCTCAGCATTCTGTCAGCTTCCAGTTTTAAGAGAGAAGATGGAAAGAGTCAACCCCATTTCAAGTTGCTGAAGGAAAAAGTTCTTTGAAGGGTCCCCAAAGGGGGCACTGACTGAGATTGAAGCTCTTGCCAACTCTGTTTTGCCCCTCACACAGGGCAGGGCCTTCATCTCCACCAATGACGAGACAGTCATAACAATAGATTTTGGGATAAGGGTTACATTTTAATTGGGACATTCTGTAAGAAATATATATATATATACTCATATACTTAATATTCTCTTTTGGACTTCGTATTGTTTCTTTATTTTGTACCTTTTGTTGAATATAATTAACATTTTAATGAAATAAGCTGAAAGCTGTTTAACATAATATAATAATATAAACTTAATTTCTATGCTGGGCCTTTTTATTTGAATAAAGGTTTGCAACATTTGGCTTAACATCAGACATACATAGTCTTAAATCTGGTTCTGACTGAAGTCTACTTGTGTATTTTGATTTAAAACAAGGACGAAGTGAAAATGCACAATCATACAAATATGTGGTGGAAAACAGTAGGAGATTTTTATAAGCTCTTTTGTGGAGAAATAGAAATTAATGTTTTATTTTTAGCCATCGAACCAACTGATGAAAAAGGAGTTACAATAGTATTTATTTTTCTATTGTATTAAATGATCGATATACTTAATATTCAAATGCGTATATTGCTTCATTTTTTAAACAATTTATATATAACCCAGCTTGGTTAAAGAATCTCTTCAGATGTGATTTTTTTCTCTTCTACCACTAGTGAGTACCAACTACATTCCTATAGATACTCAACTGAAGAACTGGCTAGTGTTACCAATCAATTCATTTTGAAAATCTTTCAGAATAGCAACTTGAGTGGAATATAATTTAAATGGAAAAACAGCCTTAATGTTGCAATTAGAGACATAAAGTTTATATCTGTAGAACATTTTGATAGCCTATGATAGTTTCAGGATGGTTTCTAATGCGATTAACCAATGAGTATGGTCTTTAAACAGTCCGATATTTGTGCAGCAAGATTGCAAACATTTGTAACATCTTGATCACATGATTATACATGGGATATACAATGGGAATAAGGGTAACAGAGGGGAATAGGGGAGCTACTCTAGTGCAGCATTTTGGAATACAAATGAGGGTGTGTGAATGTATCTGATCATCCTTTGGTAATTGGTTTGCACTCAAATGTTGAACCTTTTGGTCAGTTTGGAAACAATTTGATGATTGGTTGAGAAACTGCAAAAACATGTTACATTTAGGTAGAAACAGCATCCATGATGATGATGAACACCAACATCATTGTACAGATGATTACGACAGTTCCACATTAGTGCAGAAACAAACCTATAATGCTTTAAACATGCTCAGTGTCTTGGAAGGAAGGTGTATTTGTTTTGTTGCTAGGCAGCTTTTTTTCTGTGTGTGTGGCTTAAGGCACCACTAAAGAATTTTTAATGCAAAGATCTTGGAACATTGTTGCAAGTACCACCACTAAATAGGAAGCATTGACAGAGAGGATGACGTAAAAGAAATCTGAATGGTAACGACTACTTAGGATGTCAATGACTACCTTTCATAGGAAATATAATCTATCTTTGATTCTACAGCCTCCTCTCCATGTTTTGACATCAACAGTGAACATCTTGATAAATTACATCCAGCCAGTCTAACTGTAGTCAGTTCTCAACAATTACCAGGGAAAGTTTCCTTTCTTTGAATGACAGGTCCATTCAGTTCAACAATTCGATGTTTATTGTGTACCAGGGACTGTAAGTACCGAGGGCATGAAGGCAAAATCAGTAATCCCTGAATTCAAGAAACATTCACTCTTTGCAATTGCCTACATTCTGGCTATTTCATTACTTAGGCAGATCTTTACCAGAAAATACACTGAATCTCAACTCAATAAGCTTTCTTTACTGATAGATGAGTGGTGAATTTCTAGTCTGCATATGTTTCCATTATTCATGTTATTACTGATTTTTCTCTCTCTGTCCATCCCTTTGCCCCTGCAATATTATACAGAATGCTAGAGGTGCCAAAAATTTTTCAAACAGTGAATAAATTGAATAAATTGAAAAATAATCACGCCAAGCCAGGGATGAAAGTTTTATTGAAAATTTCTTTCATTAGATTCTGTGGTTGGGATAACATGCCTAAATTTGTGGCAACTTCCATACTTCCCTCAGCTTTTGCTACGAGTCATAGAAAAGAAATCTGACCTAACAACTAACCACTCTCCTTTGTTCAACACCCAAACATTGGTCTCCATAGAGCTTCTGAACACAGGTTTAGGCATCTCTAATTATGCCATACAGTCTTTCACAGGGCAGACTTAACACTTTATTTTCAGATAATCATCTTTATTTAGTTTGCTGATAACCAAACTTGAAGTGAGCCCAAGGTAGTAACTCAAGCTGAGAAAGCTTTACCAGCTTAGTCTTGCCCTGTCTTCTCTCTGTTGAGCTTTTTCTTTGGTTATTTGGGTCAATTCTTAAACCTTCTTGAAGCTTTCTCGAAGATATTTACTGAATTATGTAGTAAGATTCCCTGGAGAAAATTCCTCTTTCTTTCCCCATAAACTTAATACTGTTCTCCTACAAACATACAATAGGGAAGTGAGAGCTAGAAGGAACCCATCCATGTAACATGGTCAGCTCATACCTCTGAGGTGATGTTTTGTCAATCCCCTGGGCTATTCTTTACTGGGTGAGGGATCTTCACCAGACATGTTGCTCTGTTGGGCTCATTGGGCCTGTTTCCAATAGAGCATGCTTCTCTTCCAGTTGGTTGTAATATCAACTGCCTCTAGCCTCTGGTTTGGCTGCTAGATTTTTTCAGAAGGGAGCAGAATTCATATTCTTGGACTGGCCAGAAGACTTCCCAGTTCTGTTCCCTCAGAGTATTGGCTCATCCTTCCAATGGCAGAATTCTAGCTCCAACCACCAAGTTATATCTTGGAACCTCCTTGTAAAAGATAGAGGTTCAAGAGGCCCACTCATGTTTTGAACTTTCCTCATTCCCACTTTTCTTATTACAAATTCTGGAATTGTAATCTCTTTAATTTTGAGTAATATGGTCAACTCACCATATCATCAATCAATGTGTAATGTTCGAATGAAACTATGGAATGAGAGCCATCCTTAATCCATGTGCCCTCCCCCCATCTCTACCCCAATCTAGCCAAATAAGAACAACCTGGTGTTATGGATAGAATGCTAGACGTGACATCAGGAAGACCTGTGTTCCAATTCCACCTCTGAACATCTTGTCCAAGTAAAGTAACGTCTGTGTGTCTTAGGAAACTCTTTAGGATTTCTCTACTAAGTCATATCATCTACATATTGAACTGAAACTTTCTTATGTGGTAGAGATGTTTAATCTGGTATCTGAACTTATATTAAGTATATATATGTATATTTATATGTATACATGTAATTGTATTATAATGTAATTGATTTCCTTTGTAATCTCTCTCTGTTATTTTGTGCATTTTAAAACCTGATTCAGAGAATGGGTCTATAGGTTTCATTCACCAAAATACCAAAGGGTAGATGACACTCCCCTAAAAAATTCAGATCTCTTGTGATGTAGGTTTCTCAAAGGAGTTGGTCGTTATGTTAAGACCTTCCTGGGCATTGTTTATTTGTTAAGTTTTATCTGCTTGGTAGAGTGTAACTTAACACATTCATAGGTCTTTATTGATTGGCATCTTAAAATATTCTTAAGTATTCTTAAATAATAATTTACTCTTAATGTTTCAAAGTTTTAAAAACTGCTTTGCCTATAGAACCTTTCTTGTGTAGTTAGGGGGGAGGGTTTAATATAGACTTTTGCTTAAGTCTAAGGCAACTGATCCCAGGTTCCCCTTTGCCTTCCTCTCTCTTATGTAGTATAATCTTTATAGCAAACATACTCAGGACACAACAAAAAAATCTATTTGTTTTTATCTGGAGACAAAACATCTTTTACAAGTATGGTCAGAAAATAAATAACATTTAAATTGAGCAGGAAACTCCTTAGGGTAGTGATGCTGCTTGGTCAAGAAATAAGTAGGCAGGGGAGAGAGTGGGGTGGAGACACTTTCACTATGTCCCATAGTGTGGCAAGCAAGTCCATCTATCCAGACAAACATGTTTTTTTCAAGCAGATTACTCTTTAATTGTGTCAAAAAACCAGACAAGATTATGTCTTCATGATTATATTCAGTTTGGAGTATCATTATCTTTCCTGGCCATCCACTTAACTCTGGTACAATCCATTCTGTGCCCCTCCTCACTCAGCAGAGATCAAAAGTTCCTGGTCTTCCCCTATCTGGAAGATTTATTCTCCTATGACTTTTCAATTCCTCCTTCCACCTAGGAAAAAAAGTGACACTTCCCATCAACCCCCTTGTCAAAAGGGGGCTACACATGCATTCTCTTATTAGAGCCTCACAAGTACTCTGTTAGCAATGAAATTCAGGTGTTAATTACTCCGCTTTTATAGATAACGAAATGGAGATAAAGAGAACCAAAATGGCTTACCCAGAAGTACACAGCTAGGAAATTCCAGCTGTGGGTTTTGAACCCAGGTTTTTCTGATTCCAAGTATAGTACTCTAAAACAATATAGTATATTATACTGCCTCCTGAATATTGCTTGCTTTTTTTTTCCTGATAGAACGTAAGCTCCTTGAGAGCAAGGAATTTTCTTCCTTCCTTCCTTCCATTTCCTCACTTGGTGTTCCTTTTATAGATGAGATCACCATTTGAGTCCCTAACCCTATAATACTCATATCTATTCCAGATTAGAGCATAAATTAATCAGGTGTTCTGACTCCGTGTCTAGTATTTGTTCCACTAACCAAGTACATAAAACAAATAAAATGGAATATCTTAGTTCAAGGTACAATACTCGTGATTTCAGCAGAAGAAGCAAAACATTTGAAAGTCAGTGAATTTTTGTATTGTACATGGATATCTCTGCAATCACTCTATAGGTAACGTCCAACCATAACGTATTTGTATGTGTCTGACACAAAGTAGGTGCTTAATAAAGACTTATTTCCTTCCTTCTTAGCATATGAAGTTATTGTTCATATCTCATTCTCCTCTTCATGCTTCTGGTCATTGCATCATAGTTATTAGCTGGCAGGTGGCCCTCTTGTTACCCTCAGGCTGTCTGCCAGAGCTTTTCAGTCTTTCTTACAATTCAAATTCCAAGGTAAATGAATATAAGTCTTTATGTAAACTTTTCAGGGCCATAGCAAGATCAACTGAAAATAAATCACCCAAAGAAAGTAGTGTTATTGTAGAGGTTTAAAAATTAAATAACACAGTGCAGCCTCAGCCTGGATGTCTGGTTTCAGTTTCTTGAACTTAGAGTTCCTCTGCTCTGTATCTTCTATAGCCCAGCCGTGTTTCAGAGGAGCATTGTTTCACACGTGGTCAGATTGACCCTTCTCAAATACAGAGAAAATGCTAATTTTTCACATGGTTATTTTTGCAAATAGGCAGGAGGACTACCAATCAGTTAACAAATGTTTACTATGTGCCAGGGACTGTGCTAAGTACTGGGGATACAAAGAAAGATGAAGCCAAGGTTCTTTGTTTCTAGGAGCTTATGTTCTAATGGGAGAAATAACATAAAAGTGCAAAAGATTTGGAAGAACTGTTGTGAGTGACTTAGAGAATTGATTAGAGAGCTGTAAAAAGATTGCCTTGCTGCTGGAACAACCCAGTTGAGATTTTATAACATGAAGTTGTAGTGGCTGCAATCATCAGGATTTCATAATTTTCTCTAGCTCCCTTTAAAGGCACATGAACAGAAGTGAAGGAAGTAGATGAGAGTAATCCAAGGTTGGTGCTTGGCAAAATCTGATATGTGATAGGACAAAGGGGAAAGCGTTTAAAATGTAGAGGATAGTGTAGAATTCATCTGATTTGTCAAGGGTAGTGATAAGGAAGGGAACTGTAGCCACTGCAAACATAATGGGATGGTAGAGAACTGAGAGTGTAATCAGCCACTTTGCTAGTGGTAACTTGGACTTATGAGAGTTGATGGTTAAATTTTCAATGTGATCATTTACATCTCAAAAATTAGTAAAACCTACAAGTTAGGGCTTGTTTTATTATTTTCTTGACTGTCTAGAGTTAAGAAGGTGATGGAAAAAGTATTAATAATGCATATAAAAATAAAACCTCTCCCTTGGAAAAGTGATTGTCAAACATGAATAGACTGCTGGGTGCAAGGATTGGAGATCATGTGAATATGAAGAATAAGGTTAGGGGTTATAAAGCATAGGGAAAAATGGAATGATAAAAGATTTTGATTGAATAAAGGAAGTTAGGAATTATCCTTCTGTCAGTAGTGTTAACACACTTATTTATATTAAAGAGAAATTGCCAAAAATAAACAAAAAAGTCTGCCTTTGTTGAATTTGTACGTCTTTTAACCAAAGTGTGGTAATCTCCTACTTGGTGTTTGGTCTATTTTTAATTTGGGAACTGGTGAGTGAGAGAATTCTTACTTTTGTAAACTTCCTTTTGAAAGGCTTGTTTTACTTTTAGGAGGTAAGTTGGGTGGAATTGTAAACAAAGGGATGCTTGGGGTGGAGTGTGGGAGATGCAGGAAGAGAAGGGGGTTTAAGTCTGGAAAGCTGACCTAACTGACCCATACCTTCAGTGGTTCAGATTTTGGGCTGTAGTTTTCCAAATGTAAACTTTTCCACTTGGATCTTGATCCTGGGAAAGAGACATTTCTTTATTAGTCCTGTTCAGTTGGCCGTAAGTTTAGAAAGATTTTCTCTGGATTTGGGGAATCATTCTTGCTATTTGCAGGGAGCTTTGCCTATCAGCTGATGTACAATTTTCCAAAGGGCTGCAATGAAGAAACAGTTCAAAGTTATCCTTTGGGAAACTTTTCCCTTTCCCACATACTTTAGGGTCATATTTCTTCAAGTTTCCATTTCTCTGATTAGTATTTACTAGCACTCGTTAGATACTTAGATGTGACCCTGGAAATGTCACTTCACAGCTCTTAGCACGGGGCTTGGTACATAATGGACACAATAGATTTGAATGAATTGAAAATTGAACCTCTCTTAGTTTCCTCATCTGTAAAATGAAATATTTTATATCCCATATGTTTATGCACACACACACGTACTATACACACATATATACATATACACACACACATATATGTATATGTATATGCTTCCTCATGGGGTTGTTGTAAGGATCAAATGAAATAGTGGATGTAAAGTACTTTGTAAACCTCAAAGCACAGCATAAAAGGCAGCTAGGTATTAGGGTGCACTATTGTTCACTCTCACCGTTCTCAAGTCAGGTCAATAAGCTGCCATTCATTCAGCTCTTTCTGTGTGCCAGGCACCTTGTTAAGTGCTGTGAGTACAAATATAAATGGAAAAAATGACATCCTATGCCTTTAAAGAGCGTACATTCTGATGAGGGATGACAACGTATAGATGGAAGCTGCAAAGGGAATGGGGGAGAAGAAAGGACCCCTTGAGGTGGGGGTGGGAGAGGAAGTCTGAAGTTGTAGTCTGGAGAGGAATGACATGACTGGTCTCGGCACCCTTTTTACATGGAGGTTCTGGGAGGTGCCAATCAGAGGGAAAGGATGCAGGGGCAGAGGGCACTTCTGGTATGTGAATTCCAGGCTTGGAGTGAGCTTGAACAGGTTTCTAGGGCATGATGGAGAAAGTCCAGAGTGTAGCCTGGAGAGGAATGAGAGGAATCTGCCTCTGCCAGAGACTAAACCAAAGGGAATGTTTTTTAAATCCTACTATGTTCTAGGGATACAAAGGCAAAAAATGAAACAAGTTACGTCCATGAGAAACTTACATCAATTAGTGTGGTTCCTGGCACATAGCAGATGATTAGCAAATGCTTATTGACTGACATCCTACTGGTTCCTCCCATTTCAGGGGGAAGATCATTGGCTCAGGAGTCAAAAAGCTTTGGGCAAGTCACTGACTCTGGCTCTCAGTTTCCTTATCTATAACATGAGGATGATGGACGAGATGACCTATGAGGTCACATTCCAACCTGAATTCATTAGGATTTATTGGACATATCTATGATAGGCAAGAAGAATTATGGATGGGTGAGGGCAGCTAGGTGGCATAGTGGAAAGAGTCAGGAAGACTCATCTTCATGAGTTCAAATATGGCCTCAGCCCTTTAGTAGCTGTGTAACCTAGGCAAATCACTTCACCCTGTTTACCTCAGTTTCCTCATCTGAAAAGTGAGCTGGAGAAAGAAATGGCAAATCACTCTAGTATCTTTGCCAAGAAAACCCCAAATGGGGTCATGGAAAAGTCAGACAGGACTAAAATGACTGAACAACCACAACAAAAGCCATTATTAGCATGGGCTCTCTCAAACTCCCATAAGCCAGTGGCTATTCCCCTGCCAGGCTGACTGGGAAGGCCCCTGCTGCTGTGAATCCTAGCACTCTAAATTGCTTTGCTGTACAAAAGCTACTGGAACTGCTGACACGATGAGGCATCACTGAGAATTATATCATCACTGAAGGATAATCATGCTGCGGACATGAGTGCCTTGGGTGTGTGAACCAGCACCTTGTGCCAAAAGCTCATGCATGTATGCATCTCTCCCCCTCAGCTCCCCAATATACACACAGATGAAAGTGGAGCTATTTTCTTTTTATTCTGAGACTTGGAAAAAGAGCAGAATAAACGAACTTGTCCTCTTGGGATCCTTTTAGGGACCTCCCACCTGAATGAGGCTGTTGAGTTTTCTTTTGGCAAATGATGTTGATCAGGAAGTCAGAAATCCTTGTGGGATAACCCCAGACCGGCAGTCTCTTACTCATGTACACTCTCTGGGTGCTTTGCCCTAGAAGAGATGGTCTGGTGACAGGTGGGGTGTGATGCAGCCAGAACCTCAACTTCACATGCAGTTTCAATACCCTGAATCAAGCAGGTGAAAAGAGATTTTACTTTTTCTTGAACATGTTGGAGCCCACCTAGAATTGTCATTCAGGGGAGAAGAAGGTGCTGAGACAACTTCTAAAGTAAAATGGGAGGTTATCTCATTTACTCCAAACCGTTAAGAAATCACAGACTCAAAGACAGACCCACAATCACACAGTGGTTTGAAAACAAAGAAATCGCAAGCCTGAACTGTTTCTCTGGCACCAAGAACACTTGTTATAATCTGTGATTAAGTTCATTGGGGCCTGCAGTTAGCTGTCCTTGCGCTTGGCAACCCGCCACCATTGAAGGACAGATGGGGAATAAACACCATTAGGGTTTTGATAAGTGTTTGTTTTCTTTTGGCATTAGGACTAAGAAAAATAAAGTGGGGAGGGTATCAAACCCCAGAATAAGCCTTTAAAAGGTTTCCCTTTTGATTCTTTTATGGGTATCTATTTATAACAGCAACAAGTCAGGATGGAGGAGACTTCAAGGGACCCTTGGACACATTTTGCCAAAAACTGACATTTAAGTACTTTTTTTTAATGGGTAAGAGACATTACCTTTTATTATGTCTTAAACCAGTGAGAGGAAGTTGTGTGTATAAACCAACGCGTTTCTGTGGCCTGTTGTCTTTTTTCTTAATCTCTGGATGGGATCACCAAGAAGTGATGTTCTGGATAACTTTCTCGGTCTGGACCAAGTTTGCATGAAAGGAAAGAGGTCTTAGTGTGGGTCATTAGAGATGATTCACAATCACTATTTTTTCCCACATACATTTTATATGTTGTCATTCTTCTTGCTTATATCTTTGTTGTATTTGGAATCCAAGTTTGTTAGGCTAATTTACTAAGCCTCTGTTGTGTGTTCAGCACTGTACTAAGCTCTGGGAGTAGATAGAGGAGGGGATAAAGCAGAGTAAAACATGGTCCTTGTCCTCTAGGATTTTATAATTTAGTTGAGGAGGCAAGACATATGAAACAGAAAACAATACAATATAATTATGTGCCAAATTTCATGGAGCATATTTGATCCCTAACATCCTTTCGAAAGCTAGATCTATAATCTTTAATAATAAGTAGGATTTATATAGCACTTACAGTGTCTAAGCACTTTATAGTTACTATATTATTTGACCCTCACAACAACCCTGAGAGGTAAGTGGGTATTATTATTCCCATTTTACAGATGAGGAAACTTCAGCAGATAGAGGTTAAGTGATTTGGCCAGGGTCACATAGGTAATAAATGTCCAAGGCTGGATGTGAACTTGGATCTCTCCTGACTTCAGGCCCAGTGCTCTATCTACTGTATTACTTTTAAGTTTCTACATGAGTTCTACAAAGGAAATAAAAAACAGAATCTCTGTCTTGCCTTACTTTTACCCCCTGGAACCATAGTCCCCTCATTTAAGAAATGAGAATAAGACTTAAACTAGCTACTTAATAGTATAGTTGTAAGGAAAATGCTTAATAATCCATAAAGTCCTACCTGAATGTGTATCACTATTTGAGGGATTTGTAATTTAATTTAACTGGAAGTGACCTTAGAGGTCACACTGATGTCCATTTTACATCCCTGAGACCCAGGGATGTTAAGTGGCTTGTCCAAGATCACTCAGCTTGTAAGTGTCAGAGGTGGCATTCAAACCCAGATCTTTCTGATTCCGAGACCAGCTCTCTAGCCACTATAACATGCTGCCTATCAGACTGGAACCAAGGCAATCAAGGACTCCAGTGGTAGGAACAGAGGATTCTAGATCATGTCCTGGAGTTCATTAGTGTTGATGGTGCTTGGAAATGGGTCTGCTTCCATTGCTGTGCGATGGGACTATGAATAATAACTGGCTCTAATGTTCCAGACCTAGTATACCTCATCAATGGCCAAGCAAAAGGGCAACAATAAATTGAGTACTCCGGGGTACATCAAAGTTGAGCTGTTTTGCCTCCTCCCTTTTCTTCAGACTCATCGTTGAAAGGATCTGATCTGTTGCAGACACTGTGTATACAGAATGACTTGGCAGCTACAGCTTCTTATGGAAGTGTAGAGGAGGGGAATAGCTATTGTATGACCCCACCTATGTTGGTTTGGTTCCAGACTAAAGATGCTTCCAACACAGCTGTGAGGAAGATTAGGGAGTGTGATAGGGAACTGTAACTGGAAGGAGTGGGGAACAAAAGTTAGGTTCTGGGCCTCTCACTCAGAGATTGTTTCAGTGGACCAAGTGCAATTGTTTTTGGAGGAAACAAAGATGACCACTCATTAAAAGAAAAATAAAAGGCCTCACCGTTTCCCACTGGCCATCCAGGAAATACAAAATCTACCAGGGTTGGAGTTCTATAGTTCAGTCTTTCCTTCCATCTGCAGCAACATTTCATGCCAGTTGGATTACTTATGTGGGGAAAGGGATCAATTAAAGGAAAACCACAGTAAAAAGTACATTTAAGAGCACAATTCTTTCTTCTTCACTGCTTTTGTCCCTTCAGTTCTTTCCTTCACTTTGGTTTCTGGTTGCTTTAGAAAAATTAAAAAAAGCAAACAACTTTGAGCTTCTCAATGTGTTTTTAGCCCTTTGCAAATTGATGGGACACTGGATTAAGGAAAGAGCTTGTTCTGGGATTAGAGAGAAATTGAAAAGGTTCATCTCCTATCTTAAAACCAGACTCTGAGAACTAGATCAAGGACTTAGTCAGGAGTCTGAAGTCCATGTCAAATGAACCAAGGCTGAAGGAACTGGGTATGTTTGAAAGCGCAGGAGACAGCATGAGAGCTGTCTTCAAGTCCCCAAAAGATCATCGTGGGGTCAAGGAATTAGATTTATGCTGTTTAGTCCCAGAACACAATCGGAGAAAAATGAGTGAAAGTTGTTGCTGAGTTGCTTCAGTCATGTCTGACTCTCCAAAGCTTCTTACTTTTTGTGACCCCATTTGAGGTTTTCTTGGCAAAGATACTAGAGTGGTTTGCCATTTCCTTTTTCCAGCTCATTTTTCAGATGAGGAAACCAAGGCAAACAGGGTTAAGTGACTCGCCCAAGGTCACATAGCTAGTAGCAGTTACAAAGAATCAAATTTGAGTTTGATATAAAGGGAGAAAAGGTCAATTTAGTGCAAGAAGCCCTTATTAAACACCCTCTAGGCACTTTGATAGGCAATAAAAAGAGAAAAACAAAATCATCTTTGTCCTCAAGATGCTTGCTTATAGAAAAGTAGAACCAGAATTGAAGGGACCTCCTAGGCCATCTAGTCTCATACTTCTCATTTCCTCCATGAGGAGGAAACTGAGTCTTGTGGTACTGAGTACAAGGGTAAATGATGTGAAAGAAGTCACACAAGTAATCAGAAAGGGATTGAAACTCAGGGTCTTCTCACTCTAGAATCAGTACTCTTTGGCATATTCCAATGTGAAATGTTTTCTTCTCACTGATGACCTTCAAATAAAGATTGGATGATCATTTGGGGATTCTTTTTCATTGATGAATTGAGCTAGAACACTGATATCTTCTCCAACTTGGATTTTTTTTGTAAATTCTGTGACTTGAGAAAGAAAAATATCTGACATGTTCTTTGCTTAGTACAGTAAACCATCATGACGTTCTTCCTTTTGGCCTGTTACCACCTGACACAACTTAAACCCACTTCCTCTTGTTCTGTGAAGATAGAGAAATAATTCTCTCTATATTTAGTCTAATCTCCACAAGAAAATAGTTCTGTGACTGGAAAAATTTATTGATTTGTACAATAAAAGGGCTGAATTCTAAAGTTTCTTCCACCTAAAAATTCTATGAATAAATGCAATTACACTTTGCAAAAACGCAAATTAATCTCCTTGAGGATAGAGGCAACATGGTATAGTATAGAGGTATCAAACACATGGCTGGGAGGCTCTATGTGGCCCTAACACTTCTGAGTACAGCAACAACCAGATTAAAATGTAATTGGGAAATATTTAACAAGAAAAATAAAAATATAACAGAACAGATAACATTAAACTTTAAAACTAAGTCAGTACACGGCTGGTGGGGATCCTTATGTATGGATTAGTGGCCTCTGTTTCAATTTGATTTTGATACCACTGGTGTATGGCATAAGAACATGGATTTGGGGGTCAGAAGATGCATCTTCAAATCCAGTTTCCCCTACTGATTACCTTTGGCAGTCAATTAACTTCAATTAGGCCTCATCTCAACTAGATGAACTCTAAGGTTATGAGATCATAGATTTAGAGATGAAAGGGATCTTAAGAAATCATCTAATTCCATCACTTTCTTTTCAAGGAAACTGAGGCCCAGAGAGGTAGTAAGTAGAACTTGAACCCAATGCTTTTGATCCCAAAGCCAGAATATTTTCCATTGTGTAAGGACGCATGTCATCCAACTATAAAATTCTATGATATAGGTACAATGAAAAAAGGGCTGGATTATGATGAAATGCTTAATATATTTTCAGACACTTAACCCTTTTTCTTGTCTATGTCTTAACAATACTTTTCAGTGGGGGTATTTGTTGGAACTAATTTCTTCTCTTCAGGTAATTTTCTTTCTTATCTCTTAATTGATTCCTTTCATATCTTTTTGTGTATTTCAACATTATAGATAAAGTATCCTGTATATCTGCAATGTCATTACATTTAGGTTAAGTGAAAGAAAGTAGAGAGAGCAGAAAGTGAGACTCAAATTTATTTTCTAGATGAGGAGGTGGAATAGCCAACAATCCATTTTTTTTTTTAGCTTATCAGATGGTAAACTTCCCAGATTTTGCGTTTTCTTTGTTATTATCCCAGGAAAATGAAAATATTTCTGCCACACCTTAGTTTTCCTCTTTCCTCCTTTCTTGCCCTCTTCCTCATCAAACTCTAATAAAAATTCCTTTGTTTTTCATTTAAAAGAAAACACCAAAAAAAAAAAAATCCCTAAGCTTAAAGAGATGCAATAGTCAGGCTTCTAGAAAGCCAAGACAACTACCTACCAAGTGTCATATTAGGGCTAAGAAAATAAATGCAAAAAGAACTCATCTTTTAAAAATGAGTGTTCAACCAGGTCTGGTGGCTAACATATGTAATCTCTGATATTGTGGAAAGGTGAGACTGGTAATCTCTTGGCTGAATTCAGGAGTTCTGAGCTGATATAGACTAAAGCTGATCAGTTGTCTTTGCTTATTTGTGTGTGTGTGTGTGTGTGTGTGTGTGTGTAACTACCCTGCCTAAGGAAAGGCAATCTGGACTAGATGAGAATCATAGCAGGTCAAAACTTCCACGCATGATGAGCAGTGGGGTTAGGCCCATAATCGACCACTATTCTTTTACCTTGGTTGAGATAAGGAGCCCCATTCTCATAAAATTAAATAAAATGGAGGTTCTGCATGAAGGTACTTGGTATATATTTAACCATTTTGTTATCTGACTTTTGTCCTGAAATTTCTCTCTCAAAGATCACGAGTTGGCAAACGTAGAAGTCTTTTTTAGGACTCATCCTTCCTGACCACCTGTTGACCACCTCTGCTTTTTGAATATTGTCTTTCCCCCATTAAATTGTCTTGTCTTGATCTCTCTCTGTCTCTGTCTGTCTCTCTCCACCCCTCTCCCTCTTTCTCTGTCTTTTTCCTTTGTCTCTGTTATCTCTCCTTCCTTCTCTGGTCCCTTGTGCATAGGAATTTCCCAAGATTCTGTCCTCAGCTCCCTTCTCATTTCCCTCTACATCCTATCCCTTGGTGCTCTTATCCATTGCTTATGGCTTCAGCCATCATCTCTGTGTGAATGGTGGCTTCCAAATATAAATGTATGGCCTCGACTTTCTCCCAAGTTCCAGACTTGTATTCTCAGCACCTCTACCTAGATGTTCCATTGGCACCCTAACCTCAACATTTTATAAAAATGAATTCACAGTTTTCCTTAAAAACTTATCTTCCTCTTGATTTGTTTCTGTAAGTAGAACCATTACTCTCTTTGCCCCTTGGGTTCAAAACCTTGAAATAATCTCTGACTCTTCCTCCTCCTTTGCTTCCCCACAGTCAATTCCAGTTGCCAAGTCCCTTTGGTTAAAGTTTTTCAGTATCTCTTCAATGTGTCCCTTCCCATTTCCACAGCCCTCACTTTAGTTCAAGCCTTCATTACCTTTCACCTAGAATATTATAGTGACTTCACAAAGAAGCTCCAATCCTCTTATGCTTCCTACACACCATAGTGAATTAATCTTAATCTTCCGAAACTCCATCTCTGCTTAAGTTCCTGCCATGTTCTAAAACTCAGCAAAGCCTGAACTCTTTAGCATGGCATTCTAAGCCCACTCCAGTTTGACTTTCCCTCATCTTTCCAACTTATCTTGGAACCCAGGACCCAGATGGCTCTGGAGGAGAAAGTGAGGTTGGTGACTTTCCCTCATTTAAATCCAATTCCCTTGCATGTCATGGTATCACCTCCCTAATATTATGGTCTTCTTTGAGAATGAAGGGCAAATACGAACAGAAGCAGTTCAAAAGACTGGAAAGGAGCAATGAACTTGGATTTAGTAGGCATGGGTTCAACTCTTACCTCTCTCACCAGCTAACTATATGGCATTAGGCCAATAATTTAACCTTTCTTAAGTCTCAGTTTATTCATCTTTAGAGTTGGTTGCAATTACTTAGTAAACCTCAAAATGTTATATTTATACAATATATTATTATTGATGTTATTTCCCACTAGTCCCCCTTCTTGTATGTATTCTGTGGCTGAAACAAATTTACTTACAGTTTTCAAAGAATATCCTGTACTTTTCTACCCATGATTGTGCTCTTTTTGTTGGTATTATTGTCCAATCAAGTCTAACTCTATGTGACCCCATGGATTTGAACCATCTATCCATGGTATTCTGGAGTAGTTTGCCATTTCTTTCTTCAGTGTGTCTGCATTTTATAGGTGAGGAATGGAGGCAAACTGGGGTTAAGTGACTCACCCAGGGTCATACAACTAGCAAGTATCTAAGACCAAATTTGAACTCCAGTCTTCCTGACTCCAGACCAGTGCTCTATCCATTGTACCACCTAGATGCCCCTATCCATAATGCCCATCCTTAGAACCCACTATCATCAAATCCTATTATTATGTCCCTCCATAAACCTTACCTTGTACTCTCCCTTTTCTGAACTTCAATGTAATTTTTTTGTTTTTCTCTTATACATGTACCACCTCTAGTTATTGTTTTGATCATTTGTATTTCTGCTTTTTCCTTTCTCTATTAGACCACCTCTTCCTTGAAGGCTGGGGCCACCATTATCTTTATTTTTGTAGCCTTCTTAGGATAAGGTGTGTGATGCTTATTGATGTTTGTCCTTCATTCTTAAAGAGGGCCAATGGCATCACAAGGGTGATGTCATGACTTGTATGTGAATCGGATTTAAGGGAGGCAGAGCTATGCCAAGTCATCAGCCTCACTCTCTCCTCTGGAGTCATCAGAGTCCAAAGTCAAGATGATTGCTGATGACCCAGTGTGTAATGCTTATTGAATGAATGTAAGTTTGTCTCTAACACTTATTTTCTGGTGACTCATTTTAGATCACACTGATTTGTTGTCTTGTCTTGTTATGTTTCATATCTTGTTATATTTCTATTCTCTCTGCAAGATCATTAACTCCTTCAGATTAAAGAATACTTCTTTTGTATTATAGCAACCATCATACTGCTAGGTAGATGCTAGGTGCTTAATAATGTTCAATGAAATGGTATTGAATAAAAAGTTGGAGGTGGAAGGAGGAATCCTGTGATTAATTCACAATATAACTTGTAAGACATCCCTCTTTCAGTGGTTTCTAATTAAGAAATAAGGAAAGCTTTAGCAGACATTCTCTGAGAGTTTCTGACCAAGGAGGTTAGTTATATGTAAAAAACTTAAGAGTAGGTTATCAAGAAGGAATATAATATGCTTTCCAAAGTCTTCCTTTGAACCTCTAAAGGGGAAGAAGCTTCAATCATGATTCTGGTGTATAAAACTTAAAAAATTGACATATTTTGCTTTTATATTAACTTTATTACCAAATATATCCTTCTCTAATCTGTATTCAATGAGCCATAGCTTGAAAAAAGAAGGAAAAAAAGAAGAAAAAAAATATTGAGTTCATCTAATTTGAGGTGTCCAAGAGGTAGTTGATGATGCAAGACAGGAGCTTAGAAGAGGGGTTAGGCCTGCATGCATTATGATATGTACATTAATGTGTGTATATGTGTGTGTGGAATTCACTTTTGTGGAACTGTTTTTTTTTTTCTTTTTTCTTTTAAAGGATGGCTCACTGAGCAGAGGTGGGGCAAGGATGTATTTGGCAATAAAGGCAACGTAAAAAGAAAATATATCGGCATTTTTAATGAACATATGCATATACTGGGGACAGCTAGGTGATACAGTGGGTAGAGCACCAGCTTTGGAATTAGGAAGATTCATCATCATGAGTTCAAATGTGGCTGCAGATGCTTATTAACTATCTGATTCTGGGCAAGTCACTTAACCTGTTTGCCCCAGTTTCTTCATCTGTAAAATGATCTGGAAAAGGAAATGGCAAACCACTCCAGTATCTTTCCCAAGAATACCCCAAATGGGATTACAAAAAGTCAGACATGCCTGAAAAATTACTTGAAAAAGAACAACATACATATGGAT
The DNA here is from genome assembly GCF_028372415.1 of Notamacropus eugenii. Lineage (NCBI taxonomy): Eukaryota > Metazoa > Chordata > Mammalia > Diprotodontia > Macropodidae > Notamacropus > Notamacropus eugenii. Next base: position 584,271,068 of record NC_092872.1, read on the forward strand.
TTACATATATGTATGAATCATCCACATAGACATGGTGAGATCACCTAGAGAGATAGTATAGAGGGAGCAGTGAAGAGGGTGTATGGCATTGCCTTGGGGGACACCCACAGTTATCTGGCATGCTAACTGAGAAAGAGTGGTCAGACAGGCAGAAAGAGAAACAAGAGAAAGCAATTCTAAATATTGCAGGGAAGTCAAGAAGGAGGAGGACTAGGAAAAGAATTGATTATTGATCACTCAGGAGAGAGAGGTTTCAGTTGAATGAAGACAAGGTTAGAAGCCAGACTGCATAGAATTAAGAAGTAAGTAAGAGGAAAGGAACTGGAGGCTCCAGTTGTAAATAGTCTTCTCAAGAAGTTTAGTCACAAAAGGCTGTGGACATATAGGGTGATAGCTAGAGGGATGGGCAAATCAAGTAAGGATTTTTTGAGGATGGAGGAGACATGAGGCAGCAAGGAAGGAATCAGTAGGTAGAGATTAAAGACTGGTGAGACAGTGGGGTGATAGAAGGGACATTGATGGAGAAGACAGGATAGAATGGGATCACTTGTGAAAGTATAGTGTTTTGCCTTGGCAAGGAGAAAGCCTGACTCTTCATGTGAAACCAGAATAAAGGAGGAGAGTCAGAAGGTATCTGGGTGATGTGAGATGGGAAAGGAGGAGAAGAGGGAGCTCTCATCAAATGAGATGGTAAGGAGAGAGGGAACTGTGGGATGTTTGAGGAGGTATGGAAAGTTTTGGAAAATTGGTTGTGTTAAGTAAATTGATTAGGGAGACAAAAAGAGGAATAAAATTACCCAACTTTTGCCTCTTTTGATTCATATTACACATTTTTCCATGATTTGCTTACTTAGCTTTGCATCAGTTAAGATAGACATTTTCATCTTTCTCTGAATTCTTCATATTTCTGATTGTTTTTGACACAATAATTCTCTATTTACATTTATGTATCATAGTTTGTTTAAGCCTCCTCCAGTCACTGGGCATCTTTTTTTAAAAATTATTTTAATTTGTTTTCAGTGTTCTATAATCACTTCCATATATCCCAGATTGTTTTCCCTCCCTCTCGCTCCTTCCCCCATCCCTCCCCATTCCCTCCCAGAGACAGCTTGCAATTTTCTATAGGTTCTACACATACTTTCCTATTAAATATAATTTCACCATAGTCATATTGAATAGAAGAATTAAAATGAATGGAAGAAACCATAAAATAAAACAAAACATAACACAAAAGAAAATGGTCTGCTTCCTTCTGCCATCCAGTTCTATAGTTCTTTCTCTGAATGTGGAAGGTATTTTGCCTCAAAAGTTCATTGGGAATTTGTAGGTCCTTGCATTGCTATGAAGGATTAAGCCTACCAGAAGAATTCTTCACACACTGTGGTTGTTGCTGTGTACAAAGTTCTCCTGGTTCTGCTCCTTTCACTCAGCATCAGTTCAGATAAGTCTTTCCAGGCCTCTCTGAAGTCTTCCTGTTCATCATTTCTTATAGCACAATAGTACTCCATTACATTCATGTACCACAACTTGTTCAGCCATTCCCCAATTGATGGGTATCCCCTTGATTCCCAGTTTTTGGCCACCACAAAGAGAGCTGCTATAAATATTTTTATTCATGTGAGGCCCTTTCCCATTTTTATGTTTTCTTTGGGATACAGTCCTAGAAGCGACATTACTGGGTCAAAGGGTATACACATTTTTGTAGCCCTTTGGGCATAGTTCCAAATTGCTCGCCAGAATGGTTGGATCAGCTCACAGCTCCACCAACAATGAATTAGTGTTCCAACTCTCCCATATCTTCTCCAACATTTATCATCTTCCTGTTTTGTCATGTTAGCCAATCTGATAGGTGTGATGTGGTACCTCAGAGTTATTTTGATTTGCATCTCTCTAATCAATAGTGGTTTAGAGCATTTTTTCATATGACTATAGATAGCTTTAATTTCTTCCTCTGAAAACTGCCTGTTCATATCCAGTGACCATTTATCAATTGGAGAATGACTTGTATTCTTGTACATTTGACTCTCTATATGTTTTAGAAATGAGGCCTTTATCACAGGCACTAGTTGCAAAAATTCTTTACCAGTTTTCTGCTTCCCTCCTAATCTTGGTTGCATTGGGCTTGTTTGAGTCACTGGGCATCTTTACTTTGTTTCCAGTTCTTTTGTATTACAAAAAGAGTTCTTTTAATTCTGTTGTATGTAGGAATTTACTATCAATCTGCCAGTGGGATTTTTAGGTCAAAGGATATAGACATTTTGGTCATTTTACTAACATAATTCAAATTGTTTTCTAGGATAGCTGGACTGATTTACAACCAATTTTCTGAAAGAGTTGGTTACTCTTTCAACAAGGAACAGAGAATCCTAATCTATCAGAGATCCACAAAGCTTCAGCTACAAGTCTTTAGAAGGAGATGGATTAAAAAGGCATTTTACTAAATTATTCAGATATTGATATTCACCATAATCAATTTACCAAGAATGAGAGTTAAATCTTCAAGGGTATTGCATAATTTTCAAATAATAGTTTTTAGAATTCCCAGAAGATGACACATTTTAGAAACAGGTGGTGTAATATTGAAGCTAGATCCAGGTAGCCTGTATAGTGAGATCATAGCCCATGGTGGAAAAAGCACTTCCAGGGTCACTTAGCCTACCAGTAAATCAGGGTTTCAGAAATAAACTACTTCTATTCCCACCACTAATTATAACACATATTAAAAAAAATACAACTGGGAAAAATCAATGATCAGTTTACAGAATTAGCCAGTTGAGGCTGCATGCGTTATTGAAGATGCAATCAGTGACTTCACAGCTACAGATGAGTGTTTCAACTATCTCAGTTCCCTTGTGAAAGTGCCCTATTGAAATCTCAAAGTCAAGTGATTAATCAGTTCTCTCATAAATCAAACACATAACTAGCTTCCTGAGTAGGTAGCAACTCAAGGAAGATAGGATTCCAGTTTTTATTTCAGTGACTATGTCAGCAGAGAAAGAAGCCTGGGAGAATACTTGCTAAAGTTGGCAGCACTCAGAAGGAATCGATGAAATTGATCGGTACAAGTCATATTTGCAAAGGGCCAAATGACAGGAGCCTAAGATTTCAAATCAGGAAATCAATAGTACAAATCAGGTTTCAGAAAGTCTGGCTCTTGGAAATTAGAAGGTCATACGACTTTGAAATGAGGATCAAGAGAAAAAAAGGAAAAAAGACCAATAATAACAAGAATTGGGGAGAGGACTATGAGCAATTAAAATAGCTAAAACCACAGAAGAGGAGTGTCCTAGGGACACAAGTGTCTCAGGGTCAAAGACTCATCTATATACACCACCACCACCTAAAAACACCTGTTCTCTTTGTAAGTATGTCCTGTTTTTATTATTTTTTTCCAGATTGCTTAAGTCACCACAGAGAGCTACCAGTCAGATGCAGCTGAGGCAACAAGGCTGGGTGGTCTAGGAAGTGGGAATCTGAAGACCTGTATTCTAATCCTTCCTCTGACCTTGACTTACTCTTTGACCTTGGATCAGATATGATGTGTCAGGTTTTCCATGTTGTTGTCTTTAAGAAGGCAACATTTACAAGTCATTTGATATCTCCAAGACTCAGTTTCCCCATCTACAAAGTGGGTTAGACCAGATCATCTCTAAGGTCCATAACAACTCTTTGATTCCCTATGGTTTGTTCATATCTATGTGTAGCAGAAGGAAGAGCTGCTATAGTCCCTTGCCAGGAGGACTGAGTTAGTTCTTTACCCTTAAAGGTACTGAGACTTAATTAGCTCATGGGACCAAAGGGTTGGGCCATTGGTGTCTCTTCTTAACCAAGTGCCAAAAGCCACAAGGAACTTCATCTCCTTTCAGATGCTTGTTATCCCTCTGTTTTACATATTTTAAAGGCTCTCTGTTGCTTCCTAATTTCAAACTCCTCTTCCCAACATTCAAGACCCTCCATAACCTTGTGCTGCCTTACCTTTTCTGCCTTATTTCACCTAACTCCATATTCGAGCAAAGTGAGATAGCTCTCCCCTGTGACCATGCTCTGTGCTCACTCATTCCTTTGCTGCTGAGCAAAGAGTCTTGTTGAACAAGACTCCCTGAGTCTTTGCTCAGGCTGTTACCTGGAATACCTTTCCTCCTTCTCTTCATCTATTGAACTCCTAGCCATCTTTTGAAGGCCAATTCTAATAGGGCTTTATCTGAGGATTTTTACTTGGTCCCTCTTCAGACCTCACGTAGCATCTTGGTTTGTAACTTTCCAAAACACTTATGTTATTAAAAGGAGTATTGTAACTCTTTTATTGCTCCATTTTCCTGTAGACAGTAAATTCTGAGCATGCATGATCCAAATTTAAAGCTCCCCATTAACCTTGCTTTGCATACTATAGATACTTAATGAATGTTTAGTGATTGATATAAAAATTCCGTTACTGGAGACTCTCTGTTTGACATACTGTTACTTAGGACCTTCTATGAACAAACACTTCTGTATATCTGTGATACTTGCTGTACCATATATATATGTATATCTATACCTATATGTCTATATCTATATATCTATGTACACAAAGACACACATATAGTGTAACATATGTGTAACCTTCTGTATATATTGCGACCTTGAGTTATTGGAAAGTCTGGAAGTGCTTTCTGACTCGTCAAATAAGTATTAATCTATACTCAATATATCTTGACTATTTCTGACATATGTGGTTCTGTTGCTAGATTTTTCATATTGGTATATTTATTCTTTTTTACATTTTTCCTTTGAAACTGTCTGTCTCAGTTTCTTCATCTGTAAAATGGGCATAAAGTAACATTCACCTCTCAGGGTTGTGGTGAGAATAACTGAGATAGTGTTTATGAAGTGCTTTGTAAACCTTAAAAGCATTGCACAAATGCTTGCTGCTATTTATCTGATCCTCTATTTCCTTTCCTCTAACTCTCTTCCAAACCCTCTGCAATCAGGATTCCAACCTCATCATTCAACTGAAACTACTCCTTCCAAAGTCGTCAAAGATCTCTCAATTGCCAAATATAATGGGTCTTTTTTGTTTTTTCAGTTCTCATCCTTGAGCTCTGCAACATCTGGTGCTGTTGACTACCTTCTTGTTCAGGTTACTCTGTCCTCTCTGGGTTTTCCTCACACCTCTCTCTAGTTTCTCCTAATTGTCTGACCTCTCCCTTTCAGTCTCCTCTGCTGGATTTTTACCCATGTCACACCCAGTAACTGTGGGTGTACCCTTAGGCTCTGTCCTGGGAATTTTCTTTTCTTTCTCTTCTCTGTCACTTGCTGATTTCATCAGCTCTCATGGGCTCCATTATCATCAAGATGCAGATTTTCTCCAGACCTATATACCAGTCCTAGTCTCTCTCCTGAGCTTGTCCAACATAATTTTGAGCTGTACATTCCATTAACATCTCAAACTCAACAAGAAAATATATCTTTCCTCCCAAAATGAAACTCTTCCTAACTTCCCTGTGACTGTTTAGGACACCCCAGTTCTTCCATTTACTCAGGCTGCAATTCTCACTCTAACCTCACATAACCAGTAAGTTGTAAAGTCTTGTCCTTTCCCTACACCATCTCTTGGTTATGTCTCCTTCTGTTAACTAACACTGACACCACCCTGGTTCAGATACTCAGTGCTCCTCTCCTGGGCTGTTACAATGACCTCCTAGTTAATTTCCCTGCCTCAGTTACCTCAGCACTATAATCTATCCTCTACACAGTTACCAAAGTGACTTTGCAAAAGGTGATAGATCCGATCATGTCACACTCATCAAATTCCAGTGGCTTCCTATTGCCTCTGGGATCAAACTGGCTCTTTCCTACCTTTCCAGTCACCTTGTATATACTCCCTTCCATGCACTATATGGTCCAGGTCTACTGACCTCCTTATTCTTCCTTACTCTACAATGTCTTCAGCCTCTATATCTTTTATATTCATTTCCTCCATGCCTAGAATGCTCTCCCTCCTCTCCTCCCCTTTTAGAATCTCTTGTCTCCTTCAAGACTCAGATCTGAAACCACCTTCTGCTAGCTGCCTTCCTTCTATGATAATCTCCTCCATGTGTAGATTGTATAAAGTAGACTCCTTAATAATAGTGACTCTTTTCACTTTTTCTCTGTATACCTAGGACTTAACATAGTTCCTTAGCAAATACAAAGAGCTTAATAAATGCCTGTTAATTGATAGATCTGTGACCTCCCTGATGTAGGTACACACTTCCACAATGTGGTTACAACCTACTCATTTCTTCTTATCTTGTTCAGCTCTTGTCTAGGGTCTACCCACCATGATGTGGACCTTCAAAATCTTTCGAAGACTGACTGGATACCAATGTATTACTCAACCTGTCCATTGGTTCTCACTCACTCTTCCAACATGAACGGTCCACATTCTTCTCCAGCCACACATTCCTTTGATTATATCCTTTATGCTGCTTCTTCTGTATAGTTCTTCATGGCTTATGTACTAGCATACCTGTGTTTTTCCCTTTCAGTGACTGATAACTTTAATTCTTTGGAGTATGTGGTACTCACAGATTTGTAGCATCATATGATTGGCGAAAGATAGGCTTTTAGTTTCAGGGAATGTAGGTTCCCATATATAAATCCAACCAATTCATGTACCGTTGTGCATGCGTGGACCCAGTGCATTGAAGAACTTCAATGGCTCTCAAAGATATTTACATAAATTGACCTTCTCTATGGGCTGTATATCCAATTGAATACCATAGTCTGGACAATAGACCTTCTTCATCCATTCTATTTTTCCAGTATGGAAAGTGTTTAGTACAGTGCCTGACACATAGTAGGGACTTAAAAAATAAATGCTCTTGTGGCAACTAGGTGGCTCAGTAGAGAAAACACTGAAATAGGAATCAGGAGGACCTGAGTTCAAATCGTGCCTCAGACACTTAATAGCTGTGCAACCCTAGGCAAGTCTTTTAATTTCTCTCATCTGAAAAAATGAGGACAAAATATATTATTATTTACTATCAAAAATAATTTCATAACAGCATCTACTTTATAGGTTTGTCTTAAGGATCAAATGAAATAATATATGTAAAATGCTTTGCAAACCTTAAAGTCTTATATAAATGTCAGCTATTATTGTTTTTATCATTATTATTATCAAGGGCTTAACACAGTGCCTGGCACATAATAGGTACTCAATAAAGATTTATTGATAGATATCAATTATTATTGGTATAATAGTTATTACTGTATAAGTAGATTATTTTCATGACGATTCTTATTGTCCTGAATGAGAATCACTTCTGTTTCTGAAGAATGCCTTCCCTCTGTCAAGCCTGAGTTCTGAATGAGGCCTGTTAAATGTATCCGTCACAGTCTTACAGGTGTGCTTCAAACCCTTCCTAGCCTTTAAACCTCTATGACTCATGACCAGGTATACCCCTCTTCCTCTTCCCCTCCCCCTGTAATTGTACTTACAGCTATAATGGTGATTTCAATTTTATTACCATCATATCTTTACAACTTGGGGTGTGTGTGAAGAACTCCATGTCAGAAAGCCCTTTGTTAAATCCAGCGGGCACACACATCAATCCATAGTTAATGGGAGGAGCAAAGCATAAGGTTTTTTACAAAAAGATTATTTTCCAAAGGACTCAGCACACAGACCAGTATTTTCTCATTGTTTTCAAATGGTTCTTGGGGGTCATTGAAGCCCTGAGAGGTCAAATGATTGTTTTAGAGCCACACAACTTATCTGGGGTACTCTGGAGATTAGCACCCAGATAGAGAGCACTGTGGAATGGAAAGAATCCCAACATGGCATCAGAAAGCCTGATTTGAGAGCAGTGTCTGTCACTTATTAGCTCTGTGGGCAAGGAAGTTAATCTCTCTGAGCCTCAGTTTCCTTTTCCTACAAAATGGGGGAGGAAAATACTTGCCTCATCTCCCTCTTAGGGCTTTTGTAGGGAATGACCTTTTAAATTTGAGAGGGCTAACTAGATTTGGGTTATTATTAATTCAGGTCTCCTCATGACTTCATTGCTGATCACTCTTCCATCGAAACCTAATAAAAAGTTAATAGGAGAGGCAGTTTATTGAATTCCTTTTAGGTCCATGCTTCTGTATCACTTCCCTCTCTACTCTGCCTCTTCTGCCCTCCTTTTAAAGGCAAATCCCATTTTCTTTTAGGTCATTGACCTGAACCTTAGGACTGAGAAAAACGTATTTAGCAGAACTTAGATCTGTTATGAAAACTCAGTGCCCATGCTAACTTTGTTAAGAGAATCATTAAGTCCTCAGTGCTCAGTTATATGATATAAAGTCCTCATCAGCTATAGCTATCTGGATACCTGTGCAAAAAGGGAACCTCTGTATCTACTTGGGAGGTCTGTTATCTGCCTGTTTGTTGCTCTGAAGCTGAAGGCTATTGTTCTTCCAAAGGAGTAGGGAACGTGGGTCAATTTGTACATCAGTTTACAAGCAGAGTTCATAGACATGACTAGCTCTTTGGTTTTCTCCAGTTTCCCACCAGATGAGAGCCCTGCTTCTGTCCTAAGCCAGTCTACCAGCTTCAGTCAACAAGAGGCTCCTTCATATTTTATTCCCGATCTCCAATTCAATAAGCCTTCCTCCTTATCATTTGAAGAGAAGGATGCTGCCAAGTCAGTGTTTGTGCCAGAGCTTCCTGCTCTTTGGTAGGGCTCCATTTTGTGGGGGCAGCTCTTTATTTGGTAGCTTTTGTTTTGCTTACATCCCCATTGGCACCCCACACATACCCTCAGGTTCACAGAGGCGCCACCTCCAATGAATTTTCCAGGCTGCAGGTGGGCGAGGTAACTGAGCCGTGTGAGTAAGATTCTGATATTTAATGTGAAATGAGTTACCTTTGAACAATGTATGCTTGCCTCTGGACTACTGTAGGCAACTGGAAACATGATTCACCTGAGTAATGGCATATTGGTAATAGAAATAAAGGATGATTGTTAAAGATTATTGACATCTAGGGGAAAGTTCCCAAAGGATCAGAACCTGGCCCATTCCCTTCCCAGTACATATTGCCTTTCTCTTTTTTGGTCCCCTTCTTAAGGTCTCACTGTGGGTGAAATACTCTTGGGACCACGAGTGAGATACCTGGGGTTACAGAAAGCATGAATAGCTAGAGAATTTAAGTTCTTGGTTTGGGACACAGTGTCTTGGGCTCTTGGTCCTAGTTTTCATTAGCCCTATAGGTGTGACTTATCCTTTGGATATTAGTCACAAAAGGATTTGTTTTAGTCCTTAGGCAAAGTTGTATTTATGATACCGGCACAATCTATGTGATGGAAATGGCTCTGGACTTGGAATCAGGACAAACCAGAAAACCTAAAACCATGGGTTTGGTTCCCCGCTCTTCCAGTTACGAGTTAGTTAACTTTGGAGAAATCATTTGGACTCTCGAAGATTCAGTTTTACCATCTATAAAAGGAGAATGATAAAATTACCTTCTTTACAGGATTGGTATGAAGATCAAATGAGGTAGTATATATAATTTATTTATGTACCTTTTGTCTTCTCTATTAAAGTGTAAGCTCTTGGCAACCATAAAATACTATAAAATGTAAATTATTATTGTTACTATTAAAAAGTGAATTTTAGGCAAAACAATACCTCCCCTTATGTGGTCCCAGGTACCTGACTTAACATTTCATAGAATAGCCTTGATGAAATTGATAGTTTCTTTCATGAAAATGAATGTAGTCAATGTTCCTAAATTATGACCACACTTATAAGCTACATCACAAGATCTAACAGGTGCTTACAGATGATCATTTGATATTTTCTAACTGGTTCCTGATTGTTAGTTTTGTCATTCCAACTAGATTTTTGCAATAATTTCCTAGTTGGTTTCTCTGCCTTCCACCTCCTTATTCCATCCCCAACCCCCAAATTCATCCTCCATCCAACTGCCAAGTTGATATTCCTAAAGGGCAGTTTTCACCACATCACTCCCCTGCTAGAGAAGTCCTTTGCTTCCAGGATTACAAATTCTTTGGCCATTAGAACTTTTCACAATGTGGCCGCAGTTTACCTTTCCAGGCTTGCTGCACAGGTAGCTCAATGGCTGGAGTGCCAGACCTGAAGTTGGTAAGACTTGAGTTCAAAGTCAGCCTCAGACACTTACCAGCTGAATGGCCTGTCACATCACTCCTATTTGACTCAGTTTCTTATCTGTAAAATGGGGATAATAATAGCCCATACTTCCCAGGGTTGTGTGAAGATCCAATGACATAATGTTTGTAACAAGAGCTTAGCATGGTACCTGGTACATGGTAAATTCTTTATAAATATGTGATTATTATTATTCCAGTGAGCTATATCCTAGCCAAACTGTCCTACTTCATGCCTCTGAGGACATTTCATATTTTCCCCTGTGCAAGATAGTCCTACAGTTCTGGAATGCTTTCTCTCTTCATTGGAATCTCTAAGAGTCCTTAGCCCTGCTCAAGTCTCAGCTCTAGTACAACTTTCTCCATAAGAACATTCTTGATCCCTCCTCCAAAACCTACACCTAGCAGTTAACCCCTTCTCCTATCCTGGACCCATATTACTTTTGTTTGTTATTTATTGATATTAGTATGTATAGTTTCCTTCTAGTAGAATATAAGCTATTGAGGAAGGAAAGTTTTTGTTTTTATCTTTGAATCACCAGCACTTATCTAGGAAGGGTAGAGTGGGATAGTAGATAGAAAACTAAACTTGGAGTTGGGAAGGCCTGAATTTGATTCCTGTCCCCAACCCATATTAGCTGTGGATCCCAGGGAAAGATCACTTAACCACTCAGTATCCCAGGAAATCTTCCGGGAGTAGAAATTGCAGAGCAGATACAGGTCTCCTATTGGTAAAGGGAACTTCCATCACCATACTGATGAAATCACAGATCCAGAATAGCCCCAAAGAAACAAACTGGTACCTAACACAGTATCTGGCTCATAGTAGGCACTCAACAAGTTTGTTAAATAAATATATGGAAAGGTAAGGCTATTATCTATCCTCTGAAGCAGCTAACAAGGGCTGAGCATACAGTAGGTCCTTTGTTTGAGCCACTACTGATAAGGCTTATTGCTGTTTTGCAGCATTTCATTTTAAATCAACCTCAGACCAGCTGGACCTTCCCCCTTCCACCATCCCCCCTCATAAGATGCAGAGGGTGTTATCTTTTGAAACACATTGGCATATGCCAAGTGAGTGGAAAGATCTGCTTTCCTCTATAATGATGCTTTCACATTCCTTTTACATTGGCAGAACATCACAACATGCTTTCATGTTGCAATAGTCAGTATTTCCCTTCCTGTGCTAATGGTCTGATTTTTATCTCTGCATATTAATATCTTGTGGATTCATAGAATCATAGAATTTTGGAGCTGGAAGAGATTTCAGAAGCTTCCTAGGGAAAAAAAAATATGTGAGAAAATAACTCACTTTAGAATATATTTGATGAGTGGTGATCTAGTCTTTGCTTGAAGACCTTCAGTGAAGGTGAGCCCACCACTCCCAAGGCAGACGATTCCAGTTTGGGGATAGCTCAGACAGAGAGTTTTCTCCATCTTCATTTCATCTCCATTGCCCCTTGGCATCTTCCACCCATTGCTCTTGGCTCTGTTCTCAGAGACCCAGCATAACTGACATAATCTGTCTTCCAAATGATAGCCCTTTAAATACCAAAAGACAGCTTTCCTATTACTGATTCTCTTTTTCTCCTTCAGCTAATGCTCATATGGCACAAACTCAAAAAATCAACTCAACAAACACTCATTAGATCATGGATTCTCCAACTTTTCATCTTAGGATGTTGCTAAATTGTTCTATGTTCCTGCCATGTTCCTTCTAATCCTCCACCCCCAATACACCTGGTGTTCCTACTGCAAAGGCTGCTGTAATTTTGCTTTTCCCTACTTGCCTCAATGCTAAATTATATTTGGAAGTGTACAATTTCCAATCTTCTTGTCTTCTCCAATGAGATAACTGTGTCACAATGTACACTATTCTTACATACTCTGCAATCTGGTGACATTGGCTTCCTTGTTGTTCCTTGCACCCAACGCTCCATATCCTGACTCCGGTTTTCACTGGCTGTCCCCCATGCCTGAAACTCTCTCCCTTCTCACTGCTGCCTCTTGACTTTCCTGACTTTCAAGTCTCAGCTAACTCTCCACCTCCTACAAGAAGCCTTTTCCAGTCTTCCTTAATCTTAGTGTCTTCTCTATGACAGCATTTCCAATTTATCCTTATATATATTCTGCATATGCATAGATGTTTGGAAGTTATCTTGACCATTATGGCCTCCTTGAGAGTGGGAACCTTTTTGCCCTTTCTTTGTAGCCTCAAAACTTAACACAGTGCCTGAACACATAGTAGGCACTATTAATAAATGCTTACTAACAACTTTAAATGCCAGGTGGAAGCATTTATATTTTAGCCTAGAGGCAATGAGGAGCCACTGAAGATTTTTGAGCAAGGGAATGATTGTCAAGTTCATGTTTTTGGATTATTAATGTCAGCTTTGTGCAGGAGGATCTGGCAATGCTTCATCATTTTTTTGAGACAGAAAAAAACAAAACAATGCAACAAAACTAATCCATGAACCAAACCAGTACTTCACGTTTTACCCAGTCAGTCTCAAAGTCTTGAGCAACAGAATTTTCTTCTCTGAGTACTCTTCTCACTGTATCTTCTTAATTGTTACTTATAGCTAACTGCTACAACAATTACTGTCATCTATGGGTGAGTGAAAGGAAAAAATTTTTTAAAAGGCACAAATATTCATCTTGGTGAACACTATAACTACTGTGGGTTGAGAAAGGGAAGGGGAATTATCTAAACTTGTGGCTCTTGGACACAACGATTAAAATTTCTAACAGGATGAATTTTTATGAATTTATGTTGCTACTACCCTGCAAGTCAGTGATACAAGGTGGTCATGGGTGAATGGCATAGGATCAGGAGAAGAATGGAAATTTCCCTGAGGTTTTTTTCTCTAACAACACACTTTTAATCCATCATGACACAAAATGGATAGAATCAGGGAGACCTAGGTCAGAATCTTGACTCAGATACTCATTGACTAGATGACCTTCAGCAAGTCATATCACCCCTCTCAGTCTCATTTCCCCTATCTGTAAAATGGGGTGATAATCCCTATAGTATCTACCTCACAGGGTGGTTATGAGGACTGAATGAGATGATGTCTATAAAATAATTAGCAAAACTTAAAAAGAATGATGTGTGTTTTTTAATATGATGATTTCCATACCAAAACCTTTCCTTCTTGGTAGGACTTGCCATAGTTTGAGATCCACTGGGACATAACCTTCAAAAACACACATTCACATCTATGTAATGATGAGGCAATCATAATAAGAACATGATCAATTTATTTGGTGGTTTACCCTTTTCTAAGTGTTTTCACAACCATGACCTCATTCCATCCTCCCATAATCCTATGGGGACCTCCTGGGCCAACTGTTCCACCCTTTAATCCCTCTTCTCCTTCGTCCCTACTCCTGATCTCATGGACTGGCAAGGACAAGGGCTGAGTTTATGCTCCGGCTTGCACAATTATGAATGTTCAGATCAAGCTTTCTTGTCCTCTTGACTTTCATTTCTGAGTCCTTTCAGGTCCAAGAAGAGACATCTCTCCAATCTCATGGCTTAACTCTAGTAGTAGAATTTACCTTAATGGCTCTTATGATAGACTTGTCGTTATTTGTCCTAGAGAAAGGTAATGGATGTGACTAAAGGGCCAGAGAACAGGATGCCAACACCGAATTCAGATTGCATTGCCATCCATGAGATCATTATTGTTACAGTGTTGAACCAAATGCTTCATTCAGAGTTAAGTTTCTCTCTGTTTTCCTCTTCTACTCTCCCTTCTACCTGGAATTCTCTTCCCTGTTTTCTCTTGTTTGTCCTTTTCTGTCAAATATGTTGATAATGCACTCTCACAGGTATACATATTTGGGGATCCCTTGCTCAATGAGAGAGAGAGGAAGGGAGGAAAGTGCTTGATATGTTATACACTGTTAGCCTCATTGTTCCCCTTGGAGTAGAATGGTTCAGGGTATCCCATTCTTAGGCGATTGGCTCATGCTATGGCTGAAAATATGGCTCTCCAGCACTTTCAAAATTATGAGGAAATTGCCTCAGTGAGACACACATTTCTGGTTCAGAGTATCTTGTGTGTGGGGAGAGGTTTGGTCACTGTTTGGTAGGTAAAATTTATGATATCCAGGGTCTGCTCCTAAGAACCATTGACTGACTGCACAGTTAACAAATTATGGACCCTTATGGCTTATTATCCAGGAAATAAGAGAGTTATACAGTTTAATGAATGAATTACAGGCCTTTCAATTCTGGGGACTATTCAGTCATAACCTGGGGTAAAAGGAAATGAGGTCAGCAATGTGAGCCTAGCTTCTTGTGGACAGTAACTCATATTACAGTGCCTCTAAGTTGAATCACCCAGTATTTGGACTCAGTTAGGGTGATGAATTATCCCTTCTTTCAATTGGGAGGATGAAATTTCTTCAGGTAAGGAAAGAAATACAAAGGTGTTGGTACCATTCAGATATGGAATGCTCTTGAGGTTTGATTAGCACAGAGAATAGGTCTTTTTTTCATTTTAGAAGCTCTACTCCTTTTGCCCTGAAAGATCTATATTAGGGCACTTTAAATGTTTATCAGTTTAATGATCAGAGTTGCTCTCTCTCTTTTTTAAAACTTTTTAAAAAAAAGATAACAAGGTACTTGATAGCTAGATGATGTAATAGAGATATAGACTTGAAATCAGGAATATCTCAATTCAAATCCTGCCTCAGAAACTTACTAACTGTATGACCTTGTTCTAGTCACTTAATCTATTTCAGTTTTTCTCATCTGGAAAGTAGCATTGACTTAGAAGAGGAAAGGAACACTTTTCTTTCCTTCCTTTCTTCCATCCTTCCTTCTTTCCTCCTTCTCTCTGCTTTTCTCTTTTCCTTCTTTCTTTCCTTCCTTCCTTCCTTCCTTCCTTCCTTCCTTCCTTCCTTCCTTCCTTCCTTCCTCCCTTCCTTCCTTCCCTCCTCCTGTACTCTGTACAGTTTCTGGAATATAGTAGATGCTTAATAAATGTTAATGATAAAGGTTGTTGTAAAAATCAAATGGGATAACACATATAAAGTACTTTGCAAAACTTAAAGTGTCATATAACGCTAGCTATCATTATGACATTCATCTGATTCAAACAAAGTAGTTTCAATAACTTCCCTTTAAGGGAGAGGTAGAAACATTTAGAATATCTGGAAAGATAATGAAATGAAAAACATGACCAACAATTGTTTTAGTATCCCAAGCCTCCTGGCACTGGGATGAAGCATATTAACTATGAAAAAATCCATAGGAAGAATACTTTAAATGGAAATTATTTGAGATGAAGACACAGTAGAGGGAGAAACATTGGAGGCAAAATTATATTCCATCATCGGCAACCTTACCTCAATACTAACTATAGTTAGAATTCATGTAACGCTTTACAGTTTGCAAAGTTCTTTAAAAATATCGTCTTATTTCATCCTTACAATAATCCCAGGAGAAATGTGCTATTATTATCCCCATTTTACAGATAAGGAAAATGAGGCACAGAGAGACGTTAAGTGGCTGTCTAGGGACATAGAGCTAGTAAGTGTCTGAGGCTAGATTTGAATTCATCTTTTCCTCATCTCAAGTCCAGTATTATTACTCATTGAACTATCTAGTTGCCTCAGTCAATCTATCAATCACTCAATAACTGCCGTCTATGTGCAAGACCCTGTGCTAGGCACTAGGGACACAAAGACAGAAGGGAAGCACTTCTTGCCCTCAAAGAGTTCCTGTTGTCTTGCAGAAGATAATGTGTACCCACGTCATAACATATAAAAGAAGTTAATAAAATATAAACAAATAAAAGTACTTCAACATTGGGATACATCTACATTAGTTAGGGGGTGTCTTAGTTTCAATTTGGCATTTGGTCTGATGTCTCTGGAAACTTAGGAATGTTTAGAAAGGAAATCTTTCACTTGAAGGGTTTTCACAAGTTCTTTTTTTGTAGCAATGATTGTGGAGGGAAATGCTGGTTGTTTGTTAGTCAAGAACTGTAATATTTTTTAAAAAATTAATCTGATTTATTAATTTATTTGGATGTCTGGGCATCTAAAAACATAGTTCAACAGAAAGTAAAGAGCAGCAGACACGATAATTACAATAATGCAAATGAGGAAAACACTAAAAAGAAGCTAAAATCTCTATAGTGTAAAGCAGTGACCAATTTTCATCATGGAGTAGATTTGGACGTTGAAACACAATCCCAACTCTCAGCAAAGAGGAAAGAGAAAAGATAGATAGAATACTGCATAAATTATTTTTATCAGTATCATGAATTACTTCAGACCTGACCATGAAGAATTCTAATTGCAACAAATTCTGGAAATTAAGTGGAACTCCATGCTCTTTCTTTTCAGTGCTATCCCATTTAGAGTAAAGCAGAGAAAATTGAACTTGAAGTCAGGAAGAGGGGCATCAAATCCTACCTCAAACTTTCACTAACTATCTGATCCTGGGCAAATCCTTTCACCTCTGTTGGCCTCAGTTTTCTCATCTGTAAAATGAGTGCCTTGGATTCAATGACCTATGAGATCCCTTCCACCTCTAAGACTAGGAGCCCAAGAAGTGTCTTCTATTTGGCAGACATTGTACAAAGTTCTAGAGATAAGAAGACAAAAATGAAACAGCCCCTGACATCAAGCAGCTGGTATTTTACTTGAAGAAACATATATGCATGTAAATATATTCTAAATAATTACCAGGTAATTTTGGGGGTGAAATTACTTGTAACTGGAGGGGTCAGAAAGAGTTTACTGTATAGTATGGCCTATAAGTTAAGTTTTGAAGATGCATACTTTATTTTTTCTCCCTTCCCTTGAAATGCTGCTCAACCAGACTCGCTTCATATTCTTCCCCTCTCAGTTTAAGTACCTGATTTAGTAAGTGGTCTGTACACCACAGGTCCTGATCTCAATTGTGATCTTACTCAATGAAGATGGGTATAAATGAAGTCCTGACCTCTCATGTATGTAGAAGATCTCATGGCACTCTTTAGCCTGGAGGCCTGGCAAACATACACCTTGCATCATTTTGCTTGCATGATTTCCTTACTCATTACGTTGCTGCTAGTGCACCTCATTTCCAAGAAAGGTATCTACCCATTTTCCCAAGACAAAAAATCATGAGACAGAAGGGAATTGATAGGAGAAATGTTAAAGACTCTAAAAGGAAAGACTATAGGAGAGGCAAAAACAAAGTGTAAGCAAACCAAATTTTGTCGAGCCAATGACTCCATGATGTATGTCCAGGGCTATTGATGGTATTGCTGTTTGGTTTCATAAGACCAAGGTTAAGTCTTTGTAACAAGAGAAATATTTCACTTTATGAATCCAGGACGATGGTTTGTTTTCAAATCTAGTATCATCTAAAAATTAAACACTGTTAAGGATGTCTCGATACATAAGCTATGTGCTTTGGGTTGGTTACTTCTGTTACTATGTCATAGCAAAGTGAATTTTTGCTTCAAGTCAATGGAAAAATCAAAGATATACAAATCTTTCCAAAAAATACAGAGATAGAATCTATAGCAAAGGATATGTCTGTTGTAACAAAGACAACCTGTGTTGTACATTAGAAACATCTCTGAGTCAATACAGAGGTTGCTTCATGAGTAATGATGCTGGCCGACTGCCCAAATAATAGCTCATATTCAATCAATGATATTACCACAAGCCTATACACAAAGGCCTGTAGTCCTGTCTATAGGATTTCAGGTAACATGGAGGCAAATTTTTAAAACTGAAAATTAGAACTCTCTTTAGGACAAAGAACCCAAAGATCCACAGGAATAAAAGAAAGATGCCCCTAAACTACTGGGCTCATGTACATGGTTGAGAATAGATATGGCGAAGTAGGAGGACCATTCCTGGACAAGGGTGAAAAGCCACCAAATGGGCAATGAGTAGTATGATGGTATTGTCAAGACATGAAAGGAAGAGGAAGACCTTTAATGTACTAAAGTATACAAAATTTTCCTCTGTGGAGGATTTCTGGCATAACCAAATATTCTCTGTGGAGGACTTATGATAAAAACCAAGATGGTTTTTGGCCGAGAATCCATAGGGCAGCCAATGTAAGATCATTCTAAGCTTGTACTTATGTAAACATTTGTTTTGGGAATAAAGGAATGCTTGCTTTTATTGTTACCTGATTCCCCTCTTTTGGGTCACGTTGAAAGAAAATTGAACTCAATCAAATATCTGTGGTCCTGCTACTGACACATTCATAATGCCAGGCCAGATAAAATATGTCTTATGGAGAAATGCTAGTTGACCGTATAGGATTTTTCTCCATGAGGTAGTAGAAATAGGGAGCTAGTCCAGCAGAGTAGGAGAAAAGGAACAATGATTTTTGGGTTATCTCCAAAGTGCTAGGCACTATGCTAAGAACTTTATAAATATTATCCCATTTGATGCTCAGAGAAGATGGCATATTGATAGCTTGAAGGGTAGTAGTAGGGGTAGGTTATAATGCAATAACTTGCAATATTGTTAATTTAGTACAGTTGGTTGGTTGATTGGTTGTTGTTCTTCATTCCTGAAGAGGAACAAAATGACATCATTTTGTTGGGATTAAGGTATAGTGTATCTAACTGAGGCTGATCAGACCAATATGAGCTTCGAAGACTGTACCACAGGTCAGGCAGAAATCATTCACATGAACATTTGGAGTGGAAATGTCTCTAAATTTGTGCATCTGTTGTCTCTTTTGAGCTACGGCTGATGTGGTGATTGAGTATAGTGATAGGATAAGCAAAGGTGAAGCATTCTTGGAGACCTTTGGAAGACAGGAAGATTCTGGGAGGGGATTCTTGTGTGGGGAAGGATTCCAGAGATGATGGATTTAGAATCAGATCAAAGGGTTCCTCTATGCAGAGGTTTTAGTTAGATGTTAGGGGGAAAGCAGTCTAGTATGAATTAGTATTAATACTAAATTTTGAATGATTAATAATCTCTACCCTGGTAGAGGTATTTAGCTTATTAAAAAGGATAATTGTGAAGCCAAATAAATCTCTAATTGATAGATTACCAGGTAGCACAACATCTTGTAGTGAAATGTTTTGGGTAGTCTGGAGAATGATACTTTTGAACATAATCGAGTGATGCATCAAGCCCTCTCTAGAAGTCTTTTCTTGGGATCAGCACCCTTACCTTGGCTTTATTAAAGCATTTTTTCAGCTTTTTCTTTTCCTGTGTTTCTAAAGTCCTTAGATTCTCTAAAATCTCTAGGACTTTTTTTCATAGCTTCCTTCTGGCAGTAAGAAAGGTGTAAGGAAAGGTGGCTGTTTATAAGTCAGAGAAGGCTAGAAATGATTTTATTCCAGATAAGGTAGTTTAGTGGCAGAACAATTAATTGAATTTCAAATCCAATGTTATTTCCTGACACCAAGCTTGGTTAAGCCCTTGCAGTACTATGTACAAAGCATTGTACTGGAGTACAATGCAGTTAAGTGCTGGAGAATATAAACACCTAAGGCATTCTAAGTTACAGGAATATAGTAACCACCAATCTACCAGGGGCCATATGACACACACACACGCACACACATTCATATGCAATACTTTACAATACTCAATTCTGTTATTGTAGGATAGCACTGTAGTTCTCACGCTTTTTGGTAACAGAATCTCTTTGTACGTTTGAAAATTATTGAGGGTCCCTCAAAGAATTTTTGCTTATGTAGATTATATCTATTGATATTCATTGCATTAAAATTAATATATTAGTATATAATATTAAATATTGTTGTTGTGTATTTGTCCTTTGTTCTCAGCGACAACCATGACATCAGGGAGATGATAATATGACTTGCAATTGACTTTGATTTGAGTGAGTGAGGGCTGTGCAAGGTCACCAGCCTTACTTTCTGGGACCAGTGCCCAGAGCCATCTGGGCCCAGTGGTCAGATATTCATCAGGATGAGTGGAGATGGCCTAGGATGCAACGGAAGACTTTGGCCCTTTTAGGCTAAAGCCTTTTCAGTTTCTCGCTTTGAGTGAGGTAATGCCCATTCAGTGAAGAGGCCTCTCTAAGAAGTGAGTCAAGGGATGGCCCCTTAAATACAAAAAAAAAAAAAATATCAAACTGGGAGGGAAAGACCCTCAGGATTCCTGGCCAAAAGAGAAATAGTTACTATTTACATTCCCTCTGAGCCAGGAGGGTCCAAAAAAAAAAGCCATTAAGTGGCATTTGGACAGGGGCTTATTGTTATCCAATCTATGAGCTCCAGAGAGAAATGGGTTTAAGGCTTGATCTTTGAGAAAGAGATCTAGCCCATAATCCCCAAGTTAACTAGGCAACTTCTGCCCGTCAAAATTTGTCTTCCTTTGGAGAGGACAGGCAGAGGCAGAGCCAGAAGTAAGCCAGTCATCTTGATGAATATCTCACTACTGGACCCAGATGGCTCTGGAGGAGAAAATGAGGCTGGTGACCTTACACAGCCCTCCTTCACTCAAATCAAAGGCAACCACACACCATGTCAAGAACGAAGGACAAACACAACCTGTGTGTAGTTGGAGTGGGGACTCAGCTAGCTGAGTAACTCAACTTGGCACCTCTGCCTCTAATATTAAATATATAACATATATCAGTATAGTTTGACCTTGCTGACCTATTAAGAGAGTCTTGGAGACACTCATTTATTCCCAAACCATACTTTGAGAACCACAGATGGCATAAGAACATAAGAAAGGAATATTATGCTACATGAGGTTTCTGACTTAGGAAAAGATCACTTAAGACGTCCTGAAGGAAATGACATTTGAGTTGGGCCTTAACTGATTGGGGATGGGAACTGGACCTATGACATCACTGATAATAGTGAAATTCCCAAATGAGGAACACTCTTTACCAATGCAAACCTTCTCTTACTGTTTTGGAGAGTTGCCTAGAACTGAGAGGCTAATGACTTGCCCAGGGTCTTGCAAGCAATGTGATTTCAAATGCAGGACTTAAAACAATCTTTCCGAATCCGAGGCCCATTTTTCATCCACAGAGATAAGGCTGCCTCTTTTAGGTGAGAAGTAATTTCTGCATGAAAACAATGAATATGCTCACTATAATCAATTGCTTTCTATTTGTTATAGAATAAAAATATTTCTGACATATACAGTTATCCCTTCCACATCATGGCATTCCCTGTCATGGTTTTGATATATCTTGGATAGGCATAAGAAATTAAATAGGAAATCTGGGGGAGTTTGGTGTAAGTCACAGATGATATATGAAGGCCCGCAGATGACACAAAAAGTTTAGAACCTCAGAAATGCATAAAATATAATGTTAGATAATATCAACCCAAATTTTATAATAAGGTACTGTAAATACCCCATAAAAGAAAAGAAATCAGACTTATCTAGTATGAATGAAAGACCAAAATATTTTACAGGGATTCTCCAGGTTGTGGAGGTACCCTTCAACCTCTACAATATGGAAGGGATAACTGTATAATCTTGCTTGTTCCTATTGACAGTCTTACCTGATATATTTGAAAGTAAGAAAATCATGAACATTTTTAAAGAAACCACTTGGGCTTGGTGTGATGGCATAAGTTTGTAATCCCAGATACCAGAATGACTAAGACTGGCAAAACTCTTGTTCCTGAGAGCTCAGATATCTACACCAATCCAACATCAATAGAGTGAGTCCCTGGGAGTGGACACTAGGTTGCCTAAGGAGGGACCAACCATTGGATCTATGAACAAATTAGTTTGGTCTCATTATCTTCAGTTAAGGTGAATTATATGGAATTTTTAGGGAAGCATTGATCATTAAGGACAGGTCATTAAGGACTAGCCTCTTTTCCTCTTTGACAAGATGACTAGAAGCTCAAAGTAATTATATAAATATGACAGAATCTTTCATGGTGCAAGATAGAGAGATGTGGGCTAGATTAAAGTGTATTTGGATAACTTAAGTGTCACATTCTAGGTCAGCTGTTGATTAACTGGAATGTACCCATAGGAAGATGATAAGGATGGTGAAGGGACAGGAAATCCTTCTATGGGAAGATCATTTCATGGAATTGTCAATGTTTAATCTAAAGAAGAGAAGGGTTAGATTATGGGGGAGGGTAAGGGGAGGACAAGATTTCTGTATTCATATGTTTGAGATTACTCAGGAGGAGGGATTCAGTCTATTTTGCATAGCTCAAGAGGGAATGAGTAGGGACAATGAACAAAATTTGAAGTTCTTTCTTGTCAGTTTAAGAAAGAACTTCCTCAGAATTAAGGCTGTCCCAAGGTGGAATTGGATACCTTGGGAATTAGTGAGTTTCTAATCATTGGATATCTTGGAGGTGGAGAAGTAGATGCACATGACTGACTGTCATTTATTCAGCAGTGCTATAGACTAGACAATCTCTGAAGTTTCCCTTGACTCTAAGTTTCTATGATTCTCTAATTTGTTCATATAGGTACATGCTTCACAATATCCCTTTAAAAGAAAAGAATCTCTTTGGCACTTAGGTGTCCATAAAAACCATATTATCTCTCATCAGCTAAAGGACATAGGTAGGTCTAAAGATGATGCTACAACTTTTTTTCATTTTAAATTCAACCATGACCCATAGAGTATGGAGATACAGGTGATTACTCTATTTCATCCAAACTGTATTGTCAAATGGTGAGTCCAGCAAATTCTCCAAGTGTTTCTTTGCCCTACTCCATTTCTTTAGCACTTGAAATACACGTGTAGTTTAAGGGAACTTAATCCATATGTTTCTGATTCATTTACAAAATGTTCTTTAGTAAAAGCTAGTTGATGTCCAAGAAGCCTTATGGGAATTTTTATAAGTCTTTAAAAACTTTTCCTTGAGCCAGAAAATCATATTTTCCAGTGCTAAGTGCCCCTTCATCTAAAAAATACCCAAGACCCATTGGAAACACAGAATGTACCACTTCCAGGGGGTCTTAAATTCTGCCAAACCTTGTTCTTACATAGCTACCTCCAGGTGTGAGAACTTGACTTGGTGTCAGGTGTTAAACACCCAAGGGGAGCAAGGTAACCTAAGGAAATAGGAGAAGATAACCAAAGTCACAAAGAGGGTCTTGGACTGGCCAAACTTTTCCATTTCTAGGAATAACCAGAGAGGTCCCACAACCTATAAAGTCAAATTCAATTTATGACACACATCTGGAACCTGATGAATTTCAATAGACTTTGCATAACATCTTTGAGCAAGGACAGGAAATTCTAAGATGGCTTTCAGATTCTTAAACACAAAAATGCTTGGTTTGTGAAGGCACTCGGCACTTGATCAGTGATTCGATGTACTGTATTAACTTTTTGGAAAGCACAAAGAAAGTAGAGAGGCATAGAACTGGGAGAGACATTGTGAGGTGCAGCCTGCCAGTAACATCTGGACTCTTCAGTTAGCTAAGGAGGGAAAAGAGCAAATAAGCGGACTATAGGACTCGGTGCCCATAGTGTTGCAAAGGTCACTTTTGTCTTAATTATTTCAGCTTGTCTGGAAAAAAAACCTATAACACAACAGATAAACAATTGGGTTATTTGGCATTCTTTCAGGCACTCTGGAACTTTTGGGAATACAATGAGCTTCCATTAAGTCCACTAAGAACTCCCACCATGACCCCTAGTGCCAACACTGTCTTTATCCAATTAATTGGCATCCTGGGCACTCCTTGTCACAAAATAGACTTTTCCAGGATACAGAGATTTCCATTTAGTGGGCTAGGGTTCTATGAACTGAGCTGCCAGTCTCCCTGGTTTAGTGGTTTTTTAATGTAGACCATGTCTGAAAAATGCCACCACTAAAAGGCATTAACATAAGGAAGGGGTGGCATGGATGGCATCACTAGTATAGGACCAATTTGGATTTGGGAATCCCTGAGTTAAAGGCCTGCCTTTGGCACACCGTCTAGGTGTGTGATCATGGACAATCAACAGTCCATAAATGCCCACTATGTGCTAGGCCCTGTGCTAAGTGCTGGGAATGCAAATATGAAAAGGAATTACATCCCTACCCTCAAAGATCTTATAATCCAGAGAGGTGTGTACGGAGAAAATGCACAAAAGAAAGCTGAAGAATAGGAGCTGAGGAGGAAAGTACATGACCTGGGGACACTGTGGAAAAGTCAAAGAAGTCCAAAAGAGCCTAGCTGGGTGGGAAATAAGGGGACGTCAGGTCACTAGTCTCTGAAACTTTAAGTCTCTAGGACTTCGAGGAGAGTTACTCATGTGCACTGATGGATGAGAGTTTCCCAACCGGGTGTTCCTTACATAGAGCAAATCACAGATTTAGCAGGACCAACCACCAAACAAGAGGTGAGTCATTAAACCATTTTAGGGATCTAGAATGATAGGGAATGGTGAGATCAGCTCACTTCTGTGTGATCTGAATGAATACAAGTGTTACCCCTAATAGAAGACTCTGCTAGATAGCCAGTAGCACAGTGGATAAAATCCTGGGCCTGGAGTCAGAAAGACTGGAGTCCAAATCTAGTCTCAGACACTTACTAGCTATGTGACCTTGGGCAAGTCACTTAACCTGTTTGCCTCAGTTCCCTAACTATAGAATGAAAATAATAATAGACTCTACCTCATAGGATTGTTGTGAGGATCAAATCAAATAATATTTGTAAAAAACAACACTTAGTACAGTGTCTGGCACAACCTAGGCACTATATAAATACCCATTCCCTTTTCCCATTTCCTAATCTACTCCCATTTCTATTATCTCTAGTTCCATAATCATTTTCTAAATTTAAAAGTGTCCAAGTCTGCAGGACTTGTTTAGTGACTTTCTCTAAACAGTCAATGAATTTTAGAGTTGGAAGGGACTCTAGAAGTCATCCAATCCACCTCCTGACATCTGAATGTCTTTTTGCTACATTTCTGTGATATGGATTGGCATTGGCTCTGAAACTGCCAAACTAGAACTCCCTTTCACCCTCTGAATTTCTTCTTCTAGTTAATGGAGATAATATTTACATGATATATATTTCAGACTATTGTGAGGAAACTCCTTTGTAGGCCCTAAAACATTGTATAAAAGACTTATTCTTATTCATACATGTGATTGTGATTTTACAGTGGGTGTACTTGAAAAAAGTAGAAATTTTTCAATTTCTAAGCAGTGATAACTGGATCTAATAATTCGAGTGAATCTGTCTGCCTGGGTGAATTCATCTAGGAGCTGGTGTAGAGTACTGAACAGAGAGCTGGATTTGGAGTTTGGAATATCCACGTTCAAAGTCCACCTCCATTAATGACTAGCAGGGTTCACCCTAGGCAAGTCATTCATTCAATTTCTTCATCAGTAAAGGGAAATACTGCATGCGATATCTACTTCACAGGGTTGTTGTGAGATCCAAATAAGACAATGTGTAAAACCAGACTTACTGTATGGACCATTTATCAATTTCCTAAGTAAAATGTGGTTCCCAGAACTGAATATAATATTCCAGATGTAGCTCTGATGTTTTGCTAACTCCCTTTCAGCTTTCAGTCTGCTAAAACCTCCAGGTCTTCTTCAAATGAATTGCTGGCAATTTATGTCTCCCCTATCCAATTATTTTGAACTCAAATATGCTACTTTCTATACGTCTATTAAAATTTCACCTTAAGGATGTATGACCCATTGTTCTAAGTTTTTGATATATTTTGGGAACCTGGAATAGACATTTGACAGTAGATATTGTTCCAAGCTTGGTGTCATTCTCAGGTTTGGTAAGCATGCCTTCCATTTTCTTATGTTGTTCATAATACTTTTAAACAGCAATGAACAGCATTTCCAATGCTTTTCTTAGTGTTATGCAAATTGCTGTTACATCCTCTTCTTTGTAATAATAACTGACATTTTATAGTGTTTTAAAGTTACAAGTATTGCTCATGATTTTTAAACATCCCAATGATCATTGGTAAATGATCATTGATAATACTTTCCTAGATTAAGAATTTATCATTTACAGCATTTGAGTTAAGAATCATGGACAAATTTGGTTTTGGTAGTGTTTAGAAGCAAGAGACAATATTTGTAAATGTTTTCTGTTCCCTCTAGGTAACCTAGAGCAAGTAACAGGATGAATTTGTGTCTTTGTTTCTTTTACACAATGGTATACTATAAACCATGACTACGGTGGGTGATGAACCCCTTATTTAAAGTGACTGTAGCGTAGTTTAAAAATTTGAATTTCCATTCCATGGAAATTCTTTAAGAGGTAAATATTCCTTTGAAGTGTGTCAGCAGCATCAGCAGACAAGGAAGAGAAGAAATGATTTTTGGTGCCATGGTGTGGATGTGTGTGTGTGTGTGTGTGTGTGTGTGTGTATTGTGTATATGTGTATAAATATTGGGGCAGAGCATGAGGACAGGTGTTAGCCTTTGCAACCAGAAAACTTACTATTGTGGCTATTTAAAGAGACATTTCAAGAGGGCTATTTAAAGATGGATTTTCTTGCAGGGAAGGTGCTAGTGTTTGTAAACTGACCAGTGTCATTCTCAAGGGGTAGTAAAGTGTTATACAAGTCAGGGAAAAGTGGGATGGATGGATCTCTGTTGCAAGTGAGACATAATTATGGTTGTCCTTGGGGTACCTGGGTCATAATAAGTTAGTTCTCTAGTGTCCTTCCCCGAGAGGATGTCTGGGTTAATGCACCTTCTGCCATGTAAATTTCTGGGAGAGTGATCACAGAATTTCCACTTGATTTTTCTGAGTTAAAATTAAAGTTAGTGAGTGAAAACAAGAATGCCCAAAGTCAGTTGTCTGTGGTATGTCTCATGTTCCTATCCTGGCCTTCCTCTTGAAGAAGCCTTAGAGCAGGGTTAGGGAACCTGCAGCCTTGAGGAGGCCACGGCTCTCTAGGTCCTCAAGTGTGGCCCTTTGACCGAATCCAACCTTCCCAAGTTTCCTACCTCTGCCTTAGACTTTCACAATCCAAGAAATCTAATAGGAAGAAAAATTACTCCTCTATCAATATCCCATACATCCAGGAAGAATCCACATGCTTCTGTGAAGCAATGCAGTGTAATGGTAAAAGTACCCCATGTAGAGTCCAAGGACCCAGCCTCCTACTATAATCTCAAAGGAATCTCTTAGTCAACCTGGGCTTTAATTTTCTCATCTGCCAACTGAAGATGTTAGCTGCTAATTGCTAAAGTACAACTTTAAACTTCCTAGTGGTGTGAGTTTCATCCTCCAGTGGTGAGTTTGATAGGATCAAGGTAAAAACAATCCTTACATCAATGTGCATTTGCCATGCTTGGAGGAAAGATGGTGAGCTGGTCTTTGGAAGTCATAAGGATGAACTGCCTTCGAAGGGTACAAGACTGCACCTGAGGGGATGTTGTAATTGCTTTTATAGGCTAAATGCTATCAAAACACAATAACTAATATTCAAATGACGAAAAGTGTTTAGCTTCAGCGAATGGCCTGCATTATTTTAAGCAATACTTGACACAACAAAATTCCAAAATGCCTCGTCCGCTCCTCCCCACTCCTAACAGTGTTTGCCATGCATTTCCCAGGACAGGCTGCCTTCCTCATCTCTCCCTTCCCTCTGTTCCCCACCAGCTCCCTGGTACTGTCACCCCAAATGTGAGAGTGACTTATGTTATTGAAGGCCTTAGCCTCTGTCCTCTGTGCTTGTTAGAGGACACTCTTCAGAATCACTTGTCACTTTGAAATCCTCTCTCTCACCAGAGTGTGTAGAGAGATAACCAAAGCTTGACAGATAATGGATGTTTCTCAGGGTGAACGGAGGGGGTTTAAGACACAGAAATAGTTTGATGTTGACATTGGGATATGAGAATCACATCTTGCACTATGTAACTTTCTGCCTATACCTGGGTATGAAGAATGCACAGATGAACACGAACTTCCCACTCCCCAAACATAGCTAGAGAGGGGGTTAATGTGGCAAAGTGCTCATTCTAGTTAACTGAGAAATGTCACATAAACTATTTTCAAAGACATATGGAATTTCAAAGTATTTGATGACCATGATACACTTAGGCTAAACTATGATTAAAACTATGAACAAACAACTCCCCAACCTTCTTTAATAATTCAGAAGGATCTTAGAATTAGGACTTCAGGGCTATTATTATGAATTTCAATTATAATTGCATATGATTAAGAAAAAAATCTGATTTATGGGGCCTTTCTGGTGGCTTATATTCAGAATGGTGTTTTCTAGGCTGTTAACAGACCCACAGAATAGCATATCCAAGTCTATTTGTGCCATACAGTTTATTTAACTTCAATATTCCAGCTTTGGGGGAAAAATCCATTTTTTTTTGTCAGTAACAGAATGTTTGGTGATTAAAATCCCTTGAGACTTGAACTATATACTATAGGTCTCCAAGAGTGTAAAAAAAAGTTAGGATAAGAAGTTAAGAAACAGAGTGTAAAAAGTTCTTAGTACTAAAAATCTGGATAAAAAGTTCTTAGAGAACTTTCATGTTTAGCATTTGTAAGTATTAATTATTAGAATTCTAGGCTGCATTAAATATAAGGTATTATTAGTTTTGTGAAAGGCAAGGTGACATAGTGGAGAAAGTCTAGCCTTGGTGGTGCGATGATTAGTATGATGGGCCTAAAGTCAGGAAGGCTCATCCTCTTGAGTTCAAATTTTGCCTCAGACACTTTACTAACTGTCTGACTCTGGGGAAGTCACTTAACCCTGTTCTCTCAGTTTCCTCATCTATAGAATGAGGTGGAGAAAAAAATGGCCAACTGCTTGAGTATCTTTGCCAAGAAAATCCCAAAAGAGATCATGAAGAGTCAGACATGATTGAAACTACTGAAGAACAAGAAAAGCCCTTGGACTCAGAAAGCCTTTGGAGTCAAGTTCTACCCTTGATACATACTAGTTTTGTGACCATGGGTAAATCACTTAACCTCTCAAAGTTGACAACTGTCTAAGACTATACATTACAGAAGAATTTCTGACCTTTAGTAGATTTTCACACTGAGAATTTCTTTCACTAATTAAATCGAAAGTCTGGACCTCCCCACCAAACCCATAGATTACTCTGTGGATGTGTAGATGCTGTGCACTTGCTAAGGACAACCAGCCTAGTTAGTGAAGGGGCCTTTAATCCACGTTGTATGAGAATCAGTTGAAGGAAATAGAGATATTCATCTTGAAGGAAAAGAGGAGGTTCTCAGTAACAATAGGATTTTTCTTTTTTTTTTGGTGGTGTTGTTTGTTTTGGTTTTTTAAGTATTTAAAGGACTGAAGAGGAGATAGGTTTATTCTGCTTGATTCTAGAGGGCAGAGGTAGGAGATCTAGACTGAAGAGAGACAGAAACAAATTTAGGCTTAATGTCAGGAAACCATATCCTAGCAGAACTTTTGAAGTAGAATGAGGTATCTGAGGAGGTAGATTGTTCACTGGCGGTCTTTGAGACAAGGCAGGATGTCCATTCATTTGGGTATATTGTAGAGAGGATCATATTTCAGATGTGAATCAGATTAGAACAGCTCCATAGCACCTTCCAACTCTGAGGTTCTAGGCTTCTATCCAGGCAACCTATTCTGGTTAGCTCAGACTGGAACATGTTCTAATCAAGCCAAGGTCAAGGGGCTCCATTTCTATAAAGACAGTTATCTTTGCACAGTGAAAAAAGCGTTCTGAGGGTACATGGCCTCGGAAGTCGTCTTATTACTGTATGCTGGTACACAGAAAAAAGCCAGTAACTAGAAGCATATGGTGTTTTGATAATATTATTTTCCTCTTGGAGTCATAATCCATTTAGTTTCTGGGAAGGGTTCAGAACTGCTCTGGTACAGTGATAGGTTTACATATTAAAAAGTAAATATCATAGGTGATAAGAATGAAATATTAGACAATAAATAATAGTGCACTTCTACCTACAATGAAGTTTTATATCTATTTTTTAATTGTATCTGTAAACACCCAACTCTAATATGTATATATTCAAACTCTACTGCAGAGTGCAGCTCTGATGGACTGGCCATGTTGTTCAAATGCCAAACATACATTAGCCAAAAAGACCTATTTTATGGAGAACTCACACAAGGCAGGTGCTCACATGGCCAGAATAAGTGATACAAGGACACTCTCAGTGTCTTGTTGAAGAACTTTGGAATCAATTATGTGATGTGGGAGACACTGGCAAAGGACCACCTAGCATGGTGTACCTGCATCAAGGAAGGCATCATGCTCTATGAATGAAGCAAAATTGTAGTAGCTCAAGAAATGTGAGATGCATAAATTAAGAGACATCTCTACTCTAAATAGTCATATGGACTATTTGTGCTTGGCCTATGATAGAGCTTTCTGAGCTCAAATTGACCTGATCAGCCACAGTCAAGTACACTGTGTACCTTGACTCCAATACAGTGAAGTCATTTGGGTCCTCTTTAAGAGCAAAGGACAACAAGCAACAACTGTATATATTTACTCTGTTTCCAGCTGCTCTGAGGAATGGTGAGTTTGAGTTCTTTGGTGGTGCCCATAGTCAAAAGCATGTTTGCATTTTGGCATCACTTTACTCATCTTTGTTGTTATGATAAGCTTTCATGAAATAATAGCTACCATTTAACATTAGTGCTTTACAATTTACAAAGTGCTTTAAAATATTCACTATACCACAATGTCTCCAGTTCTTATGGAAATGTTTTCTAAGTCTTAAAAATATTTCCTTGGGGTGGAGCCATGATGATGGAGTAGAAGGACAGACCTCTACTCCCATAGCCCATAAAATGACTGTAAAAAATGACTAAACAAATTCTAGAGCAGCAGAAACCACAAAACGACAGAGTCTAAGAGATTTCCAGCCCAAGGCAGCCTGGAAGGCTGACAGGAAAGGTCCATCTCATCAGGCTCAGAGTGGAGCACAGTCCAGCCTTGGCCCATGACAGGGATAGCACTGGAGCAGGCTTCAGTGTGTGGGATCCTGGGCAGCAGCTGCGGTTTTCAGATTCCTCAACCCACAAAGGCCAAAGATAGTTTCATGTCAGTGAGAAAGCTCTTTCACCTGGGTGAGACAGGAACAGGGTCCTGCCCTAGCCCCTGGCCCAGGGCAGCGGCAGCCACTGCGGCACAGCTTCCGTTTTTTGAAAACCTCAACCTAAAGACCCTGGGGGAATCAAGCAGCTGAGCTGGATCTCAGCCCTGAGTGGCAGTCCTGGGGTAAGGGAGAATTCTGACATGGTGGAGCTGGTGGTGACTGTGGAGAGGGAATTCTACTCACAGATCCTGGGCGGAAAAACTTGTGGTTGCTTCCAGACCAGAGTTCAGGAAGGAATAACATGCACACTCAATTTGATATGAAAATATATCTTACACTACAGGAAAGTAGAGGAAAAGGGGATAAGTGGGGTGTGGGGGGATGATAGAAGGAAGGGCAAATGGGAGGAGGGAGTAATTAGAAGTAAACACTTTTGGAGAGGGACAAGGTCAAAAGAGAAAATAGAATAAATGGGGTGCAAGATAGGATGTTAGGAAATATAGTCTTTCACAACATGACTATTATGGAAGTCTTTTGAATAAGTACACATGTATAGCCTATATTGAATTGCTTGCCTTCTCAGTGGGGATGAGTGGGGAGGGAAGAAGGGAGAGAAGTTGGAACTCAAAGTTTTAGGAACGAATGTTGAGAATTGTTTTTGCATGCAATTGAGAAATAAGAAATACAGGTAATGGGTTATAGAAATCTATCTTGCCCTACAAGAAAATAGAGAAGACGGGGATAAGGAAAGGGAAGGGTGTGATAGAAGAGCGAGTAGATTGGGGAAAGGGGTAATCAGAATGTACAGTGTCTTGGGGTGGAGGGAGGTAAGTGATAGGGAGAAAATTTGGAACTCAAAATCTTGTGGAAATGAATGTTTAAAACTCAAAATAAGTAGATAGATAGATAAATAAATAAGGAAAAAAATGTTTCCTTGATTCAGAAAGTCATATTTGCCAATACTAAGTTCTCTTTCATTTCAGAAATACCCAAACTTCTTCAGGAATATGAAATATACTACTTTCATAGGGTCTTAAATTTCTCATTGAATTATGATGTTCATGAATTGTGACTCAGACTTTGCCTCAGTGGTAGCAAGACAATCAGGCCCATTGGAAATGAAAAATAAATCAAATCAAATCAAAATGATACTTAACAAATCATTCTTTTAGGTTAATATTATATAGCCCAAAGAAAATGTCCAGTTCATACAGGTTTTCTTAGACTTCTTCTGATAATAGTTTTGGTACTATCTAAAATTAAAAGACAATATCACCTGTCTAAATGATGCTTTTTCTCTCCAGTTTTCAATACACCAATTTTTGAGTCTTGTCATAGACAAGCATTTTTTTCTTCATAGAAATGTTTTTTTTTTCTTAATTGGGGTTTTCACTGCTCCTTCCACTTTAGAAGAGTGTACCTTTACATCAAGTCTAAACCATATGGCAGAGGAGTAAGGAACAATCTCTCTAGCTATCAGGTTTTTCTGAAGGAAATCTTACTTTTTTTTTCATACCTGGATTTCATTACTGGGGAACCTCCCAACACCATTTCTGCAGAAAAAACCCTCACCTGTTAGTCTGACACTTCTTTTGAGCATCCAGATGATTAGCTGTGTACTGTGTACTATTACGGGGAAAAAATGGGATTCTTTGGCTTGGGATCTTCAACATTTGAAAAAAAAAAAATGAATCATCATTCGTTGTGATGCATTTATGGGAAAGGGTTGTTTTGAACCAGGCCCTTAGTTTCCTAATTGGCCTCTCTGTCACAGGTACCTCCCCACTCCTATCCATCCTGTTCTCAGCTGCCAAAATTATTTTCTTCAATCCTGCACCTGATCATATCACCCCCTTCTCATTAAATACCAATGACTCTCTTGCCTCCAAGACTAAATATAAACTCCTGTTTGGCATTTAAATGTCTACATAACCTTTCCTTTCTTCTTATACTTATACTTATTCTTATACTCTCCTTACACTCACTCACTCTTGGCTTCATCTGCACTATCTTACTTGATGTTCTTCATGTATCTCCCATTACCTATCTCTCCCTCCTGGAATGTTTTCCCTCCTTACCTCCACCTTTTAGTTCCTCTGACTTCCTTCAAATGTCATTTCAAATCCCACCTTGTGTAGGAGAATTTTTTCAGACTTCCCCCTCTAGTGTCCTTCCTTCTGAGATGACTTTCCATCTTCTCTGAGGATCTTGCATATGTATGTATATATATATATATATGTGTATATATATATATATATACATACATATATACACACACACATATACACAAATGCACACACATTCGAACACAATAGACATATATGTATACATATGAGTGTATATACATTCTAACACAAATCACATCCTAACACAATAGACAACGTGTAAGTACCTAGTTAATTACATGTTGTATATTGTGTTATATAACATGAATACCTTGAGGGTAGGGACTGCTTTTGCCTTTCTTTGTATTCTCAGCATTTAGTAAGTGCTTAATAAATGTTTTCTGATTGGGCTTAAATATAACTTACATAGTATATGGGATTTTTATTTAATTAATAGCCAACTATTATCTTCAACAAAAGAAATTAATTGGGCCAACAGTTATTAAGGACTTACTATGGACAAGGTGATGGGGATACAAAAACAAAAATGAAAATCAGTCTGATACTTCATTTGGGGTAGGGGAGTAGGAATGAGGAAAACTGTGCATGTATATATATACCAATGAATATTTATATATATATATGTGTATGTATATATGTATACACACAAATAAGAACCAATGTAATTCGAGGAATGAGAAGGCACTTACCCTTGGGTGGTGGTGATGGTAGAAGGGATTGCAAATTCTTCAGGCTGGCCATTATCTCATCTGTTTTCTTGTATCATCATTTATTACCTTATGTAGAGTTAAACACATAATGATCTTGATGAATGTTATTTTTGTTGTTTAGCTGTTTTTCGGTCATGTCCGACTCTTTGTGATTACTTTTTGAGTTTTCTTGGCAAAGATACTGGAGTGATTTGCCATTTCTTCTTCAGCTAATTTTGCAGATGAGGAAACTTGAGACAAACAGGAAGTTAAATGATTTGCCCAGGTTCACTCATTTAGTAAGTGTCTGAGGCCAGATTTGAACTCAGAAGATGAGTCTTCCTGACTCCAGATCCAGTACTCTCTCCACCATGCTATCTAGCTGCCCTGATAAATGTTTTGGGCCATTAACATGGCCTTGTTGGTTCCAATATAGAAACAGATTTTTTTTCTCTCATTCATTAATTTTAAAAAATTCATTTATTGAATACCTAACACATTTTCAGCATTCCTACTACATGAGGAGTGAAAAAAAATCTAAGACATAGCCTCTGCCCTGGAGGAGCTTATAGTATTATCAGAGCTTTAAGATATATTTACGAATCAGGCTAATTCGATGCAAAGTGATGTCTTAATATAATGAGGGTTATGGACCATCGTTGCTTTAAGCCAGCTGAGAGAGGTTGCAAGGCTTCTTGGAGGAAGCTGGGCATGGGGCATATGCCTTGTGAAGGATTGTAGGATTTAGATAGTGGGGAGGAATGGGGTCAGGGAGCCCATATTTCAGGTACATGAAGAGCAGTGTGAGAAAAAGTATAAAGTAAGAAATGGATAAGTGAAACTGAATAGACCTACCAAGCTAGCTCAAAGGAAACATGCTGGAGTCATATTATAGAAGGCATTGAACACCAAGCTAGGGAGTTTGAACTTCCAACTTCATTAGCATGCTATGAGATTTGATTAGAATTAAAGAAATAAAATCTCTTAAGTGTCTGATATGAAAGGGATACTAGAGATTGTCTAGTCAAGGGGTTCTTAACCTTTTATATGTGTGTATGTATGTGTATGTGTGTGTGTGTGTTTCATGAATTCCCTTGGAAGTCTGGTAAAATCCATGGATGCTTTCTCAGAATACTGTTTTTAAATACGTAAAATATATAGGTTTACAATGAAAATCAATTTTATAGAAATCAATAAAATTCACACTTTATTCAGATACCTTTTAAAGGATTAGTTTATAATTAAAAAACACTCTGTAAGTACTGCCTGGAGGGGGTAGAAGAGGTGCCTAGCCATAGAATCTTGAAAGGGAAGGAGATCAAAGGCACTTCATGTCCTTTATGATTTTGTTTCCAGACAATCTCATAGGTCTTCATCTGAAATCCTGTAGCTATGGTTACAATTCAGAGTGAATATTATTGGAAAATCAAAGTTATTTTTTAATTTCCAGTTTCCGTATTACATGCATTCATGCCTTCCCAGAATATCTCCAAATTGATAACTTATGGTCAAGTTTAATGTTTCTGTCCAACTCTGAGAATCCCTAATTTCCTTGCAAATTAACTTGAGCACC
This sequence comes from Notamacropus eugenii, assembly GCF_028372415.1. Classification (NCBI taxonomy): domain Eukaryota; kingdom Metazoa; phylum Chordata; class Mammalia; order Diprotodontia; family Macropodidae; genus Notamacropus; species Notamacropus eugenii. The sequence goes on from NC_092872.1 coordinate 584,306,538, forward strand.
ACCTTCTACGTGAAGACTTTCCTGATACACTCAGCTGCTAGTTCCTTCCCCCAATCACCTTCTGTCTCTTTTGTAGACAGCATATATATATATCATCTTCCCTGATAGATTATAAGGTCCTTGAGGGTAGGAACTGTTTTTACTTTGCTTTTTGTATTCCCAGGGCTTGGCACGTAGTAGGTACTACAAAGCTGTTGTTTATTGATTCATCTCTTCTAGCCACATTTTATTCCCCTTGAGAGAAAAATATTTTAAATTATAGAGGTAAGTGCCCAGGGTCACACAGCTAGTAAGGGCCTAAGGATGAATTTGAAGTTGTCTTTCTGATTCCAGGTCCAGTGCTCTATTCGCTAGCTATTCCATGTATTATTCCCCTTGAAAGTAAAAATATCTTAAATTTTATATATATATATATATATATGCATATATACACACATTTATGTGTAGGTATATACACACACATATATTTGAGATTTATACATATACATATATACATGTAGTTGTAATTTAACGAAATATAAGGCCATATTATACCCCTAGATGTTAAAATACTTCTTTAAAATATATTTCTATGGTGAAATTTGGTGAATGGAGCCATTTGTCATTTTTTCTTCCAAGAGTATTGAGGATTCTGCAGCCATTTTCTTCATGTGATGTGTGAGTGACATTTTAAATTCTTGAACCAACAGAGGAGCTGTATGAAGAAGGATTCTTACATACAGCATATGGTAGAGATGGTGAAGTATTTAATCACAAGAAAACTGTAGAAGTTCCCAAAGAACTGATGAATTGGGAAGTAATGTTTACTTTTTCTGACTGCTCACCCTTTCAGAATCCTCTCAGTTCTCTTTAGAATTTTCCTTCCTCTTTTACTGCGAATCACTTAGAACAAGGTCACTAAAGACAAAATGTTGGTTTCCATGACCTCATTACTGAAGTCAAAACAATGTTTTATAGTACAGTGCCTGAAATTTCCCTACTAAAATGATTACTTAAAACACCCCCACTGGGTTTTTTAAATTAGAATTTTATTGATATCTTTTGTTTTTTGTTTTTTTTACTTTTTGTACCACCAAAATTTTTTCCTTCCTGGAGAGCCAACCCAGAGAGCAAAGAATATACCTACCAAGTTTGAATCCCAGTACAGTAATGGTATTGACAGGGGTTTTGGTGTTATTGGCAGTAACCCAGTTACTTTAACAATCAGCCTAATAATAATATTAGCTATATGATTTTAAAGTCCTTGTAAATTTGAACGGTATTGGGATGATTGCTAACGATGGAGCAAGCTTTGGGAGAAGTTCTTGGTATCTTCTATAGCAAAAAACTCTATACATTAATAAGTCTAGTAATAAAGGCTTAATTTTACTTTCTGACTCCTCCTAACTTCGTCTGTCATCTGTGACCACACCCTCAGGCAATTTTCCAAGTGCCCTTCTCCCTATGGTGCCACATTTTTTCCCTCTTGACTATAATTTCTTCTTAATTATTCTTTATTTTCCTCCACCCAGGTCTTGTCTTCATTCTTTGCTGTCTCTGAATTTAAAGTGGCCTTTTTGTTGGATCATACTATCTTTTGCATTCTCTGGTAAGATGACTATTTTAAAAAATAATCTTCCTCTTCTGTTCCTCATTTCCCTTCCCCCTCAATTCCTCTTGGAACAGTTTCCCCGCCAAAATGGGCAGTTGAAATGCAGGAAAGAGAACATAGCCAAGTGTTAGCCAAACGGCCTTTTGACTGGCATTCTGAATGTAGGTATTTCCTTTGATCAGTACTAAGATCTTGAAAGGTTGGTTTTGCAATGTTTGCAGGCTTTGGGGTAGATGATCCAATTGTCATTCTTACCTGAAAATTGGCAGAAATGCAATAGTGTCCGAGCAAGTCTAAGCAAATAATTTGATCTCAAGACAATGGCCTAACAATGGTTTGAAAGCCACTGGGTGCCAAGTTCCAAAGAGAAAACAAAGGCAAGGAAGCTGTTTGGCAATATCAAACCACCACCACCACCAAATATGGTCCTGGCAATTCTAGAGGGACAATGTAATAGTGGTGCCATGAATGCTATGTTGCAGTTCAAAAAAGATTAGAGAAACATTCATAGCAATGTGACAAATGGCTGAGTGCTGGAAAATTTAAGCCACAAGTAACAAGTTCAATGGGCCATTGGAAGCCTCTTCTTTAAATTTAAAAAATAATGACATAGATAGAAAGATCTGCTCAAATCTGATCAGATATAACACGCTATTTATAGATGTAAGCTGCTAGACATGACGATTTATGAAATTGAAAACACATTTCTGAAAACAGTAAAATGGACAGTTGCTGAAATGATTTAGAAGTAATCCATTCATGACTGCCCATTTTGAAGACCCTCCCTAGAGATTCAATTTATGGTGCTAGGGGCTTTCCTCTAACTCTCTTGATATTGAATAAATGGAGCATGCGGATTGTCAATCAGTTATTACTTGTTCTAGTCGTGTATCTATTTGATGACATTTTTTACATTACTTGTCCTATATAAGTCTTTTTCAGAAGGCCCTGATGACCTAGTGGCATCATGGCAAGACCCTGGTGTTCTGGTAGGTGGCTAGGTTACTTATGAAGCCTAGTCTTAGGGCTGCAAGATGTAAAAGAAGTAAATATTCATCCAATTAGGTAATAGCGGATAGATGCTGTGAGCTTGGAGTTAAGAAGACCTGGGTTTGACCCAGGTGAGTGGCCCTGTACAAGTAATTGAATTTCAGCCTCAGTTCCCTTTTTAGTAAATTAGGAGTGCTAACAGCACACACTTCATAAGATTTTTGTGAATATCAAAAGAGATAATATACTTTGTATGCTTACATACAAAGTATATATACAAAATTTATATGCAAAGTACACAATATATTCTGTAAACATTAAATTGTTTTGCAAATGATAATTAATATGGTTATGGTTATTACTAGGAGTAGGAGTAGTATTCACTCAACAACAAATCAGGGGTTCTAAGTCCTTGAGTGGGGTTCAAAAATTGAGATTAACTTCCCTGAGTGATAGTGAGGGACATGGTCTCTACTGACAATCATTGAGTTAATTACAAAACTCTATTACAATGTAAACTTATTGAAAGCCTGGGTGACCTTCTTGTTTTTGAATTTATATTCCCAGAAGCTAACCTGGAGTCAAGCACATAGTAGGTTGTTAATGGATGCTTATAGATCTGCTGATTAGTAGTGTATTACAGCCTGCTTGCACCTACTACATCCTTCTTCCACTGCCCACTGGGTGACAATCAAGCTTGTGATAGTACCTGACAATTTTATATTTACAAAACTCTTTTGATGTATTGCCCCCATCTGATCCTTATATAACCTTAGGAAGCAGATTCTCAAAGCATTATTATTCCCCTTTTATAGGATAGAGATAGGGTTAGGAATTGAACCTGAGATCTTACTGGTATAGGGAACTCTCAATTAAGGAATCTCTTTCTGTCAATTCAAGTCAATACTTTCACTGCAACTTAAAGACTTAGAGAGTGACTAAGAGAAAATAGAGGCTAAGTTACTACTTGCCCAGATTCATACAGCCAGTATGTGTTAGAGATGGGACTTGAATTCAAGTCTGCTCTATCTTCTATCCACTATGTCAGGATTCTTCTTTTTTTTTTGTAGATACAGAAACTGAAATTCAGAGAAGTTAAGGGGGTTGATCTGGATACTTGGTTAGCGAATGGGAGAACTGGAGTTTGAACATTAGTGTTATGATTATAAGACAAGAATTTATCTGCACACTTCTTTCACATTGGGCTTTATCATGGCTTTAAACAAATACACCACACACACACACACACACACACACACACACACACACACACACACACACACACAAAACCAAAGGTCCCAAATTCTTCTCTCCACCCTACAATTCCAGCCAAGAAGGCATTTTTCCCTTTCCCTTTCCACACCCATCCATAAAAAGTCCAAGATATTTAAATGAAGGAAAAAAAGAAAGGAAAGAAGGAAGATGCAGGAGCCTTGATCCCACTGAGTTTCTTTTTGACATTGAAAGGGGCCTTCCCTAAGTAGACATTGCCATGATGGCTTCATCTTTAGACACTGATGTAATCTTTGTACACTTCCTGGCCATCTTCATGAGCTCATTGTGAGATCTAATTCCAGTTTACATGAATTGGGACATATCAGTCTAGGAATATATTATGAAATTATATTACCACATACACTCCCAAGGTAGTGAACAATTTTATTGAATGGTGCTAAGGAATGAAGCCAAGAAAATATTTTGGAAACTTAGACAGACAGAGCCTGAAAGAGATGGATGCAGTTTAGGGACCAAAGGAAGATGGAGGAGACCTGGAAGGGTAGTGTGAGCCAAGGACAAAGAACTTTGCCAGACAGCCCAACCCTGGGGTTATACATTGAACCCAAGTGGGGATTTGTCTGTTTTTATGTTTATTTTCTTATTCCACAAGATATAAACACATCTATTTAGTTTGGAAAACATGTCTTTATTACATCCTGAATCATTTCCTTTGTAAGAAATATTTTTCAAAAAGACGTTCTTGAAGCATTCTCCAAGCAGTGAACAACCCAGAAGTAGATTGATTATATTGTGGTTGCCTTCACAGACTGACATTCACATCTTTTTGCCTTTGTAATTGGATACTGTAATGTCATCTCCACAGGCTTCACTTGCTGTTTTAGAGAGATCATGAAACTCGAGGGTCCTAAGACAAACATAGTTATGTGCATCCTTAGATGCTATACATAAAATGTAAATACAGACTCATGGCCTCTTTCAAACATTGTCTTTGAAGAAAGGAGATGCTAATCTACATTTGGTGCTGTCTACTTTATATGAATATATATATATAATATATATATTCTCTGCACTTTGAAGCATTTAACTATTTTTTTCTAAATGGAACTGATTGGCTAGTCTTTGTTTCCTCTTTGCTGATGAATATTTATGGAGTGGAGCCATAAAAGAAGCAGCATTGTCTTGTAGATATAGTATATTCATATTTAGATGTCTTAGTGTTCTCACTGATATGAGTACTTTCATGAATAAAGTTTGAAGGGCCTTATGCCATAAATGTAATCTTTATCTATGTCTTACAGAGATGATCCACACAACATTTTGTAACATTCCTTCTGGTTATTTTAATATAACAAGAATGCCAGTGTAGACCCACAACCCATAGAACAACTACAAAGAAGTAACTCACGGCGAATTCTGCACCCAGAGGCCACAGAACATTGGAGCGAGGGAGATTTCTGTTCCGGAGAGACCTGCAAACCTCTCGTAAAAGGTCCTTCGTGCTGCGGACTGGGCGCCGGGACTGGGAGCTGAGTACAGCCCTGCCGTGGCCGCGGCACCGAGAGGAACAGATCCGAGCGGGCTTCAGGGACGGGATCTCCAGCGGCCGCACAAGTACCTCCACCCACAGGTGACGGGGGTCGGTGAGAGAGTCCCTTTGGCGGGTCGAGGGGGGAGTGGGGTGCCCCCATGGCTCGGGCCCCCTCGGGAGACAGAAGCTGAGGGGCAGTGGCAGACCAGGGCTCCCCAAGCAGGCAGGAGCCTGGATCCATTGTTGAAGGTCTGTGCATAAACTCCCTGAGGGAACTGAGCCTGAGAGGCAGCCCTGCCCTCACCTGAGCATCTGAATTTAATCTCACACTGAATAGCAGCCCTGCCCCCGCCCAAAGCCCTGAGGCTGGAAGCAGCATTTGAATCTCAGACCCCAAACACTGGCTGGGAGGATCAGGAGGTGAGGTGGGTGTGAGGAAAATATTCAGAGGTCAAGTCACTGGCTGGGAAAATGCCCAGAAAAGGGAAAAGAAATAAGACTATAGAAGGTTACTTTCTTGGTGAACAGGCATTTCCTCCCTTCCTTTCTGATGAGGAAGAACAATGCTTACCATCAGGCAAAGACACAGAAATCAAGGCTTCTGTGTCTCAGCCCACTCAATGGGCTCAGGCCATGGAAGAGCTCAAAAAGAATTTTGAAAATCAAGTTAGAGAGGTGGAGGAAAAGCTGGGAAGAGAAATGAGAGACATGAAGTCAAAGCATGAACAGCAAATCAGCTCCCTGCTAAAGGAGACCCAAAAAAATGTTGAAGAAAATAACACCTTGAAAACTAGCCTAACTCAACTGGCAAAAGAGGTTCAAAAAGCCAATGAGGAGAAGAATGCTTTCAAAAGCAGAATTAGCCAAATGGAAAAGGAGATTCAAAAGCTCACTGAAGAAAATAGTTCTTTCAAAATTAGAATGGCACAGATGGAGGCTAAGGACTGTATGAGAAAGCAAGAAATCGCAGAACAAAGCCAGAGGAATGGAAAAATGGAAGATAATGTGAAATATCTCATTGGAAAAACAACTGACCTTGAAAATAGATCCAGGAGAGACAATTTGAAAATTTTGGGACTACCTGAAAGTCATGATCAAAAGAAGAGCCTAGACATCATCTTTCATGAAATTATCAATGAAAACTGCCCTGAGATTCTAGAACCAGAGGGCAAAATAAATATTCAAGGAATCCACAGAACACCGCATGAAAGAGATCCAAAAAGAGAAACTCCTAGGAACATTGTGGCCAAATTCCAGAACTCCCAGGTGAAAGAGAAAATATTGCAAGCAGCTAGAAAGAAACAATTCAAGTATTGTGGAAATACAATCAGGATAACACAAGATCTAGCAGCTTCTACATTAAGGGATCGAAGGGCATGGAATAGGATATTCCAGAAGTCAAAGGAACTAGGACTAAAACCAAGAATCACCTACCCAGCAAAACTGAGTATAATACTTCAGGGGAAAAATTGGTCTTTCAATGAAATAGAGGATTTTCAAGCATTCTTGATGAAAAGACCAGAGCTGAAAAGAAAATTTGACTTCCAAACACAAGAATGAAGAGAACCATGAAAAGGTGAACAGCAAAGAGAAGTCATAAGGGACTTACTAAAGTTGAACTGTTTACATTCCTACATGGAAAGACAATATTTGTAACTCTTGAAACATTTCAGTATCTGGGTACTGGGTGGGATTACACACACACACATGCACACACGCACACACACATAGAGACAGAGTGCACAGAGTGAATTGAAGAGGATGGGACCATATCTTAAAAAAAATGAAATCAAGCAGTGAGAGAGAAAGATATTGGGAGGAGAAAGGGAGAATTGAATGGGGCAAATTATCTCTCATAAAAGAGGCAAGCAAAAGACTCATTAGTGGAGGGATAAAGAGGGGAGGTGAGAGAAAAACATGAAGTCTACCCTCATCACATTCCACTAAAGGAAAGAATAAAATGCCTACTCATTTTGGTATGAAAACCTATCTTACAACACAGGAAAGTGGAGGATAAGGGGATAAGCAGAGTGGGGGGGGATGATAGAAGGGAGGGCATGGGGAGGAGAGTGCAATTTGAGGTCAACACTCATGGGGAGGGATAGGATCAAAAGAGAATAGAAGTAATGGGGGACAGGATAGGATGGAGGGAAATATAGTTAGTCCTATACAACACAACTATTATGGAAGTCATTTGCAAAACTACACAGATTTGGCCTATATTGAATTGCTTGCCTTCCAAAGGGAAGGGGTGGAGAGGGAGGGAGCTAAAGAAGTGGGAACTCAAAGTGTTAGGATCAACTGTAATGTTCTTACCACTAGGAAATAAGAAATACAGGTAAAGGGGTATAGAAAGCTATCTGGCCCTACAGGACAAAAGAGAAGACAGAGACAAGGGCAGAGAGGGATGATAGAAGAGAGAGCAGATTGGTCATAGGGGCAATTAGAATGCTTGGTGTTTGGGGGGGAGGGGAGAAAAGGGGAGAAAATTTGTAACCCAAAATTTTGTGAAAATGAATGTTAAAAGCTAAATAAAAAAAAAAAAAGAATAATAAAAAAAAAAAAAAAAAAAAAAAGAATGCCAGTGTAGCATTCAGGTGTTCAATCTCTTGTCTTATGACCTCCTTTACTTTTAATTTTTTTTATTGGGGATGTATGGTTATGTAATATTTTTGGTAGAGGACCCCTTCTATTAATACAGATTATCACTTACTCTGGCATTTACAGTTTTAGAGAATTACCTGGAATGTTGAGAAAGTAAGAAACTCCACCCCGCCCCCCCCCAACCAGAATGGGTCAGAGGTGGGACTTGAACCTCAGTCTTCATGATTCCAGGACTGTCTCGCTGTGCCACAGTTGCTCTCCAATCATCCATATCCTTAAAGCTGAGCTTTATACTATGTTTTTTGTGAGCCAATAATAGTTGGTAATATCCTGCAGCTGGTGGGCTTGCTGTAAAGAATTTATATTTATACAGGGCTTTAAAGTCTCCAAAATGTTTTCCTCACAACATTACTATAAAGTATGCAGAATTAGTATTACTTTCCTTATTTTTTAAATGAGGAAACTGAAGCCATTTCTTTGAATTAGGACATATATATATATATATATATATATATATATATATACACAGAGGAAGACTTGCCCAAATCTTATTAGGTTCCTCATTCATAGTTACTTGATTAGCACTTCTAAGAGGAAGATTTAAATACAGGTCCTTTACCTCCAAGGCCATTGCTTTTCCCACCATGCTAGGCTGCTTCTACATTAATGGTCTTAGAAAAATGTGTCCCCTACTCTGAAGGAGCTTGCAACTCAGGAACAATCCAGAAATTGAAACTGTGAGAATTAATTAAATGGCAATGAACCTGTTTATGTGAATACAAAGTTTCATTCTGATTTCATTCATTTTGCATAAATATATAGTGCATACACAAGAATGATCAAGAGAAGAGATTGTATTAAATTTTTGAAATTACACAGGACTTTCAATGACCCCAGACTTCTTAAGACAACAAAGCACCTCATTTTTTTTTTTTAAACACCAGTGTTCCTCTAGATGTTATATGGTGGCAAATCATTTAATCTCCCAATCTCTGAAGAATCAAAAAAAGAGAAGAAAGGTGTGGTATGAAAAGCTTGTGACATGTTACCAACCACAGAAATTTATTAGAATCTTAGTTTCTCATAATCCAAAGGCAAAACAGTATTGATTATAATGCAAGCATGCTAAAATTGATGTAAAATATGTATAATCGAAGTTATGTATGACTGACAGTGAGGGACAACCAATAGTACTTGTGCTGTATTGGACAGTGTTAGGCTGGAGTCAGGAAGACTCTTCTTCCTGAGTTCAAATCTTGCTTCAGACACTTCCTAGCAAGTTACTTCACCCTGTCTGCCTCAGTTTCCTCATGTGTAAATTGAGCTGGAGAAGGAAATGGCAAACCACTCTAGTATCTTTGCCAAGAAAATTTCAAATAGCTTCACGGAGGGAGATAGATAGATAGATAGATAGATAGATAGATAGATAGATAGATAGATAGATAGATAGAGACAGAGAGAAGAGACAGAGAGAGAGAGACAGAAACACAGAGACACAGAGACAGAGACACACAGAGAGACAGAGAGACAGAGAGACACAGAGAGAGAATTAGAGGAAGGCCCCTACTAGTTGGATACCCTATGGAAGGTTTATGGCACGTCATGGACAAAAGAGTTGCACAGAATGAGAAGGTACAAATGGATTCAGATCTATATTGTGGGAAGAACCATCATCATCCCTCAAGTTACAAATACATGGGATGTTGATCTATTTAGAATGAGAGTGTAAACGCTTGGTGACCCATGCCTACTTTTAGAAAGCTTAAGGAGGGTAGCCTACCTTCTGAGTCCAGTTTTTTAGCATTATGAGCTGGTTGAATTAGGACCTACATCCATTGCTAATGTCAGTTTCACATGCTCTGGGAGAAAGTAGACGTTAGGTAGTTTTGAAGTCTTAGGGCAAGGTTAAGCAGATGTAGAGAGAAAGATTATTTCAAATGAAGCAAATGGTGAAGGAAATAAAAGTCCTTCAGCAGATTTCATTTGGATGTTATTGAAAATAGAAAAAAAGGCGATTCAATTCAGCCCACATTTATGGATTCACTATTAGAGGTATGAAGCACTGTGCCAGGTGCCAGGCATACAAAAAAAAAGCATTCAATTTGAACAAGGAATTTGACATTCTGCTGGATCAGAGGGGAGATAGGAACACCCTTTTTCTCTCCATTTAGATCCTGAGTGAAAATGATTCTGGTCTAATTGTATGGCCGTGTTGGCTTTGATTCCTCCCATAACATTCTGTCTTATTTTTGAAATCACTTTGGTGTGAATGAGGCTTTCTGTGGGACAAGAGGGAAATGGAATTATAAATGTTCAAATTGGACCATAGGATCTGCAAAATGAGATTTAATATAAAACTATATGCATATGAATGCAGACTATCTGGAACACAGGCACAAAAGTGAACAGAACACACAGAAAGAATGGGGCTGTTTTCCATCTAGTTGGACAGGGTCTGCCATTGGCTGATTTCAGCTAACCATTGCCAGAAAGACATCACCCATTTTTAATTTTTGGACTTTTTTTTCCCCGTGTGCCTGATGGATATCGAATGAGTTGTCTGTTGTAAATCAATAATATTTTACCATTATTAGATTAATAAAAAAATAAATTTAAAAAAAATCTCTAAATGCCCAGCATTAAAAAAAAAAACCAATCCTTCTGTAAGGAAAAGATTCTGTTTTTTTTAGGAAAGCATAGAAAAAAAGTACAAGTGTCAAAGCATTTTGGAATAATAAGGAAATGCTGAAGCAGTGAATGAATGTGTATGTGTACGTGTGTATGTGTGTGTGTGTGCGTGCATGCATTCCAGTCCATTGCTTTGTTATCTCAGCTGTCCAGAATCATGTTATGTAGTCCACAGTGCTCTAACTTATAGCAAATAAAATGCAGGAATATCAGACCGAGTACAAGGTCTGACTGCATAATAGATGATCAGACAATTTCATGTAAATGGAACTATCAGAAAATATTGAATGTACTGCCTGCCATCTACTTCAGATGATGGGCTATCATTTTTGGAGATGTTCTGAAATGCCAGGGTAACTGGAGTCTGTCTTGGAATGTGGATAGATGGGCACTGCAGTCTTTCCAGTCTTTTATCATACTTAGAATGATTAATGGGGAAAGAAAACGTAGCATGTATTTGTCCATTAATTTAATACTTTTTCGAAGCTGACCTTTTCTGTAATCATGTAGAGGATCCCTCCATCCTCTCCCCTCCACACAATTGGAACAAAGAAGAAAGATCATTTTTTTTTTGGAAAAAGTAATGTTTTATCCATCTCATATTTCTATGTAAGGTCAAGTCTAATGCCAAAACCAAAAAAGAGCAATCCAGTGGTCAGTAAACTGCTAACCTTGCTATTCACCAGACAAAGAGAAACCATGGAGTATTCCTCGAATTTCCCCTTCGTGAAATAATACCAAATAATGTGGTGGAGGAATTGTGCATGCTGAGCTGTAAGCTAAGCTTCCTGTCTCCAACAAAAGCATTTTCTTCAGAATATGACTGTGCCATAAACAGCGAGTCCTGAGCTTAACTTATTCTGTATAGATTCTTTTTAGACAAATAACATTTTCCATGATCATTCACTTTGAGAATTATTCCAGAGGGAGAGTGAGTATGAACTTTCTCTGTTAACTTTTAGGAATAGGGTTATTTAGGTATAGTTTGGAAGCTTGAAATAGGAGGTGACCAACAACATGGTTTGGTAAAAAGGGAACTGGGTCAGGAATCAGGATAAATGACTTCTGTTCCTGATTCCAGAACTAACTGATGTGACCTTGGGTAAATCTCCTAAGTTCTATGTGCCTCAGTTGCCACATCTGTAAAACTAGAGGGATCGAAGAAATGATCCTTTCCAACTATCAAAGTCTATGGCTCTGGAGGTGCTGCCTCCTCTAAAATCCCTTTGAATTGTCTTCATGATAAAAGATAGATAGGAACACCATTCAGGGCCGTGATTGATTTTTCTAGGGCACTCCCTTTCTCGATGATACCCCAGTCCCCAAGTGTAATGATGCTTGAGCAGAAGGGAAGGGTGCCCATTACAGCTTCTAGATGGAAAAGAAAAGGGAGCTATAGCCAGGAGGTCACCACCAGATTCAATGAGGGGAGTAGGTGTGGCTGCTGCTAGCTGAAGGAAGTGAGGCTAGCCAAAACAACAGTTTGTGGAGGACAGCCAGACTAAGTCCCCTCCTTCCGTGTGCCTATGGTTGCTGCCTTGGTGGTCACACCCTTTGCATGGCCCCACACAAGTGTCATTGAGTTGGCAGCATTCTGAATTCTTGATCTGTATGGAATCTACCTCATAACTCTGCCAAGCCAGAAAGTGTATCAACTCCCAGAGTCAATGAAACATGAGGTAAAACCTCCTAGCTGAGAAAAGCTCTAAGTGGATTTTTATGTACTGACAGGACAAGACTTTTGAGGGAATAATTATAAATTATTTCATGGGTGTTACACGCACAACATTTCTAGTTTGCAGAAAGGTTTGGCATATTTGGAATAAAAGGAACCATAAAAATATGGCTAGGGGTCCTTTACAAACTACATCAAATGCCCCTGGGGAAATAGCATATTTACCTTAGTTATGGGCCAATTCATTCCTGGTTTTCACTTAAACATTTAGAATGGTTTCTGGTTCATACTAAGCTTTCTTTTTACCATTATCCAGCAATGGAAGTTCTGACTGGAACAAGGTTTATGTTCAGGTTGTATACTATCCCTCTATACCCCCACTTTGTCAGTTTGGCAAGGACAATAGATCTATTCTCAAAATTATGGATTTTTAAAAAAATGCTCAAATACAGTAGAACTACAAAGGAAACCAATTGTATTGAAATACAATTATCAAAGTAAAAACAAGGAAAAATTTCATGGAACCCAGGTTAGAAGTGATGAAGGCTCAGAAAAGGTAGAGGAAAGATAGGGGAACCCCAAGACCGGAGTTCCCTGAATGGACCATCTGGAAAAGAATTTCATGGACTCAAGCATTCTTGAGGTCAAGGTGGTAAAGATTTATTACTCTTTTCAACAGGTAAGAATTCTTAGGGAATCTGTGATTTGAATGGGGTACAGGTAAAGTTTATATAGTATATTCTATAGTATAACATGTGCCAAGTCTGCTGACTAGGTGAATCAGGGAGGGATTAGGGAGTGGTTTAGGAGTGGTTAGTTCTTAAAGGAACATGCACTTTTAGTATCTACTGCCCAGGTATTTTACCCACAGCTCATTGGGAAATAGCCCAAGGAGGGGGCTACATGGAGGTGTGGTTTTAGACCTGAAAAGTAACTAAGTCAACTAATGATCAGGACTGACTAAGTAATACCAGGCTGCTCTCATCAATGTCTTGTTAGACAAGATAAATGTAAGGGAGTATATGTATGTCTAAATCTAAAATACAGATGATTGGTCAATGAGTAGTAAATGCCATTATGACCCAGTAACAGTCGGTTCAGCCAGTACACTGTTGGTTCAACCTAATAAGTTCTATACGTGCATCTGGCTACTGTAGCAGGAAGGGAGATGATAGTTTTTGCTGGAGCAGTCTGTTCTTGGGCTGGGGAGAAACTTCCTGGAATAGTGTTTTGAGGTTAGGGAGAAATGTGATTTTTAGAGAGAGAAATGTGATTTTAGAATTGGGGTCCAAGCATAGGCACCCGAGCACCCCATCAGAACCACTGCCCTGGAGTATTTATAAAGAACTAATTATAATGCATGGTTGTATCTAGGGACCATATCCAAAGGTGGAGTGGAGTAGGGTGGAGTGTTTAAAAGATCTTTGTTAACAACAGGTTATTTTTGCTAGAATATTTTAGGAACCTAGAGATTGAGTTAGCTACTTATCATCTCAGATTCTTAATAAATATTTGCTGAATGAATAAATGAATGATGGTGAAAATTTTTGCCTACCTGATTACAGATTTAAAACATAAGAAACAGAATCTTTGGTCAGACTGATGGTTCTTTCTTCTCAGTCTCTGACAATGGCAATTATTCATTTGTACATGATACAACTAGGTTTTGTAGTGGAGAGGACACTGGATTTGAAATCAGAAAGACCTGAGTTTGAATTGTAATTCAGATTCTTATTAACTGTGTGAATCTGGGTAAATCCCTTAATTTACCTTAGCTCTAGTTTACTCATCTGTAAAATGGAGATAATTTTGAGGTAATTTTGACACCTCACAGGATTGTTATGAAGGAATAATTGAGATAATATATATTAAAGACAGACAAACTTTAAAATGCTATATAAATGTCAGTTGTTATTGTCTAATAAATATTTATTAAATATCTACTATGTGACAGGAACTTTGGTAGGTTCTGGGGATACAAAGACAAAAAAATCTCATTATGTCAAGGAATTCAGATTATTTTGTAAAGGAAAAAATGTGTAAATGCAAAAAAATTAAAATGAACAATAACTATTTAAAATAAATAATAAAGTAAAGAAAACTTATCATGGTGGATAGAGAGCTAACCCCAGAGTATGAAACGCCTGGATTTTAAGGACTACCTTCATTCCCTATTGGCTGTGTGACCCTAGATGAGTCATATAATCTCTTAGTACTACAGGCAGAGGAAACATTGATAGCTTAGTAGAATGTATCACTTTAACTAGGCTTGGAAGGAAGCCTGTGATTCTAGAGGTGTGTGTATAGCGGAGTGGGGCTAAGGAAGGGGTGGGGTTGGAAGGGGATTTGGTACAGCGTAAGGATGCCAACAGATAAGGGTTAGAACACTATATATATAGGGAGCAAATGAGAGGGAAAGGGTTTCGATATCAGTGCCAAGTAGAAGGGTCAGTTTCATTCTGGAAGCAATGAGCTCCTGGAGCAGACAGCAGACAGCTGGTTAATGTAGGATTATTCAATGACTTTATATAAACCCTTTTAAACTCTATACTTTAGCCTTAATGTACATATCTCTCAGTTAGCATAAAACTCTATGAGTTCTGGAGGTGCTGCCCTACTTTAAAATCCTTTGAATTGTCTTCATGGTAAGAGATAAATAGGAACGCCAATCATATCTCTCAGAAAGATATTACTATATCCTTATTATAACTTTGTTTCTAAAATGACTGCTAGTATTTTTGTTGTTCAGTTGTTTTTCAGTCATGTCCTACTCTTTGTGACCCAATTTGCGGGTTTCTTGGCAAAGGTAATGGAGTGGTATGCCATTTCTTTCTTCAGCTCATTTCACAGGTGAGGAAACTGAGGCAAACAAGGCTAAGTGACGTTGCCCAGGGTTACACAGGTAGTAGGTGTCTGAGGGCAGATTTGAATCTGGTGTTCTACCACTGTGCCATCTAGCTGTTTATGCTCAGTTATCTCAAACTAGCCTAATTTTGAGTTGTGTCTAGATACCCATGTCTGAAACGAGCCCCTCACCTTTACCTTGTAGATATCCCTAATTTCCTTCAGAGTAGCTCTGCTCACACACACCACTTTCTACAAGAAACTTTTCCTCCCTCTCCCTGTCAAAATTGTTAGGACTATCTCCCTCTTAAAATGACTTTCTATAATTTTGTAATTATTTTGTTTTTACTTATCTGTGTCTAGAATGTCTACCTTGCACAGAAAATGAGCTCCTTGATGGCTGGGACTGTGTGAATTTTGTCTTTGTATCCTTAATGTTTGGAAAAGGCAGTGTGGTACAATGGATAGAGAGATGGCCTCAGAGACAGGAAGATTCAGATTTAAGTTCTATGTAGGACACATATTGGTTATGTGATCATGGGCAAGTCACCTCACTCCTGAGTTCCCTAGGCCAGTCTCTAAATAAATGTTAGAGAATGTACTGTCCTGTATTGGTAGAGGGAGTATACATATACACCGCCCCCTCTCTCTTTCTCTCTCTCTCTTTCTCCCTCTCCCTCCCTCTCTTTCTCATCCCAGGGTCTTTTAATCTAATTTTATGCCATGGACTCTTTTGGCAGTCTGTTGAAGCCTATAGACCCTTCTTAGAATAATATTTTTAAATGCTTAAAATAAATACATAGAATTACAAAAGAAAACAATTATATTGAAATAGTTTCTATCTATTTGAAGTCATAAACCCCAGGTCAAAACTCCTATTTTACTTCACAACAACACTGAGAGGCAGTTGAGAGACAGATGAAGAAAATGAGCCAGACAGTGATTGAGTGACCTGCTCAGGGGCACATGTTAAATGTCTGAGGCAGAATTTGAACTCAGGAATTCCTGGCTCTAAGACCAGGGCTCTACTACTGTCCTGTAGGACTAATTCCATATCACAATGAAATCACAGATCAAGTCCCTAGCCCCAGCACTTGGAACAGTGCTTGGTAAACAGCAGGCACCTAAAAGATGCTTTCTTAATTTTTTTTCTTTTTCCATTTCCCTCATATCTTTTGCTTCCTGTCCTTCATTAGGAAGTCTTAGGCTTATTTAAACTGGGAGAAATTCAGGGAGATCATTAGCAGATGACTTCTAGAAATGTTTCTTCTCATGACATCAGCTTCCTTATGTTGCTTACCACCAATTTACCCTGTCTAAAACTTGTTTATACATAACTGTTCCAATTAAACTGTAAGCTCCTTGAGAGTAGGGACTTTTCTTAGTAGCTCCAGTACCTGGTACTTAGTTAGCACTTAATAAATGTTTGTTGACTGACTAAGCTATGAGCCTGAGAAACCATAATAATCAATTCCCTTTTAGGACTCTATGCTTTGCCTTTTCAGAACAAATAGTACAAATGCCCTGTGAAGGGGGAGGGAATGAAAGAGAACAAACATTTATATAGCACCTACTGCATACTGTGCACTATGCTAAGCCCTTTTGACAAATATTATCTAGGAATGTGATTAAAATACTTGAAGGTGGGAGTGGAGGGAACTAAAAATGTTCTGGTTATTTCTTATCTGTGAAATCCTGAATGGGGTTGAGAGTGGTTGTATCTGTAAGAAGTCCATTTACAAATGCTATGGTCTGTCAGTAAGTAATTGTGGAAGAAATTAGCATCAGTCAGGGTGAAAGAACTCTTGATGGGCTCATAAAACTGACTGAAAACAGAAAAAAAGGGGGTTACCAGGAATACAAAAAGAGCCCCCTTTCCCCCTTGGTTGACAAACAGAACAAGCATCCCGCATAGTTTCTCAGACTGAAGTGTCTCCAGTTGGACTCATGAGACTGACTCAGTCAGCCTTGACATTAATCCGGGGTTGGGAAGGAACAGCCAGCAGATGAAAAACTATAAGAAACTGTCGTTACAGAATCTGGCTCAGCATTCTTCACCACCATAAATGATGAACATACCCACGAGACAGGAGGTAGGAGGAGCCTGTTGGGCTGCTCGAGTTTTCAGCAAGCTGTCTCTGCTCTGCTTCCTTTCGATTGTCCTGGAAAGCTAAGAAAAGTAGAAACAATGTTGCCACTTTGTGAAACTTGCCCTTTGGAAAAGCTATGTTAAACAATCAACCTATGGGTCAATTGTGTAGGGAGTGAATGTGTGAGTCCCCGATAAAGAGACCTGCACGAATACAGTTTCAAAGAATTTCATATTTAAATATGGATCCAAGTTTGTTCTGTATAACAGTATAAATATAACGAAGGTGGGGTGGAGAAGCATTGGAAATCAGCCGATGTTAGTAAGCCAAGACAAACACTCCAACAAACGCAACATTTCACATAGATTTTTGTGTTAATTATCTAGTTTCTGATGGGAGCTCATAAAAGGAAAATGGGCATGGAACATACTGGCATTCAATTCATCAACCATTTGGTAGAAACATTACGTGCCTCAGGTAGTAATAAAATAGACTATTTATCTGAAAATGACTTTTTTGTTTTGGTACATTGCTTTTCCTGGAAGGTTGTGATTTTGCTCTGTTATGGTGGTGAGATCCTCCTCATGTGCTTGCCATTTCTTGAAGCTCTTTAATTATAGTGGAATCTTTATTTTAGGGAAGGGGGAACACCTCTGCCAACCCCCCACCCCAAACCCTTGAAAGATTTTTAAAATGCTTTTTTGAATATAAATAAGTATGTTTCGACCTTTCTAAAAAAATTCCATCTGCATGAAAGGGCATTTCATAATAGACTATGAAGGCAATCTAAAATTAAATAAAGCTGGATTTAGTGTCTACAAATATTTGGCCCAATTCCCTGGAAAGCCACATTTGAACATTTTTTAATATATATTACAAGGCAGACAAGAATAATTATCTTCTCTTGAAGTTCCTTCCCCAGTGAGAGAAGTGTATTTCTAGTGCTCTGGTTGAAAGAAAATAGTCTCCCATATCCAGAGTGTGCTCAGGCTGGATCCTGTCCTCTTGCCCCCTGGCAGTGCAATTCTCTATACCCTGAAGATGGCTCAGTTGTCTCCCAAGAAGGTACAGAGGCTCACAAGGACAAGATGGAGCTTCTGTCGAAGAACTCATGAGTCCTGAACTCAGGTCACTCCAGAGGCTGCAGGAACAAAAACACTGGTTAACTCTCCTCCTTTCATATCATGTCCAGGATTCTTGGCTTTGAGTAATCCCCTCACATGCCCCTCCATTCATTCCTCCTTAAGGGAGTATATGATGACGACTGGGCCTGTATAATAAACATGACTCCCCTTCATAATCTCTATGGACCAGTCAAATTGGCCTCGCTGCTCCTTCCACATGACATTTCATCTCAGTGCTTTCTTTCCTCCTCGGTGCTTTAGAATCCCTAGTTTTCTATAAAGTTTGGCTCAAACCTACCGCCTACATGAGGCTTTTCCTGATTCCCCCCAGCTGCTAGGGTCTTCCCTCACACAAATTACCTCATATTCATTTCCTATGTATTTTTTATGTACACATATTATCTCCCCATTAGAATCCGAAGCCCCATGAGGGCAGGGACTGTTTTCATTATTAATTTCTTTCTTTACGCAGTGCCTAGTTATGTATAGATGCCTAATAAATGCTTTTGATTGACTGACTGATTAAACTACAATGACAGCTCACATATGTAAGTATTTTAGTTAGTAAAGTGCTTTGCATACATTCTCATTCATACTTTATCAGTCATACTAACTTGGTGTGTGTGTGTGTAATTATAATATGATTCAATAAGAATGCAAGGTAAGGTAAGCACTGTCCAATTTATATTCTTGTATCTCCAAATCTTAGCACAGTGCCTCTCAGTTCTCTCCCTGGTGGATTCCTAAATCCCTGGACTTTCACTTTTCTGTCCCAGGTGCTTTCTTATTGCCACTTGCCCATGCAGTCTCCCTTCCTCTGATTGGTGAGTTCTTGAATGGGATTACCATTTAAATACTTTATCCTTCCTCCACACCTTTTCTGTTCCTTTCTCTGTGCTGTCTTTGCTTATTGGAATGTAATTTCCTTGAGGGTAGGCACTTTTTTATTGTTTGTTTTTATTCCTAGCACTTAGCACAGTATCTAGCACATAGTAAGCACTTAATAAATTGTACATCCATCATCTATCTATCTATCTATCTATCTATCTATCTATCTATCTATCTATCTATCTATCATCTATCATCTCTCTACCTAGAATACAAAGGTGTTCAATAAATGCTTGTTGGTTGATTATTGAATTGAATTATAAAATGCTTAACTTTCTGTATTAGCATCTACCACTGATTTCTAAAGATGGTTCATTGCAAAGCCCTGATTTTTCATGTCTGATGAACTCAAGAGAATTTCTGTTCCTTTTTTACATTCTAAGAACTTCCAGAACCTGTAAACTTTGCATTTTTTAGTCTCCATTCATCTTGGGATCTTTTTTGTTATTGATTCCAAGGCCTACCCTAATGGCAAATCAGGGCCTGTGATCACTGTAATGAAATACCTAAGCAGTGCTTTGAGGAAAAAACAGCTATACTTTCACTGACAGAAATCCCAAAGCCAAGCAGTTAAATAATAGATATGGCTTTAGTAGAGTTGTGTGGGCTCCCGATCTAGGTTATTTTTTTTAAGGTACCATCTTTTTCTAATCTGATATCTTGTATGTAGGTCATAGACATGCATATCCACTAGCACATTCTATCCTTCCCTATGATCTAGGACTAGTATTTCTGAGATCATGCTGTTTCTGACATGGTCAGCTGTCTTGACAATATTCCTTTCCCCTTTCTCCACAATCTCCACCTCTGTGGGAAGGATCCTAGAATACTGGGTCAAATTCTTCTAACCAGATTCATTCCCTTCCTCCTGTTCTCACCATTTGGACAAGGGCATTCACACTACTTGGATGAACAGAGGTCATTAACTCCACTTCTTCCAGTAAAATGGAGGACTATTCAATCTTACCATCTTTTTGCTATTGCTCCTGTATGTACATATAGTCTAAAGCCTGGGTAACTCCATCTGACTTATCTTTGTACTTCAAGAAACGTTGGACCTTGTTATCTTCTGTTCAAATAAACTTTTAGGACTATAAGGTCTTTCTAGCTCCTTGTATCTGAAACCTTCTATAAAATCTACCCTCTCCCCCATAAGAATATAATCTCCTTGATAGCAAAGTCTGTAGAATTCTTTGTATTCCTAGTGCTTGGCACATGGTAAATCCCTTCTCCCTCCCTCCATCATCCATCTATCCATCCATCCATCATCCATCCATCCATCCATCCATCCATCCATCCATCCATCCATCTATTCATCCATCCATCTACCTATGATTGAAATAGTACGGAATACAGAAGATCTGCCTTGGGACCATACCAATACATCCACATAGGATTGGGACACAAAATATAAGTGACTGCCATTACTGATTCATGCTCTGGAGAAAGATAGAGTCAGACAAATGGTCAACTCCTCCAATATGGTCCAGACCCATATCTTGCCTTTTGAAGCATAACCAACTTTCTTGCCTAAACATTGGTGGCAAGCAGATGCTTGGATTTCTGTGCTCTGCAGAAATGCTAGTGTTAATCTGTCTTCTGTTTTTGGTTTCTACTTACTGAGGTCTCAGTCATTTTTCTGCTGGCCTGTGTTTACCATCTGATCACTAGCACAAGTGGACCTTGCTCTCAGCATGCTATGGTTTATGGTGTTGCAGCTTCCAAACACTTGTAGTGTGTGGTATTTACATTTCATGAGCTTAAAGTAACAAAAACATATTCTGTAGCTTTGGGTATTACTATTCTTAACTGGAAAATAGTCATAATTTAAATGTCAGTGTGAAGGAATTATAAATAGTATAGGTCCATTTTAATTTTGGTATTAGAGGACAAGAATAACATGCTTGTGATAGGCTTTCCATGTTATTTACTTCAGTCCAACACATATTTTAAATGAATACATGAAGGGAAAAAACATTTAATAAGTACTTACTGTACACCAGGCACTGTGCTTCAGGACTGTAGATACAAAGATTTTTTTCAGCTCCTTTTTTATATGTTGACTTTCCCTATTAGAATATAAGCTCTTTGAGGACAAGGACTATCTTCTTCTTTGCTTCTATCTGCATCCCCAATGTCTGGCACATAGACACATTATTAAATGCTCATTGCTTGTTAACTTATTTTCTTTTATAGCATCAGGGTATTGAGTAATCATTCTCCACCAATGAAGAGAGGGTCCTAAGCAATGTTCCCTTTGAGCTAAGGATTATATTTGCATATTAGTAGGCAAGATAGTCTCTGCTCTCAAGGAATTTACATTCTGCTATGGTGGAACACCCCAAATAAGGGAACATGCTACCATGTACGGGAGATGCAGCACACTGTAACCCACAATGGGCATTTTGCTCTGTTCCATAACTGAATTTGTGACATACTGGATTGTAAAAGCATCATTAAGAGGTGAAGAGAACTTTGGTAGTTTACTCAAAGCTGTAAAATTTAAATTTAAAGGCACAGTTTGCTACTGAATATATCCTCACCAGAGAGGTTTCGTGTCTGGCCTGAAGTAACAGTGGGCTGGGGGAGTCAGGTCCTAAAATAGGCTAGACAGCATTGAATTTGATTGTTCTGAATCCAAACCAATCTTGTAGGAAAAGAAGTACTGTGTTGTGGGAGTCAAGAGAGCTAGGTGCTAATATCTCTTCTATATCTAAAATTAAGTGTGTGACACTAAGCACTTAGTCTTGTGGCCTTGGTTTCTATATTTGTCAAATGGGGATGTCATACTCAATCTACTTCCCTCCCTAGGATTGTTGTGAAGATCAAATGAGACACTAATGCAAAATGATTGATCTAACAAAGTTCAAAGTGCAAATATAAAGCATTAGACTTCTGTGTTATTACAGAAACAATGCAATGGTATCAATAGTACTGGAGCTATAACCTGAAAGAAAGCCATGTGGAGAGTGGTCTATTTTTTGGTGATTTAAGTTCCCTTATATCATGTTCTCCCTTTTGCATCTACCAATCTCCACCCCAACCTGAGGGAGCCAATACAAATCAGATTCTATTCTGATGAACTCTCAGAGACTAGCCAAAATATGTAATGAATTAGAATTTGGTTATATCAGACATTTCTGGAAATAGTTGGGTGATCAGCTGAGCTGGGGAAATCTTGGTTATTCAGAGATTTGTACTGCTCCAGTCTTTTGTAATGGAATTTAGCCTGAAGTGTTCATGGAATGGTGTAGGTTATGTCCCTTAAGTTCCCGGCATATATCCAACTAGAATACACTATGTTTTCTTAAGAGAAGGAAAATGGTCAAGGAAGTGAGGGAGCAGAGAGGATTTTTTTTTTAGTAAAACCTTAAATATTGAAGCAGGTTCCTCAGACTTGAAAAGTTCCTAGCCTGGCCCTGACTTCTTCCTTCTGAAACATTGCAGAAGAGAAATTTTGATCTTATACCCTCACTTTTTGCAAATAATCCCATTTGGTTTCAGACATGCAAAATTTCTAGAATCAAGAGGAATCAGATCTTACTTATCACTCTCAAAAGTTGTTTGTTTTTTTTAAAGGGATTATAAGTGTTTGAATTGCCTTAATCATGTGAATTCTTACAGAGAATCAATTTGCTATCATGGCCTGGTGAGCATCTGATCAAACAGAACTTGCCACAGCTTTCTTTAATAATTTGTATGATGCCTTGAATATAGTAGGATGTTAAGTAGACTTCTAGTTGAAGGAATGAACCTTGTATTTGTTTGACTTGACTATGACTGTTTGTTAGATTCAACTTTTATGCAGAAATTCTCATTTCATCTAGGGAAGAGATTGTTGAATCATTAACCAAATCTCCATTTGGGCTAATTGGTCATTAGAGCAGTATATAAAGTCTCCAAATCAATTCCATTCAACCATTCAACTTACAGTTAACTCCTACTATGTGTAATGCATGGTGTCAGGAGACACACACCACATGTGGAATGTAGGGAACAGAATTCTGAGTTCTCAAAGATTGACAAATCAGTATAGGAATTTAAGATTTTCTTTTTTAAAATAAAGAATGGACAAAATATGGAATGGGAGATGGGATCTGCTAGAGAAATAAGGGATCTGGAGAGGAAGGTCTATTGAAATCCCAAATCCAAGTCAAAGTAAGCTTGTAGATATAACACCTACTGTGATGTTTGCCTGGGTTTTGGATAATGGTCAAAGCTCTTATGCCTTTCCAGTCACAAATGGAGGGCTGTGTGCTTGCTCCCATGCTTTATAAGAAGATGTTTTCATCCATGCTGACAAATGTTTTCAATGAGGATGAACACAGCATTAAGGTCAACTACTGTACTGATGGTAAGTTCTTCAATTTGAAAAGGTTATAAGTCAAGACCAAAGTGGAGGGAGTGTTGGTGCATGATTTTCTGTTTGCAGATGATTGTGCACTCAGTGAAGCCTCTGAAGCTGAGATGTTACACAGTATGGATCAATTCTCTGCTGCCTGTGCTAATTTTGGCCTAATAATTAACACCAAAAAAACCCACAGGTGCTCCATCAGCTACCATGACACCATCCATATGTAGAACCACTAGTTACAACAAATGGAGAAGTTTTGAATGCTATGGATAAGTTCACTTACCTTGGTACTTTCCAAGGATGTACACATTGACAATGAGGTTGATGCATGCATTGCCAGAGTTAGCTCAGTGTTTGGGAGGCTCCAAAGAAAGGTTTGGGAGAGAAGAGGTATTAGACTGACTATCATACTGAAGGTCTACAGAGCCATTATGCTGACCTCATTGTAACATGCTTGTGAAATATGGACAGTCTACCAGCGCCATGCCAGAAAACTGAATCACTTTCATTTGAACTGTCTTAGGAAGATTCTGAGGATCACCTGGCATGATAAGGTACCAGACACTGAAGTCCTGTCGACTTCCTGAAGTCGAGCTGAACTGCCAAGTATTCAAACTATGCTTCAGAGAGGGCAACTCCGATGGGCTGGCCATGTTGTTTGAACACAAAATGTATGCTTGCTAAAAAAAGTATTTTATGGAGAACTTGCATGGGGCAGGCTATCACATGGTGGCCAGAAGAAACGATACAAGGACACTCTCAAGGTCTCTCTCAAGAACTTTGAATTTGACAGTGCAACATGGGAGACACTGGCACAGGATCGCTTAGCATGGCATGCCCACATAAGAAAAGGTCTGGTGCTCTTGGAGCAAAGCAGAATTGAGACAGCACAAAGTAAACGCAGGATGTGCAGATTTGGGATATCCACCCCAAATATTCAAATGGACTATCTGTGCCCAACCTGTGTTAAAGCATTCTGAGCTCACATTGGTCTGATCAGTCACAGTCGGATACACTGAAATTTCACTTTACAATGATGATGTCATTTTGGTCCTCTTCGAAGATGAAGGACAAGAACCACCACCACCAACTGTAATGTGTAGTAGAATGAGCATGGAAATTTAGAGTCAATGGAACTGAGTTTGAATTCTGGTTGTGGTACTTAATACCTCTTTGTCTTTAGGCAAGTCACTTCCTCTATTGGTCTGTTTCCTCATCTGTAGGAGGTTGGACTAAGTAATCTCTAAGGATCCTTCCAGTTTTGACTCCTATGAACTCACATGGATTGAACTGGGAACTGGAAACTCAGACAAAAAGAGAGGACAAGAGCTTATTTATATTCTCCTGAATCTTGGAAGAAATGAAAAGAGTGCAATTGGGAAAGAGGGACTAGATAGAAGAACATTTCTGAAAACGGGTAAAATCGGGTTGATCAACTGACACTGGTCATACTCGTTTGGGGCCGGATCCTTGCATAGGAGGAAACAGTTTTTGCTGAGGTGGTATGACTTCAAAGATGGTGGAAAGAACTTATTAATTTATCTCCCTGAATCACTGCTGATGCCTAGAATTCTATCATGAGAGTTTCATGTCTTTAGACGTGACCCTTGCTAAATGAAATGTTTGTGGGAAGTACAGCAGTATTAATATTTCTTTATGCCTTAGCATAACTCTTTAAGATTATGAGTTGTAGAAAAGTTACCCATCTGCATCACTGAGAGTTCCATACAATCAATGGTGTGCTGGAGCCAGATCCTATGGGCTTGGGAGAGCTGAATGTTAAATTTTAAACATGAGCATTTACAACATGGAAAATGGCAAACACTACAAATTAAGACTTGGTTTATGGTTCTGATGATCTTCAGAGTTAAGAAAATGATAGAGGAAATATCGGTAATGTAGATTAATTTGGAAAAAAACATATCGAGTATACACTCCTCATCCTGAAAACTGATTGTTGGACATTCACCAGCACACTCCTGCTTGCAGTGATGAAATCGCAGCTTCAGCTAGAGAAGAGAAAGGTCTGAAAATAAGTGAGTTGTCCTGATCTCTCCATGAAAGTAAGTTTTTAAAAAAGGTGCTTTAAAAGAGAAAGAGCAGGAGGACTCCTGGCAGATTTGGGGGGGTAATATAATGAAAGAGAAAAATACAGGAGATTGAGTGTGGGCAAAAACAGGCCTCACAATTTTTGCACGGGATGACCCTGTACCTTTTCACACTATGGTCCGTTTATAAGATTGAGGGTGTATGTATGTATATGTGTATATACGTATCTATATCTATATATATTATATATACATATATGAGAGAGAGAGAGAGAGAAAGAGAGAGAGAGAGAGAGAGAGAGAGAGCAGCAAATTGAGTTTTTTTTTTGTGGGACTCAGACTCTTGTCTTTATCCTGCTATCAAGCCTTGTAGCCAGATCTCAGACCATGTCTCTTTCTCTCTCTCTCTCTCTCTCTCTCTCTCTCTCTCTCTCTCTCTCTCTCTCTCTCTCTCTCTCTCTCACCTTTTGATCTTACTAATTCTTCTTTGTGTCTAGCTAGAAACCACTTTCTGCCTCTGGACCTTCAATTTAGTATTCTATGTCCCCATTTGCTAGCTCTGGTTTATTGCATAAGCCATCCAATTCTTCTGATCCTCCTATAAGAAACATGCTTGCCTTTGCTCTCCTAGATCTCCAGGTGATAGCTCTCTGTTCTCTACAGGAGGACTTGCACCCAGGTTTTTGTGACTCCAAGGTCAGATCTTCTACCTATGATGTTATATAGTTTTGAAGCAATTAATTTTCAAGGTCTCTGAAACTAAGATATTTTTATGAAAGAAATATAGATTAGAGGAAGAGGTAAGGGATAGAACAGTGGAAGGAAATCCTCTAAAAACAAGGGAGAACCCTGATGTCTGGAAAAAAACCAAACCTAGAAAATCTGTGGGGACTCCAGAGGAGGAAGGGAGGAGAGATAGAAACCTGTGAACAGAAAGCAAGATTGAAAAAGATAGTCTTGGAAGGAAAGATTGCTCCAACCTTGAGGCCACAAGAAGAAAGGTTAGAATGAAAGGGGGGAGAGAAGGGGCCCTGCAAGTTTCAGCAAAAAAGAAGGGAATGCAACAGAAGAGCGTCAAAGCCAAAGCTCCAGCCCTCCAATCTCCCTGCAGCCAAGATGATGGGAGAGATTTTTTATTTATTTTTTTGTGCTGTAGGATGTTAAGTTAAACTTGTTCATTTAGTTAGAAAAACATGTTCTTGGTTTTTCTGAGTAATTTCTCAGAGAGGAAAAAAAAAAAAAGACTATCTTTGGATTGTGAGAAAGAGCTCCAGATTATGGAAGACACTTTAAGACGAATCTCTCAAACCCACCCCCCCCTCCCCCCCCCTCACCACAGACCTTCTGAAGGTTTCCTGCGTGAGGCCCCTGGAACAGCCCTAGCCCACTCTATCTCTCCGTGGGAGCTCCTAAGTATATTTGTACAACCCCCTGTGTTGCCATGCCTCCTGCTGTGTGAGACTGAGCACTCCCTTGGCCCAGAAGCTATGTGCTCTCCTGGAGTGAGCACATCTGCCCAGGGGAAGGAGCTGATCCTCAGATACTGGTGCAGCTGGGGGTCTGGCAGGGGCCCATGAGGGTCACCCCTGATGACTTGGGAGGAACAAATACATTGCATTTATATTACCCATGCAACTGAGGGGCAGGAGATGGAGCGGAGATGGGAATGCTAACAGATCATTCCCGTTAGTGTTCATACCATTTGTTAATGCATCCCTGTTAGGATCAGTCAGAATAAAGGATTTGGGGCAATTCCTTTCAGTTCATAAAGCATGAGGAGCTGTTGGGTGCTACACAATCTCACTTCTCTTCTCAACACTATTTTCACATCCCTTCTATTTGATAGGGAAAAAAATAAACCATGATTGCTGTGTTATGGCTTCACTCAGGCACTTAATCTTGATCTGTCTCAGTTTTCTCAACTGTAAAATGAGGATCCTAATAGAATCTATCTCACAGAGGATCAAATAAGATATGTGTCAAGCATTTAATGCAGTGTCTGCACCTAAAAGGTACTTAATAAAAGCTCAGTTGCTTCTTTTTCTCAGTATTTTGCCCATTCTTCCTGTCCAGTTCAACTTTCTGCAACTTTCTTTGTCTTTCCTCTTCCCTAGAGAATATAATTTTTTTTTGTTCATTCAGGAGATTGGAATGGAGGCCACCATACCTAAGTATGGTGACTCCCATACTAGGTGGCTCTTCTATCGCAACCATTCAGATCCTGACTCCGATTCATTCCTGAAAAAGCCTGGAGGAGAAGATGGAAGGAGAGAGATACCTTTTGCCCTTCTTTTTCACCATCTAAGCCTTTCCTAAGAGTCATTGGTTCCTGGATAGAATCAATTCAGAGAACAGCAAATCTTTGAGGTGAGTTGGTGAGCCAAGGGACTATGGTGCCACTGGGGTGGCTAGCTTACATTTTTTTTTTTGAAGTAGCTTTTTAAAAAATATGACAGTTCAAGCTTGAAAAACTGTACATTTGGAAACATAAACTAGATGAAAACAAGCTATAATGAAAGTGAAAAAACATATCAGTTTACTGCCGATTGAAAATTAAGAACAGATGAAGGCTGTGAGGCCCTGGGCATTTAATTTACTAGAGTCGGTCACTCCAGCATCAGTCTGTGTTTTCTTCCCATAAGCAATATCATGTTTATTTGTTTATGTCCTCAACTAGTTTGCTGAGGAAAATAATGGACAAGTTTGTTTGTAGTCTCTGCGTTTACATTCATGCGTGTGTATATGTTTCCTCCTGGGAACTAGGGAGTGAGATGAGAGAGGCAAAGAAACACTGATGACTGAAGAAGGATTTGAATTATTTGTCTCTGAAAGAGCTTTGTGTATCAAAAGATGAAAGGAGAGCCTGGACAGTGAGTAGGAGCAGATCTGGAACTAGAGTGGGGCCACTAGGACTTTGTCTCAGGATTGATAATTTAGAGAATGCAAACAATACCGTTGTAGCATATACTTTTTTCCCTGCCCGGTGCCATCACTGTGGCAGCAGCCCTGTCCTGTTCTCCTTTTAGAAAACTTGTAATATCTCATACATATTTTCTCCTCTGTGTCTACTCTTAAGGTGTGTCTACCTACACCTTCTGGCTGTCACTTGCCAGAGGTACAAAAAAAAAAAGTCCTAGTTACTGTTCTGAATGAGCAGGAGAGAAAGCACAGTATAGTTTCATGAATGCTGGATTTGGAATTAAGAGACTTGGGCCTGAAATCCATTTCTGCTACTTATTATCTCTCTGACCTTGGACAAAGAACTTAATCTCTCTAGACCTCGATTTCATTATCTATAAAATGTGTAGGTTGGACAAAACCATTTCTTAAGTCCCTCTTTTGCTTTAAAATTATTATTCTGTAAAATGGAACCTGCCAACTGTTATTTTAAAACAGCCAAGGCTAACTTAAATATCCTGTTAGAGGGAATGGAACTCAGGATGAATTGGTTTTGATGGGGAGCTGCATGCTGGGCAAGATCCCTTCCATTGTAGTCAAGGGAAGGAAGACAGGCTGAGAGTGGAGGTTGGGGGGTGGGATCTAAAGTAAAAAGTGCCATGAAGCAGGGTTCTGGATTCAAAGAAGAATTTTGGGAACCGAAAGAGAGAGAGACAAGGGAAAACAGACCTCCCATGCTTCCTGGTTTAGTTTAGGGGTGACCTATTAGTGAATCAAGAGCAGTTTTTTCCCCCCAGGTTCAAGTCCTTTTATGCTAGGTCCCAGGTACAGTTCTTTGTTGTCCACAAATATCAGATTGCTGGCCTGTAACCTTGACTGGATCTATGCCTGTGCTTCTCTGGCCAATGGTAAAGGGGATTCATGTGTCACTGTCTTTTCTTTTTCTTCTTTTGCCAATGGAATCCAAGATGTGGGCTGCAGACTGAAGAAGGGACACAGAGTGTACTCTGAAAGCCTGTACCAAAAGGTTCAGATCAATAAATACTAAGAACTGACCTTTGTTAAATCAGGTTAACAGCTTGTCAGGTTGAATCAGCTCTCATCTAGGGTTCTCACTCTGCCATTTGGAAAGGACTTACCATAAATAGCAAAAGAGGCAACAGAAGCAATTCTACAAGGAGCAGATGAGACAAAGCTGGGAAGGTAGTTAACATATTAGATAATAGGATACAAAAACAACTTGACTGGTGAGCATTGGGCTGAATCATAAGATTCAGGACCAATTGTATTTGTATTTTAAAAAATCAGCTTCAGAAGTTGAAGGTGGGGGTGGCATGGTTAGATGGTAGTTTCTCTGAAAAAGATCAAGGTATTTTCATGGACTACAAACTCAATATGAATCAGCTGTGTCACATGGCAGCCAAAACACAATGCACAAACATGAACATGTACATCATCCTCCCATGATCGTGCATTATAATTAAAGGCCTTGCTTCCAGGAATTGGGAGGTGATAGTCCCATGGTTCTCTGTCCTGCCTATACTACATGTGCAGTACAACATTGTAGGAAGAGATAAGATGGAGAAGATGGTAAGATGGAGAATATCCCAAGAAAAGCAACCAGTATGACCAAGGGCCTTGAGTCAAAGCCACTTGTTGACTAGTTGAAGGAACTGGGAGGGAGCACAAGAGGAGAAGGCACAGGGGAAAATGGGACAGTTGTCTTCAAGTACTTGAAAGCTTGGCACATGGAAGAATGGACTGACTTGGTCTCTTTGGTCCTAGAGGACAGAACTAGGAATAATCAGTGGAACTTGTAAAAAATATAAATTTATGTGTAGTATCAGTAAAACCCAACAATTGATGGGACAGCTAGTGGTACAGTGGATAGAGCCCTGGGTTTGAAGTCACAGGGACCTGAGGTCAAATCAGGCTTCAGATACTTATAAGATGTATAATCAGTCAAATAATTTCTATTTGTCTCAGTTTTCTCTATCTTCACGGGGATGATAATAATAACACCTATCTCCCAAACACCTATCTTCTGAGGATAAAATGAGATAATATATACGTAAAAAATATTAGTGCCTGGCATATAGTTAGGTATTTAATAAATGCTAGTTGAAAAAGCTTAAAAAATAATTGTTCATTTGTTTCAGTCATGTCTGATTCTTCTTGACCCCATTTGAGGTTTTCTGGAGAGGTCTGTCATTTCCTTCTTTCATGTTGCAGGTGAGGAAACTGAGGCAAACAGGGTTAAATGACTTGTCCAGGGTCATGCAGCTAGTGACTAAGGCCAAATCTGAATTCAGAAAATCTCCCTGAATCCATTTTTAGTGTACCATCCACTGTGCCACCTAGCTGACCCCTAATTGTCAGATTTTTCTGACGTGAAGCTTAAAGCTTATTTCTTTATTTTTACAAGTTCCACTGATTATTCCTAGTTCTGCTCCCTAGGAGCAAAGAGACCAAGTTGAACCCTTCTTCCATGTGACAAACTTTCAAGTACTTGAAGACAGCTATTCTGTTTCTTGCTGTGCCTTCTCCATTAAAAATGGAGTCACTCCATTAAAATGGAATAATAATAGCAGCTAGCATTTATATAGCACTTTAAGTTTTGAAAGGTATTTTATAAATGTTATATCATTTTTATCATCAAAACTACACTGGGAAATAGGTGCTCGTCCCTTGCATTTTACCAATGAGAAAACAGGCAGACAAAGGTTAAGATTTACACCAATAATGCGTACGTTTGTCCTTCGTTGCTGAAGAAGGCTATGCCATCAGAAAAATAATGACATGACTTTGTTTTGAGTGAGGGAGGGGTACACCAATAATAAGTATTTGTGGTAGAATTTGAACTTATATCTTCTTGACCCTAGGTCAAGCTCTCATCGAGAGTTCTCACTCTGTACCACCTAGCTGCTTACATGGAAGCTATATGGCAATATGGAAGCTGCATGTCAACATGGAAGCTGTACGCCAATATGGCAGCTGTATGCCAATATGGAAGCTGTATGCCAATATGGCAGCTGTATGCCAATGGCCATAATGGGCTATCTTGGGAGATGGTTAGTCTTCTCGGCGGAAGTCTTCAAGTAAAGAGTGGAAGACCCCCTGTGAAATGTGTTGAAGAGATTAAAAACCGAGGTAGCTGCTGAATTTCCTTCTCACTCTGAAATCCTCTGATTTCATACACAATAGGATTCTTTACTGACATTTATATGATGTTAAGAAACTTAGGGCAAGATCAGTATGTCACCATGGAGGATTTATGGGAGTACATGGATAGGACTTACACAAGATGAGAGTTGTAAGCTACTTCACTGGCAATCATAGGCATCTGTATTCTAGTACCAAAGTAAAAATTCTCTGACAGTAACATCTTCTTCTGACTGCATGGAGTCCAGTGATTGCAGTAAAAACCAGAAAGTTCCAAATGATTAGAAATAATTAATTAGAGAGAAAAGACAGCAGATACTAGAGATCATAAAAATTGCTATCATTCTCACGAGTACTGAGTCTAATTTAAAATAAAATACTCAAAGGTAGGGGCACCTAGGTGGCATAATGGATGGAGCACTGGCTTTGGAGCCAGGAGGACCTGAGTTCTAATCTGACCTCAAGCACTCACTAGCTATGTGACCCTGGGCAAGTCATTTAACTCCTTCCCCCCCACGCAATATTCAAAGGTAAAAAAAATTTCCTAAATTTCTCTTGTGTGGTAGAGTGCTTCTTATGTAGCTCCTTCCTTTATTTAGCTCTTTCAGCATCAAAAATGGTTATCCAAAAGATGGATTTTCAGACTAAAGAATAACTAGGTATGTTTAGAATCTCCCACAAGCTTGGGAGTCAGTATATGTAGAATCAGTGATGACAGTAAGTAAAAAGTA
Organism: Notamacropus eugenii; assembly: GCF_028372415.1. Taxonomy (NCBI): domain Eukaryota; kingdom Metazoa; phylum Chordata; class Mammalia; order Diprotodontia; family Macropodidae; genus Notamacropus; species Notamacropus eugenii. The sequence goes on from NC_092872.1 coordinate 584,338,992, forward strand.
ATTTTATTAGTGTGTGGAGGAAGCCTTGGAGGAACCCCAGTTTCTGCCCACTTTGCAGTAATTGACTTAAATCAATCAATGAAATTTTAACATATGTTTAGTGGGTCCCCATCTGTGAGGAGTACAGGGGGCTTGTGTGTGTGTTACTCACAGGTCCCAGCAGACTGTTGACACCAAGGCGACTGTACAGATCCTTTTCACCATGGACCCTCCCCTCCCCCGATTCTGGTCTCTTCTACAGTGTTAGAAAAAAGTCAAAGGCTTGTGTTGTTTGTTGGCTGTAGAGGCTGTATCAGCTTCTGCTTCCTTCTAGAAGAAGGGTATCAGATGAGCTTAGCAATTATACAGACACATACACACGTGTATATGTGTATGTATATACACACATATGTACATATATAGAGAGAGATCCATGATATATAGATATTGATATAGATATATATCCATGTGGTACTTCCATTCAACATTATCAGTTATGGAATATCACAACTATGTTCATTCCATCCAACTGATCTCTCTGTGTCTGCTTCCCTGTCCCATCCTACCAAGAGGCTGTTGAGCTGTTGAGCTTGGATGGGATGATCAGAGTTGTCCATGGGGTACAAAATAAAGAGGGAACTCCTCTTCTTGCTTCTCCTGCCCAGAATGTTATGTGTGTAAGTACCCATATCGGTGTGTGTAAAATCTATGATTTCATTGGTATAGAGAATTCCTGACATAAAAACTCAACTGATATAAATTATTTATAACTTTTCACTTTAGAGAGATGTCTCAGGGCATTGAGAAGCAGTGACTCTCCAAAGATGCATGCACACATATGTCATATGCATACAAAACATGTAATATACCACAGTACAATTCTCCATAGATGTCTATACATAAACGTATATGTGTATATTTCACACATTCATGGCACATATAGTATAGACATGCCAAATGAGATGGGCACACACATGCATGTCAATACACATGTGACACAGTGCAACATAAAGTGAACCTGCATGTGACATGCATAGGTACATGATGCAATCATTAATACATGGAGTACATACATGTACATATGCTATGTGCATCTGGAGGGTCATGTTAGTCATAATGTATAGTACATATATCACAGTCCATGCATATACACACACATGAAATTATGTACATGTGATACATTCATGGCAGGCATGTCATAATGCAGGTAGCATGTATGTATATACATATATCCTTCTGTAGGGAGGTCATGCATATGTGCATACATATGTATGTGTATATATGTGTGTATGTATATACACACATCTATAGAATACTATGCCTGTGTGACATACATACCTATATGTTTGGGTATATGTGTGTGATTTCACTGATATAGGAAAGTCCTGACATTAAAAACTCTCTTAACTGATTCAGAGTGACAATTTATCTTTAACTTCTATTTGAGAGAGATTTTTGAGGACACTAAGTAGTTGAAAGTCATGTCCATTGTTACACTATTCCTGTGTGTCAGAAGTAAGGCTTGGTCCCAGATCTTTCTAACTTTAGTGTCAACCTTCTATTGACTATTCCATGGAGTCTTTTTTATATATACCCAACCAGTCATATTTAAAAAAATTAAGTAACTCTGGAAGTTTCTTCCCCACTGCTACCCATATTGTATCTGGGTACACAGTATATCTAATTCAGAGAAAGAGAGAGAGAGAGAGAGACAGACAGACAGAGAGACAGAGACAGAGACAGAGAAAGAGACAGAGACAGAGACAGAGAGACAGATAGAGAGACAGAGAGAGAGAGAGAGAGAGAGAGAGAGAAAGAGAGACAGAGAGAGAGAGAAAGACAGAGACAGAGACAGAGACGGAGACACACAGAGACAGAGGCAGAGATGGAGACAAAGACAGAGACAGAGGCACAGAGAGAGACAGAGACACAGAGACCTACAGAGAGATGGCAACAGAGAAAAACAGAGACAGAGGTGGAGAGAAGAGAGTTTGTGTGTCTGGAAGACCAAAGTGGCACCAATCATATGGAGCCTGCTGCATTAGATAATTTGAAAATCTTCAGTGATCACACACATAGATCTGAGAGATCTAAAGGCGCACAGCTGTAGTCTCAGAACATTGACTGTATTTATCATCTGTCTGTGCGCAGAGCAAATCTTGGCTGTCTGCTGTTTCATATATCTGAATATAATTACTTCTGCTCCTCATCACCTCTGGAATGGGCTTTCCAAAAGGATTAATGGAACCTAAGAGAAATAAACCTTTCCTCCTCCCACTTGTGGGACAGAAAGACAGCAAGGTTATTAACTTAGACATGCTGTTTCCTTTTCCATGTTTTTTTGTTTACAAAAATCCAACCTACCATTTCATCTAAAATAGAGATACACACACCTTTCAAAATAAAAGCAATTGAGAGGTGATGCTCAGGAAACTTCAAGTACAAATAGAGTCATTGCTGAATTTGATGAAAAGAAAACAAATGATGTGTGTGTGTGTGTGTGTGTGTGTGTGTGTATTTTTTGCTGGCTAATATGGTACTTCTAGAAGCTCATTAAGTTGTCAAAAATGTAAAATGATGACTCATTGTGAACTCCTCCCAACCCCCCTCCCTTCCCCAATTTGCCTGTGGGTTGAAGGAATGTATACTGATTTGGGTAAAAGAAGAAACTTGTGGTTTCCATTATAGGCTGTAAACATGGAGAGCTGGAAGCCTCGAGAGTGCTATCATCTCCCGCCACACACATGCTTTATATACAGTACAGCTTGGAAAACAGATTGGGAGAGCATTCTGTTTACAACACCAAACTAACGCAGCTAATGGAGGACTGACTTGTCCAGGGGACTTCAGGCCTCTTCTTCCCATAGCCAAGCGAGGGTGCAGTCCTGGTGTCTTTAAAACAAAAATGTCAAGAAAGGAGTTGGGGTTATAGACACTGATCTTACCCAAGAGAAAGCTTGTCTGGTCAATATCCAGTGTCTGAAATGTGCTTTTGCATATTACTTCAACATCGAATGAGTTCCTTTTCGTTAAACAGGTGAAAAGGATCTCTGGTTGGCATGTATTTCAGGCTCATACTTCCTTTCCTTCCTTTTCTTAAAGTAGGTTTAATGATGGCCATCAAAGTAGGTGATGATGATACCATATTGATTTTATGGTGAATGGGAGGGAGCAGGAGGAAATAAGCATTTATATAGCACCTACTGATACTATGCTAAGAACTTTGTACAAATATTATTTCATTTGATCCTTACAACATCCTTGTTAAGTAGGAGCTTTTATTATCCCCATTTGACAATTAAGGAAACTGAGGCAAATAGAGGTTAAGGGACTTATCTAGGGTCACACAGCTAGTAAGTGGCTAAGGCTAGATTTGAATTTAGGTCTTTCTGACTTCAGGTCCAACACTCAATCTACTGTACCCCCGTCTGCATATGGGTTGGGGTATAGGAGTGGGGAAAAAGATGGTGGAAGAGAAGTGTGAAGGAGATAAACTAGGGAATTGATGGTAATGATGATGATGGTGGTGGTGACCATGGTTGGTAGAACTTACAAAAGCTAAGCAAATGCTTGGTTGCATAGGTTTACTGGAACAATATTTAGCACTGGAAATACGGCTAGGAAAATGTGCCCTATTAGGGCCAGATGCTCCATGAAGAATGAATTCCCTCCAGAATGTCTGCCACACTTTTATTTCACATTGTGTTTGGAGGGTCAATCAATCTTTAAGTGATTTGCTGGTATGCAGCAACAACCTACTAAATGCAACCAAAGGACTCAAAGTAAGCACAGGTCCTTGGTTTATCTTACCCCCCTGGCAGCATCTGACCAGCTGTTTTGTACTAAATGAGTAATCATTCATCCATTTGAAAGGCTTTGGGGAAATAAAGGTAAAAAAAGAAGCTTGCATTTTATTAGCGTTTGCAAATATTTTATTTTGTATTTTGTTTTTCCCAGCTCTTTCAAATTCTAAGAGAGGCCTTGTAGGCAGTACTAAAATTCTTTTCAGCCAGGACATAAGAAGTATTAGAGTTGGTGATTTTGCTCAACCTAAATGAATATGTTTTCCTCTCTCTGAAACCTCTCTCTGAAAAGTGTAATTTCTTGCCACCTCCTCCTTTCTGTCCCCAAATTCTGATTCTTTCTATTAGGCTCCTAAAAATGAAATCTAGATTTGGTTGTCATTTTAAATTATTTAACACAATAACAAAATGTGATTTGGCTTCTCTCTTTTTTTTTTTCTTGCCAGTCAATGGTTGGATGGGAACTAATGTTATGAAAATGCTGGTTTTTCAAAAAAATATAAAATAGATTTTAAAAGAGATTTTTGCTTTGGTCTGTGGATAATATGAAAGACTTTATTGTATAGCTTTGGAGATGAGTGCCTTGATGATCCCCATTAGGAGAGATCTCTCTGTCTCCTCTCTCTCTCTCTCTCTCTGTCTCCTCTCTCTCTGTGTCTTTTTTTTAAAATGAAATCTTTTCATTTGATGCTGGTGCATTAACCACCAAAATAGTTGACTTGAAAGAAACCAAATCCATCTAGATTCAGTATTCAATAAGCTTTCTATGGTTTTAGCTTCTATTAATTCACTTGCAGGTATAGTTAACCATAGGAACCAAATGTCTTTTAGGATGAGGCTAATGAGGTCAAGGTTGTGGGTTCTGTCCCTATGTTGGGTGAATCACTTTAGCCAGAAACTCTGTTCCCGTGCTCAAGGTTGCTTTGCTGACTTCGAACTACGCCTTCAAATGTGAGAAGGATAGCTGAAATTGTCCAGGATGTCAGTGACTCAGTATAACTCAGCCCTATTGCTAGAATAATTGAAAGGCATATGTCCAATTCGATTCATTTCAACAAGTATTAATTAAACACTTACCATGTGAAAACCATTTGGCATTGTGATGGGTTTTGGGGATACACAATGAAAAATTTACCTTTTTTTGAATAGTTTGTATTATATAGTTATTCCTTCAACATTGTGGTTAGGGGCCCCGCATCCCCCCCAATCTGGAAAATCCACATAAAATTTTTTGACTTTCCCTTCATACTAGAGAAGTCTTCCAGCTTCTGTATTTTCTTGTTATTATACAATACTTTACATATATTTTATGCATTTCTTAGTTCCTAAACCTTTTCTGTGTTATCTGCTGGCCTTCATGTGTTGTCTGAGGCTTGCTCAAAACTTTCCCCAAATTCACATTTAATTTCTTATGCTGCCCTGCAGTATATTGAAACCACGATGGGGAAAGTCATAATGTGGAAGGAAAAACTGTACTGGTGGGGTGGAATGATGTTCTTTGGTGATGATGCATTGAAGATGGATCACTATACTATGAAGAACTACCTATTTAATCAAATATAGTAATGCTCTAGGCATGTAACTAGAGAGGAATATAACTGAATTGAGAAGTGGTGGGGGCAGTACTGTGGAAAGGAGGCAGGGCATGTTGGGAGAGGAACACTACTGATTGGAGTGAAGATGAAGATGTTGGTTTGTGTGGTATTCAGGAAGCAATGTTGACCTGGCCTCCTATATGTAGATAATGGACTTCTGCACCCTTATCTTATCTGGACCAGTCTAATACCCAGTCATGTCAGCTTCATCTTTATGGATTCAGTTACATGGAGTTAGCAAGACCTTAGCTCATAGCTGCACTCTGATATTTAGTAACTTTGTCTAGCTTCAGTTTCTTCATCTGTAAAATGGGGAAAATAATAGCACTTACCTTGAAGGGTTGTTATGGGGATCAAATGAAATTTATATGTAAAGTCAGTGTTACAAACCTCAAGTACCACATAAAAATAGCTATTTTTATTGTTAATACTTGTCCCAGTCACCATTATTATTATCTAATATTGTCCCAGTCTGACACCATCCAAACTCAGACAGCACTGGGTATCTGAGAACTGGTGACTGATTGCATTTTGGGATTGATGAGAAATGATTCCTGCTAATTGGCAATTTGTATGAAGTAGGGAAACCAAAATGTAATGAGGCTATCTTAGTAAAACAGGTAAGTGTATAGGAAATTACTTTTGGTTCACTAATCTGATCTGCTTGTTGGAGGCTAATTTTTTACTGATGAGATTCCCTCTGCTTTCTCATTCTGTTGACCTGGTGATGTTACATGCCATTGAAATCCATCCTATTGTTTGTTGGTTTTTATTCTGACTTGGTTTATTCTTTATTTTCTTCAATATGTTAATGTTGACCCTAACAATAATCTGTAAGTTCCTTGAGAATAGGGATTGTTTCTAGGCACAATAGGAGTGTTTGGCAGAGAGCAGATACTTAATAAATGCTTATTTACTTAGAATAGGAGCAGGACACTGACCTACTAGATGTATATATTCATCTGATATTTATTGGATACTTAGTATGTGCAGTTTAATGCAATTCAACAGACATTTATTAAGCACCTACTATGTGTAAGGAACTGGGTAAAGTGCTAAGGGAGAATATCAACAAAAATACCTTGGCTCTCTGCTTAGAGAGTTTTCTTTTATGTCTATTGTTTAGCTGTGACTGGAACTGTCCAGCATCATTCCCTGGGAGAGGTCATAAATAGGTAGTTTACGTATAGAGGTTAATGAAGAGGGTGAAATGTAAGAGGGGACCAGAGTAGGTATGGAGTAAAGCCAAGAAACTCCACAAGAGATAATTATTCAAAGGAATAAAACAAATGAAATAGAAAACAAGAAATGCAATATAAAGAGAGAAGATTCATTCTAAACTTTTTTTTGGGTCCAGACTTGTGATTTGTTTTTAATTTGGAAGAAGTTCCAGTATGAAAATCCCTTCTACCAATGTAGGTCAGCAACTCATCTATAACTTAGAGTCTTAAAGAATTGTCTGGGGACACCAACAGAGTATATGACTTTCTGGTTATCACAAAGCTAATATACCTCAGATGTGGGATGTGAACCCAGGTCTTCCTGACTCTAAGGCCAGCTCACTAACTGCTTTGCTGTTTTACTGCCTAAACTTAATCATCGGTCAACAAATGTTTATTTTGTACTTAGTATGTGCACTCCGTATCAGTTAATTTGTTAGTTATTCAAAATACAAAACTCCATTCTTGTTTTCTATAAATTTATGATAAAACTGAGGGGATAAGATATAGATACATCCTAGAATTTCCATAGCACCTGGACTCTCCTCCCCTTGGAATGGACTATTACTACACTTGTGTCCCGCTTCCCCAAAACTTTCCCTTCCCCTTCCATTGGTGAGTTCTTTCCAGGGCTTGCATTTTTGGTAGGGCCTAGGCCTGCATATTCTCATTTCCCTCTTGGACCTATTCCTGACTTTCTGCACTTTAAAACTGTGCCCCTGTGTCAGATACCTTCATCCCCTTCTCCCATTTTCAGCTTCCTTTTGTGTATTATCTTCCCCAGAAAGTTAGATTAAAAGCTCCTTGAGGACAAAGACTGTCTTTCTTTTTGCTTGTATTTGTATCATGGGTCTCCTTCCTTCATGAAAAGATAATATAATCCAAGGTGATAAACAAAGCTGACAGAATGGTAGAACATTAATGTTATAAGAATTAGGAGAAATTACTATGGACTGGTGTCATCCTGGAGAGATCTCATAGAGAAGGTAAGAATCTTATCTGGCCCTTGAAGGATGAATAGGATTTGAACAAAGAACCAGAGGTGATTCTACATAGGCAGAATGGAGTTAAGTTCCCTATATAGTGCTAATGATCCTCTGACTTTCTCAACCTAATTAAATGAAGCTTTAAGGCATTAGCACTTAACTATCTAGTCTTGAGTTTAAAGTCCTAGTATTCATAGTCAACAACAATTTCATAGTAGATCATAGACCCAGGACTTGTTGACAGTTGACAGTGCCTGAAACATTCTTTTAATCTCTTTGCATCACTATGTAAATGAGTTTTCTGTCCTCACTCTCATTGTGACAGAACTTATTAATTTATATTTTAGGCATGATAATATAACTGTACGCTAATGGCATGTTCATATTTACTGGTTGGAAATTTATGAGTTTTTTCACACTAGCCAAAGTTACCCATATGAATCCCTATGGAAGAGTGGGAGAAGAAACCCAAAGTAAGCCTGCTATTTAACTTGTCATTCAGGGAGAAGAGCAAATGCCATGTGGTTGGCTTGTAAATCAAGTCCAGATTGCCAACTGAATTTGGTGGTCTTGGTTATTATCCAGTAGTCCAAGGCTCAGGAGCCTGACAAGTAGAGTTATTTTGCCACAGTGATATTCTAACGTCTGGCCAATTGGCTCTATTAATGACGAAGAAGGCCAGTTCTGAAGGATGAATTGCTGAGCAATGGGAGAGAAAAAGAGAGAGAGGGTGGTCCTCCTGGGTTGGATGTCAGGTCAATGGTAGGGCAGGGTGGGGATGCATGGACTGCAGCTTCCTACACAATGCCTGACCTTGGTTTAACCAGACACTGTTATTTCCCGGGACTGCTGTTTTCCTCCTTCCCCATCAGCATGATGCTGAAAATAAAATAGGATTTGATGTTTTTGGGGAGGGGGGAAGCATTTTAAAAGGGAAAGTAAATAGCCACACATTATGTAGAAAATAAACAAAACATAAACCTTTAATATCTGATATTCATAGGAAGATTAAAACAGATGTTTAAAAAAAGACTTCATAAGCTACCACAGCTGCACACCAGCATGTCAGTTCTAAATACTTGAAAGTTCTAAACATTAACTATTTTGTTTTTTCAACGTTTATAACCTTTTTTCCATCTTTGCTCTGCTATATCCTAATGATAAAGTTTTGTGTTGTTAAAAAGGATTGGTTTATGAGAACAGGATGTTTGTATTAAATATTAAATAGTCAAGGCTTCCTTCAACTGAAGGTCTCAGTTTGGCTTCAGTTTTGATCAAAATAGACAAACCTTACATTCCTGTATAACTATAGATATACACGGAGTTTGTCAAATCTTGATAGTGTTGCCTGGCACTGTGCCAAGAACAGATTAATTGGTTAATGTCTGCAAAGTTCTTTGAAGATACAAAACACTGTGTAAGTTTTAAGTAATATTTGGAATCAAGCTAGCCCTTAGAGGCCCAAAGTGAATGGGGAACAAACTACTCCCGGAAATTCAACTTACTTTCGAGGAGTAGATTGGTTGTCCAGCTGAGCTGGATGGAACTTTTCTTGAGAATCATTTCAAGTGCTAGAAATAGCCTTCCAGATAGAGTCTGGTCACTGTCACCTGTCCATATTGAGAGGTTAACCAAGAGCTAAGTGCTGGCAGATTGAGTGGTGGATGATTCCTGACATTCAGGGGCTGTGTATTGGCCAATAAGTTTTCATTTATGTCCTAGACTATCACCCAAGGGGAAGCATGACACAATGGAAAGAGCTAGATATGGAGTCAAGGGATCTGGATTTGAATCCTGGCTTTATAGCTTACTTGTATGACCTTCAGAAAAATCCCTTTACTTCTGTTTCTTCATCTGAAAAATGATCGAGTTGGACAAAATGACATCTCAGGTCCCTTCTAGCTCCAAATCTATGAATTAAATTTTGAGGATATTTAAACAAGAAGGTTTCAGAAATTTCTTTCCTGGAGATCTCTAAGCTAGCTCATTTGTCCCAGAAAATTCATGCATTCTACCTACATATATATGTATGCTATATGTACATAAACATGTATATACATACAATATACACATATGTATGAGTGCTTGCATGTAATTTGCATGTGTGTTTACATAGATAATAGCAAAAATATCCAAAGGAAGAAGTATAAAATATATTGTACCTTTGGCAGATATATCTAAACCTAGTGTTAAGGGTCACTGGAAGAGGTAAATAGAGATCTACTGGCTTTGACTGTCAGTCTGTCAAGAGGCATTTATTAAGAGCCTACCATGTACCTTATTAGGTTAAAAGTAAGTAATACAGTTGTTGGAGAGTCTGGCATAGAGTCAGGAAGACCTGAGTCCAAATCTGGCCCCCTACATTTATTAGCTGTAGGATCCTGGGCAAATCATTTAACCCTGTTTACCTCAGTTTCCTCATCTGTGAAATGAGCTGGATAAGGAAATGTCAAACCACTCTAGTATCTTTGCCACAAAAACTCCAAGCGGGGTCACAAAGGATCAGACACTACTGAAAATGATTGAACAACAACATTTGTCAAGAACTGTGTAAAACACTGGAACTGTTATCTGTGACTAGAGATAGGCTCTTGACTAAAGCAGAGCGGCTCTGAAGAACCAAATTAAAGACAACTGGTACCAGTGCTTGAAAAACAGATTTTAAAAGCATTTATACAGGCTTGTCTAAAGAGAAAGGAAAATTATGGCTTGTCTGCAATTCTCTGCATTTACCATTAGCTCCCAAAGATTTGTAGTAGTACATGAAGTTCAACAAACAGATATTAAGTGCCAACTGTGTACATTAGGTTAGATGCAAATTTTAGATAAGATATGGTTCCTGCCCTCAAGAGGCTTGTAAACTAGTAAGGGGGAAGACAAGAATACAGGTTATTATAAAGAATAATATTTTATAAATACATTGGAAACTTACAAGGCAAATGTTATGAAGGAATGAATGAATGGAAACATGTATTAAGTGCTTATGCCAAGAATTATACTAAGTGCCCAGGAATGCAAATGTAAAAAGGAAGAGAGTCCCTACCCTCAAGTACCTTACATTTTAAGAGAAGACAACACACAGGGGAGTAGTAGCCAGGGGAGGGTAATTTGGTCTGAGGAGTTACTGCAATAAGTGGAACCACAGGGAAATTGATTGATGGGTCCTTTTCAATAAATGACAGTATTGATTTGATTGTTTAATCAGTGGTGGAATGCAATGGAAGAAATGGTAGTAGCATGGTATGAAGAACCAGCCAGAGAATGGTGTGGTTTGGGTTTGGTTGGGCTACATATGATCTTGCATCATATCTCTATTATAATTCTAAAAGGGAAAATTGTAACTCTGTGTGTGTGTGTGTGTGTGTGTGTGTGTGTGTGTGTTGTGTTTTGGTTTGTTATGTGATTTCTCCCATTTATTTTAGGTCTTCTACACAGCATGACCATAATGAAAACGTATCCTATAGGAACATATGTGCAGATCCTATATAGAATTGTATGCCATCTTGGGAAGGGAGGGAGGTGGTGGGGGGCAAGTAGGGGGAAAAAATCTAAGTTTTATGGTAGTGATTGTAGAGCATTAAAAATAAATAAAATGAATATATTAAAAAAAATCAATGACCACTGAAGATGGAGATCAGTCAGTTTGTTACGGATTGGTTAGATTCATGGAATTTGGGGAGTTCCTTCTAACTCCAGGACATTAGAGTTCAGTGGGATGTTACAGAGTTTCTATCTTTTAAGTACCTTTTGTTCTGATTTGTGGGCTAAAAGATTGGAGAAGACCAGACAAAGTGCCGTGTTCAGTTGAAGAAATGACCCTAATGCCTTCCATCATTTAAAAAGAAAGGAAATGAGACTCCTCTCGAAGTTTCAAAACATAAGAAATCTCACAATTTTTATTTTCTTTGGAACTTGTTCAATGTTTTGTTTTGTTTGGTTTTTTGTTTGTGTATTTGTTTTTGCTTCTTTGCATTTCTTGGTTCCAGCTGGGATGGAGCTCCACCAGAGAGAGAGCTTATGCTTGTGATATTGCAAGCCTGACTGGAAACAGGCAATCTTATCAATTCAGAGACTTCCAGCCTAATTTCAAGGTCTCAGAAAAGCTTGAATATGGTTTGGACACGGCTCAAAGACGACTTTCTTGTCTCCTTAACCAGGAAGCTCCCATTATCTTCCCCGGCTGGTGAAGAAAACTCGGTTCAGAAGTCTTTCATGGGCATATAAAGTAGAGCTTAGATGTCATCTACTCCAACTTCCTCATTTTATGGTTATGGTGACTGAGGTCCAGGGAAACTGACTGACTTATCCAAGGTTATACAGGTATTAAGGAGCAGAGGCAGTATTTGAATGCTGGTCCTCTTAATCCAAATAAAAAACCTTTTATTCCAGCAGCCATATTGCCCTGAGAAATTTAGAAGTCTGTATTTCTAATAGAAATACTCTTGGAGACCTGTAGGTAAGGGGGAAGAAAAAAAGGGAAAAACTAAAATCTACTTACCTGGAAATATCCCAAAGCCTGTTGAGCAACTATATTGTATAGTTTTGATGCCATCATGCTGAGGAAAAATGGAATTGTCTAGATAACCTTCAGGGTTCCTGCCAGATCCTGTGATTCCTATGCGGCTTCAAGTAGGAAAACATGCCTTGGGGCTGGCCCTGTTGTAGGCCTGTTATATGATTGCTTACAAGGTATTTTTTGAGGGATGTCACCAGACCTTGCCTATCCCTAAACATTACCCCAATATGTCTGAAGTTGTCACCATTAGAATGACAATTTCTTTCTTTGGGTTATGGCATTATTTTCTGAAGATGCTTATTAAAAAGTTCATTTATTATGAGATGTTTGGGGTAAGTTGCAAGCTCTTTAGGCCTTGGTTGACTCATTTTTAAAATGGGGATAATTATATTTTACATCTCTGGAGGTGACAAGGTGGATCAAGCTTTTTTTTAAATTTTCTTCTAGGATTAAGAATTCTTTCTTTTTCAGAACCATTAGCCTATCAACCAAGATTAATTCATCAGAAACACCATGAGTCAGCTATCTAGTATAAATATGTTTCTTGAGAAAAGAGGACATAGAATAGTTAAGTTTTGATGGAAGAAGGAAAAGAAAAGATGGTTAAGAAAAATCCTAAGCATGGACTTTGGTGGTCCTACCTGATATATTGTATTAGGGGACCATGGACAGCTGTAGACCATGGTTAGAAGGAGTAGCACAAGGGCATTCAGTGAAACACTGAAACAAAGTAATAAGAGGGGAGTGGGGAGCTGAAAAGGGTTGGAAAACATTAAAGACAAACTCTTCACAGGTCTGTCTAAGCCCGGCCCTGACTCATAATGAGTCAGGAGATATACTGAATATTCTCGGAATACTCCTAATTTCAGAGCAACATTAAAAATCAAGTGGATGATTTCTCGGTAAAGCTCATTTAAAAAATTTTTTTTTAATATCTTGAGCTGTACTCCAGGTCTGAGCATTGCAATCCCCTGGAAATTGATGAATGCTGAGTGGCTCAGCACAATACAGATTTAAGCTGTAGGAGAAAGGCTTCAAGGGTTCCTAAAGCTTCCTCCCCAGCTCCCCTTCCCTTCCCTCCCTCCCCTCCTTTCCCTTTCCCTTCCCTTCTTTTCCATTTTCAAGAGAAATTACAGTTTTTCCAAGTAGCAGTTGGTAGTGATTTTCTCTTGTGCTTCACAGTCACACACTACAAAGACTTTTTCTCTACAGTATTTCAAGCTTACAACTATGAGGAATCATTTTCCATTTTTATTTTCAACTCCACTTTGGGGCTTTGTCTCTTCTTTACAGAAATGTTGGTTTCCATGGTAACCAGGCACAATGATTCCTCCTCCCCTCCGGTATAATAAAGGTAGACGTACATTGGGGTGACCTGAAATGAGACACTTAGCTCTATTGAAACTTATCACTTGTGTCTTGTGAAAAGGATCAAAGCGGTGGATATAAACCTGAGACACTGAGTGCCTCAGGAAAGGAAAGGAAAGAGAAATGAAGCTGACTGCCAGATATCCTAGAACTCAAAGGTTTAGGTTTCCAACAGTAGAAGTGTTTTGTTCCTGTTAGTCCCTACCAAAAACTCCCTCATATTTAATGATATGTCAATAGGAAATTATATAAATTTATATAATTATTACATAAATTAATGTATTTTATATTTAAAATTAAATATTAAATTAAATTAATATTATATATTAAATTTGAAATTAAATTTAAAACAAAATCATATGGGGTGGATGTGAGTTGGTGAACATGACTTAAAGAGTTTCACTTTCAAATCTTCACAATGAGTTATTTCTGGATGGTCCAAATGCAACTCTATATCATGGAATCATTATTTTCCATTTAACTTGAATTTTGTATTTGTATTTTCCTGCGTCCTTGGTGACCCATACTTTGTGTTTCAGGACAGGCTAGTCACCTCAAATATGAAAGGTGGCCTCATTACTCTCTTTGTATGTGAAAGACTGGGTCCATTTTAGAAGAGTGCGCATGGATCTACTGTTAGCACAGGTTTACCTCCATATATTAACACCGATAGTCATTTTGTGCTTTTACAGGGCTTTACATTTCTCAAAGAATCTTCAGTTATTCAACCTATCAGTTAGTAAGGATTTGTTGATATAAAGGATTGTAGGGGAAGAGAAAGGAATCATTGAGGCCAAATAAGAATCAAATGCAGTAATTCATGTATGAGATGTTGGGATATGAAGTAAGCTGGTGGCAGTAAAAATGGACTGATTGAATGAATTTAGATGTAAACCCTAACAAGATTTGGTGACTGGTTAGACTGATCTGGAGAATGAGAGAAGGATGTCAGTGATGACTGAAATTTAGAGTCTAGGTAACTAGTGCTTTTAATATTAAAGCTGAGAAGGAGTTTTCACATGTGTTATCTGTTGTAGAATCATATGACCATAGATTTATAGGACCAACTAGTCCAACCTCTTTATATAATAATATATAAGAAATAATAATGATGGTGATGACAACGATGATGATAATTAGCTTTTACATGGCACCTTAAGGTTTACACATGACAACATAGATCATCTCATTTGCTACATCATTTTTGGATGATTTTGTGAAATGAGAAGAGAAAATGATATTCTCCTTTCATGGTTGAGGATCCTGGGAACTTGGGTGACTGGCCCAGGATATAAGACAGTATCACGATGTCGCAGTCCTGGTAGAAGCAGAGCTAGGTTTCCTTTTAGTCCAATCCTCTTTCCATGTCCACATAGAAAGCCTATCTCATGCAGCTGTGCACAATATGTCACCTACTTGCTACTATTTCCTGACGTCACAGTGCAATGAAGGGCTTTGTTGCTTAAGGTTCAGATATAATGGATTCTAACAGCATCTTTTTGATGTCCTACTCTGTCAGTGGTTGACCATCTCAATCAAACTGTTTTCAGTGTGCTGAGACACCCTGTTTGCCATTCTTCTCTGTGTACATTTGGACAAACAGACTGGTGATGTAGCAGTTATAGCTAAGGTCAGGAATTCATTCTTGATAATCTTAATGTTCACACCTTGTCATTTAGCGTGAAATAGGACTGGAAGATGATGGCAAAATTCTTCTGACTGTGAAAGATCTGGATCCCCTAGCCACAGAAAATTTAGGGTCCTATTATTACTCTGTAAACCTTTTATGTTAGTCCAACATGGTTGCTCTACTTTATCCTTGTAACCACCACAGTCTGGCCCTGCCTTACCATACTGATTTTATATTCTTTCCCATGTATACTCACTTCTTGCTCTTCTTTGAATCAAACAGTTTATCTCATTCCTCTGAGCATTTATATAGGCCATTTTCCCATGCTGGAATGCAGCTCATCCCCATCAGTCAGAATTTCCATCTGCTTTCAAGACTCAGCTCCCATGCCTCCTCTCTAAATCTGTCCCTGATCTTACCAATTGTTAGTATTCTCTCCTTCCTCAAATTAGATTGTTGTTACTTATCTGTATATATATGCTAGTGTCTTTCCACCTCTAAATTACCTTGTATTTTATGTATTTTTGTATTTACTTAGGCGTATACTTTTGTTTCCCCTGATTGAATATGAACTTTTTGAAGCTCCTTGAAGGTGGCAACTGTTCTATTTTTATCTTGATAAATACAAGAAGAAGAAGCAGTATAGGGACAGAAGCCTGGAGTGCTCAATGCATGTAGACAAGGGAAAAAAAGACAAGTGGAAAAATAGTTGTGAGCCAGCTCCAGAGAAAAAAGTAGAGTTTGGAATTTTTGAGAAAGCCAAAATTCCTGAGAAAGAAGACTTGCTTCAGAAAAGTTCCCTAAAGCAATTAAGTGTGTAATAGCCTTGTTGGTCCTTGATGTTCCTGTGGCCTACAGCATTGCAAAACAGCAAGATTGGCAATAGCCTAGAGAAGGATTTAGATCTTTTGGCCTCAGTTCTATCATCTTCTCTCTCAGATTTCAGAAAGGTCGAAGGATCCATGCTAAACACTGAGAATGCCAACTCTGAGCTCTTCATTTTTCACTGCATCCATCATATCCCCTTTCCTGCTAGCCTGTCCTCCAATCCCCTCCCTCCTCAGCTTCTTTTTATGTATTGTTTCCCCCATTAGAATGTCAACTCCTTAGGGTCAAGGATTGTCTTTTTATTTTTCTTTTGGTTTGAATTTGTGTTCCCAACACTTAGCACAGGGCCTGGCATATAGGAAGCACTTAATAAATGCTTTTTGGCTGATTGACTATATCTTTAGGACCTATACAATGCCTGGTATGTAGTAAGAGCAGAATAATTGATTTGAATTAATGATTGATGTTACATCCCCTCAGTAAAAGGTAAGTTCTTGAAGTCTTGAATTTTCTCCCCTTCCCTTCTCAAGCTGTCTTGCAATCTTATATGAGTTCTACACCTACATTCTTATTGAACACATTTTCACGTTAGTCATGTTGCATAGAAATTTAAAATGAATGGGAGAAACCATGAGAAAAACCAAACCAAAACAAAACAAAACATAACACAAGAGAAAATAGTCTGCTTCATTTTGCGTTCTGAATCTGTAGTTCTTTCTCTGGATGTGGATGACATTTTGCCTCGAGTCCTTTGGGAATGTTTTAGGTCCTTGCGTTGCTGTGAAGGGCTAAGTCTATCAGAAACAATCATCGCACCCTGTGGCTGTTACTGTGTACAATGTTCTCCTGGTTCTGCTCATTTCACTCAACATCAGTTCATATAAATCCTTCCAGGCCTCTCTGAAGTCCTCCTATTCATCATTTCTTATGACTTTTGATTTTTTCTTTATATTTCCAGCAAATGGCACAGTGCCTCGTACATAGTAGTCACTGAATAAATGTTTGTTCAATTAAATTATTAGCTTCGTGAAGTTTGTTCTCATGTCAGAATGGTTGTCTCATGACTACGGTTTTCCACAGAGCCTTACTAGATTGCAAAATAGGTTATCATGTCAGTTATGTCTTTTAAAAGGGGGAGATTAACATATAGAAATTCACAGATGGCTATTGTGGAAATTTTTGAAGATGAATGTCACTAGAATTGAGTTGAATTACCCCACTCTCCATCACAGAAGAGGAATAGAATACTCTCTGCTGGATCCCTTAAGAACTATTGTATGAAACCAACATATATTAGCACCTACTATCTGCCAGGCCTTGCACTAAGTGCTGGGGATACAAAGAAAGGTAAAAAAACAGTCCCTGGTCTTAAGAACCTTATAGTCTAATGGGATGCAAAGAAATCTATCACAAGGTACTTCTTTGGTCTACTGGGAATCAGGTGGGTCTTGAGTCTTGATTGGTTGTTGTCTTTTTATCTCTTAGAGGACCAAAACGGCATCACTGTGTTGGATGTCCGACACAGTGTGTCCGACTGGCTGAACAGACCAATATGAGCTCAGGAGGCTCTACCACAGGTCAGAGCCCGGGCCTAGTACCATTATGGAGAACTTAAGGATTTTAGCTTGGACCTTTCCATGTATGGAAGATTGCAGTAAAGGGATGGGGTGCCAGATAGGGGAGGGAATTGTTCTAGAATAGAGACAGATTTTCATAAGAATATTGAGGCCAACAAAACCCAACAGGTTTGTTGTAGTTATTACTGAGTTGCTGTTTTACCAACAGTGGCCTGATTAGGGTGGCAGAACTTGACTCATTAGTGGCCATGAGCTAGCTCTATTGAAGGTATCATTCTGGGGATGTTTCTGCATCAAGGAAGATGACCTAAGACGTGTAAAGAACATGCCCAGAAGTCATGTGGGGCTCACTCCAAATTTGGAAGAAGGCAGCGCTATTCTTCAGTCTGAGCCCCAGGAACAGACTTTATTGAAATTTAGAAGTTGGTCCAAGAGGGACTACTTAAAATGAGCCAAGACATTGGCGCAAGTTATGAAGGGGGTTGAGAAAAAATGCCATGAGATTTAAAGCAGGGCCGATTGTTGCTACCTTCAAAAATATAGGAAAGAAAATGGAGTGGACCAAGTTATAGTTCTTTATTCATTCAGTCAGCCAATAAGCACTTATTAAATGTCCTTCTGTGCTAGGTCCAATGTCTAAACGCTCTATTGGCAGCAATCCTGGTTACAACACCAACATGTCACCAGGTATGCTACTTGAAGGCCACAATGAAGTAGATATTGGCCTTCTTGCCAAGCAGTTAGAGTAGAAGAACAGGGTGGAAAAATCGAGGACTCTGCCCTGTATTTATTGATCTTAAAACACTCATGCTTTATGTAATTTGTGTTTGTGATGACCAATTTAGTGCTCCTCTGGGATCCATCACTTAATTAGGGGGGAGAAAGAAGCCATTACTTGATTTATGTGTCTTAATTATTTGCAAGTGGTAGAATTGATTTTTCCTCTTTATGAATTTGTCTCCATTTGTGATCATAATAAAGTGCCATTAAAGCAGATGAAAGGTCAGAGGTCATCTTTTCTTTCCGTTTGATTTCCCCAAACTAGTGGATTATTTATGAGCCTTATTGTGCCTAGTGTCATGTTTCCCCTTTTTAAAAATAGCTATATCAATACTAAAGATGAGACCCTATACATCTCTGAGACTTCACGTAGGCTCCATCTGTGAAGCTTGAAGTGGACTAAGATAGAGAATGTGGAAACTTGGTTGATATGAACATTACCATAGATATTAGCTTGGGTAACAACTAGTCTCAAATAGGGCAATTCACCAATTAGATGGCACAGTGGATAGAGTGTCAGGCCTGGAGTTAGGAAGCCTCTCATTTTCCTAAGTTCAAATCTGGCCTCAGACACTTACTAGCTGTGTGACCCTTGGACTAATCACTTAACCCTGTTTGCCTCAGTTTCCCTACCTATAAAATGAAATAGAGAAGGAAATGGCAAACCACTCCAGTATCTTTGCAGGAAGACCCCAAATGAGATCACTAAGAGTCAGATGTGACTGAAATGACTAATCAGCAACAAAAAACTTTCAGATACCCTACACTGTTTTTAGTTTCTCTCATCCAGTGTTGGGGGATGGCAATCATTCTCAAAGAAAACCCATAGTTAGTTTCCCACCCCCTCAGGGAAATAGTAGTAATGAGACTAAAATGCAAACTTGGGGTGTTTATTTCTGCCTCTCTCCATCTTTCACCTTTTTATATAAGATTATCCCTTTCTATAAATACATACAATATATATGTATGATCTTTATCAATCCATGATTCCAATATAGTTCTATAAACATTTATTAAGTTCCTACTCTGGATATGGCATCATATGAAGTGCCTGGGATACGAAGGGGAAAAAAACAAAAATCTGTGACCTCAAGGAGATTCTGATCAATTGTTGTTGAATTGTTTAAGTCCTAACCCACTCTTCATGACCCCATTTTGGGGTTTTCTTGGCAGTGGTTTGCATTTCCTTCTCCAGCTCATTTTACAGATGAAGAAACTGATGCAAATAGGATTAAATGACTTGCCCAGGGTCACACAACTTTTAAATGTCTGGGGCTGGATTTGAACTCTTGAGGATGAGTCTTTCTGATTCTAAACTCAGTGGTCTGTCCACTATACCAACTAGCTACCCAACTTCTAAATTACTGGGAGCATACAGCATGGAAATAGATAGGTAACACATGACAATTCGAGGGAGGAGAGGGTACTATTAGGGGGTTGAGAAAGGCGTTCTGTAGAGGCAACTAGGTGGCACACTGGATAGAGTGCTGGGCCTGGAGTCAGGAAGACTGAGTTCAAATGCAGCCTCAGATACATGCTCGATGGCCATGGCCAAATCACTTAAAGTTTCTCTGCCTCAGTTTCCTCTACTGTAAAATGGAGATAATAATAGCAATAGGGTTGTTGTGAGGATTAAATGAAATAATAATTGTAAAGCACCTAGCACAATAAGTGCTTAATAAATGCTTGTTCCCTTTCCCTTCCCTTGTAGGAGATAGCACACGAGGTGAGTCTCGAAAGAAGCTAAAGATTTTATAATATGGAGGTAAGGAGGAACATTATTGTAGGCCTCATGCAAAGGGACAAAGATGGAAGATAGAAAACCTTGCTTGGAAAATGATAATTTTGTTGGGTGAAATAACATAGAATATCTGAAGGGCAGTAATTTATAACAAACCTAGAAAGGTAGATTCGAGTCAGATTTTGAAAGGCCTTAAATACTACACTGAGTAAATTGTTTTTGATGCTAGGGACAATAGGTAGGTATTGGATGTTGTTGAGTGCTTGAGAGACATGGTCAGGGTTTTTGCTTTAGGAAGGTTAATTTGACAACTATATGGAAGAAGGCTTAACAAGAAGGGACAGCAGGAGCCAAAAGTCCAGTAAAAAATCTGTTATAAAAGTCCAAAAAAAAAAAAGGTTATCAGGGCCTGAACTAAGGTTGTATCTGCATGATTGCAAAGGAGACAGATGAGAATACCTAGGAGAAGGTTTAGAGTTAGGACCACTTTATTTCATCTTCCTACAACAAATGGAACACTTTTGTTTGTATATATAAGTGAATACAAATTATTTTTATTTTTATGTTTTAGAAATTTTTTATGAACTTTCAGTGTTTGGATGGGTCTATGTATATCCCATTAGGGGCAGGTAGGTGGCATAGTGGAACGCAGGACCTGGAATCAGGAAAACTCATCTGAAAGTTTGAGAGTTCTAATCAGGCCTCAGATACTCATTAGCTGAGTGACCCTGAGCAAGTCACTTCATTAACCCTATTTGCCTCACTTTCCTCATCTGTAAAATGAGCTGGAGACGGAAATGGCAAGTCTCTGCTAAGAAAAGCCGAAGTAGGGTCACAGAGAATCAGGCACAACTGAAAATAACTGAACAACAAAAGTGGATACTTCCTGGAATACTACAAAGTCTGAATTGGGAATCAATTGTCTAAATAAAGGGAGCATGCAGGAACCACAGGAGATCAAAATAGTGGATTCAAGAATGTTTGGCTTTTAAGGGTTTGAATGTGCAACCAGAGATAGTAAAAACTTGGTAATCAGACAATGGAACTGAAATGAATTAGAAATTTCTTTCAGCTATAATGCTTGAGAGGCAAACCTAGAGCAACAGATTGAATGTTAAATTAGGGAAAAGAAGACAAGTAATTCATCCTAGCCACCACTGGATTCACTAACCATTTAAACCTGGATAAGTCATTGAAATTCTCTGAGCTCTCACATTTGTAAAATGGAAATGATAATTTTTGTTTTTCAATGTCACATGTTGTGATCAGTTGAGGTCATGGATATGGGAGTGTTTTAAAAATACTATCAAATATAAAGTGTGATATAGTCAATGAGGCTGCCCCGCTAAAATTACTGAACCACAGAATTCCAGCCAGAAGGGTCTTCAGCAGCCATCTTGTCTCAACCATATATAAAAGGAATCCACATTGTAGTCACCCACCCAGGCTCTGCTTGAAGACTTCCAGTAAGAAGGGAACCCACTGCCTCCCAGGACAACTCATTCCACTTTTGGACACCTGTAATTGTCAGGAAGGCTTTCCCAAAATCTTCTAAAGTGACCTCTTCTAACTTCTACTTTTTACTTCTGAAAATTACATAAATTGAATTTCCAATCTTACATACTACTTCACAGGGTTGCTGTGCAGAAAGTCATTCATTAACTTTAAAGTGCTATAAAAATGTGAATTGTTTTGTAATTATTATTACAGTTACTAATATAGATTCAGAAGAAATTGTTATTTCTAGATATCATTTTGAGGAGTTAAGTAATGATAGATGATTTCTATCAAGTCTCTGATATTTAGATCCAGAGTCTTAAGTCATTGTTGGAACAAATTCCATTGAACATGGTTCCTTATGATCTCTCAAATCTTTCTTTAGGGTCATAGGTCTCATAGTTTGTCCTCTTGTCCTGGTTCAATTGTCTATCCAGGGTGCATACGCAGTGCATTTGACTGATTGGCAGAAGAGATGCAATTTGGTATACAGGGAGAGAGCACTAGATTTGGATTCAGAGGAGCTGGGTTCAATTCTGAAACCACAGTCATTTATTGCCTATATGACTGGTCAAGTCACTGACTGCTCTGTGCCTTAATTATCTTCATCTATAAAATGAGAAGAGGACAGAATTGATGAATGTGTACCTCTAAATCTAGGATCTTCAGGCAGGACTAAAATTAGATCAGAGTAGCAAAGAATAATATGCTTTTATTTGTCAAAAAGTCACTTGAAAATATATGAAGTCCACTTAATTGCCTATAAGAAAGACTTAGACCTGGAACTAGGTAGTTCTATTTCTGGAAGTCCTCATCAGGTAGTGACTTCTTGCCAACTGGTGCTTTTTAAATAGATTGAATGGCCACTTGTCAGGGGTATTGTAGATATGATTCATTTTGAGGTGGTGGTTGGATTAGATTCTTTCCAAGGTCCCTTCCAACTTTAAGATTCTGTGATTCTCTGACTTTGGCCAGTAGGATTCCTACCCACTCTTCCAGGTTCAGCTCAAGAGGCACTTCTGTGTTTTATCTGTATCTTGGCTAGAAGTGATCCTTTCTTCCTTTATATTCTTATACACCCCACCTCCTCATCTCTTATTCAATTTGTTTTTATAAAAATTAAATTAAATTTATTATTTTTGTTATATTTTAAATGCCAAACTGTCTCCCTCCCTCTCTACCCTTCACTAGAGAAGGAGCCACCCTTTGACACCAATTTATAAATATATGTAAAACCATACTAAGCATATTTCTGTTTATCACTTATTTCTCTGGAATTGTATAGCCTCTTCCTTCATAGCTCTTTCATAGTTGATTTGAGTATTTGTAACTATGAATGAGCAATTTATAAATCAGAGTTTAAAAATGTGCATTCTTTTTAGTAATTTAGAATATTTTCCATCTGACTATTGATTGTTTGCAATCCTTTTAAAACTTTGTTTGCATGGATGACTTATTTATTGAAGAATAGGTCTTAATCATGACTTTCAGTTGCATGAGTAACTTATATAGCAGAGTTATCTAGTACTAATAATTTTTCATACTCAATGTATGAATCTCTTCTTATTCTAGTGGCATTGATTTTTTCTTCACAAAAGCTCTTGTTTTATATAATTGAATTATTTTATATAACTGTTTTATATAACTGAAATGACATTTTTTCTTTTTTGAATTCTTCTATTCTTTATTTGGTTACAAATCTCCCTCTTAAATATAGTTAGTCTTTCACATCATGACTGTTAAGGAAGTGTTTTGCATGATTTCACATGTATAACCTATACGGAATTATGTGCCTTCTCAGAGGGTATGGGTAGGGAGGGAGGAAGGGAAGAAGTTGGAAGTTTTAAAAATGAATGTTAAAAATTGTTTTTACATGCATTTAGGAAATGGGGTATACAAATATCTTGCCCTATAAGAAAATAGAGGGAAAGAGGATAAGACAAGGGAGGGGTGTGATAGAAGGGAGGGCAGATTGGGGGAAAGGGTAATTGGAATGCACGATTTCTTGGGGTGGGAGGAGGAGAGAGAAGGGAAGAAAATTTGGAACTCAAAATCTTGTGAAAGTGAATGTTGAAAACTAAAAATAAATAAATTAATTAAAAAAAAAAAGAAATCTCCCTCTTGTGTAACTAGGGTTCTGAAAGGTACCTCTTCCTATTCTCTATTTAATACACAGATACATACATATATAGATACATCATATATAATATACATCATATGTAATATATATGTCTGTGTATATGGTATGTCCTTTTACTTTTAGATCATTTATCCATCTAAAGCTTGTTATGGCCTGGTGTTAGATCAGACAATGAATAAGCATTTATTTTTTTTCAAGTATAATAATCATTTATTTATGACCAATAGGCTAATTATAAACCATTCTTATCTACACATTAGATACCTGAAAGACATATTCAGCAACACTTTCCTAGCAAAATTGTAACTGTTTTACAATAATATACTTCAATTTAAGAATGAAAATTCTGAACTATGGAATATTTTTAAAGAAAGGCCCCCATGTAGGCTGACATTTCCCCCAATAACCCTCATTAGTAAGACTTCCTTGGATATTGTTTTCTGCTCTTCCATTTAAGGAGTCACCTCTATTTAGTATGGCCCAACCACTGGGCTAATTCCCCACAAAGAGTTCAAAAGGAC
The DNA here is from genome assembly GCF_028372415.1 of Notamacropus eugenii. Taxonomy (NCBI): domain Eukaryota; kingdom Metazoa; phylum Chordata; class Mammalia; order Diprotodontia; family Macropodidae; genus Notamacropus; species Notamacropus eugenii. The sequence continues at coordinate 584,363,173 of NC_092872.1, forward strand.
CTCCTAGGCCATCTAGTCCAGTCCATTTTTGAAGAGACACCCTTTCTGTAGTGTCCTAACAACTGACCATCTGGCCTTTGCTTGCACACTCAAAGCAGCCCATTCCCCTATTGGACAGTTCTGATTGTTAGGACAGTTTTCATCTGCTTCTCTTTATTATCCATATCCTCTATGGCCAGGTAGAATAGGTCAGTTCCTTTCATAGGACAACCTTCCTATTGTTTGAAGGCAGAAACCATATCTCTCACCCTTCTCATTCTCCAAGACTTCTTCCAACTAAACATTTCCACTTCTTTAACCAATTCTCTCATGCCAAGATCTCTAGTCTGTTCACCATCTGCTATCCTCTTCTTGGTGCATCCTCCTGTTCTTCCCAAAATACAATGCCCAGGATTGAACATAACACTCTAGAGTTGTCCTGAGCAGAGCAGAATACAGTGAGATACTTGTAATTTGTTTTTTTTTAAGATGTAAATTTATTTACTTATTTTTAGTTTTCAACATTCATTTTCACAAGATTTTGAGTTCCAAATTTTCTCTCCATCTTTTCCCTCTCCCAGCCTGAGATGGCATGCATTCTGATTACCCTTTACCCTCCCTTTTATCACTCCCCCCCTCTTATCCCCTTCCTCTTTACTTTCTTGAAGGGCAAGATAGATTTCTATATCCCATTGTCAATGTATCTTATTTTCCAGTTGCATGTAAAAACATTTGTTTTAACATTTGCTTTTAAAACTCCGAATCCCAAATTCTCTTCCTTCTTCCCTCCCAACCCATCCCCAGTGAGAAGGTAAGTAATTCAATATAGGTTATACATGTATAGTTATGCAAAACACTTCCATAGCAGTCATGTTATGAAAGACTAACTATATTTTCCCTCCATCCTATCCTGCCCCCCCCAATTATTCTATTTTCTCCTTTAACTCTGTCCCTTTTCTAAAGTGTTTTCTTCTGACTATCTGCCCTCCCTTCTATCATCCCCCTAATCCCCTTTCCCCCTACTTTCCTGCAGGGTAAAATGTCCTGAACAAGCATTTATTAAGAATTTAATGATGTTCTAAGCACTGTATTAAGTGCTGGGAAAGTAAAGAAAAAATGCAAACAGTTCACGCCTTCAAGAAGCTTGAATCCTAGTAGGAGAAAAAACATGTATGTAAATTGATCTATACAAGATACATATAGGGTAGATGCAAGGTAACTTTAAGAGGAAAGGCTATTAGTTGGGGAACTGTGAAAGTTTTCCAAGGGGCATTGAGCTGAGTCTTGAAGAAAACTAGGAAGTGTAAGGTGTAAATGAGGAGAGAGAGCATTCCAGACATGGCAACAGAGACTACAAAGGCATAGAGGTGGGGGGAATGAAGTGTTTTTTATGAATAATAGCGAGTATATCAGTATGGATGAACAGTACAGCGTGCATATATAAAGGAGTAATGTGAAGACGGAAAAGATTGGAAGGGGCCAGGCTGTGAACAGTTTTGAATGTTCACATTCCTAGTTTTCTGCAAGTTCAGTCTATTGGCTAGTATGAACAAGGCCTGGTAATTTTGTGTCCCAGAATACTCTAGAAGCCTAGCCAAGGAATCAAGAAATAATATATCTGGGCTTTTGGAAGCTTGTGGTATAGTGGCAAGTTAGAGTAGGGCCTGGTAGCATATGAACCTATTTTCTACCAAACTGCTTTATAGTTCTCCCAGCAATTCTTGTCAAATAGCGAGTCCTTCTTCCAAGTAATTTGTGTGTGTGTGCATTTATCTAACACTGAACTATTGTGTTCATTGCTTCTGGGTCTTACTTGTCTAGTCTGTTCCATTGATCTACTTTTCTATTTTTAACTTGTTTTAAATCATTTTGATAATTACTGCTTTATAATATAGTTTAAGAGCTGGTATTGCTAAACCCCCTTTGTCTCTACTTAAAAAAAATTCCTCCATTGGATTCTAGGCCTTTCTTTGTGCCAGTGATTTTTAGTATTATATATAGCTGTAGATAAAGTAACTTTCCCTTTTTATTGTTATAGCATTAAGTTTGTAATTTAATTTAGGCAGTATTGTCATCTTCTTATATTGAAGTAGTTCAATCATGAAAAATGAATATCTTTCTAATTATTTGTCTTCCTTTATTTCTTAAACAGTTTTTATAATAGAACTTATACGTCCTGAATATATCTTAGTAGATTAACTCTGAGTAATTGTTCGTTTTGCACTTATTTTGTATGGATTTTCTCTTTTCTACTTTTTAAAAGAATAACATATAGAAGTGGTGATTTCTTATTCTAATTTTGTGTTTATCTTGTAAATATCTTGTAATTATCTTATATACTACTACTTTACTAAATTTATTAATAATCTTGAAATCAAAGAATTTCAGAATTGGAAGGGGTTCTGTAGTAATTAAAACCTTCTACATCCTCCCTGGCCAAAATAATACCATCAAAATAATCCTGACAATGTTTTTGTTACATGGTCAGACTTTGCATGAAGACCTCCAATGAGGGGGAAACTTGCTACTACTGAAGTAATTCATTTCATATTTGTATAGCTCTAACTGTTAAGACATATTCCCTTATATCAGACCTAAATTTGACTCTTTGCAACCCCCAACCATGGCCCCTTGTGTTATCCTTAAGGACTAAGCAGAGTGAGTCCAGTCTCTCTTACCTATGACAATTTTTAAGTTATTTGAACTCAACTGTCATGGTGATCCTTAGTCTACTTTTCTCTCGGATGAACATGCCCAGGTCCTATATCTGCTCTTCATTTGTTATAGATCTATGTCCTTTTTCATTTTTGTTATCCTTCTCTAGACAATCTCTAAAATTTTAGTGCCCAGAAACGCACTCCCCACTCCAGAAGTGATCTGAACAGGGCAGAGATCAGCAGGATTGTCAATTCTAAATTCTTGAATTTATTAATTTTAATAGTATTAATTTTTTATTGATTTTAGGGGTTTCCTGAGAAAACGATTATATAGTCTGTGAATAGGAATATTTTTGCTTTCTCTTTGTTAGTGTTTACTTCCTTTATTTCTCCCTAGTTTTATTGCTATAAATGGCAATATCAAGTAAGGTCAAATACTAACGGTGAAAAGAGTATTTTTTGCCTTTCCCTTAAATTAATTGGAAATCTTCTAGTATTTCTAAATTGCAAACAAGACCAGATTTTGTTTTTATCCATGCTTTTGACAATATTATAAAAGGGTCTTTCCACACTATGGTTTTTAATGTAAGTATTGAGTGTAAATATTTTGTGGATGGGACTTTCTGCATCTATATAAATTATCATGCAGCTTTTGGGTTTTTTATTTATAAGATTTATTATGGTAATTATTTTCCTATTCTTGTTTCTCTGGATTATCATATATGCATTTTGGCCATGTTGTTGTAGGTTCTCTGATAAATTTTACTTAAATGTTTTCATCAACATTTATTAATTATTTTGGTCTCTAATGTCTTTCTTTTATCTTATTCCTCCCTAGTTTTGTCATCAGACCCAAAGCTGTCTCATAAAGGGCATTTGGTAGAGGACCTTCTTTCTCAAATACTGAGAACAGTTTTTACAGCATATCTAAGAACTGTACTTTAAATAGTTGGCAGAAATCACTTGTAAATCAATCTGGACCAGGTAATATTTCCTTTGGCAATTCACTTTTCACTAGCTTTATTTTGCTCTCTTAAATTAAATTATTCAAATGATCAATTTCATGTTCGGTTATTTTGGGTATTGTATATTTTTATATATAATCATCTATATTACTTAAGTTCTCAGTTTTGTGGGCATATTAATGTCTCTGATAATGTTCTTTACTTCCTGTATTCATTGTAAAGTTATTTGTTCATGTATTGTTTTGACAATGAAACTTTTCCTCACTTTAAAATTTTCGTCAGTTAACGTTCTATTGACATTCAATAGATTGGATCTTTGTTTTGTTTATCATATATATACATATAAAATTTTCATTGTTCTACATTTCTCAAATAATTTTCAAAATGTCTTCTTTTATGGTTGGTTTGTAGTTATTTGTTGATTTTCTATGTTTTTAAAGATTTTATGCTTATTTAATTAGTTATCTTTTATTTTCTTAATATGTTTTAGGAATATAATTTTTTCCTCTAAGGACTGATTTAACTGAATCTTATAAATTTTTTATGCTATCTCATGGTAATGTTTCTATTTTGAGGAAATTTTTCTATATTTTGTTCTTTGACCCATTCATTATTCAAGATGGTGTTACTTTGCATTTAGGTCTAGAACCCTTTGTCAGTTTTAAAATTAATTATCATTTTTAAAATTCTTATGTTCTAAAGTATAAGCTTATTTTTAACTTTTTACATTTATTTATGCTTTTTTATTATTTAGTACACAATTTTAGGAGGTCATTGTGTGATGCTGAGTATATGAATAATTCCTTAATATTTATTTCCACTGAAAAATCATCAGAAGTCTTGAAATGCTACTTTTCCAAACTCGTTTAACTCTGCATTTTCTTTCCGTTAGATTAAATGCTAAAAGAGAAATATTAAAGGATCCTATAGTTTTATTCTACTTTTAATGCATTTTGATATATTTTAGTGTATTATACCTTTAATGTACTTTTCCAGTTCAGCTTGCATTTTTCTTAGGACCTTAGCTGCTATGTCATTTGGTGCATAGATAGGTAGAAAGATAAATGAATTTAACAATTTTGTTTTTTCTTTGTCTATGGGGCTTTTAAATATAATATAGCTTTGCCACTTGTTTCTTCTGAAATTATCAACTTTTATTGTTGCCATATCTGAAATTATGATGGCTATTCTTGCTTTTTTGGAATCAACTGCAGAATAATAAATTTTGTTTCATCTTTCCATTTTTATTATTTATATATCTACATGTGTTCAGTGTGCTTTTTGATTAAAAGGAATTGTTGGGGTTTCTTTTTTTATCTATTTTCCCATTTTTTGAGCTTAACCTATTTATTTTTAGGGTTATAATTATACAGTTTGTATTTTCCTCCTCATTTAAATAAGCCCTTAGGGTCTGTAATTTATTTTCTTTATACTAATTTGTGCTTAGTCTAATAATAAAAACTGATACTTAGATGATACTTTAATTAAAAAGACTTTCTATGCATTACCTCATTTTAGTCTCACAAAAGTTGTGTGATTTTATTATAGATATGAATAGTTCCATTTAACAGATGAGGAAATTGAGGCTCAGACAAGTTCTATGACAGACACACAACTTGTGTCAGATTTTGAATTTGAATCTGGTCTTTCAGACTCCAAGTGCCCCCTTGACTATCATATTATATCTCCCCCACCAATTTTGTTTCTCTGTTCAGTCCTCTCATTTCTTGAGTTTCCTGTTATTGCCTTGTGTAGTCCATAAAAAAAGTTTAGCAAAGTTTCTTCCCTGATCCCCCAGGCATTTTCAGTTTGAATAAAAATAATTTGTGACACCTCTTCTTAAGAAATGTCAATTTAATTCATCTCTCATTCTTAATCTTTTCCTCTTGTAGTTTACTTTAGAATTTAGTCTTCTGTTCAAGGACTTTGTGCTCGCATGTTTCTTCTTTATTTTCTCTGCCTTTCATACAAGATAGTACTTTTAGAAAACAAATGTGTTACTGTCTTTCTCCTATTCCATCTATTAATATGATTACAGATCACTTTGATACCTCTTTCCTTCCCCTCTCTTTTTTAAAAATTATTTTTTAAAAAATCACCTGTTTCTTCTTTATGCTTCTCCTTTCTCTCCCCCTCCCAAGGTACTATACTGTATATATTTTTTCTTTTATTAATCTGTTCCTTCTCCTACACCTCCTCACTCCCTCGTTGAACAATTTAAAACAATACAGAGAATAATCACCTTAACACAAATAAGCATAGTCTGGCAAAGCATATTCTCACATTAGCTACTTCATTACCTCCATCTCATAAAATCCCTCCCTTTCTTTAAGTTGTAATTCTGACAACATCTTCTATATGTAGCCTTTCCTGATCCTACCTAACTGCTAGTGCCCTCTCTGAGACTACCTTGCATTTAATGACTTTGTGTGTGTGAGTGTGTATAAGTATTGATTTTACATTTCTGCTTCATTTATAATTTTACTTATACTCATCTCCCCCACTAGATTATAAGCTCACTGCAACTAGTGACTTTTTCATTCTTTTTGCTTTTATCCCTAGTGCCTGATGCACAGCAGTTGCCTAATAAATACTTTTAATTGATTGATTGATTTGTAAAAGAGGTAATACTTCCCAAGCTTAGCCCTGGGAAAAGATACCTTCTCTACTTTCTGAGAGGTAGAAATGGAAAAGAAGGTGTTTCATTGTGAATGGCAGTCTTAATGAATGCACAGTGGTTAAAGATGGGCTACCAAGGTTGAGGAAAGTTCAATAAATAGACCAGTTTGATTGGAATGTGGAGTGTATAAAGAAGGTGAGTAATATGAAGTAAGGTTTAAAAGGTAGGTTGGAACCAGAATGCAGAGAGGGTCTTAAATATTAAGCCTGATGAAGTTTTACTTTATCCTAAATGCAATAGGAAGATATTGAAGATACTTGAGAAAAGCTAGAGAAGCAGTCTGGCTTCATAGTTAGAAAGCTGGCCTGAGAATCAGGAAGACCTAGAGGCAAGTCCCTTACTCTGACAAGTTCAAGAATGAAGGATACTCAATAAACAGGTTGTATGATCCTGTATAAGTTATTCCTCTTCTCTGGGTATTGGACAGCTCTTTAAGAGGCTGCAGAGCAGGTGAGGACCAGTATTGGTAGAGGCAACTTCCTTATCAGGAGCTCCTATACTAGTGAAATCATACTTCTATTTAAAAAAAAAATGCTTAGAAACAAAATTTCAGTATCTGTGTATAATGGATTGGAGAACTGAAGGCTAGAAGTAGGGAAACCATGATTAGAAGATGATTAGAGTAATTCAGGTGAGAGGTGATGGTCTGAATCAGACTATCAACAAACATTTATTAAGCTCACCCTAAGTGCCAGACATTGTGCTAAATACTGGAGAAACTAAGTAAGGCAAAAAACCAAACCAAACAACAAACAGCAACAAACTCAGCTCCTTTCTTCCAGGAACTTGCATTCTAATGGGAGAGACCATTATGAATAAAGGTAGTGGCCATATGAGTGAAAAGGAGAGATAAGCAAAAAATGGAATCAACAGAATTTGGTGAATGAGTATGGGAGGGGCAGAAAAGTGAGAAGTCCAGAGTGCATGGGGGTTTATCAACTTAGCGCCTGAGTTGATGGTTTTTATCTCTAAAGAAACCATCACGTCTGAAGAAGGGGCATATTTGACTAACATCTAAATGCTCACACTGAACTGGGATAAAGTTACTCTGTAAGAGCTTATAAATAAAAGAATCATGTGCTTGAAACTTCATAGTCATCTTCTAGTCACTGAAGCTATTTTCTTCTAAAGACTGCCTAGAGCCAGCTAAAGCAACTGTCTTTCAGTGGGTCCCAAATTCTTTTCCATGCTGCCTGTTGCATTGGTGCTGAGGAGTTTAAATGGGAAATCCCACTTAATTATGCAAATGTGAAGTGATTAATTATGTCACTAAACAATGTGCTGGGAATTAAGGCAGTTTTACTATTAATTTGATCTTTCTTCTTTTTTAGAAAGCCTATTTGATCTCTCTGTTTTATTTAGATGGTTTGTGAAACTATTCATGGGGATCTGACTTTCTCTCTAGACAGATGGTGAGGGCTGCTCCCTCATGAATTTGTTATTGCCTTAATTGAAATCACATTTGGGTTTTGTTCTCCAACCTATGGTGGAAAAATGGCGAGTTTCACTCCAAAAATGCAGAGCTGTGAAAATCCTCCAGAAGGTGAGGGCGGGGATTCTAGAACTCCATAGGTCATTGTTATAGTCACACAGCCCACTGTTGACCCCAGGTCAGGCACGAGCAGATTCCTCACAGCTGTGTGACTCCTCCTTTTCCCTGTGGAGAGGTGGGGAGGGAGTGGAGTTCCTCAAAAAGGAGATGCGAAGCCTGGGAAAGCTTCCCCACCTTCTGAGTCATTTCGAACATGAGAAATCCTAGGAGTGCATGATCTATCATAATATCCATCACCCACTGGGGATGTTGTGGGGAGGTTTCTCCCCTCAACTACTTCAAATCATTTTGAGTTCTTCCTTTATTGTTACATGATTTAGTCTTCCAGGAAACATCATTTTTTTCTTACCAAGTTAAATTTTTGTGTGCAGAATCTTATCTTGCCAACTAGTCTGCAAATTCATAAAGGGCACGTAACACATAACACAAAATTATAGGGTTGTTGGAAAGAATTTCCGAGTCCATTCAGCCCAACTCTGAACAAGGATCCTTCCACAACACACCCAACAAATGACATTTGAAGACTTCAAGTTAGGTGGAACCCCCTTGAGCCCAGCTTAGCCACTCTACTTTCAGATAACTCTGATGATTAGAAAGTTGTTGCTGCTTTGTCCCTTTATATCAAGCTTGACTTGAATTTTTCCAACTTTCACCCATTTCTCCTAATAGAACCAATCGAATCCTCTAAATCTAAAGCTATCTTGTCCCCTAAAAGGCTTCTCTTTTTCAGGCTCAGTTTTCTCAGTTCCATACAATGCTCTTAGGGCACAAGCCTCACAGGTCCTTCACTGTCTTGGTTGCCTTTCTCTGGACACTTTCAACATTATCAACTACCCTCTTAAAAGTTGTGGCTTAGAATTGAACAGAGTGCCTCAGATACAGTCTGAGCATGACAGAATATAGTGGGATTTACACCTCCATAGTCTTGGATATGTATTGTATTATGCCTCTTTTAATGCACTCCAGACTTTGGGAGAATGCATCCAACTAACACCTCATATCTTTTTTTGAAAGGAATTTTTGCCTTTCCTGGTCTTCCCTTTCTTGTGGAACTGTTGGGCTTTTGGGGACCCAAGTGGAAGACTTTTAGGTTGTTGTTTACTCATTTCAGTTGCATCTGACTCTTCATGACCTCATTTGGGGTTTTCTTGGCAAAGATACTAGAATATCCTTTTCCATTTCATTTAACGGATGAGGAAACTGAGGCAAATAGAGTTAAGTGATTTGCCCAGGGTCACACAGCTGGTAAGTGGCATATAGTTTTCAGGTTCTACTATCTTCCCTTAAAAAAAGAGAGAGTTATTTGCCTTTCTACCAGCCTGAAGTCTCTTTCCCATTCTTCACAGTCTTTCAAAGATGACTAAAAGTAGCTCAACAATTAATCTGCTATTCTTTCATTATCCAGAGGTATAATCACCTGGCATTGGTGTCATCTGGGACAACTAGGTGCTTCTTCCCTATCTTTCTGATAATCTTGGTTTTCAATTCTGCATTCTATTTTTGTTTTTATCTGTTGGAAAGGACCACTGGCTCTGGAGCCAGACATTGTTGTGTTGTTCAGCTCTTCGTGACCCTGTTTGGGGTTTTCTTGGCAGAGATACTAGAGTGCTTTGCCATTTCCTCTTCCAGCTCATTTTACAGATGAAGGAACTGAGGCAAACAGAGTTGAGTGGCGTGTCCAGGGTCACACAGGTAATAAGTATATGAGGTCAGATTTGAAGTCAGGAAGATGAGTCTTCCTTACTCCAGACCATGCATTCTATTCATTGTGCCATGTAGCTGTCCTGGGGAGTCAGAGGATCTGAGTTCAAATTTGGCCTGCGTCACAATTTATCTGTGATCTTCATCAAGTAACTTAATCCTCCCAAATCCCCCAGTTTTCACTAGTATTAACTGAGGGGGCCTGGACTAGATGGACTTTGAGGACACTGAGGCCTTTCCATTACTCTTTCATCACACAGATAAACCAACTACTTATTTTGCTTTTCAACTGTCTGGAGAATAAGACATACTTTTTGTTTTTTCCCTAATGAGTTAAAATTCAGCCTCAGATACTTACTAGCTATGTGACCCTGGACAAGTCCCTTAACCCTGTTTGCCTCAGTTTCCTCATCTGTAAAATCAGCTGGAGAAGGTTGCACTTGGTGGAGAATTTTTGTTATTTTTCTCTGAAATGCTTTCTTTTCTATTTTCCTCTATATCTCTTATTGATCCTGCCTCCTCTCTCCTGCCTCCAGCCCCATGCCGTTAATGTCCTCTTTTTTAAACCCTACAAATCACTTTGCATTATATCTCTGTCATGCTCATGTAAATGCTATTTTGTCTTATATTTCTCTGTATAGTTTCATGCCCTCTACAAAGCTGCAAGGCTATATACTCCTTAAGAGTTGGGAGTGTTTCTTATCTAAATCTTAAATCTTTCAGTATCTAGAGCAGTATTCTGTACACAGTAAGTGAATAATAAATATTTGCTGAATAGTTGAATACAACTCTTGCCCGAGAGTCTCAAGAGTTTTAACTGAGCAGGGGCTCAGAATGGACCATTTTGTTTCTCTTGGGTGGAAGGAGAAAGGTATAAGGGGAGGGTAGTATAAACAGAATTGGGGCAACACAAAATTTTCACTGGCTGTCTCCCATGCCTGGAATCTTCTTCCTTCAACTTTCAGATGAAATCGCCCCTTCTAACAAGAATCCCCCCCAAAATCCTAGTGCCCTCCCTCTGTCAATTATCTCCAAATTATACTGTATATATCTTATTTGCATATACTTATTTTCATGTTGTCTCCTCCATTAGACTGAGTTCTTGAGAGCAGGGACTATCTTTTGTCTTTATTTGTATCCCCAGCATTTAGCCTGGTGCCTGGTACAGAGTAGGTACTTAATAAATTCTTATTGATTGACAGACTACTGCAGGGCTCCCCATCTGACTTTCTCTAGTAGTGCCTCATGATTTGGGCTTGTCTTGTTCCCTTGTGCCATCCAAACTGACTTGCCCATTCTTTCATTTTCTTGGGCCTTAGTTGATGTCAGACTCACTAACCTGGTAATTTTTTGTAATGCGTTAATGACTAATGGTAACTTAAAGTGTTTCTGCTTCCAGATAAAATATTGACATATAAATATGGGCCTTCAGTGCCTTCCAAGGATGTGATTATGCTGGGAATTTTAGGCACCTGTGGCAAGGTGGTAGGTGGGATATTTGAGCTCACTTAGGCCCCTCCATCACCCTATATATCAAACTACTCAGTCAACTGCTTATTTTTCCTTCAGCCTTTCTGCAGAATAAGGCCTGTGTTTTTTCCTTGTGAGTATATCTTTGACTCTTTATATTTGGTGCAGGATTTTTATCATCTTCCTCTGAAATGCTTTATTTTTACTGCCATTAGAACAGTACATTGGACCTTAGGCAAGTGTTTTATAGCAAGGATGCTTCCTATTCGCCCAATATTAAACTACTCATTAAAGGGGCAGCAGAGTATAGTGGAAAGAGCTGTAAATCAGAGTCAAAAGGTCCATCACTGCAAGCTGGATCTGTCATTTACTGTGCAATTTTGAATGAGTCACTTAATTCATGTAAGTCTCAGTTTCTTCATCGTAAAAAATGAGGATAATACTGCTATTATCCAGCTACATAGGCCTTTCCTCATGTCCCTTAATTGCTAGTAACTCCTTCTCAAAATTATCTTATGTATTCACAAACTCACACATTTCTCTCTCTCTCTCTCTCTCTCTCTCTCTCTCTCTCTCTCTCTCTCTCTCTCTCTCTCTCTCTCTCTCTGTCTCTCTCTGTCTCTGTCTGTCTCTGTCTCTGTCTCTGTCTCTGTCTCTGTCTCTCTCCCATGCAAACTCCTCAAGGGACTATTTCATTTTTATCTTGTCACCCCAGAATCAAGAAAAATGCTCAACATATAGTAGGTACAAAATAAATACTTATTGATTAATTGACTACCTAACTCACAGGTTTTTTGTGGGAATTAAATAAAATGTGTGTCAGTGTCAAAATAAAGCACTCTTATTAATGTAATTTATTTATTGATGATTATTATTAATAATCTCTATGATATCTTCCTGGCCCTCACCAACACAATAGCAATAGCCTCTTAACTATTTCCTTCCAGATAGGGGCAGCTAGGTGGTGCAGTAAATAGAACACCAGGGCAGGAGTCAGGAAGACCTGAGTTCAAATCTCACCTCAGATACTTGACACTCACTAGCTGGGTGACCTTGGGCAAATCACTTAACCCCATTTGCCTCATCCTGGGTCATCTCCAGTCATCCTGATGAATATCTGGTCACTGGATTCAGATGGCTGTGGAGGAGAAGTGAGGCTGGTGACCTGCACAGATCCTCCCTCACTCAAAACAAAGTCAAGTGCAAGTCATGTCATTATTTCTCTGATGGCATTGTCTTCTTTGACAACAAAGGACAGACACACATTTACTTCCAGAGTTTGCCTTCTCCATTCTTTCCCCTATAATCTGATAAATTTTTAAAATAATGTTTTATTCTTCCTTAATTACATGTAAAAATGATTTTTAACATTCATTGATTTTTTCACAAAGTTTTGAGTTCCAAATCTGTTCCTTCTTCCCTTTCTTCTCCCCTCCTTCTGATAAGCAATTTGATATAGTTTATATATGTGTAATCATGCAAAAAATTGCCATTAATTTAGTATTTTTAAGACCCAGGTGTGACCATAGTACTCTACTGCTGAAAAATTTTCAGTGACTTATTATTGCTTCTAGGATAAAAAACGCTCCTCAGTTTGGCAGTCAAGCCCTAGTCACAATCTGTTTTCCACCTACCTTTCCAGATTTATTTCATATTAATCCCCTTCAAGCATTCAATGTTTGTAATGAACCCAGGAGCCTCCCCACCCTGTTAAACAAAGAAACCCAAGGAAGCTCAAAATCCCTGAGTCACTCATTATGAGGAAGACCTACAGTACTGACTGGCCTAAAGCCCCTTTTCCTTCCAATAAGTTTGAATATCAACTAGCTGCCAATTCCCCATCAGTCTTTTTCCTGCCCCAACTAGCATAAATCTGTCTTCAGGTCTCCTTGCTCCCATCCCCCAATGCCTGGACCTGTTCAACACAGATCAGAACCTTGTAAAAACCCACCAAACTTAACTGGTTTTGTGTACCCAATTTTACCTGAATTTCCAGAGGACTTGACATATTCCTACCTTACTCTCTAATGGCTCTTCATGTTATAAGTATGTCCCCTGAATAAAATTAAGTTGCTTTACTATTTTAGCAGTATCCCTTCATTTTATGGATGAGAAAATGGGGACTCAGAAAGACTGGACATACTTGCCAAAGGCTATGCATCTAGTAGACCATGGAGCTGGGACTCAAATGTATTTTTATGACTCCAAGTCCAGTGTAACATGGCATATTAGAAAAGATTACCTGACTTGAAATCAGATGAACTTGATTTGAATTGCAAGTTTATTGCTAGCTGTGTGGCCTTTGACAAGTCACAGGGCTTCCCTGAACCTCTATCATGTGTAGTCAATGATACTGTGCTGCTGAAACTGCTGGATTAAGTACTTTATAAACTGCAAAGTACTGAGTATGCACAAAATATCAGTATCATTATTATTTCTTACAGTATCAGACTGACAATACAAATAACAAATTTAGCTTTGTGACTCTTCATGATGGAGGGGAGGCTTTGCTTTGTGCTTTATTGATTGTAAAGATTTTTTAAGAATCATTTTGATTGGAATAGGGCCAAGATGCCTTGATGAGGAGTCAGTATCAATCAGTTCTTTCTGTTCTCAGCTCTGCTCTTCACTAGCTTTATGATTTTCTAACCTTTCTACCTTAGTTTCCTCCTATGTCAAATGAGGGGGTTGAATTAGTACCACAAACCTATGATCCTAAGATGAATGATTGTTATCTAGGAATATACCTGGATATTAGTCTACTTTCCAAATGTCATAAATACTTCATTAATCCAGAATTCTTGTCTATGTAGCAGCAGTGTAACTAAGTTAGGGCAACTTGGAATTTGTTCCAGAATATTGTATTTAGAGTTTATTGATTTAAAAGGTCTTGAAACACACTTGTAGTCCTTCAGCAGCATACAGAAAATAGAAGTTAGAATCTAGTTAACAAGAATAATTAGTTAAAATGGGAAGCTACGAGATCGTAAACTCCTCCACTCTCTACCTTCATCTAAAGGTAGGGTCCATATCATTTGTCCTAGGTAAGATTTGTTATCTTTGCCAGGGGGCAAAATGGCTCTGGTTAGGTGAACTACTTTTTAAATTTAGTTGAAAGTAGGACAGGGGTGGATGGGATTGGGAAGGAAAAAGAAATAAATGAATTTACTGTGGATGATTAGAAAGCTCTAGATTTTGAAAAGGAAAGAAAATTAGAATGAGAAACATACTCTTTGGTTTTTTTTTCCTTTCCTTTTCCAAAAGAGGTGAAGATGTTATCAACCTAGTTGTGCTAACAATATTTTTTTTTTCTGAAAGTGATAAGCTTTGGTTCTCTGGGTTAAATATTCAACCAAAGGATGTTTGCTTTTGCTGGAGGGCACAATGCTTGACTCTGTTTGGGGTAGGTGATGCAGTTCACACTTCCTGCAGAAGGCCTGAGGAATGAACATTGATGACTCCACCGCTGCTCATTCCGCAGCACTGTATTTACAGTCTTTGAGAACTTCCATCTGATTGGACACATGTTTTCAAGGAGAAAGTCACTCAGCCTTCCTTGGAAAACCTGTAATGTTTATCTAAATGAGAATTTTCCCGGCCTCAGTGGGCACCAGCTGGCTCAGGTAAATGTGCCATTTGTGGGTCTCTCCCTCCCCAAATCCAGGAGTCCTCTCTGTCTGAAGTTGTAGTTCCTCAGCCATTCTGGGGCAGGAGTTCAGGTAAGGTAGACCTAGGGGACTTGCTGCAGTTTGTAGTTGCCTCTTATGGATGCTAAAGGTCTGGGGGGTGGTTCAATTTAGGTTAACATCATTTCATCCTAAAACAGATTGGAATCTATAACTAAATAAGAAAGGGAAATTGCTAGAATTTTAAATTTGTTGAGAGGAATAGGAATCAATCAATAAGCATTTATTAATCATCTGCCATGTCCTAGGCACTGTGCCAGATGATGGGTATAAAAGTATAAAAGAAATGAAATGATTTACTCCTTGCAAAGAACTTACATTATAATGAGGAAGACAATTACATACAGAATAAACATAGACTAAATACAAATGAATGCAAAATACTTACAGATAGAGTAGATTGGTGGGGTGGGTACTAGCAGTTGTAACAGTTAAGCCTAAGTTACCCAGGTACCAATAGTACACCTGCAATTCAAGGACCTCTCTGTTCCCAGTGTTGGTGTCCATCCCTGCTATCAAATCACATAGTCCTTATAGATATAAAAACATAATTATTTGTATGAGCTTCTCACAAACAGGGATTTCTTCTTATTCCCAGAGTTTAGCACACCTGATACATAGCAGATACTTCTTGACTATCAGTGATGTCAATAAATAGAAAAGGAACTAAAATCTACTCCAGATTTTAGCACAAAATCAAGGGTCTCCTACTTTTGAACATCAGGTCAAGTGCTTGTTCTCCAGTCCATCCTTTACTTCTTTCTCCTTTTCTTTTTCCACTCCCTTTCTCCTTCCATTTCCCTCTCTCTCTCCTTTTCCCTTCTTCCTTGCCTTTAAGCTCTTTTTCCTCTTCCTCTACATCTGGCTCCTTTCCCTTTTCTTCCTCTTCCATGTTATAGAAATCCATTATGCATTTACTGTGAGGCATTGTGCTAAGTATATACTTCTCTCAATTGTAATAAAATGATACTTTGTTTTTGCATTTTAAGTGACACTTTCAATTTGTTATAATAACTCTGAAAAATAATCAAGCAATGTGTTCTTTATCCCTTTATTATACACTAAAGAAACTGAAATGCTGGAGATTGTCAGTTAGCATCCCACAGCTGGTAAGAGTGATATCTAGGACAGAAGCAGTACTATTGACTCCTGGTGCAGGCATTTTAAATGAATGAACATTTTTTTTTTCTGTTTTCTTCCCAGTATTCCAATTATCTTTTTATTATCTTGATAATGAATAACCTTAAATATTGTATAATGGTATTTTGTAATAATAATGATAATAATAATAGCTTCCAGTTAGTGGTTTAATGCTAACAGTACTTGCTGCATGCAGAACTTTGGCCTGAAGGGGTCAAGGTCTTCCAGTGCATCCTGAGTCATCTCCAGTCACCCTGAGGAATATCAGGTCACTGGATTCAGATGGCTCTGGAGGAGAAGTGAGGCTGGTGACCTGCACAGCCCTCCCTCACTCAAAACAAAGTGCAAGTCATGTCATCATTTCTGTGATGGCATGGTCTTCTTTGGCCACGAAGGATGAACATAATTTGTTGCATAGTACCTATCACATAGTTGGCATTTAATAAACACTATTTGACTGACTGATAACTCAATGGGATAATATTATTCTTATTTTATAGCTGAGGGAAATGGGGTACAGATAAATGAAACAATATTAATATAACATTGATTATATTAATTAATAATATTATATGGGAGCTCAATCCTCCTGTCTTCAAGCCCAATGCTCTATCCATGACAAAATTTCTATTAAAATTCTCCTCAGTTAAAAATCATTACAGCTACCACTAGGAAAATCAGGCTATTATTGTGAAAACAGACACAAATAATAAGAAGTGTCTATTAACTTCATGTGAGTGCTGAATAAATGTAAATGTGTCTTATTTGTTTATCAGGGTTCCCAGAGACTCAAAAGTGAGTGTGCATATCAAGAGAACAAAAAATGAGAATTATGCATATTGACAATCCTGCACACATGGACACAGCAATATTTTGCTTATCTAGACAGTAACTTACCAAGAAAAATCAACTATCCAGAATGTAGTTGACTGAGAACTAAGAAAAAAAGACTTCTAAGAATTCAATCTCGATATCACAGAGTCCATGCACTAAAATAAATATACTTTGCTCCCAACAGAACACCTTGGGCCCTCATCTCATTTGTTTATTCCTTTATTGCGTACAGTTATAAGAAGCTTGGATAACTAGTTTCTCATGTAATAGGTTATTAGAAGTTGCTTCTCAGACAAAAGGGGAAGTGATATAGGTTAGTTCACTGAAAGAAGCAAGAAATGAAAGATGGGAGTTTGATGTGATGGAGAAGATAAAAATTGTGTGTGTGTGTGTGTGTGTGTGTGCCCACACATGCATGCACGCATTTATCTATCTATCTATCTATCTATCTATCTATCTATCTATCTATCTATCTATCTATCTATCTATTTATTTATGGCAAGTAGAGATAGGAGCTAAAAATCCGTGTTTGGGGTATATTAGTATAGGAGCAATGACCATTCACTTCTCAATAACCCTTGAGGGAATCACCTTATTCTGGCAATAACAATAACCATTGTATCTAATGATGGTCTTGAGGCATCAGAAATGGTTAAATGATACCAAATATCCTCTGTTTTCTTTACAAAGCCCTACTTTGATGCCTCAGTATATGCGGGTGACCTTGGTGCTTTGAGGATTATGTTCAAGAAACTCTTCCCAGATTGGGAAGACTTTGAGAAGACAATGCATGGAGTGACATGTTTTAGAATATCTGTCATTTAAATGGTTAAAATAACATGAGTTTTGGTGCTTAAAAGTGTAATAAGCTTCAGTTTCCTGGAACATTAACTTGTGTGGGAAGACCTTATTTTAAAATATCATTTAAAAGAAGTAAAAGTGTATATCAGACAATGAAGAGAAATGTATTAAATACCTACTATGTGTCAGGCAGAATGGCAGCATGTTGTGGTGAGTAGAGTCTTGAAGATTTGGGTTCAAGTCCCCTCTTAACTTCACAGCACCTGGTACATAGTAAAAGCTTATTAAATACTTATTGAGTGACTGACTGACTCAGTACTGTAGGCAATTTTCCAAGACTAAATTATAGAGAAAATACTGATTTTATTTGGTAGAGGAAATTTCTTTACCCAGTAATTCTCTATACCTTTGAAATCACAGGTCTAAGCCATATTGTTCAGTTGTTTCAGTTGTGTCCAACTTTTCATGATCCCATTTGGGGTGTTCTTGGCAAAGATATGGGAGTGATTCGCCATTTCATTTTCCAGTTCATTTTACAGATGACTAAACTGAGGCAAATAGCCTTAAGAAAACTGCAAATGGGGTCAGGAAGAGTCAGAAATGACTGGAAAATGACTCAACAACAACAACAACAAAATAGTTTGAGGCTAGGCAAGTTGGGAATTCAGGAATGCCTTCCTGTGGGAGGCAACCAGTTCATATCATAAGATCAGTTGAAGGAAACAGGCATATTTACCCTGGAGAAAAGAAGACTCTAGGTGGGGATATCAAGATAGAGTCCCAGAGTTATGGACTGAAGGGCTGTGATCAAGAGGGAGGATTAGATTTGTTTGATTTGGCTGGGGGATAGACCCCAGAGCTGTGGCTAGAAGTTGGAAAGAGGCTAAATTTAAAATTTTGATAACAGGGATAGTTCCTAACAATTAGAGGGGTCCTAAAGTGGGATGGGCTGCCTTGAGCAGGGGTGAGTTCCCCTTCCTTTGAGGTCTTCCTGGAGATACTGGATGGCTACATTTCAGCTATGATATAGGGAGGATTCCTTCCATGCAAGGGTTGGATTAAAAGGCTTCTGAAGTCCCTTTCAATGACCAGATTTTATGTATTAACACCTTCAGTGATTAAATTCATCCTGGCCATTCTAGAATAGATCTAGTCACTGCATATGCCCCAAATTCTTCAGTGCCTCCCTAAGGTCAACTACATAAAGTTCCTACTATTTTGCTTAGCCTGCACAATGCGGTATCACTCTGGAGAACTTTGGCCAGGCTCTACTGTGGCCCCCTTTTCCCAACCCTTCCCAAAGCCCAGTTTGCTATACATGTCAAGACTTGGGAAATTCCCCTATGGATGTTGAGTAAAGTGATAATGAGATAACTAGGTGTGATAAGAAAAATAAGATTGAAGGGGGAAATACTCCAGAAAAATAAAGTTATAAATAGAAGACGGGAAGAATCCAAAGACATACTGCCTCAAGTGGCATGGACCTTGTTTTGACAATTAAGCATACCTTACTCCCCCATCCCCTTAATATGGCATCTAGCATTTGGGATAAAAGCATCTGCAGTAATGGGGGTGTCCTTGTCCTCCTGACCCTAATGCTTTACATGGGCTGCTATTGGGACTTAGGATGACTCTCTGAGTGGGAAAAACAAAAGGAGGCTATCTGATGGTAATTACTATCAGATCCAAGTTTTCATCATGTATCTTTAATTCTTATATCTGTTGATGATATTCAATAAAGGCAAATTAGGACTACTATTTTCTGAGAGCATCAGAAAACTAAGGTTCCCACAATCAACTTATACCCTGTCTTTTCAGAGTTATTTCCTATGAACCCCTCCATTCAATCAATGGTCTTGATAAACTGGATTGCTGTTTCTCAAACATGCTCTGAGATCTCTTGCCTTCTTCCATTTCTTTATGTTGTTTCCTCTATCAGGAATAATAATAACAGTAATTTATTAGAAGTAGAATAATACCCTTATAGAACTCTTTGAAGTTTGCAAATGCTTTCTGTACATTATCTGACTTAAGTCTTACAATAACTCTGTGAGATTAATATCACTAGTATTATTAATTCCATTTTACAGATGAGGAAACTGGGACTTAGAGAAGTTAAATGACTTGCTCAGGATCACACAACTTGTAAATGTCACAGGTTGGATTTGATCCTGGCTTTTCTTGACTCCAAGTTCTGCCTTTTTTATGGTCTAGAAAAATACCTCTCAGTATTATCTCTCTTCCCTGCCCGACTCCCAATTCATCTTTTAAATTTCCATTTGCCCTTTAGGATCCAACGAAACTTCCAGCTGTATAAATACTTCTCTGCTCTTCCTGGTTAGTGAAGGTTTTTCCCCTTAAACTTCAAATATTTCATTACTTGCAACTTTCTAATGCACTTATCAAGTCATACTGTCTAATCCTTCCTATTTTAAGCCTCCTGAACAATCCTCTCTATGAGGACAGAGCCTGCATTTTAGGGAAACTTTGGAACAACTTTGTATATAAGATGATTTGACACAGGAACCATTTTTTAAAACTGTAGCAACTACAACCAAAGTGGGAAAACACAACTCTATCTGAAGGTTTGTCTTTTAGGGAAGGGAAACCCTGTGGGAAAGTACCTTAATTCTGTTCAAATATTTGGTTGAAATAACTATTCCAATCATCTTCCTTATCTTTTTCTGACTTTCTGGAATCTTACTGGCTTTGCCTTCTTTTTTCTTTTATATCCTGCCTAGGGTAAGGGTGAAGGGAGGAAAGTGGTGAATTCCTTGAATTCTGAGAAAGTATGCTGAATATGGAAGGAACTAAAGCAGCTGGATGGTGGATTAAGCACTAGACTTGGTAAAGGGAAGACTTGGATTCAAATTCTGACTTAGTCACTACCTGTGTGATCCTGGGCAAGTCCCTTAGTCTCTTTCAGACTCACTCATATAATCTATAAAATGGGAACCATAGTAGCCTCAATTTTTACAATGCGGTTTTAAGTATGAAATGAGATTTTTTATATACACACATCCACAGACATATACATAAGTATGTATATGTATAGACATATACATATATATACATTATATATACATATACATATACATATATATATATATATATACATATATATATATATATATATATAGAGAGAGAGAGAGAGAGAGAGAGAGAGAGAGAGAGAGAGAGAAAGAGAGAGAGAGAGTCCTTTAGCAGGGCTATTTTTATTTAGGTATCTCCAAAGATAGTTTCTTATGAGATTAGGTATAGAAATTGCTTCATAAACCTTGAAGCAATATATGTATTATCAGTCGTTACTATTATTATAATATTTAACATATATAAACATAGTGACCTGGTTCTGTGACCACATGTAGCCCTTTAGATCCATTCTCGAGGACCTAGAGGGCCACATATGGCCTCAAGGATGCAGGTTCCCCACCTCTGGTCTAGGTGGAGAGGTAACTTTTCTATTATAAATACAGACATTTTTGGAGAAAGTTTTCCTTGAAAACTGCTTTCATGTAGGAAAAGGAAAGACTGTGGAAGTTGCGATCTGCATTGTCTTTTGTATTTTCATTTCTATCTCTATAGAGAGGGAAATGAGTTAGCCTGGAAAATGGCACCATATTTGCAGTATTAAAAGGACAATTCACCTGCTCAGAAGTTTTAGTTTTAGCTGGGCAGTAATTTCCTATGACTAGTCAAGTTTCTCATATCATCAGCTTTCCTATGTTTTCACCCCAACTGTACTTACCTGGGGCACACCCCATTTAGGCAGGCAGGCAGGAAATAAACTGTATAAGTGAAGAGAAAGAAGGAGAGTATCGAATGGGCTGTGAAAGCACACAGGTGAAGATGATAAGGAAATATTTGGCATATTATGCACTTCAGAGATAGCTTATCAAGGATTTGGTCAGCTTCGTTGGCTGCACAAAATGGTCTTGTTATTAGGGAAATTTCCAAGGCCAGTCAGCACTGTGACAGTTGTCGATGGGTTTCAAATTTAAGAGAGATTGTTGTCTCTAGAGAATCATTCTTAAAGGCTTCAAAATGAGATTTTCCCTGCCCCCTTTTTCTTTGGTAGGGAGTAACCTGATCTAGACATTGTTATTTAGGAGGCCAATTGGCATTAAGTTTCTAGGGAAGGTTACAGCAACGCAATTCAGGTTTAGATGGTGTAGTTCAAACTTTGTGGGGTAAATGGTGGGGAGGACAGGAGGCCCAAGCAAGAGTACAATGAAAAAGAGTCACATTAGCCAGTTAGGTACTTTCAGATCTTGCATTTAGGGTTGGATCAAGTAAATTATCTACTGTGGCATAGGATTTATTAGTTTTATGACATCCAAAATAAGAAAAAAAATACTACAAAATTATAGATTTGAAGGATGTTGTAAAAATGAATGCATTATCCAGAAATTACTGATCATCTTACAAACATCTTTGTCAAGTCTGATTGGAATTGTTTTATAACTGGATTAGTGAAAAAGTTATTTGGATTTGGAAAGTCAGAGGATGTGGATTCAATCCCAGCTGTATTGTTAACTCCTATGTAACCTTGGACAATTCACTAAATCTTTGTGGGTCCAGTTTTCCTGCTCCACAAAATGAGGGTATTGTATGACATGATCTTTATGGTTGCTTCTGGCTTAAACTCTGTGACCCTATAATTCTATTAATATTCATTCTATGGAAATAATGGCTGACAAAGTAGTGTGCCTTTCTGGAAAATCTTAATTAGTTATTTATCTATCCAGGATTCAACTCCCTGGACAGTTCCCAGCATGTCCAAATGAATAGTTAGGCACAAGCCACTTAATAAAGGGCTTTGTGAAACTGAGATCAAAATATAAAGTTAAGATATTAGTATTTTTATTTCAGAATTTCCGTAGTACCTGATGGATGAGAAACATTGGGTTGAAGAAGGGCTCTGATAAAGAAACCAATAGGAAAGGACTCCGTCATTGACTTTGTTTGGGGATGGGGAGAAGGAAAAGAAATAAAACTCTTATTCATTCCTTATCTTTCATTTCCATAACCCTGAGGTAAACTATAATAGCCCAAGAAAGATAATAGGGTGGCATGGTTGGGTGAGAGTCTTTCTCCTTTTTCTCCCTTGAAACATGGCCCAGGACTTGAATTACTGTGGGTCCTTCTTCAGATATTAGGGCATGCAAGTTTGTCATGTGATAATTTAGGATTAAATTTGTGATGACTGCCCATGAGAAATCTGCATTCCTACCATGACTTTAGACTTATACGCTCAAGAAAGCATTTTACTTCTTGGCTTACTGATCAAGGATTATTGTTCTGAACTAGTTGTGCTATTGTATTTCCATTTGAAGTTAAGGTAGGTAGGCTGTCTAGAGCTTTTCCTACGAATATACATGCCTCTAAGTAAATGATGTGTCATGGCTGATGAATATAAAACTGGCAAAATACATGAGTGACACCACAGAGTAGAAACCAGCTCAATTTTCCACCTTATCCTTGCCCCCCAGATGTGTGGTCCAGTTTGATGTAGATCTCACATGCTGAACTGATTATGGAGGTATTTTAATAGGAAAAATGCCAAATTTAGCCAACAGGTTGAATTTTATTTTAGCCCCAGGAGTTAATCTCAGGAAAGAAAATAGGCCTCCCATTTCCCATCCCCTGGCCCTGAAATTTCCTACTTCTATCATTTGGATAGTTTTAAATGGGGCATGGGAGGAGACATTTAAGGCATATACTTGAATAGTCTAATTTAAAATACAAAGTCAGCCTTACAATTTAAGATTGCAAAGGCAAATCTCCAGTCAGGACAAACTGCAGGTTGAGTGCTGAACTTGGAGTAAGAAAAACCTGTGTTTAAATCTGACTTGAAATACTAGCTGTGTGACCCTGGTCAGGCCACTTAACTATTTGCCTCAGTTTCTTAATCTGTAAAATGGGGATCATTGTAGACTTTAAGGTTCGAAAGAAATGCTAGTTGTCATTATTTAAAAACAGCATTTATTAAGGACTTGTTTACTTCAGTTCTCTGTGCTAGGCACTATAGGGATGCAAGGATTAGAATGACACCATTTTTCCATTCAAGGAACTACAGTCTAAGAATGAGATGAAACTTTATACTATGTGACCATACTTGATACTTTTAAGATTTACCCAAATAGTACTCTGCTAATTCTATTTATTGTTGACTTCCTTCATGTGAATATAACATGAAACAATGCAGAATGCTACCCATACCTGAGTGAACAGAGCAACTCTTGGGTATTTCTATCTGAATATTCCATAGGGCAACTACTTAATATGCCTTCCTTTACATCTCTTGACATTCTGGGGATACCAATGGAGGATGCGACTGTCTCCTGGTTAATCATCTCTCCTACTATGGCACCAACTCATCTTTTTTCTTTTCTTTTCTGGACATAACTTCTTAGGTGACATTGTTCAGGCCACTTTCCCAGTGTAATTTTTTGATGGTAGGTTATGGAAAAAAATAACCGTGACCTAAGATGAGAATGCAGTAAGAGAAGTGTACATGCTGTACGTGCTATGGTGTAACCAGTGGAGGAAATTTTCTATTTCTAGTCATAGAAACATAATGAATTTTAATCACTTTAATGATTAAAATTGGCTTCCTGATAAGTGTGGTATAAGAGAAAGGGGAGTGGATTTCTAAGCTATGTGACCTTGGACGGACATTTACTTCTCAGAACCTCCATTTCCCTATCAGAGATGTTAGTATCTCTACAGCCTTCTCCAGCTATAAATGCTACGATTTGACCCTCAGGGTTTTGGGAGGGCTCATTTAGAGTTTTACACTCCTCTGCCTACAGTTTTTTGTCCAAGAATTTCCTGTTTTCAGGTAGCTTCCCCAGGTTGGAAGGGGCCTGAGATTCCTTCTCCCATCTCCGAAAGGCTGGCAGTACTCCAGAGGTTTAGCTGCTGAAGTAGATTTCATGTCTATTGGCTATGCAGCAAAGCACCAGGCTGTTCCATAGGCAAATTTTAGGGGTTTCTTTCCCCAGGTTTGCTCTCTGCTCACCCCCCACCCCCAAAAGTTTGGAGAAAGTTACCCCTTTCAACTTAAAATTGTCGGTGGAATAGAGGAGATATAATTTACCTGGGATGTGCTTTGGCAGATCCTGAGGGTGACTTGTCCTGTCTGAAGGAGGTAACCTTCCCAGGTATCAAGAGATTCCATGAGAGAAAGGACCTGCCTGGGATGGAGTGCAGATCTCTAGCCTAAGATTTGTTTGGAACTGTGACAAAGGAAACATTACTTAATGAATGATTCCGTGTCATTGAACAACCGGACGTAGTCCCTTACCTTCCTGACACTGGTGCAGACTTGTTAGCTAATGCATTCCACCTGTGAGAATCAGCAGGGAAACCCCTACTCTGGTCCCAGCCCCGCCCTACCTTCATGAATTCTTGAATCTAACTTACTGCCAAACTGCAGAGTTAAGCCTGAGAGCAGATCAGAGTTTGTGATTCTCCAGCCAGGTGGTTCCAGTCATTTGCTTCAAAGACTTTTCCTGAGGCTAAAAAGAGGTTATTGACAATATGGCATTGTAGGGAAAAAACAAAAAACAAAAAAACACCAGGATGGAAATCAGGAGACTTCTAGTCATAGTTCTGTGACCTTGGACAAGTCACTTTTCAAACTCTTTTCAAACTCAGTTTCCTCATCTGTAAATGGTGAACTGTTGCATCTTCAATATCCTATCAATCTACACCAATATGTTGAAGGCTTGCTTCTTTGAAAGCCATTGTCTATGGGAATCCAATCTAGGGTGAGGTCGACTGTAATATTGACTCATGAATTTCCTACGGATCCTAGAGACTAAATAATGGGCCTGATCCTCTTGAAAAAAAAAAGGAAAGTCATTTTTAGGAGAGGATTTAACTCTCTAACCCTTAGGGTATCAACTAATAACCAGCTTATTGAAGTAAAACAATTGCATCTAGGCTTAAGAAGGTACTTGAGCTGTTACCAGTATACACTGTGGGGGTTAGATGAAGGAAATGGGCATATTATCCTGAAGATGAGAAGATACCACGGGCCAACAATAGTGTTCTGTTTTAAAATACTTGAACGGCAGTCACAATCCAAAAAAAGGTCTAAACCTGTACTACTTAGGCCCAGAGTATAGAATCAGGAGTGGTAGGTGGGAGTTGCAAAGGGACAAATTTAGGCTTAATATAAGGAAAAACTTGCTAACGAAGCTCTAAATGGAAAGGAAATAGAACTGATTCAGGAGGCAGTGTGGGTTTACTGTCACTGGAAATTTTCTAGCACAGACTATATAGATACTTACTGAGAATTTGTAGAGAAAAGGTTTTATTTATTTATTAATTATTTTATTTGTTTTCAGTGTTCTACAATCACTTTCCATATATCTTAGATTATTTCCCCTTCCTTCCCCCCTCCCTCCCCACTTTCTCTCTGAGATGGCATGTAATCTTATATGGGTTCTACACATACATTCCTATTAAATACATTAATTTAATTAAATTACCTTAATTAATTAATTAAATTACCTTAGTCATGTTGCATAGAAGAATTAAAATGAATGGAAGAAACCATAAAACAAAGCAAAACTTAATGCTAAAGAAAATGGTCTACTTCATTCTGCTATCTAATTCCATAGTTCTTTCTCTGGATGTGGAAGGCATTTTGCTTCAAGAATCCATTGCGCATTTTTTAGATCCTTGCATTGCTATGAAGGACTAAGTCTACCAGAAAAATTTCTCGCACACTGTGGTTGTTGCTGTGTGCAAAGTTCTCCTGGTTCTGCTGCTTTCACTTAGCATCCGTTCATATATGTCTTTCCAGGCCTCTCTGAAGTCTTTCTGTTCATCATTTCTTATAGCACAATAGCATTCCATTACATTCATATACCACAACTTGTTCACCATTCCCCAACTGATGGGCATCCCCTTGATTTCCAGTTTTTAGCCACCACAAAGAGAGCTGCTACAAATATTTTTGCACATGTGGGACCCTTTCCTATTTTTATGATCTCTTTGGGATACAGTCCTAGAAGTTATTTTTTTTAAGGTAGTCAGAAGTATTGAATTTTAATCCTCTCTTGAATTAGATTAGCCCTAAGATCCCTCTTAGCACCCTAATTCTTCTATTATATAATTCTGTGAGATCAAAGTCATTTATTAAGTAGGATAGGATAGATCTGAGAAAAAGGCTTGTTGTACATCTAATAGGCGAATAATTTTTTGCTTGCTTATCAAAGTATTTTGGAACTGAAAGAAATCCAAGGAAATCATTTACTCTAAACTCCTGATCCTACAAATGAGAAAATCAAGCAACCAAAGTCATCTCTTGCCCAAGCTCACTAATCACCAGTTCCTGGATTAGAACTCAAGCCTCTTGACTCCAGTACAGGAATTTTTCCATGATGATGATGATGATGATTGATGATGATGATGTTTGATGATGATCATCAATCACTATTTTATTAGATTTGTCAAGGGGGGTTACGAGTAAGAGGTGGAACAAACTTAAATGAATTCTGATGGCAATAGTGATGATTTGGCCTATTTAACCCTGCTGCAGATGGTAGTTGCATATTCCTAACCCCATAGAAAGCTTGCAATGGAATCATCAAGAAAGTTCATTTATTTATATCTACAGTTTTGTGACTTATGTTTAAGACCTGAATCTGCCATTTTTAAGTCATTGAGCATTTATTAACCACTCTTTTGTGAGCAATGTTGCCATACTACCTGTGTGACCTTAGGCAAATCCTTTAACTTTCTGGGTTTCAGGATCCTTATCTGTAAAATGTGGGGGCTCATACATTTAAAGTTAGAATGGATTTTGGAGAATATCAGATCTAATTTCATTTTAAAAGTGAAATGACTTGCCCAAGGTCACACAAAGAGTAGGGAGCCAGGATTCAGATTCAATTCTTCAAACCCTTCTTTCTGAGGAGTTTGTAATTTCTAACATATTTTCCAAGTCTAACCTTCTAGTCTAGTCCAGTGAGTATTAGAGAGGCGGCAGTAGGCTTGCAAATGGGGAATACAATGGTTAGTTTCAACCGTTAGCTTCAGGAATTCCTTCAGCATGAAAAGAGAAAGGAGACAATGATTTGCAATCTTCAGGAAGCTGGTCCTGATTTGTGTGGGAAGAGGATACATTAGTGTTATGTGAGATACAGGAAGCAGGAATTTTCTATGACTGAAGGGAATACCCCAATTCAGGTCACCTCTATCGCCATCAAAATTCATTTAAGTGTCTTCTACCTCTTACCCATTCCCTTGACAAATCTAATAATAAAGATGGTGATGATGAAGATGGTAATCACAACTGTGATTTGTGTGTTTGCAGAATGCCTAATGTACATGTAACATTTTGTATATCTCAGAAAGGTAGGTATTGTGGCAATTATTATTTCCATTTTACAGATAAAGAAACTGAGTTGGTTTTGTTGTTTGGGTGTTTCGATTGAAGGGACCTGTCATTTCATTGGATGAGAGGGAGTTCAACTGGGGAGTTCCCAATTGAAGAAGCTCTCTCCACCAGGACAGATCAATAGCTCCTGTGCAATTTCATAGTCAGAGAGTTGTGTGGTAGCTCCAAGAGGTTTGTCTATCAGAGGCAGAACTTGTACTTAAGTTGTAGTGATAACAGAGGCCAGATCTCTAGCTGCTATCCTACATTGCTTCTTGCTGAATCAATAAATGTTCACTAAAAATCATTAATAAAAATGTATTGCAAAGGCAAAAAAAGGTTTTTGCGTTAATAATAAATAAAATTTTTTGGTGTTGAATTATTTGATCTTCGTTGCATCTTTTTTAAATGTTTATTTTTGCATAAATTTAATAATGTATATAATTATTCATATATAGGAAATAATTTATAAACAAATATTCCTATTTTAATGGTAAATACTCAACATTTCTTTTTTGAAGATGTGATTAAAAAAAAAACCAGGGACCATTGGTCTACCTTATGTCTCTCTTTTTTTACAAGACTAGTATGAGAGATTTTATAAAGAGTTTTACTAAAATCTGGTAAATTACACAGTTATCCTTTCCACATAGTGACTTTCCCTCTCACAGGATACTGTGGGTTAGCATAAGAAATTAAATGGTGATATTTGTGGACTTTTGCAGAAGCCACAGAGAATACATGAAAGTCAGCAGATGACGCAGAAAAAGTTTAGAAAATATCAGAAATGCATAAAATATATGTATAGTACTGTATAATGTCAACATACTTTATCTAACATCATAAATATACACAATTGATTTTTTAAAATTAAATTAAAAATTCAAGTTTGTAAAAAGAACACAAAAGCCAGCAGATGATACATATTTTTACATGGCTTTTCCACATCATGGGGTCGCTGCACCTTTAACCCCCACAATATGGAAGGGATAACTGTATTTACAGCATTCCCTTGACCTTGGTTATCAATCGGAATTGTCAAAAAAGGAAATGACATGAATATGGTATAAATTATTCTTGATGTCATGTTGACTCTTTATGATCACCACCATCCTTTCCTTTACAAATGCATTCTGAAAATTTGCCAAGAATTGAAGTTAGTTTCATTGGCCTGCAATTCTCTTCCTGGTTTTTTGGTCCTATTCTCTTCCCTTTTTTTGAAAAGTGAAGCCTTCTTTTCTCTTTTGTCCTGTGGCACCTCCCCTTTTTCTCCATGATCTTTGTCAGACCTTCACCTCTCCTTTTTCTCCATGATCTTTGTCAGACCTTGATGTTGACTTAGGCCTCACATAGAATTTTATTTGTCTTCTCTCATATATTTACTTATTTTTGTACTATTTTTAGGTGAGTACTTTTGGATTAGGATTACAGTTTAGGTCTGAAAGGAACCTTAGATAGCATCTAGTCCAAGGCACTCATTTATAGATAAGAAAATTGAGACCCAAAGGAAAAAAAAACATAGGTTGTCTAAAGTCACAACTAGTAGTAGTAAGTGGCAGAGTTGGGATTTGAACTCATGTACTTTGCCTGAAAATTCAGTTCTTCTTCTTGTGTTTATCTGCTCTCTGTTCATTCCCTACTCCAGGGGTGGGGAAGCTGTAGCCTGGGGGCCACATATGGCCTTCTAGGTCCTCAAGTGAGGCTCTTTGAATCCAAACTTCACAGAACAAATTCCCTTATTATCTCTTTAATAAAAGGATTTGTTTTGTAAAACTTGGACTCCATCAAAAGGCCAAATCCAAGGACCTGGAAGGCTACATGTGGTCCCCAGGCTGCAGGCTCTCCCCCCACCTCCCGCAACTCCTCACTTAAAGACAAACTTACAACCACCAGCATAGTGTGACAAAGAGAGGAGGTACTTAATGAATGTTTATAGAATGAATGAGCAACCCCAATTCACTCCCTATTACTTGTAGTATATTTTTCAGACCTTTTACTATCCTGGTCTTCCTTCTGTGTATGTGAAGTGGAATTCCTTTTAAAATGTGCCTCCTAGAATTAAATACAATACTCCAGATGTAATCTGACCAAAGTCAAGTACAATGAGACTATTATCTCCCCTATCTGGTCACTATATTCTTATTAATCCAGCTAAACTCTCATTAGCCTTTTTAGCCTTCAAACACAGCATGCTATTGGCTTATGTCAAGTTTATGGTCAACCAACTCCTCCCAGGATCAACCCCCCTCACCTTTTTCCATGTGAATCTGCTCTAATAGCCTTTGTAGGGAATTGAATAGAGAATTAATAAGGGATGAACAAAGAGATCAGTAAGAAGCAGTGAAGTCTCAGCTGAGGTTACCATGGATCTACATTATGAGAAACCAAACCAACCCAACCTCCATGGTATTGTGATTTTCATCAGCAGTGAGCTACAGTTTGCCCTGCCCAGGGACTTCACTGTTAATTTCCCACCACTACTGGTACATTCAAAAATTCAAAGAAACGAACAACAGTTGCTCCTCAAAGGAAGTTTCCTGATTCTGACCTGAGACTGCCCTAGATGGCACATGTCCAATGCCTTCATGTCGTTTCCCCGCAGCAGAAGGTTCTCCTTTTGTAAGACTTATGCTCCTGTCTTCTGCCCTCTCTATTATTTTCTTAAGACTTTTCTATAAAACTGGCTAGCTCCTATAATAAACTGAATTAGGTAAAGAAGCTGAAGGACACTGGCTTGAATTACTTCTCCAGGGAGCACATTGGCATTCCAAGTTGGGCCCTCTGGACGTACAATGCCTTAACTCTTATTTGTAAGTGATATAACCCTGGAAAAGTTACTTAAGTTTTCAGTTTTCTCATCTGTATAGTGGATATTATAATACTTCTAATGTCTACCTTACAGGGTTTGCGGGAGGACAATACTTTTTAAAACCTTAGAGTTCTATGTAAATATGGTGTCACTATATTAATAAACTAGGAGGTTGAGAATTTTAGGCTCCATAGGAAGCTGGTAAGGGAGTTTTTATATTGGGGGGGATAGGAGGGAGTGAGCTAGGGACATTTTTAGTGACTTAAAGCAGGTTATGTACAGGGCTGACTGAATCCTGGTATAATTAGACCCCACATCCTTTCCTGATGAGATGAGCCACGGGGAGTATCTGTCCCTATCTCTTTTCAGACTCTCTTTGACCCTGGGAGCTCCTGAAGATTCTATTTATATGTTAGTAGAGTATTTCATGTAGTCTGTGATTTCATTGGTGGAGACACTCCCTCAGTCACGCAGATTTCAACCCATCCATGACTTCTCAGCCTGCATGGTTCTTGTTCATGTGCTCCCATGACACTGCCCACAGAGGATCTATGTGTGTGACCTTGGGCAAGTCACTTAGTATCCCTCCCCAGAGTTTCTTCATTTGTCAAATGAAGGTTTTGACTAAGTGACCTCCAAATTCTCTTCTAACTAAATCTAGGATTCCAGACAAACATGTTTCAGGCCTTCCTCAAGGTCTTACCTTCTGTGGGTACTAGCAGAGCACTTGGTTTTCTCTTATTATCCCCCACTCTTATCATCTCTGTGCCTTACCTCCTTTTCTGATCATATGTAACCTGGATCAGAGGTGTGCTGGAGCCATAACTCAAACTGGCTCAGAAAAACCCATTATTGAAACCTCAGTGTAAGCATTTATACCTTGGAAAGTGGCAAACAGGGCAGCTAGGTGGTGCAGTGAATAGTGTGTAGTGAATAGAGGTCTTCCTCAGGAGGACCTGAGTTCAAATCTAACCTCAGACACTTGACACTTACTAGCTCTGTGACCTTGGGCAAATCACTAAACCTCAATCGCTTTGCCTTCCTCCCTCCAAAAAAAAATGTGGCAAACACTACAAATTAACACTTCATTTATATTTTGTTGATTGTCCCTACTTAAGAAAATGATGAAGAAAATGTTAATATTGCACATTAAACTTAAGAGCATGTCAAGTGGTTTTTTTTCTTTTTTTTTTGTGAACTGAGTGTTAGATATTTTAACTAGTTCATCTCCTAAATACTGTTTCTTCTGTCACTTATTCCAGCATACAGAGGGCAACTGCATGACTCGGTGGATAGAGTGCCAGGCCTGGAGTCAGGAAGATGAGTGTTCCTGAGGTCAAGTCTGGTCTCAAATACTTCCTAGCTGTGTGACCCTGGGCAAGTCCCTTAACCCTGATTGCCTCCATTTTCTCATCTGTCAAATAAGCTGAAATAGGAAATGGCAAATCATTTCAGTATCTTTGCCAAGACAACCCCAAATGGGGTCAGGAAAAGTAAGACATGACTGAAATGAGACTGAATAGTAACAATAAAATAGCATAAAAGAAACAGTGTACCCTCTCCAAATTTTATGGCTTTTACCATGGAAAAGCCTAGGGCCATAAAGGTAAGGGTTTTTTGTATTTCCAAGTCTTTTGTTCTTCTTTTTGGGAAATAGGTGTGAATCTTGGTAGATGGGATGCAGGTACTCATACCTTCTGAAATACCTGAAGATCTGCAAAGAATTCAAACTCAACTCTCTTCCTTTCCTCCACCCCCAAATTTTTCTCTCATCTTCAACCCTTCTCTTCTCCTCTGCAAGACATGAGAGCATATTGAATTTTAACGCAAGGGAAATGGTTAAAAGGTATAAATAAATTAAGCTTGTCTTGTCTGAGTACTCAGCATGAGGTAGCATAAGACAGATATTTTTGCTCATTATTCCATACTGGTTCAAAGCGCGATCCATTTCTGAAGTCTCTTCTGGTTTGCTTTGAATGTCTTCTGTTTAGATTTGCCTTTCTTGTTTGCTGTGATTGGGTATGTACTTTTGGAGATGAATGTCATAAAAATTCGAGGCCCTTTGATGTTGCTAATATAGGACATGAATGTTCAACAGACGAAACTTATTTCAGGATTAACAAAATCACTATCAAATGCAGGAACACAATTAAAAAAACTTGTGTAACAGTTGCAAAAGACCTGGCACAATCGTTCCCCTCCCTTTCTCCTCAATAAAAATCAGCCATTTGAGGTAATAAAAGATTAAATACTCTTAGGAGGGAATACAATTCTCTTGTGTATTAAGAACATATCAAACTAAAATCACCTGACATTAAAGTCAACGTTTGGGACATTGACGACAAAACCGTTCGGGGTGGGGTGGATGAAGTCTTAAACTTACCTAAGTAAAAGGGGTTTGAAACTTCTAAGCAGATTCTATTGCTATATGGTTTTAGTGAGAAAAATGAGTAAGCAGAAGTTAGGGAGAATAATCCCTTTCATTTCTCTTGAGGAAGGAAAGAGCTCGAGTTGATGCTCTATTGTCCCCAAGTCCTAAATCTGTCCTATCATTTTTTTTAGCGTTTCCAAAGAATTCAGGAGTGATCATTTAACCCATCCTTTCCACCATGGTCCAATGGGAGGAGCATAGATTCAAAGTAAAGGCAAATAGTTAAAAGTTAAAGGAAGCTAGATGGTTCAGTGGATAGAGTGCTAGGCCTGGAATAAGGTAGATCTGAGTTGAAATCTAGCCTCACTTAACTACCTATGTAGTCCTGGATAAGTCACTTAATTGCTATTTACCTTAGTTTTTTACCTTAGTTTACCTTAGGTTCAGTTGTTTTCCAGTCATGTCTAACTCTTCAAGACCCCATTTTGGGGGTTTTCTTGGCAAAGATATTGGAATAGTTCGCCATTTCCTTCTCCAGCTCATTTTACAGATGAGAAACTGAGGTAAACAGGATTGAGTGACTTGCCCAGGGTAACACAGCTAGTAAGTGTCTGAGACCAGATTTGAACTCATGAAGATGAGTCTTCCTGACTTCAGGCTGGGTACTCTCTCCCCTGCCCCATGTGCCACCTAGTGACATCACGTATTGGCTTAGTTTCCTCATCAGTAAAATGGGGATGATAATAGCACTTAACTCCCAGTAGTTTTGTGAGAATCAAATGAGAGAGTAATTGTAAAGTGTTAAAATAGTACCTGACTTATGCTATGTAAATGTTAGCTCTTATTTTTATTACATATATAAAGTCTATGAATAGTTTCTGTGGTCTCTTACAGCTCTGAATAGTATCATCTAAATATCTTCTCTTCTTTGAAGTCGGATTGACAAGAGGTTAGATGGTCAGAGTACAGGTGAGTGACTACATGGAGTACTTTTTCTATCCGACTTTAAGCACTGGGCAAGGCAACATTAATTTTCTTTCTTTTCAGTCACTTGTATCATGACTGACATGTCAAATATTAAAGGGAAAGAGGGGCATAAAGGGTGAGGGTGTGAACTAGAGAAAGAGTGTTGTGTAAAGGGAATTGAATGCTGATGTAATTGAAATGATGGACAAATTGTTAATGATTTTGGAATTTGTGACTGATAAGTTTAGTTTTCCAACCATCCCAAGCATATGAAAAATCTGCTACAATTGAAAAGAATGTGCTTTCCTTCAAATGTAAGTCCAGGAAAGATTTTTTAGAATATCCAGGCAATTCTGGATTTAGAACATCTTTATCTCTGGATTTATAGGGAAGTTGGAGTTGGAGATAATTCTGTTTTGGACTTAAATCCATTCTTTCCCACTAAATCACCATTACCGCACCCCCGAAAATGGGAATGGGGGGCCTCAACTGGGAGAAAAGAAGTGAAGGGTAGATAGATTAGGGAATGTTAAATTGACAAAACAACCTAGATGTCATCTTGATTTTATTATTTCAGTTCATTTGCACCAAGTACCTATTTATTTCATTTTAGCATTTTTATCTCTTTCCAGATAACAAAAGGATAGCATTGGAAGGTATCTTAGAATTCAAATAGTTCAACTGCTTCATCTTTTGGAGAGATATTGAATCCAAGAGAGATGAAAATCATGTCACCAGCAAGAGGAACAGGACCCTCTGCCAGGGAAACCTTTCACTATAGCATGATTTTTTTTTTGACAACCTGAATGTATCAGTATAGATCTCTGCCTTAAAGACAAAAAATACTTCCTTCTAAGGCCTTCTAAGGATTTTACTCTTATTTCTTGAGTTGTTCCTTCTCTTCCTCTTACTTTGGCTTTAATCCTTCACCTGCTGCCTAAATTGGGGTATACATCAAGGTTCAGTCCTTGATTGTTTGCTCTGCTCTTTCTCCACATTCTTCCAGATATTTCGTTCACTTTCAAGACACTTGATATCATCTCTATGCATATTATTTCCAAACTCCTTTAGGAATTTTGAAGCTATTTCTTTTCCCCTGACCCCAAATAATCTAGCTTATATAAAACCTGAGTATGGTGTAAAATCAGTGTTATTTTATTTTTCAATGTGTTTTTTTCATTTTTCAACATATAGCATAAAATCAACGTTATTTTGCTTTTCAACCTATGCACTTTTTGCCTCATAGTCTCAGAGTTTCCTAGGGGCACAAAGAGTTTAAGAGATGGGCCCATGGTCACACAACTAGTGTCAGAGATTGAACTTGACTCCATGTCTGCTTGACTATATATTGTTCTTGGAAAAAAAAATAGCCCAACAATGCTTTATCTCTGAGTTTGAGTTAACTTGGGGATGGGAATTGCCCATTATCTATCTCTTATTGACATTTTGTTAATGATAAGGAGGTCTTATTCACTCTTGTCACACCTGAGAAAAGACAAAAATCCTGTTCTAAGAATCATTTGCATTTAATCCTAAAAATGAATCTAGAGCTATGTGAGAATTCTTGCTAGTGAGACATTTATTTTTCGATGGGGATTCCCTTTGAAAAGCCTGTTTCCATGATTCATTCATGTTACTGGCCTTCTCCTAACTCAGATTTCCAGTAGAAGTGACCTATTTACTGCTCCCCAAAATCAATATTCTATTTCTTGCCTTTATGACTTTGTGCCATCCCTCAGGAGAAGGAATTCTCTCCTCACTCTTAATTTGGGTTCCTGGCTTCTTTCAAGGTTCAGCTCAGGTACCACCTTCTATGGGAAGCCTTTCCAAATGTTCCAGTTCAGGGGCTCTTAACTTAGGACTCACAGATGCTGGAGTGGACTATAGATAAATTTCAGGGGGTCCATGAACTCAGATAGAAAAACAAATGCACGTTTATTTCAATATAATTGGGTTATTTTGTACACCTGTCTTTTATTTCATCCATTTAAAATTATTATTATGAGAAGTAGTTCTTTGGCTTCATCAGACTTTCAAAGGGAGTCCATGACACAGAAAAGCTTGGCTACTGTCCTATTTGTCATGCTTTTTCCCACTTCAGATTGCCACAGGTGTACTTATCTACCTATCTTCATACTGTATTCCACCATTCCATAGAATTGAGGCTCTCTGAAGTCAGTCTTTTTTGTTTTTACTTTTACATTTTACTATATAGATAAAAATGCCTTACTTTTATCTACATAGTACTTGCAGTAGCACAGTCTCTGACACAGAGTAGGTACTTTAAAAATGCTTCTCAGATTGGACCAGAAATGAAGCCTTTCTCAAAGAGCCTTGAAAAATAGCTGTGGGGCCCCCAGAATACATCTAAGGGTCAGTTTTCACCTTACAAGTGACACACCCACACACCTTGTTATGGGTGGAATTAGCAAAGTGGAAAGATGCTGAGTTAAGATGACAGGGAAAGTGTTTTAAGCTGGGCTTATTTCCTCTTGATTGTTCTTGGCTGCAAAATGCTCTGAGGGCACAGTCTTGGCCAAGTTGGCCTTGTCTCTGCTTTCCCCCCACCACTTGGCATGACTGAAGCCCATTAGAAGCCAAGCACATTTCTCTTTCAGAGGCATCACAACTTAATCAAGTTATTGAAGAAGAAGAAAGCAAGCCCTTTCCCTTCTTGCCTAATCTACCTTCCCTGTGCAGTAATTGACATGAAATGTGAGTCTTACAGTTGGGGTAAGCCACCACAGTGCCTCCTGTCTTCAACTGACTCATGTCATCAAACTGCCCCTTCCCATGATTGTTATTTACTGTTCCTAGAGCTCTGGAAGCATACACAGCCCATACAATAACTCCCCTGGTGCCAAAACAAATAACAGGGCTCCTGCCCAGAGCTGCTTATGATTTAAAGACCAAAAATGATACCATTCAAAAGAAAAATGCAGAGTGGAAAATTTAACCCCCCTTCTCACCCTGCTTCTTCAGCTGGTATCCCTGTTGGATTGGCTTTTGTGGAGAAAACATGCTAGCTAGCTATATGGCATACTTAGATATTTTCCCAGTAAACAGTAAGCAGGGTCAAGTATTTTAAGAACCTTCTAAAAATGCAAACCAAACCAAACAAATAAACAAAAATACCTTTCACTGATTTCAATTTTTTTTTCTGGGTGTGTGAAACTGAGTTCAACAATGAAG
This sequence comes from Notamacropus eugenii, assembly GCF_028372415.1. Taxonomy (NCBI): domain Eukaryota; kingdom Metazoa; phylum Chordata; class Mammalia; order Diprotodontia; family Macropodidae; genus Notamacropus; species Notamacropus eugenii. Next base: position 584,400,372 of record NC_092872.1, read on the forward strand.
AGGAAAGTTTGCTTCTAGGTGATTAAAAGCAGGACTTTTTTGACAAGGCAAAGTATTAGGTGATGAGTGAGGATGAGAAGGAGATACAGATGACTCAGATATTGGTGTCTTTATTATTATTTCATGTTCTACCTCTGCATTTTGCACAATGTCTTAAATGATCCTGAACATCTTCTTGAAACAAAGGTCCAGCTTTTAAAACCTAGTATTCTTCTGGTGATGTTGTATACCTGAGAGTCATGGAATTACCATAATCTCTGAAGAACTGAAATTGAAGATCGCCCAAAGGACAATGGAGAAGTACCTAATGGGTGTGAGCAAGCTGCAGCATATACAAATGGGAAATAACCTGAGAGAAATGGTGTAAGGGATGTCAATAGACACATGAATGACCAGGGGAAAAAAAGATGGGCTTGGCACATGTTCAAAGTGAGGTAGAACTAATGCACAGTCCACATGACAAGTTATTTGCACAGTATCAAGACAGCTAGAAGGAACCTTATCTTCTCTTATCCACATAGTAACAAGAAAACTAGAAGGAGGTCTTTAATACTTTGTGTATGTGGGGACCTGGGAGAGGGAGGAGGTTGGAGAAATTATTGAGGAAATGGATGAGTCACACAGGATGGGAAGACATGGAAGGACTACAATCTACATCATTGGAGGGCATGTCTACATGAAAGAAGTCACAGAACCTTCTAGAATATTGACATCATAACTTTGCAATCACTGGAAAGCTGTTCCTGGTATGAACTGATACTCCAAATGCTGTGAACCCAGAGGCTCTCTAATTCAATGTTTCAAAACTGCCAATTTGGAGAACTTTTACTACCAAAACTTTTAAAGCCTGTAAACTTTTAAAAATAAATGACTCCTCTTTATCCCTGAATCCTATTCTTGTCAACCTTGTCAACTTCCTTGTCACCAATTCTTGAACTCATCTCATGAGTCCTTGCAAACTATTATACTGAAGCTTCACAGGATGGAACAATCTCTTAGAGGAAGTGTATTCAACCCTTTATTCTTTATTTTCCTCATCTGTAAAATAATGATTGATGAAATAAAAAATAATAGATTGATGAAATCCATTCTAGGCCACAAATTCTAGAAGTATACCATAATTGTGTAAGTTAGAGACAGCATTATATGATAGAGAGAGTACTAGCCTTGAAGTTAATTAGACCTAAACTCAAATCCAGTCTTGAAGACAATAGCTGGGTGATCTCGGCCAAGTCACTTATCTTCTCCAAGTTTCAGTTTCCACAACTGGAAAATGGAAATAAGGCTAGCTTTTACATAACAAAACTGTGGGGCCAAATGAGATAATTTATACACAACACTTTAAAAATATTCAAGATCTATCTATGCATATATATTTACTGATTTATTATTAATACATTGTCATTAGAAGCTATTAACACCGCAGTTCATAGTAATGCATCAGTTGTCTCAAAAAAAAAAGGCATTGATGGATGGATAGGTTCATCTTGACTTAGAAGAAGCATTTTATAAGATAACCTCATGGGATACCTGTGAAGGCAATTTTCCCTTAGTTTTAAGGAAAGGGATTATCTTTTGTGAACTTTGGAGATAACCTGCATGTTCAGTGGAATGGTTGTGATTCGATGCATATACATCTATTTAATGTATTTTCTTATTTTTCTTTAGGAAAGGTAAGTTAAGTAGCCATTGATTGGCTAGGAACATGAATGGAATACTCAGAAACCTGCCAATCATTAGATTTCCTAATTAACTGAGTGAGAGCAAGGGTTTAACATAGAATCACAGAATCTTGGTTTGGAATTTTTAAAAAATCTCAATGGTTATTTAGTTCTGTCTGGATATGAATGGGGAATTTCTCTCTGACTTCTTCTATGGAAGGCCTCCAGGGGAGATTGAAATTTTTCTTTTCTTTTTCTCTTTAACATTAAAAGAGAATCATTCAAAGCCTGAGAACCATGAATCTAGATTACATCTCTTCATCTGGTACCCAAGGATAATTTGAGATACTTCGTCAGATGGCCTGTTAAAATTCAAAGATGCTATTTCTGTGGCATTTCCCTGATAATCCCAATTTATCAATCCCATCCAAAAAGGAAATAAGGTTAGTTTGGCATGATTTGTTCTTGATAAAGCTTGCTTCTAGGGATTACTGTTTCCCTTTCTTAATGTTCACATTCTATCACGTTATAATATGTTCTCTGTTTTTGCCAGAAATTGACATCAGACTAAGTGCTCTATAATTTGAAAAATAATCCCTTTTTCTTAGTTTTGAAAACTGAGATGACATTTGTCCATCGTCATTCCTGCAATCTCCCAGAGTTGTAATTAGGGTGGGACAATCAGGACTTTGTCAGAGGATGTCTGTATCCGGGAAAAGGACACTTCCTGTGATGGTCTGAAGACTTCTGCTGCTGGGCTTCATTCCTCATTGTCCTTGCCCACCTTATGTCACATGGAATGCCTTGGCTCACTTTCTGGCCTAGGACTGCTGTTCCCAGGATCTTTTGCCTTTTCACTTTCAAGTCTGAAGTCCCTTGGGGATAAAGTGCCCTGTGTCAGTCGGTGTAGCTGCACGATCACGTGATCTTCTACATTGCGTCTGTGATCTTCCCTCCACACCTCACTTTTTCCATGTGAAAAAAAAAATCTAATTGTGGCAATGATAATCTCTCCCATTCTCCAGAGTCTCTCAAAGATCACTAAACCTTTTAACCTTCTCCCATGCAGAGATGATCCTAAATATTTATTCTGCATAATGATTACTTACCATTGATAGAAACAAATAGCACTTTCTAAGCACAGTGGATAGTTTTGGGCTTGAGTTAGCAAGACTCATCATCTTTGGCCTCAGACCCTTACTAGCTGTGTGACCCTGGGCAAGTCACTTTAACCCTGTTTGCCTCAGTTTCCTCATCTATAAAATGAACTAGAAAAGGAAATGGTAAACCATTCTAATGTCTTTGCCAAGAAAACCCCAAATGGGGTCATGAAAAATCAGACGTGAGTGAACACCGACAATAAGTTCACTTTAAAATTCCCCTTGCCTAGATGTGGCAGATAGCTGAACCCAGGGAGTGAGTCAGTCTCCAATCCTGGGCAGGTCAGGAAGTTCTGTGCTTTATGTTAGAGATCACTGGAGGTTTGGAACTTAGTGAAAAGCATAAGCGTCTAAGGCTAAAGTTTTTTCACTTCATTTGAATCCTAGGAAAGCTTAAATAGGATCAGTGAGAAATGGGAGTCATCTTCATAGAGCTGAAAGAAATTAATAAGATAGAAAATGTAGAAAGGGAAGAGGTTCTGAAGATATCTCTGGGATTTATGCACATATCAAGGGCAGGGCATAGATAATCCTACAAAGGTGAGATGTATTTGTCAAAAAAAAAACCATGGCCCACAAGAGTCACTAAAAAGCCCATGTATGAGAGAGTATCCAGAAAGGTTGTATAACAGTGTCAAACATTGTGGAGAGATTAAGTGGGATGATGTCTGAGGAAAAGGTCATTGGATTTTATAATAAAGAAAACATTGATGATTTTGGAGACAGCAGTTTCGGTCAAGTGGTGGGAAGGGAAGCTTTATTTAAGGGACTGAGAAGTGAATGGGACGTAAGGAAGTAGAGGTAATGAGTATGGATAGTTTTTTCTAGGAGTCTAGCTTTTTCTGATTCTCACTAACAGGGAGAAAGTGGTACTTGGGTGGGCATTATGGAAATCTTGGAGAAAAGGGAACTATCTATCCTAGGGTTTGGAATAAAAGAGAGGAAATTTAGTACAGTTTGAAATGTACCCTGGATTTTAAGACTCATCCAGGATTCAGGGGAAGGACATTCATGACTTTTCAGAGTCTTGTAAGTTATAATCAGCACAGGTAATATTTGAACCCAGACACTCTGATGCCCCAGTGAGTACTCTGTCTACTGTGCCACACAGCCTCTCCAATAGACCCACACCTATAAAATGTTTATTTTTCATTATCTGGGGAGAGAGAATTTTTGTGGTGAAACCCCAGGAAAAGTGGAGTACTGATATGGCTAGAATGAATTTCGCTGTAAAAAGGTTTTCTGTGCATTAAAACAGAAATTATGAATTTTAGAGCAGGAAGGAATCTGAATGATACTATCAGATACTGAATCTGTTATGTTATGTTAGGGTTACAGACCTAGAGTTGGAAGAGAGATCAGGAGTCATCCAGTTCATCTTCATTTTGCAGATGGGGAAATTGAGGTCCAAGGAGGTAAAATAACTTCTCCAAGGACACTTGGATTAGAATCCTGCCTCAGATACTTTGACTGTATTGCTCATGTCACTTAATATCTCTCTGCCTCAGTTTCCTCATTTGTAAAGTGGGGGAAGGGTGGATTTGATGACATCCAAGAACTCTAATAGCTCTAACTCTATGATCCTGAAAGCATTCTAATCCCCTTTGCACTGGCTCTCTCTCTCTCTCTCTCTCTCTCTCTCTCTCTCTCTCTCTCTCTCTCTCTCTCTCTTTCTCTGTTGTCTCTCCCTTCCCTGTAACCCCCTCTCCCTTACCCCAAGTACATAGAGTGCTGAGTTGAGTCAAGAAGATCACTTCAGACACTCACTGACTGTGTGGTCCTGAACTGGTCATTTAATGTCAGTTTCCTCATATGCAAAATTTGGTGCATAATAGCACCTACCTTATAGGTTTTCAAGAAGTGCAAATGAGATATATGCAAAGAATTTGGCTAAGATGACACATTACACTGTCTCCATTTCCATAGTAAGGATCTGAGTAAATATTTTGTTTATTTGCCTGATTTCTTGGTTTCTAGAACTTTGTAAAAGTCACTGGGATCGCTGCACAGAATGACAAAAATAGCCATTTCCAGATGTTTTCCTGAGATATTCCCCACATCCTCACTTCTCAAACAAACTCTGTTATGTGTTATCTTTTATTTCATTCATCAACTGTCTCTCAGTTCCCTTTTCTAATATATGCATTACTTCACTGGCCCAGATTACTAGAAAAATCAATTAAACAGAACTGTCTATCATGGAAGCATTTCCAAAGGGGCTGTTGAACATATTTGATTCTTTATCAGCTTTCTAGATAGTTCGGAAGATTAAACAGCAGGTTCTCATGGGACACATAGAGTAGTGCAATAAGTTGGAAATTCTTAATTTAGTTCATTCCCAAAAGCCAAATGAAATATTACATTTTATTAATAATTATAGAAGTTCTATGTATATTGGGGAACATTTCCTTACAGACAAATATTTCACATCTTAGCACCTAGTATGTGCCAGGCACTGTGCTAAGCTCTAGGGATACAAAAAGAGTCAGAAGACAGTTCCTGATCTCAAGGAACTCACAATCTGGTGGGCAAGACAATAAGCTACATAACTATGATAGATAGTTATGACAAGCTAGATAACTATAGGCAAACTAGCTATATACAGGATGAATAGGAAATAATTAAAAGAGGGAAGATTTCATTTTAAGGTGAAGAATGTAAGAGTGGAGGACCCTTGGTATTTCATATGGCATAGAAGTACTCTAAAGGTGGAGTTCTCTGAGCTGGATACAGGTCAAGATGGTCAGATCTGTACTGTTTTAATATCTTCATTCTTTACGCAGAGACCTAAGGACTAATGAAATGAAAGACTTTGTGAGACAGACATGGACTTAAGATTCTGAGGTTTATCAAAGACATAGCTCTCTCTACCGCCTTCTAGAAACCAATTTGGCCTTCTCCAATTTTATGCTTATTAAATAGAAGACTTAATGATGCCAAGATTTAGGAAATCTGTGGACAAAGTCAAAGGGCCCTAGGTGGTTCAATGATCAGAATACTGTACCTCACCTCAAGAAGACCTGGATTCAAATGCAGACTAAGACACTTACTAACCATGACTCTTGACAAATCACTTAACTTCTGTTTGTCTCACTTTCCTTATCTATAAAATTGGGATAATAATAGTATCTTTCTCACAGCGTTGTTGTGAAGATACAAATGAGATATGGCTAGGTCCTGATTAGTGCAAATAATGAACCCCCGAGTAGTTATGGTTCAATGGTTGATCTGCACTCTTCAAAGTGATAATTATGTAGAATATGGTAATTGGTTCTAGCCCAGGGGAAATATACAATGGAAATTTGAATAATATGATCACTATAGGGAATTCATTATTCATACTGATCAAGACCTAACTGTAATATATGTAAATCACTTTGGAAACCTTAAAGTGCCATATAAATGTTAGCTATTTTCATTATTACCACCCCTCAGTTTTTCTCCAATGCATATTTTTGACAACCATTTTCTGCCCTGTTTAGATATTTCTGGGAGAATTGCCTTAACCCAAATGTTGAGCGATGGATTAAGATAGTGGCTTGTTTCCCTGTCCTGCCTTTTTTGGTCCTTGCCCATCAGTAAGGTGGTCATGTCATTTATTTTTCATGTTGCCTGTTTGAAATGGAAAAACAGTAATTATTTAAAGGAACCCCCTGAATAGCATTCTGCTGCCTGTTGTGCCACATGATAATGTAAAGCATATTTTATAGTGTGATAGTGTCCCTGAATATTAAAATCTGAATGCATCTTTCTAGGATTTTATGATGACAGAGTCAGCTTCTTCCCCTCCTTCTACCCTTATAGTTGATTGTAGTGAATACTGGGGCTTGTAATCGTGAGACTCCCGAGTTTTGATTCTTTTCCTGACATTTACAACTGATGTGAGCCTGAGTGACTCACCTGTCTTTTTGTATCTCTGTTTTATTTTCTGTTATAACAATCGCAGTACTTATCATCACAAGATTGTTGTGAGGATCAAGCAAAATAACATACGTAAATCACTTTGTAAACAACAAAATGTTATGTAAACATCACGTTTGTTTGCTTTTTTTTTCTCTAGACCTGTGATTTCATTAATATGTGTGTATGGGTGGTGTGAAAACTCTCTCCACACATTCCATTAAGTCATTTGTTCCTGGTTACTCAGTTGGTACATTTGAGAGAAAGCTCTTGAACTTTGATTCACCCTGTCTTATTCCATCTCTAATACCAGTTTTCATTATTATTTTCCAATAAATATTTCAGTAAGAAGCAGATTGGTGGAGTAGATAGACACCTGATTTGGGAGGCAGGAAAACTTAAGTACCAGTTCTAACTCTGCAAGTCATTAACTTCCCAGTGCCCTAGGCAACTCCATAAAGCTATGTAAGTCCCAGAACAGTTGAGGGTGTTCCCTTGACCAATGAAATCACAGGTTGGGAACAAACAGAGGGGAACATTTTATGTACTGTCCTTCTCTTGCCAACTTTTGCCAACAGAACTACATAATATGATTTCTGAGTTTGGTAGTCTGATCATAAAAGCCATGATAAAAATGGTACCTTCTCCCTCAGCACCTGTGGTGTGTTGTGTTGTGTTTTTGAATCATAATTGTTGACTGACAAAAACAAGTTTTCAGGTTTGTGATATCTGGCAAGGTAGCATAGCAACAGCAAGTATAAATCTTGACATCTTCTTCCATGCCCATCATCAACCGAAAAGTCAGATATTCTCAGATTATGAAATTCCTTTTTACTTGTCATGGTGAACTCATTAGAAAAGCATTTTCTGATCTAATCTGATTCTCAGATCTGAGGTTATATCCAGAACACTGCCATGTGAATAAATCACATTGAGTCAAACAAGTATTTATTGAATATCTAGTAGGTCCTCAGGACTGTGTGGAAGATGAAAGAAGTAAATGACATGCTTTTTGAATCATAGGATCAAGAGCTAGAAGGACCCTTAGAGATCATTAAGGTCAACCCTCTCGTTTTACAAACAAGGGCACTAACGAACAGAGAGAAGTAACTTCGCCATGGCCACAGAGCAAATAACAAACTGTGATTCCAACTCAGTACAACCAATTCCAAATTAGCTGTCCATTCTTTGTCCACAAGACAACTATTTTATTAGAGAGTAAAGACCTTCTTTAGTAAGTCTTACCTAATTGGTAAATGGAGAGGTCAAGGAATTGATTACGAAATAAATAACTTCACTGCTATGAATATGCATAGAATTCAAAAGGATTTCCTCCTTGACAATCAAGGTTGGGATTCTCTCTACCAAACAGGCTTGGCCAGGACTTTGGGCAGTGCTGCTACTCTGGATTTCACAAGAATGCCGTTGTTGTCATGTATCCTTTGTTCTCAAAGAGGACCATGACATCAGGAAGATGATGCCATGACTTGCAAGTGAATTGGATTGAAGTGAGGGAGGGCTGGGCAAAGTCACTCACTTTCTCCTTCAGAGTCGTCTGAGACCACTGGAGAGATATCGATCAGGATGATTAGAGATGGCCCTGGATACTTTGGCCTTTTTAAGCTAAGGTCTTTAACAGGTCTCAGTTTGACTGCTACAACACCCCATTCAGTGATTAAAGCTAGGTAAGAAATGAAGCAGAGAATGGCCTTTTTACCTAGTTAAAAAAAAAAAATCTGTCTAGGAAGGGAAGACCCTCAGGGTTTCTGGCCAAAACAAAAACAATTACTATTTACATTCACTCTGAGCTAATCAAAGTCCAAACCATGATTAAGTTGGGCTTGGCTTGGCTTGGCCAATCAATGAGAGCCAGACTGATTTGGGCAGACCATACTGGTTAGCCCACAGACCAAACATCTATTTTCTCCCCCGGGAACCTACAGAAAAGTTAGGGCTCAATTGAGGTCTTCATTGAGAAATTCAATAACGCTTCTTTCATATTTGCTGTCTTTATCCCACCAGTATGATTTTTGTTTCATTCTGTTTGGCAGTTAGGGATACAAAAGGGCAGAAATACTAGCAGCTGATTGGGCAAATCACATATTGGAGGGAGAAATGAAAATCTCATTGGCGGTGAGGGGCTAGGATTTCTAATCATAAACCCCTGCCTAGATACAGTACCTGGTGTATTGTTCAACATCAAGTTCCTACTGGACATTGTTGGCTGCTTGGGGAGCAGGGAAATCCAAGGAAGTCAAGTGTGGCAGGAAGTCTGAAGGGCAGTGGTCCTTGTTTTTCTATCTCTGTATTCTACTAAAACTCCATGTTAAAGGAAAGTAGCTGTGGGAAAAATGGAATGAGTACAAGAGGCCAGAGTAGCCCAGTATAATGGAAAGAGCATTACCCTTAAGTGTCAAGAAACTGGGTTCAAACCCCAGCTCTGACACTTCCCAGCTGTATGACCCTGGGCAAGTCCTTTCACCTTAGTTTCCTTGGGCTATGAAATGGGAATAATGATATCTTAGCTCTCCTCCCTCCCTACCCCTCCTTCTCTATTTTCTCTGTCTCTTCTGTTGTAAAGAACATTATTAATGTATTAAAATGCAATAGAAATGGGAGATATTATTATTAAAATTAATTATCTGAGGTAAAAACAGTACAAAGTTTTAAAGCCATCCATGGTTTAATTTGCAAAGCTAACTTTTGCATATTAAACCAGGTCACCTGACTCCTTAGAGGTCAGAGACCCAGGATGACTTACAGAGATGGTATTTGTAACAAAAAAAGAGAAATAAGGAAAAATTATAGCAACTTGTTTTGAACATAATTCAACTGGACAAGGTAGGTCACCTGACTAGTTAGCTTCTCCCAGACCTTCTTAGTCCTGTGCCAGATATCCTTTCCTCCAGGTGGTACCTTTTGCAACCAGAAAGTGTACTAGGGAAGAGGAAGTTATGGTCAGGGGTTAGCAGTCACCCCTCACCTTCTTTGGCAGAGCCCCTTACTCAGTTTAGACACCAGCTACAGGAAGAGGACTCAATTTAAACTCCAATTAAATTAAACTCCTGCTGCCAGAAAAGGGAACTTGGCCTCTGGTCAATCCTGCCTTCTGCTTAGCGTTTGGTTTGAACCTCATAATCTTACGATTATTTTATTCTTCTAAATTATCTGCTCCTAAATAATAAATTCTTCTCAATCTATCTCTTCACTAAATCTATAGGTAACCTAGACTTAAGAGACAATCTTAGTTTGGCTTAGTTGTTAGGGCTAGCTATTCCTAAAGAGGAAGCCTAGGAGATGATTCTGGAAAGATGGTGGAGTAGGTCAGAAAATTCCAAGCCCTCAAGATTTTTCCCCACAAAAGAGTTCAAATAGTACCTTAGGGTAAACAAAGTGTGAGTGGAAATAAATAAGATTGGGGCACAATAGGGATCTTCCTGGGACAATTTGGGAAGTTTGGAAGAAAAATCCCAGGAAGAGGTTTGGTCAGTGAGGAGTAATCACCTCCGGGCTAGGGTCCATTTTAACAACCAGCGGCAAGCCCTGGGGTTATTTGGTTTGAGAGGCTGCCTCTGGCCTTAGGCACAGGAACCTACACCCCCTGGATAGTGAGGGGAGCTGGGCATTTGAGGTTGAGTTGGGGAAGACTGAGGGAACCTCTGCTGATAAGGAATGTCAGATCCAACTGTGCTGCAAAGATCCAGCACAGGCCCTGTGAAGGCAGAAGCAGTGGGGCAGAAAGCCTCCGGCTGCAGGCACTTACAGGAGATTTGGCTTTGGTTCCAGACCACAGTGGAGAACTGAAGATCTGGGGCAAGAGGCATCATTTCCCACACCCCATGGCTAGAAGTGATTACAAAAATTAAGCTATTCCACAAAAAATGCACAAAGGACAAAGAATCCAACCGTAGAAAGCTATTATGGGAAAAGAGATGTCCGGGTTCATCATCAGAGGAGAATATTGAAGTAAAGTAATCCCCAAAGAGTAATATCAAATGGTCACCTGCCCCCCTCCCCCCCAAAATCTTAGAAGATCTTAAAAAAGAGTTTAAAAACCAAATCACAGAGATGGAGGAAAAACTAAAGAAAAAAATAAGAATAATCCAAGAAGATTACAAAAGGAAAGTAAACCAATTAGAAAAGGAAATCCAGAATCTGAAGGAAGAAAATGACACCTTGAAAATTAGACTTGGGCAAAGTGAAGTTATAAGAGATCAAGAAATAATTAACCAAAATATGAATAATGAAAAAATAGAAGAGAAAATGAAATATCTTATAAGAAAAACAACAGATTTGGAGAATAGATCAAGAAGAGAAAATAAAAAATAATCAGACTAACTGAAAGTTATGATAAAAAAATCTTGATACAATAATACAAGAAATAATTAAAGAAAATTGTCCTGAAGTGTTATGATAAGGGGGGAATGTAGAAATAGAAAAAGTTCATTGATCATCCACTAAAAGAGATCCTATGAGGAAAACTCATAGCAATATGATTGTCAAATTCCCAAACCCCTAGCTCAAGGATAAAATATTAAAAGCATCAAGATTAAAAAATTTAAATATGGTGCTACCACAACTAGACTCACACAAGACCTAGCAGCAGAGACATTAAAGTACCACAGGCCTTGGAACAAAATATATTAAAGAGCAAAAGAACTTGGGTTCTGACTGAAAATATCATACCCTGCAAGGTTAAGTATTATCCTGAATAACAAAAATGGATATTTGATAAACTCTCATACTTTCAAGACTTTGTTTTAAAAATCCTAAACTTACTAGAAGATTTGACATCTAAGAACTAAGAGATATATAATGTACATACCAAAGACTGATTATAAAAGATTCATGAGGGAGACTATTTACTTTTTATAAATATAAAATGTAAAATGTATGTCTAAGATTCTTAATAATAATTGGGTAGCTCAAAAGTAAGATTGGGGAAAACCTGAGTAGGGTTAAAAAGTAGAACCATTTAGGAACAGCTGAAAAGAGTAATTATTTTATGCAAATGAGGTGCAAGAGGAAGATTTGATACAGAGGAATTAGATGTGGGAGGAGGGCTGATAGTTCTGGTAACCTACTTTCCTCAAGAATGTATTTAAGAGGGAACAATACACACACATGCACACATACACGCATACACATACATGTATTTAGAAGAGTATAAAAGTCTTGTAAATTCAGAAGAAATATAATGGTAGGGGCATAGGGAGAGGAGAGAGGACAAGGGAAGATCTTTGGGGGGAAGGGAATAGTAAGAGGGGTGGTATAAAAGGATGTTTAGATTTATGGGAATAGGATAGGGGAGGGATCCTTGGAGGGGGGTGGGCAAGAAATAGGAAGACAATTTAGTGGATAGAAATAAAGTAGAGGAGGCAGGAGGGACAGAAAAGAAGAGAAATGCACAAACATAAAAAGAAAGATCAGCAGTAGAATACGTTTGGGAAAGTATATGTCTATATATGTACATGTGTAGGTATATATCTATAGCTATAAAGAAACATATCTAAACTTTATTGCAGCCTTCTGGGGGTGTGGAGGAAGGGAAAAAAGATCAAAGTAAAAAAGCGCACAGCAGAAAACAAAAGAATTCACAAGGAAGCAGAGAAAAGATGGACAATTTTCAACAGAACAAGTATTATTTGTCATATAGGTTTTCTTGGAATGAAAATTTGTTACATAATTTGAATACTCTCTTATGTTTTGCTATGCACATGACCTACTTTTTTTCTTTTTAACTTTATATTTAAGTTCCAGTATTTAAGTTTATGATGTGTTTTTGGTTCTTTTTTCTGTTCTGTATTTGTGTTCTGGTGTTTCAGTTTAAAATAAATTTTTTTTAAAAGAAAAAAGGAAGCCTAATCCTACAATAAAAACTAAAAATAAATCAAAGTAATAAATAAGAGCTGATTTCATTATTATTATTAATCTGTCCAATCATTATTGAATGGGGCTTGGGGCTTATCTACCTCCCCCTTTGAAATGCCTCAAAATGTAATTATTACTTCATTTTCTTCTCCAAGTCTAGGAGAGTCAGCAGAGCTGCTAAATGTCATTTAATGTTTCTTATGAGTTTACAACAGTATGATTGCCTTGGAATGTGAGTTCACTCTCCACTCCCTGTGGTAAGTGAGAGGTAATCCTGGTTTTAAAGCAGGAAGACATCGATGCCAGGTTGAGGAGAGGTGAGTGGTGAGTGTGGGGGAAGGAGGAGAGACCCAGAAACCACACATCATGTTAGATCAGTATTCTGTCCATCCATCTCCCCCTACCTGCCCCAACACTCTCCTGCAGAATAAAATCACCAGGGAAAGCTGGCTCTTTATGACAGATGCAAAAAGAACTTTGGAAAATTCTATTTCAGAGTTGGGAAGGCTGACACAAGGAAAAGACCAAATACATGAGAATCCCCTTAAAATATACATTTCCCCTTATTTCATTTATATTTGTGAGAAGAGGAGAGATCAGCAAAATAGTGTTCCCAAGAATTCCATTTAACTTAATGATTTATGGTTTTTTTGTAAGTGGTGGCAAAGCTGAACAAAAGCAGGGAGGGGGCACAATGACTAATTAATAGTTTCAGCTGTGTTTCTCCTTGTCCTGTCTGTTTCTTTCCTCTTCTCACAGGGAGCGCTTTTGAAAAGGGTCTCCTATCCCTCTATTCCTTGTCTGATGTGACGTCAGTTCATTTGAATGGGAAGATTTTTCTGAGCCTGGGATGAGCCCAGTACAGGAAATTGCTATTGAAAGGGTCCCTTTATACTCGCTGGCATCATCACCTCAGAATGAGGGACAACTGAAGTGGATCGAGATGAGGGTAGAGGCTGGTGCCAAGATGAATGACCCAGGAATCAGAGGTAACGGCAGGAAGGGACAAATCATCAGAACAGAGGTCATCAGGGATGGCCCAAGTGGTGAACCTTACTTCCCCAGCCCACATTAGTGAGATCTTAGATCGCAGTCTTGAAACTTCAGTGAGTCAGGGACTGTTTTGGTGGCCACTTGTGTTAGAGGTCACTGCCTATCTACCCACACAGAGAAAAAACAAAACCCCAAACATTTCCTGAGGCTTTATAGCACCTGAGAGACCAAGTCCATGTGGTGGCCAAATGCAAATGATCCGTTCCCCAGAATGCTCTTGGTTCCAGGGAATGAGTTAGAGCTACAATTTTCCTTTTGATTTTTGTCTGTTTGAATTTGGAGCCCACTCCTACCAAAATGTTTATTCAGACACTATGATTTTTTGACTATTGTGTGTTTGTGTGGGGGGGGAAAAGTTTTTTTTTCCTTTGTTGATTAGCTGTGTCTGACTCTATGAACTCATTTGGGGTTTTCTTGGCAGACAGGAGTGGTTTGCCATTTCCTTCTCTAGCTCATTTTACAGATAAGGAAACTAAGGCAAACAGGATTAAGTGACTTGTCCAAGGTCATACTGCTATTAAGTATCTGAGGTCAGAGTCTTCAGCTTCCAGGGCCAGTACTCTATCCACTGTTCCACTTAGCAGCCCCCCTTCCCCCAAAAAGTGTAAGCCAAAAGCAATATATTAGGAACAAGGAATTTCATGGAAATGGTAGAAAGTATGTCATCAGGGAAATGTATGATTGGAAAAGAAAAGAAGAGCATGAGGGTTTACTGATGGGAAATCCACTGGTATTGTGATATTAGGAGAACTTGAAGAAAGTCCTTCATGTGATAGACTGGTGAATTGGAACAGGCATTGTTAGAGGTGCTCTTTCTTTTCAAGGTGGTATTCCCAGCCCCCACACTGCTCTGCTACCTTGAGACCACAAAAAATAGGTAGTGGCACAGTAACTAGAATGTTGGTCTTGGAACCAGGGCCATGTTAGTTCATGTCCTGTTTTTGACACTTACTGACATTAAGAGGCTATAGAGATTAGTTAACCTTTTCCAGTTTTAGTTTACTCATTTGTAGAATGAGGGGATTGGACTCAGTGGTCTCTAAAGCCCCTTCCATCTCTGAATCTGTGATTCTGAATAGCTGTGGTTTTCTACTATTCTTGCCAATGTTCTTCTTAGACTTAGATCATTGAGAGAGTTCACTATGATGATTTCTTATTTTTAAGCTCCAAGTTGAAGCAGCTAGAAATCATACGTTTCTACAGGTCTTAGAGTTATGTTCTAAGCACCCTCCAAACTTATGGAAGATCCCTGCAGGACCTCTGTTGGCTGCATGGCCACTTGCTAGGAATGTGTTTGTTCATGGGGATTCTTGATTTTGTTATGGGTTGGACCAGGTGGTTTCTGAAGTCCCTTCCAACTCTGAAATTCTATGATACTGTGTGAATTTTACCTCACTGTAAGGATCAGTGCCATTCCAAAAAGTTGACTTTAAAGTAAATATTTGAATATTGAATCCCATTTCCTCACTGGTTTTCAATAGAAGTATGAATACCTCCTTGGGGAGGAAGGAGGAAAGATGATTCCAATCCATAATAGAATTACATTTAAGAAACTGCCACAGGTCTTTAGCATTTGAGCGTGCCACTGACTCCTTTTTATTAATTATTCAAAAGTATAATTAATAAAATTATTAATTATCCATAAAAAGATTGCCAGATCTTTCAGAACACATACTTAATAGAGAAAATTATAATTTCATGAGGATTTAGCAATATTATATCTCAAAATAAATTAAAATATGGCTGTAAAAGTCATTTGATGTTTCATTGTGATATGGAGATGACCCTGAATTTTTGAAAGCTCTGCCAAGTCATTGGAGTCCCTGGCATGTTCTACCAAGGTGGAAAGGCTTTGATGGACTATATGCCTGTTGTCCAAGTATGACAGAGCTAGTTCCATCATCAGGCTGGTGGCATAATTTTTTCTAAATTTTTTCCTAAATCATTTATTTATTTTAGTTACTATAGTGTTTGGAGAATATCTACTAGATTATAGAAGGGTTGAGTCTGTACTGATGGAAGGCTTGCCCACACTAATAACATTCTTGATCTTGAAATATTGAGAAGAATGGATACAATTATTTCAGGATATTTTTTGTCACTGAGTCATTCAATCAACAAGCACTGATTAACTTCTATTCTAAGCCTAGCCCTGTCCTAGGCACTGCAGATACAGAGACTGCCCACAGGGAGCTTACATTCTAAGAGGTGACATGTACATATATAAGCATATAGAAAATATAATACAAAAATGACTATAATGAATGCCAGTTTAAGAAACACAACATATTAGACTAAACAAAACTAAACTATCAAATTTTCTCCCTAAGAGTATAGAAAAGAATGCCACATCAATAGCTTTGATATCAGAAACTTCTTATGAAAAGAAATTTCTAGTTTTCAAAAATTAAAAAGTTGATCAGGCAAAAAGGAAGATTCTAAATGCAACAGTGCCTGAACATTGTAGGCAGTCAATGTTTGGTGGACAAACGACTGAATGTAAGCATGGTAATCTTACTGTTCAGCCGAATAAATTGTAAGGCTTTCAATTTGTTTTGTTTTTTTAAATTTCTAAAACTGCTAAAATCAAATTTTAGTTTTATATGCTCATGTGTAACTATATATACACCTAATATTTGTCTCCCAAACCTTTTCAATGATAACTGGAGTGATACGACGTACCTTATAGTTTTCACATATGGTGTAGGTTACAAGTATCAATCACTTTATAAACTATGTGAATAATGGAAAAGCTGTTTAAAACATTGTTTTAGAAAAAAAGTTAGATGTGTTTCTGTAATTCAATCTTCATCCCTCTTTTCCTTGTGATACCTGATTGGGGAAAAAAATACTGTTCCATTAGAAAATAATGCTGCATAAATACATAGAGAGGAAGTTGGGTGTAGTAGAAAGTGAAAATATTGGGGTGCCGTTGTGCAGTCATTCAGTCTTGTCTGACTCTTCATGACCCCCTGGACCATCGTTTTTCAGATTTTCCTTTTTGCTACTGTTTCTCAAAGTCTATCCAAGATCATATTCATTGCTTACATGACACTATCCATTCTTTGCTATCCCCTTCTCTTTTTGCTTTCAATCTTTCCCAACCTCAGGGTCTTTTCCAGAGTGTGGCCAAAGTATTTAAGCTTCAGCTTCGATATTTGACCTTTCAATGAATAGTTTGAATTAATTTCTCTAAGTATTGATTGATTGGATATCCTTGTCCAAGGGACTTCTAAAGTCTTCCCTAGCACCACAATATAAAGCATTGATTCTGCACCGTTGATTTGTTTATAGTATAATACTCACAGTCATACATGCTACTGGAAAAACCAGAGCTTGGACCATATGGACCTTTGTTGGCAAGGTCATATTTCTGCTTTATACTATTAATTGAGGTGCTGGTCTTTAACTAGTTTTACGATTGTGGACAGGAATACTGTATCTGGAGTGAGAGAATTTGGGTTTATTCCTAAGTCTGCAGTTTCCTCTCCTTGTATGAATTTAGATAAACCACTCAATCTCACTGGGCCTCAGTTTCCTTCTTTGTAAGGTTGATGGGGTTTTACCTAGATGACCTCTAAGGTCTCTTCCAGCTCCCAGGCTTGATCTGATGAAACTTATTGGTCCTTTTCTGCAAAATGAGGGCATTGGGATAGATATTTTTTTCAAGTTCTTTGCAGTTCTAACATTCTAATATTAATGTTCAGTTGCTACAACTCAAAGTTATCTCTACACAGCTGTTATGTCATTCTTTATCAATTCTTTATCAATTTTGTTTTGAAAGCCCAATAATTTTGCTACCATTTCTACTTATTTTTCTTCTAAGTGAGAAACTTTTGTCAACTAAAATTTTTTTCAATAGGATTGTAGTTAAACTCCATATTTATTAGTCATATTTGCCGATTAAGTTGTAAAGCTTCTAGTGAGTAGAGTACTTCTTTGTTGTATCCCTACATTTCACAAAGAATGTCAGAGTTCAAAGAGACCATTAGTTATATCCCCTTACCTTACAGAATTGGAGAGTTAGGCCCAGAAAGTGGAACTTAGGTAAAGTGACTTACCTAAGATCACACAGCTAGTCAGTGGGCAAATGGGACTGGGATGCAAATATTCTGGGTCCTAGTTCAATACTTTCTACTCTAGCACCCTGCCTCTCATGCAAGAAGCTAGACAGCACTGTGGATAGAGTGCCAGGTCTGGAAGCAGGAAGATTCATCTTCCTGAGTTCAAATCTGGCCTCAGACTACTTGTGTGTCTAGGAGGGCAAGGCACCTAACCCTGTTTGCCTGTTTCCTCATCTGTAAAATGAGCTGCAGAAGAAAATGGCAAACCCCTCAAGTATTTTTGCCGAGAATATTCCAAATGGAGTCACAAAGACTTAGACATGACTGAATAATGACAGCCTCTCCTGAAGTGCTGGGCATATTGCAGGTACTTAATTAGTAATTGATTTCCTAATTTTTATGCAAACAACATTGCATTTGGAGTCAATGGCTTGGATTCCAATTGGGGCCCTTGCCTTTCTTGTCCTTGGGGAAAACATCATCTTTCTGTTGCTTCTTCTCCACGTCTGTAAAATGAGGCATTTGACTAGATCAGAAGATCTCAACCTAGGAACCACAGGTTTCCTTTGTTATCCTATGCAGTATTTTCTTTTATGCATCTAAAAACATTCTTTGGAGAAGGGATCCATAGATTTCACCAGCCGGCCAAAGGGGTCCATCACACAAAAACACTAAGAACCATTGACCTAGAAGATGTCTAAGTTTCCTCCTAGCTCTTGAGCCTCTGATTCCATTATAAACTTTGATACAGACTAAATATGATATAAATGTAAGTTATTTAGAGTGTCCCTCTATCTCAGTTCTCACTGTTAGCTGATCCTCAGTAAATAAAAGCCCTTTAGCCAATAACTACACCAGGCAACTTTCAACCTGCCCTATCTTTGAATTCTGCATTAGAAATGGCATGCAGAGATCCTGAATGCCCAGCCAAGTCACGTGGACTTGCCCACACGCGGCTCCCATTTTCTTTTTATAGAAACTGTATATTTGAACAGAGAATGTGGCTAGTCTTGGGAAAATACTTAACAGAGAGGAAGTTTTTATCCCATTTAAGAAAGAACATTCTTTTTGTATATGTGTGTGTGTGTGAGAGAGAGAGTCTTGCTTCATCTCCTGAATTAATATGTACTTAAGCATTCCTGTAGGTTCAAGAGACCAGCAAACGTTACAAATTCTTTTTTATTTAAAAAAAAAAAGCACAAAACACAAGACACAAAACTTGCTTAGCAAAAAGGGTTTTCCCAAATTCTCACAGCTCTAATCTGGATACCATTTAGTGTGACAGGCTTCTTCCCGGGTTCCCACAGCTGGTTAATGTTTTGAATTCCAGTCTCATGAACTCATATCAGGCTACATGGGCTAATGCTCAGAGCCCAACCTAGAGCTGATGTCTTTGATGACAGAGTAATGGAGAAAATGCTGGTTACTTTCTCCCAGTTTTCACATGCAGTGCTATTTGAGGTGTTCTTTCATTTGAGGGCAGAATGAGTAAGAAAAAAAATCCATTAAGGCATAGCTTGTGCAAAACCATCCAAATAATCTTGACCCTCTTGTAAAAGGCCATGGAAACTTCATTGATCTGAATCTGAAAATCAGTTAATTAGGAAGCATTTTTGAAACATCTGCTATGTCCAAGGCAGCTAGCTACCTGGAGGCCATAAAGGCAAATGAATGAACAGTTTTTGCTCTTAAAGTGCTTACATTCTATCAGGAAAACATATACACAAAGGTAAATGGAGGGCACTAGTAGTGGGGAATATTAGGAAAGGCTTACGGTAGGTGTCCCTTGAGCAAAGATTTGAAGCAAACAGGACTTCTAAGAAATGTAGATGAGAAGGGAATATGTTCCAAGTATGATGGGGTGAAGGGTACAAAAGTATGGAGATGGGAGATGGTGCAAGAGGGTCAGTTTGACTGCATCATAGAGCAAATAAAAGGCAAAAATGTATGGTAAGATTGAACAAGTAAAAGTCAAGAAGGTAAAGGTCAAAGAAGTTAAGGTCATGTTTTAAAAGCCTTTAAAAGCCATACAGAGGATATTATATTTGATTCCAAAGGTAGTAGGGATAAGTAACAGACAAGACTGGAATTTGTTTGCTGTGACTCCATGTGCAATGCAGTGTCTGCTGTATCATATTGATTACCTAGCTCAACAACCTTCTGGTTGAAGTGACGCCTTTCTGTGAATGGGGGGTATAGACCACACAAGTCTTGTTATCCGAGGAGGCTGAGGTTGAATGATCTCTTGAATTCAGAGTTAGGACAGAGCTAAAGTCCATAGGATATTTGCACTACATCCTGCACAAATGTAGTAAGCAAAGGACAACCACTCTGCCCAAGGAGGGCTGAAATAGACCAGGTCAGGAAAACAGAATAGGTGAAAGCTTTCATACTAATCAGCATTAAGATTGAACAGAGTGGTTGCTGTACTTCCAGCCCATCAGAAACAGGGAAACCCATTCTCAAGAAAGGAAGGAAGTGGGGAGAGGACAGGTGAAGAGAGGGGAGGAGAGAATAGGAGAAGGGAGGAGAGGAGAGGAAAACCAAGGGAAGACAGAAGAGGGAGAGAAGAGGAGAGGAGAAGAGAAGAGAGGAGAGGAAAGCCAAGGGAAGACAGAAGAGGGAGAGGAGAGGATAGAGAGGGAGAGGAGAGGAGAGGAGAAGAGAGGAGAGGAGAGGAGAGGAAAGCCAAGGGAACACAGAAGAGGGAAAGGAGAGGATGAAAGAGGAAAAGGAAGGGAGAGGACAGGTGAGGAGGAGGGGAGGAGAAGAAATCAGAGGAAAGGCAAAGAGAAGAGAGGAGACAAGAGCCAAGCAGAGAAGAGAAGTACTTTTCCAGAGGCTAGCTGCCCTTCCTAGATGGGTCTTCAAGAAAAAAAGAAAGCCATTGGTGTTTTATCTGAAGCTCCCTAAAGTGTCCTTGATTATGGACTTATGAAATCCATAAATATTTATTTAATTGCAGCCCATCAGCTTTTATTTTTAAAAAAATCATATTTACCATAAAAGGACTAATAATTTCAATACCTATAATTGAATAGTGCTTTACAGTTTATAAAATGTTTTTTTTTTTCTCTCTCTCTCACAATTATCCTGGGAAGGAGGTAGTTTTTTTCCCTTGGCCTGAGTAACATCCTGTACTCATGCAGCTCCCACAAGCCATCTATGACTTTGTAAATAAGACCTTAGGGAGTTTCCTGAGCCAGTAGAAGTTAAGTGACTTTTCAGGGCTACACAGCTTCACAAGCATTAGAGTCTGGGTTTGAACCTGGGCCTAGAAGACCAGCATTCTGTTCACTCTACCATGATGTCACTAGAGTACAAGTACTACTGTTGGAAAAAAGAGGAAACTGAGGAACCGGATGTTAAGTGGCTCGCAGAAAGCCACACAGAGAACATGATGATTCAGAAACCAAACCCAGGTTGTCTACCTTCAAGTCATCACATCATACTAGGTTGTTGCTTATGACTGTAGGTATGTCATGAAGACCCTCCAACCCAAAAGAAAGCCCTTCCCACCCACAGCAAATCCTACAAGTAGAATTTCCTCCCCTTGTTTTATGCCAAAAAAAAAGAATTTTATTCACTGTCAAAACTCAAAATCCCCTGGGAGGAGCTAAATAGCTTCAGTGCATTTATCATTCATTTACACTTTAGTGTGAATGACAGTCTGGCAGCTAGGTGGATAGAGTGCAGGGCCTGGAGTCAGTAAGATTCATCTTCCTGAGTTCAAACCTGGTTTTAGACACTTATTAGTTGTATGACTCTGGGCAAGTCACTTTACCCTGTTTACCTCAGTTTATTCATCTGTAAAATAAGCCAAGGAAGGAAATGACAATCCAGTCCAGTATCTTTGCCAAGAAAACCCCAAATGGGGTCATGAAGAGTCAGACACAATTGAAATGACTGAACAAGCAAATGAGAGTGGTGATTGTTAAGAGTCAGGAGAGAGAAAGACTGAGACTGCTGTTTGGTAGCTGAAGCAGGAAATGGTCTTGGAGGGAAGAGGGGGAGGGATAGTAGAAAGAGTCCTGTAATCTTTGTGAAAAATAAACTTCTTCTCTAAGAAGGAGGGAGCTTTTGGTTCTATAGAGAAGTGGTTTCCTTGACCAAGAAGGTCATAACAAGAAATTAGACTAAAGGGAGGTTCTCAAGCTCTTAGATACACTTCTTTCTATCAAATTTACCTAAGGTTTTCAACCCAAGAGCTTTATCTGGGATTGAATTGGTGCATAATGGGTCTGGAGACTGGCTCCTGAGACCAGTGAAATGAATTAATGAGAGAGCGGAGTAGATAAGATAGACCTATTATTTTCATATTTCTTTGAAAATCAGTCAGCTAACCCTGTGGGATTCTTGTATCTCTCTCTCTGTATCTCTTTTTCTCTCTCTGTTTCTGCCTCTCTTTTTTTCTATTTGTTGCATTAAAATCCCATCTGTTCTTATAATTGTTAGCATTTTTTAAATCTTAGGGGAAAAGGAGGGGGACCTTCACTAACTTAATAATTTTCTGTCACATACACAAATAGATATTGGATCCAATTCCAGAATTGTGTAGTGAGTCTGTAGCATTGAACAGTGGGCAGATAAAGGGTTGGGCTTGGTGTCAGTGATACTTGGGTTCAAGTCTAGCTTAGGACACATCTTTATCATTTAACCATGTTCAAGCCACTGAAATGGTCAGACTCCTGGCCAACTGTGTAAGACTCCATTTCAGAGTTGTTACTGTTTGCAAGGGGGAGTTTCCCTTCAATGAAATCACAGGTTTGGATTCTTCCCCATCTCAAAAAAAAAAAAAAAAAGAATCTAAAAATCTTATTTCAGGTTAATTGTTTGCTCTGATCTGAGCTGGCGGCTCTTGTTTCATTCTTTGTGCTTCTACCCCAACATGTAGAATGGTAGATGGTACAAAATCAGTGCTTAATAAATACTTGTGGCTTGATTAATTGATTGCTACCTGTGTTGGGTGGTTCCTAAAGACGAAGTTTGAATGGCAGTAGCACATCTGGTAAGAAAAGACAGTTGTCTATTTCAACAGATATCCATTAGTCATCTAACCTCCATGACACTCACTGTTCTAGGTGTGAGACCAGGATTACTTCCCCCCAAAAGACCTTCATGCTCCTCTGTGCCACAGATTCCTCCTTGTAAGCACAGGCTCCAGGAGATAAGTGAGTAATTACAGACTGTTACCAAGGACAGGCCTCCTAGCAGAGGAAGCTAAAGAATGAGGTATCTGTACCACACTGCTTTGGCAGCTGTTAAACCAAAGAAGGGGATTTCCAGAGATATGAATAAATGGTTACCTGATGTGCTCACCTGGACAGGTTTGGCAGAAGTCCCTTGACCACTGTCAGCCCTCAGAAGAAAGCAAAGGGAGGTAGACAATTGCTTCAAGTAATCAAGGCTTTTTTAATCCTTTAGGGCTATATAGTCTCCTATGGTTTTATGGATTGAGTTTCCTCAGGAAATGAATAGGTAGCCAGTGTAATCTTCAGAACAGTGGTGTGATGGGCTTTAAAGAGTTCAATCAGATGAATTTATTGCACCTTCCTGTTTGTTCTTCACATGGATAAGTAGAAATATGCCTGACTAAATTTGCTAGAAGGTGAACGCGATCAGTTAGGTGGTTCCTTGGAAACTTTATCTGTCACCTCTAGCCTTTCCAGAAGGCTTTCATTTGTCATTTTCTTTGGACTGGCCCTAAGCCTAGAGTCAGCATGATGTCATGGGAAGAGTGCTAAGTTCTGAGTCCAGAGAACCTGACTT
Organism: Notamacropus eugenii; assembly: GCF_028372415.1. Lineage (NCBI taxonomy): Eukaryota > Metazoa > Chordata > Mammalia > Diprotodontia > Macropodidae > Notamacropus > Notamacropus eugenii. The sequence goes on from NC_092872.1 coordinate 584,423,850, forward strand.
CGAATTATGGTGTGATGTATTCTACTTGTGTGACTGAGGGTGATGGGCCTTAGTTTCCATACTGAGGATATTTGGGAATTTCTCATGAAAGAATGAGGGAATTAGACTAGCTAATGTCCAAGAACTCTTCTGGCTCTAAATGATAGGATTATGGACTTAAAGTAGGGAAGAACCTTAGCAGTCATCCAGTTCAACTCCACTTCCCCTATTTTATATGTGAAGAAACTGAGCCCCAGAGAGTTTAAATGACTTAGCCTAAGTCCCAAGAAGTAGTAAATAACATAGACATGGTCTGAACCCAGGTCCTGTACTCTTTCCTCTTTATTATGTTGCCTCTTCAACTCGTTGGACCTATGAATATGGTTAATATTTCCTGAAGTGTCATTTAGGAATTATTTGGGGCTGAGAAATCAAGTTTCCCAAAGCAGCCAAGTATACATTATCAAGTTATTTTTAACATTCCAAGACATTTTCAGGGCAAGAGACTGCATGGTGGTCAGAACATGGGCTGCTGGCAGGAACTACTTTGTGCTTTCATAGGTGAAAGCGGGCCTTCCTCTCTCCCCTCTGCATTTCCCTCCCTCCCCCCATTACCCTCTCCACTTAATCTGGAGCTCCCTTAAAATGCCATTCATCTTCCCAGACATTTATACAAGACTAAAACAAGTTAACAGAGGCCGCTGCTGCTGCTGAGTTCCAACCAGGAAGCATTCAGACCTCTAGAAAACATGGGAGAGCAAATGTTTACTGACCGTGTAATTAATCTGATGATTTGCTCTGTCTATTGGCCCTTAGCACCATATTTCCTGTTCAAGCAGTGGAAAGCAAAAATGTTAGTTGCTGTTTGACTAGAGGAACAAGTGTCTTCCAAAAAGGAAAAAAATGATCTATTAGCAGCCTTGCTGAGTCTTCCCATGGGAATATGCTTTTAACTTTTTTTTTACAGCTAATTTCTTTCATACAGCAGGTTCCCAGACACATCAAATGCCTTGCATGTTATGCTGAAGTAAAGATTTATAGTCTAGGCTCATGTAATTCAGTGTCAAACAACTCTGATAACACAAGGGCCTAAAGTCAACCATTTTCTCATGGGTGCTCATAAAAAAGTCATTTTTGCAAAATCAAGTTGGAATATTTGGTGTGTCTCTGGTGATAGATGCTGGGGATGGCTTTCCTTTTGTTTTTTTCTTCCAAGATAGACTTGTAAACTTCTTAGGAAAAGGATGATTGCTTTTCTTAGCTATTCTAACATCAAGTACAACAATGGAACCCTACAGTTATTATTGATAGACTGTCTGACCTTGGTTGGATTTTATTGACTTTTGATATGGATGTTGAAGTCAAAACAAAAACAAAAAATTAAAAAAAAAAGCCATTCCTCTGAAAGTATGTGTTGCTATTTTCCTACTTCCCAATCTCTGTTTTATCTTAACATCTTTCCAAGATATCTCTGATATGCATGCTACAAATGGGATTGCAACTTTTGAAAGCAGATTCGGTGGAGTAGTACATTGTACACTGGGAGGGACCTTTCCTCTTGGTCATTACAAGGAAGTCTATTTATTTGCAGAACTGAAAGGGTCAATTGAAACTATCTAATTGGCCCTTTCAGGTGACAGATGAGGAAACCATGAGCTTAGGAGGGAAAAGACACCCAAGGCATAAAGCCAACTTTTTCAGCAGAAAGACATAGAGTGCAGATAATTCAGCTCCAGGTAGCATTTATCTTTCTTATGTTCAGTGAGAAAGCTATAGTTCCTTTCACTTTTGGCATCATTTTCCTCTAATCCAATGTTTTCCAGATTTTTTGACATGTCTGACTTATTATTTTAAATAAGAAAGCAAATGACCCATCCTCATCATTGGGGCCTGTCCTTATCCAAGAACATGGAGAAAAATGTTAACTATAAAGAGTTATAGTTGGAAGTTTTGGTAGAATGAAGTAAATACTGTGTGTGTGTATGTGTGTGTATGTGTTTGTGTGTGTGTGGCATGTTTTTAACTTTCTTGACCGATAGGGAAAAATGTTTTTTGATTGATAAACATCTAAATTATGGGATTTAGAGTAGGGAGATCCACTAGTTCAACCCCATCCCATTTTTTATAGGAGCAGAAAATGCAAGATTATATAATTTGCCTAAGGTCTCACATATAATAATACTGGTAGTGGTAGTGGTAGTGGTAGTGGTAGTAGTAGTAGTAGTAGTAGGTAGTAGTTATATGAATATAATGCTTTATACCCCAATATAAAGGGGAGGCGAGGGTATACAGGGTATTCAGAGAAGATTAGAACCTTTTGTGTGAAGGCTTGCGGAGCCCTTGTCAGGGCTACTCATCCATCTTTGCTGTGTGTGTGTGTGTGTGTGTGTGTGTGTGTGTGTGTGTGTGTGTGTGTGTGACAGGTAACTCTCATCTGAGGCTCCAAGAAGCTGCAGGATGAGCACTAGCAAACCATCTCAGCAGACAGGCTAAACCAGGCTGAAGGTAACTGAGGGTCCTGAAACCTACCAGTGAGTTAGGAGGATGTCTGCCCCAAGCATGTGAAGACTTCCCTTGGCAAAATGGGTGGATGAGAGCAATTTGTTCCTGTGACCATAAAGGCAGCTGAAGCAGGCGATGTGGAGCACTTAGAGCTTGGTCAGACATTGAAGACACCAAGCTCTTCCACTGCGTCCCCTGCCATCACCAATCATCCTGATTTTTATTTTGCCACTGGATTTGGATGACTCTGGAAGAGAGTGAGGCTGATGGCTCCATGCAACTCTGCCTCATTTATATCCTATTCATGCATAAACCAAGACATCACCCCATGATATCTTCGAAAAGGAAAGATGAGCAACAATAGCTTTACACACATTATGTCTTCTGAGCCTCTCAACAACCCTATATATTCTCATAAGTATATTCTTATACTTCTAGGTATAAGAATAATGAAATAGGTACTTTAGGTATTAATATTATAATTTTATAAGTGAGGAAACTGAGACTGAGGTGAAGTGACTTGCCTGTGGTCATAGAATCAGAACCCAGATTTGAACCAGCAGTGTCCTGATTCTAAATCCATTTCACTCTATCCACTGTGGCAGAGAGGAAGTAAGGAAACAAGAATTGGGAAGAGGGTAAAGTGAAGTATAAAACTGAGCAGGGCTATTTCAGAACACTACGGATAGCTTGACCTGAAATTGGACCTATTGTTATTCTCTTTCTCTTACTTCTGAAGGTTTTTGTTTTCCCAAGATATGGGTGGAAAAACAAAATCAAGTTCCTAATACCTATATGTCTGGCACATTTTCTTTATCACTCTGCTATAAATAGCTACAAATTTGAGAGAGAGACCTCATGTACAGAAGATTGGACTTCTTAGGCCCCTCTATTCTGAACTCAAGCCATTCATCCCCAAGGGAAAGAGCAGGTCTAATAATCCCATTTTGAAAAGTTGTATTGGCAGCAGTGACACTAATGATAATGAAGATGGAAGAGGCTGAGTTTTAATGGGAATGGGAGTCTCCATCTCTTAAACTGAGTATACCCTCCCCTGGGCAGTTGCTGTAAATGTAGGTAGCAGAGAGAGAATGAGTAATGGTGTCTAAACGTCTTGTCCACTTAATTTATCATAATAAAAATAATGCTAATGGCGATGTCCACATACAGTAACCTTTCTTTTCCCCCACTAAAGCTACAGAACTAGAGATTGTTGTCTCTAAGTGTTAATGGTTTAATTTCATAATTACCTGATTGTGCATAAAATAGAAGTGGGTAGGCTGTGGATTTTTTGTTGTTGAGCTAGGGAGTTAATTGTGATCGCTGGTCACTCTGACATTGACAAATGAGTGAGAGTTTGAGGGTCTTGAGTACAAAAATAATTTACATCAGTAAGGTGGCTTCAAGTTTTCTCCCAATAGACCTGTGAAGTATAAATTGATCTGAGAAAGCTTAATAGTAGCAGGTTTCTTTTTTGAGAGAGGCAGCCTAGTTGATCATACTAGACTTGGAGTCAGAGGTGTCAGTTCAAGTCTTCATTGTAAGATCAAAGATTTATTGCTGAAAGAGAACTTTTAGGTTCAGTAATCTCACCCCCTCAGTTTACAGGTGAGGAGAATGAGGTCCAGAGAGACTGTGATTTTCCCAAGGTCATAAAAGTGGGTAATAAGTGGTAGAAATGGGATTTGAACTCAGGTCCTCCAGTGGCTTCAATTCCAAAACTAATTCCATCACACTGTGGAGCCCCAGACCACTTACTAGATGTGTCAGTCTGAGGAAGTGTAGCAACAAGCACACTGACACATCCACATCCTGCTGGTACAGGGTCTTAGATCTGCTTTTCTAAAAGGAAAGCAACTTTTGAGGTGTCAACAATCTTCTTTAATTACATATACCAGCAGAGAAAATACAAGCAGAGAAATAAAGACCAACAGACAGGGCTTCTAACTGTCTGACATAAGCAATACATACATCACAGATCAACAGACAGATCCAACTGTCTGACCATTACATACATACATAGTTACCAGAGAGAGAAGCACCAACGTCTGTGGGGGCGGGGGCTGGGAGCTCCTTAATGGCAACCCAGAGTCTCATCTGGCACAAGAACCTTCTTCCAAAGAGTAAGCCCCAAAAGCAAAACCTCACCTCAGAGTGTAGAGCACTCTTTTTCAGAGCTGGAAAGCACAACTTTAGTGACCCAGTGCCTCATTAGCAATTAACAAAAGTTGAGTGCCTTCCTACAAAACAAGGCTCCTCTAATCAAGCTTCCCTTAACAGGCTCCACATTACCTCCCATTATTAAGTAAATTTCATTAACATTACAGTAAGTCATTTAATATCTCTGGGTTTCAGTTTCATCATCCATACAATGATCATAAAACATAAAGTGTATAAGACCTGGGAATGTGGTTGAATGATTAGCATTTTTATTTAAAGCAGACATTAAAACATACCAAAAGTTTGGAAACATTGGTTTGTAGAAACCATTACTCCAGGAACAAAAACAAAACACAGTTCTATGTGGTTTAATCAATGTCAATCTACTACATTATTAAATTATTAATTATTAAATTAATAATAATTCTGAATATATTATTAAGTGTCAATGACTACTATGTGCCAGGAAATATGCTAAGCTAAGATACAAAGAAAAGCAACATATACTCCCTTCCTTCAAGGAGCTCATAGTCTAATGGGGGGGACAACATGTACAGATAGGATGGATACGGGATAAATTGGAGATAATCTCAGAGGGAAGGCATTAAGATTAAGGAAGACCAGGAAAATCCTCTGGCAGAAGGTAAGACTTTGATTAGGACTTGAAGGAAGTCAGGGAGGCTTAGAGGTGGAGATACAGAGTGTTCCAGGCATGGGGACCCATACCCATGAAAACTCTCAGAAGTGAATGATGAAGTATCTGTCATATATGAGGAGCAGCAGGAGGCTAGTGTCACTTGATTAAAGAGTACCTGGAAGAAAATAAGGTAGAAGAAGCATGGCAAGTCAGGAATGGTCAGGTGACGAGAAATTTTGTATTATTATCTTCATCTCATAGATGAGGAAACTAAAATTCCAAAAGCAAGTGGACTGAGGTTTGGGTCTTTTGACTTATCTAGTATTCTCTTTTACATCATACTCTCTCTCTCTCTGTCTCAGAGAGGGAAACTGAGACCACTAACCTCTCTTAGGTCAAAGGGTAAGTGGCACACTAATAATAACTGATGTTTATACAAGACATTAAATTTTGCAAAGTACTTTCTACTCATTGTCTTATTAGAGTCTCACAATAGCCTCTAAGGTAGATACTGCAAGTATTATAATTATGACCTTTCAAAGAATCTGTCTAGCAGACCAAAGTTCAAATCCAACCTCAGACACTTACTACCTGTGTGACCCTGAGCAAGTCCCAAAGTGTTTAGCACAGTGTCTGGCACATAATAAGTGCTATGTAAATGTTGCCTACAATCAGTTGTGTCAGTCTGGACTAGTCACTTCACCTCTCTCTACCTCAGTTTCCTCATCTGTAAAACTGGAATGATAAGAGGTTATTGTGAGGATCAAATGAGATAACATGTAAAATGCTTTGCAAACCTTTAAGCACTATACAAATGCTAGCTATGATTGTTGTGGTTATTATTTTTATTCATTATTATTGTGATTTAAAAAAATATTTGAGGAAATTCAGTCTGAAAGAGATTGAGATTCCTACAATCATACAGTTGGTGTGTCAAATGTAGGATGTGAATCCAGGTCTTCTCAATTTCAAATACAGTGTTCTATCCATTATGCTACATTGCCTCTAAAAGAGGGATTTAAATCCCCTCCTAAAATAACCCAAGTCAAGATCATAGGCTGTTTGATGTTTCCCTCCATAAAAATTGTAACTGTGGCTTTGTTTCTTAATTTTTTGCTGAGCCATATCCTTGAAAGCATTATTTGTCACATAGTATGTGATTAAAGATGTGTGAACCTGTTCATCTTTGAAAATGATTTGCCTCTTTAAAGGTAGATTTTACATCATAGTGCTAAATGAAAGGTAGTGTAGTGTCTTGGGTCTTGCCTCTGTTTACTTTTCTTAGTTTTTTCAGTGGTTGTCTCTGCTGCCAAGTTTTTTTCTTCCTTCACTCAACACTTGGTGTTCACTGAGGGAGCTGGTATCTGAGAGGTAAAATACAGCAAAAATAAAAATAGCTGTTCTCATAGCTGGTGAGAAAAGAGAAAATAACTCAGGAGGAGGAGGAGGAGATAGGAAAACTGTTGGAGATGGAAGACAGAAGAGTAGATGGAGAAGCCAGTAAAAAAGAAAGCATAACACTTTAAAAAATCTAGAGAGAGTAAGAACAAGAAAGGGAGACTAGAAATGAAGAAAGGGACATAAACAAAAAGATGGCAAGAAAAGATGACAAAGGATAATGACATCCAAGCCAGAAAAAAGTCAAAGAAAGCTGAAAAAGGAGATAGAAATTGTCAGGGATATAGACTGTCATGCATGGGGAAGACAAAAATTGAAAAGAAAGCATAGAAGTCATCAGGAAAAGGAGAAGATATAAGACTAAAATAGGAAATTCTATGGATGTATAATGGAAAGAGCATTAGTCAAGACACTGGGAGGACAGGGTGTTAGTTCCCATTCTAGGTACTAGCTAGGTGTCTGGCCTTAGACAAGTAAGTGTTTGGAATAGATGATCTGTCAAGTCACTTTCAATTTCTCCCCCAACCCCAAACATGGCTATTGGTTGAACATAAAAGAAGGAAAAAGAGAAGCAAATGAAATACATATTTTAAAATAAATTTATAGAATGAGGAACACATTCACAACCAATTCAAAATCACAAAGGGAAAATAATTTATGTATCTATTAACTAATTAATTAAGCATCTTCTGTGTGCACTAAGCATCTTACAAATATTACCTCATGTGAGCCTCAGGATAACCCTTGTAAGCAGAGAAACTGCCTCAGATAGAGGTTAAATGACTTGCCCATGGTCACATAAGCTGGCAAGTATCTAAGACTAGATTTGAATTTAGGTCTTCCTGACCAGATGCCCAGTGCTCTATACAGTGCACCAACCAGCTACTTGACAGAAGGGGCAAGGGTAAATTGTAGCATTCATCGAGGTGAGAATATATATGTGTGTGTAAATGCATATGCATATACACATACATATATATGTATGTATATACACATATGTATGTATATATAAATTCCTGGAATGTCTAAAGGACTGATGTTACTTTTGCATCTCCATGCAGATAAAATTTGAGGTTTCTAATTCCTACCAGTTCCTTAAGTTTCTGATTTTAGGTGTTTTGCATGATAAAGCTGCTTCTCTGGAAAATCATCATGTGTCGTGTCTCTTTTTCTCATTCAGGAGAACTGCTGCCTCATACTTCTACAACAACATGCACGCACACACACACACACACACACACACACACACACTCTCACACACACACGTACAGAATTCATTAGCAGTGGAATAGGACAGATTCCCCAGCCACAAATGTATTGACCTCAGCATAACTTCAGACCTGAGAAATCCCAGACTATACCACATATTAACAAGGCAAACCCCAGGCTCTTAGGGCTTGGTCTAAGTGAAGTGGCAACAGCAGCAGCAGGAAAAGAAGTGAGGGCTTGGCAGGCAGCCCCTTGCCCTGAAGATTGTCCATGGGAATTTACATGACCAGGACTTGCTCTGTTAATTCTCCAAAAAATGGTTATGATAGGAGGGGAGTGGACTTGATGTAGGCCCTGAAATAGGGGGGATAAAAAAAGCAGGCGAATTGGTGACTAAGGAAAGACCCTTAACAAGGAGGAATGTGTGCTGGGCCAGTTGGATTGAGCCTGTGGAGAGAGAAGCAAAAAAGGAAGAATTGACCCCAAGTCCTTATCTGGTTATGGGAAATGAATTATACATATTATATTTGAACAGCAGCTTTTAGAGATACAGTAGAATTAGTATTGTTCCTTAAGGTTCTTTTTTTTAACACACTTGTTGGGTAATAGAACTTACTATACACACCATATCAGCTAGCCATGATACTTCTTTGTATCTGCTTATGATCCCTGAGGGAATGTAATTTAGAGTCCCAGTGCATGCGCATAATAAGCGCCGATACAGTGAATAATGTATGGGATTTTCATAAACACAAGAAGGAACACAAGTCAAACCCTTACCTTAAATGCTCAAAATTCAGGACAGTATTCCTGCCTGGATCTATTTACTCATCCTACTTAGGAATGCTTCTTTTGACCAACACTTACCTCTACTCATATTTCTCAAGGATCTGTGACCCTGGCCCTGTTTTTCTGTGTCAAACTGACTTATCCATCAGACAGAAAGGAAATCTTCCCTAGGCCAGCCATCACTGGGGGCCCACTGTGTTTGTGTCTGAGTAATTTTTGTGTGCTTGGCTGATGTACCTCTGTCTGGTGGTGCTCACTTCCTACCCCTTTGACCTTTCTGTCTGCTGTTTTCCCTATGCAGGGCATGGATCCCAGAAAGGGTCTGATATTGCATACTTTTTGTTTTCTTTTCTATTTTTAACATTCATTTAAAAAAATTTGAATTCCAAATTCTCTCTCTGCCTCTTGCTCCTCCCCCATCCATTGAGAAGGCAGAGAATATGATATCAATTATATATATGAAGTCTTGTGAAACTTATTTCCCTATTAGCCATGTTGAAAAGAAAAGCACAAAAAAGGGAAAAATTATGCTTCAATTTGCACTCAGAGTTCATCAGTTCTCTCTCCAAAAGTGGATAGCATTTTTCATTATGGGTCCTTTGAAATTATCTTGGAGCATTGTATTGATCAAAGTTGCTGTCTTTCAGAGGTGACATTGTTACAACATTGTTACAATGTTGTTACTGTATAGAGCATTCTGGTTCTGCTTACTTCTCTTTGCTTCAGTTCACATATGTCTTTTCAGATTTTTCTGAAACCATCTTGATCATTATTTCTTATTGCAGAAATGATATTCCATCACATTTGTATACCACAATTTGTTCAGCTATTCCCCAAGTGATAGACATCCCCTTATGGGGCAGCTAGGTGGTACAGTAGATAAAGCACCAGTGCAGGAGTCAGGAGGACCTGAGTTCAAATCTCACCTCAGACACTTGACACTCACTAGCTGTGTGACCTTGGACAATTGCCTCATCCTGGGTCATCTCCAATCATCCTGATGAATGTCTGGTCACTGAATTCAGATGGCTCAGGAGGAGAAGTGAGGCTGGTGACCTACACAGCCCTCCCTCACTCAAAAACAAAGTCAAGTGTAAGTCATGTCATTATTTCTGATGGCGTGGTCCTCTTTGGCAATGAAGGATGATCACAGACATCCCCTTATTTCTAATTCTTTGCCATCAGAAAAGAACTTGCATGCTTTTTCCAGTGTGTCAATGTGACTGATGCCTCCATTATGTATTCATTGAATGTAACTTGGTTCTTGATTGTTTTAAAGATGGTTAACGTATCCAACTGTCCTAGAACTGATTTACATCCGATAGCAGCATGACGTTTGGCAAGAATCAATCAATCAACAAGCATTTACTAAACAACTTTTATGTACTATGTACTGACTTAGGTACTGGGAATTCATATAGAAAAATCCTCATGAAGCTTATATTCTATTAGAATCAATATTTTCTTGAAAGATCTTTGCTCAAATTATTTGAATTTATTTGCAAAAATTTGAATTCTCTTCCTCCCCTCAAATCCTCCAATAGAATGCCTTGAGGGCAAGAGCTATTTCATTTTTGTCTTTTTTTCTCCCTGGGGCCTAAGTACTTAATGAATGCTTATTATTGTTGCTATTTTAGAGAATGTCTTTTGTTTACACTATAAATCTCCCTCAGTTTCCTCAACTGTAAAATGAAGAAATTGGACTAAATAATCACTGATGATTATCTCAGCTCTAGTTTCATGATTCTATGATACTATGATACTGAATCTTCAAAGAAAACAGGATTTTTTTTTTGACACCTAGGATCACTTATATGATGAAAAAAAGTTTTTATTTTGTTTAGAGGATAAAAACACCCACATATTGATTTTGATATATATATGAAATGTATAATATATATGTATGCATGCATGAGTATATTTCCTGATGAATAGAACAAGACTTGATAGTATGTTTTTAGTTCATTGCCTCTAACAATTAACCCAAACAGAAATGAGAGCTCATCTACTGCTACAGAGGAAAAGGGAGAAGCTATTAGGCTTTTGGCTACAGCAGTAATACCCTGTGTCTCTGGAACTGAAGGTCCTGACTCTTATTCTGTTTGCCACATGTGTGTGGTTTCGCTGGCGACCGTGGTGTCTGTATGTATGTGGTCATAGATTTGTTATAACCTCCTGTCTGCCAAGGCGAGACCACTAGTTCCATTTTAATTCTAAGGCAACCTCAGGCTGGAGCCGATCCATGGGGCTTAAACACAAATGCTGACACTTTAGACACTCATCCATCCAGCCCCACAATTTGTTGTGCCTCTAAATTTTTTTCCGGGGGAGTTTGAACATTTTGATAGAGATGCAAAACAATATGATGGATAGACATGGTAAGTACATAATCACTTATATATTTATATACATTTTTATGATACTGAAATATCCCCCATGGTTTCATAAAATCTTTCAAATTGTAGGAGTAGTTACTAAATAACAAGCTTGTAGCTGGAACATAAAGTTTTACTGCGGTGATAATTGCAAGACTCTTTAGGGATGCAGAATGAACATTCAAAGTAGGGTGCTATCTTTCGGAGAGGACTTTTATACCGGCATTGATTATACGACCATTTAAAATACAAAAAAAAATTTGAGGAAAAGTTGTCACTTTCATATAATTTACTAATTTTTGTATTATAAAAATTCTGTCATGAATGCCCAGGTGACGTTTTGCATTGTGTTTCTTCTTCTCCATACAGAAAAACAAAATGAGTTGTAGTCTTTCCTTCCCAAGAGACCACGTGCACACTGGACTTGGAGTGAGAAAACCTGAGATTTTCCTCAGTTTTATCTGTTGAAATTACTTTGTATGTGTATATATCTTATTTACTTATTTATTATTATGTATTTTTATTATACTTATTTATTATTAATGTAGATGGTATATCTCTTCAGTAGAAGGTAAACTCCTGGAAGGAAAGGAGGGTTTTATTTTTGCCTTCTTATATCTAAGACTTGCATACAAGAGGCACTTAATAAGTTGTTAGATTGAATTGAGTCTAGGCTCTGTTACTTGCCAGCCGTGTAAATTTGGACCCATTTCCCTAAATATTCCCAGCTTCCATTTTCTCTTCTGTAAAATGTGCACAGTGACACTTGCTACATTTATCTGAATCAAATCGGATATTGCCATAGGAATAGACACTGAACCTAAGATTTCATTATGATAAGAAACAATGCAAGTCAGCACTTCTGCGGCCATTTATCGTTTTAAGAGAGATGTCTAGAACAGTGAGAGGTTACATGACTTATATAGGGTCACGCAGCTTGTATGTGTCACAGGTGCCTCTTGAACTTTCTGCCTTCATAGGTGGCTCTATGCTTCCTCTCACATGAAGTTTTATAAATATGAATCTTTCTCATTTTCTGTATCAAAAATGAATGAAAACCAAGTTTGTGGGACTGACTAAATCTAATCCATGGTTTCCACGATTCTTAAATCTGAGTGCCAGGTCTCTTAACAATTTCACTGTGGGATTTGACCAAGGATTTTCTGGATTTATTTATTTGTTTGTTTGTAAGATCACAGGCACCTCATTTTATTGGAACTATCTATTAGCAATGCAATGTGCATTTAAACTTTAAGATGTTCCCCATAAATTTAGTTGCCCCCTGTTCCTAGGAACTTACATATTAGTAGACAAAGCTCCCTAGATCCACTGTGTAAGTTCCCAAGAACTTACAAAAAGACAGTAAATTGTTAATCATTTGAGTTAATAACCAGTTTTCACAAACAAGATATTCTCTCCAAACATAAAATCTAAAATTATTCATATTTATTTGATTGGGCAAGGGGAAAAAAAAACTGGTTAACTACCAAAGGCACCAAAAAAATCCTTTTTTGGGTGATTTTGAGTGAAGTAGAACTGTGGTTTCCCCTATAATTCTAATATTCCTGTAATTGAATGGTTATTATAGACCCTGCTGTCTCTTCACTGCTATGTGCTGAACTCTAGAGAGTCTTTATGGGAGAGAATGGGATAGTGTCTGCCTTGCCAGAAAATTTCAGAGATAAGTTATTCTTGGCCAACTTTTCTTTTTTCTTTAATTCCAATCAGCAAACACTGATCAGTCACTGAGTGTGAGCAAAACATTGTTCTAAGAGCTAGTGTTATAAAAACAACAACAAAAAACCAAACAGTCCCTTCCCTCCAGGAGGTTGTATTCTACTGGGAGGATGAAATGTACGTGGAGAAGTATAATAAAATGTAAGAAACAAAGGGCCGAGGGAGCAATAGCATAGGGAAATTTGAGGAAGGTGAAAGCACTAACCACTTGGGTGGGGGATGGGGTAGAATGTCAGGGAAGGTGTCATGGAGTAGGTGGGATCTTGTCTTAAGGAAGACCTTGATGGAAGAAAAAAACAACAGCAAAAAATCAAGTTATCCCAAAATGGAATAGGCAGCAATTTCTGAGGGTAGTTCTTTAGGAGATATCTCCTCTCAAACGCAGCATAAATACTCTGAAGGGTGGCGATCAGAAGGATGTGAATTTCGGGAACAAGGATTGGTCTGTGGGTATGCATGAAAATGGAATGTGAAGTTTAGAAATAAGCTAGTTGCATTTTGACTGTAAGGAAGAGTTCAAGATGAAGAATAAGATGAAATAAATTCTTAAAAAGTTAGAAATAGATTATAAAATCCCTTAAATACCAGGCTAAGGAAGGAATTTCTATTTTTATCTTAGGGTAAGTAGAGAGTCACTGATGCTACAGGCAGAATATAGTGGCAAAAACCTAGGAGGCAGAATTAAGAGGGCTCCAGGATGACAAGTGATGAAGGCACTCAACTAGTATCATAGCTTTGTGAGTGGAAAGAGGAAAGTTGCAAAGCTCTTGTGAATGGTTGAATCAAGAGAACTTGGCAACTGATTGAAAGATTATAAACCTGAGGGACTGGGAGGATTGATGGAGAAACAGATTAAAGCAATAAGATAAGAGTTCTATTTTAGATTGGTAAATGTGTTTAGTAAATACAGAAAAGACTGGGGCTGAATATGTAGATTTGGAAGTTATCCCTTGCATAGCCATGACAACTAAAGCTTTGGGAATCACTGAGATCACCAAAAAGAAATTTGGAGAAGGAAGAAAAAAACCTAAAATAGAGCCTTGGGTGGGGAACACATACATACTTTGGAGTGGGAGGATAGATGATGATGATTCAACTAAAGAGGCTGTAGTGGAACAATCAGATAGATGGGAGAACCGGGAGAGGGCAGTGTCATGGAAGTCACTGGAGAAGTGATCTGGCAGGAGAGGGTAGTCAATAGCATCCCAGGCTGCTGAGAGGTCAAGGGGGGTGAGCACTGTGAAAAGGCTAACAGATTTAACAGTTCAAGATACCTAGTAACTCTAAGAGAGCAGTTTGAGACTAGTTGGTTTAGAATGAAGATTGAGATGTGAATGGGTTAGTGAAGTGGGCGAGATACTTTGGCTATAGGAAACAAAGCCTCATCACTCTCTACATGATTTCTTACCCCATTTTGTGTGATTTCCCACCCAGGGTTTCACTCTCAAACCATCTCTGTCTCACCAGAAACTAAGACCTCATTCCTACTTCTTGTGAAGTTCTGACAGTAAACATTTTGATTTACATAGCTCAGAACCAGTACAGCATGCCACTTTGTGTAGTGTCCCTGCCATGCCTCAATGTGGATATCTCTCTACAGACACACACTTCTTTCTAGCATGTCTTTACTTGCTCCATTGGAAAGCAAGCTCATTGAAAGCAGGGATTGACATCACAACACTTAGCATAGGGTACCTGATAAATTCGATATCTGTCTAGCAGTGATAGAGAGGAAAGACATAAAATAATACCTTGAGCATATGAGGAGGTGGGGGTGTTTTGTATTTATATTTTTGTTTTTTAAGGATAATTTAGATGAGAAATGTCAAATGCGGACCTCTGGGCCACATGCAGCCCACAATACTTTTGAGTGCAGTGGAAGTAGATTAAATTATAATTGGGAAACATGAATAAAACAAATAAAAATATAACAAAATATAGATAGCAATACATTTTATAGCCAAGTCAATATGTGGCCCTAGGGATCCTGATGAGTATTTGATCCTCCTCTCTCACTTTCCATTTGAGTTTAGACCTTAGACAGCAGAAAAGGAGTTGGTACCAGGAAAGGTTGAAGACAGCCGATAACAGCTCACGTTTACATAATGCTTTAAGATTGGAAAGCCTTTTTACATATATCATTCCTAAGATCTCACAACCCTGTGAGGGAGGACTACTCTTGTCCCCATTTTACAGATGAGAAAACTGAGAGAGGTTAAGTGATTTGCCTAGGATCACACAGCTAGAATATATCAAAAGGTAGGATTTGAATTTAGGTCTTTCCTAATACCAACTCTGGCACTTTTTCCATTACACCACCTAACATCTTCATGCCAATGCCTTCCCTCTGTTGATTAGCTCCAGTTTATTTGGTCTATATCTTGTTTGCATATAGTTGTCTGCATATTGTGTCTTCATCAGACTATAAGCTCCTTGAGGGCAAGGACTGTCTTTTGACTTTTTTTGTACCCCCAGAGCTTAGTAGGGAGCCTGGTACATGGGGGACGCCTAATAAATGTTTGTTGACTGACTGCCTTGATAAATGAAGTGGAGGGTGGTGGCAATTGTGATTGGGGGTGGGAAGAAAAATTCCTGGAATAGATCAGAGGCCATGTGATCAAGGGTATGAATAGCAGGCTTAGCTTTGTCTAGGAAAATGGCCACCTTAACCTCTGGGCCAAAAGCTAATGAGAACCAGATGGATGAATACATAGGAGGATAGAGTCTGGGAAGTGAGAAACCTCATGAATAATGGTCCTGATTTTCTCAGTAAAGTAAGTGGGTAAAGTAATTTGTCAAGAGAAAGAGTTAGCAACTTAAAGATCAATTGGTTTGAACAACTTTTATAAGAAATGTGACTGGAAATATGTCAGGCAAGGATCAAATAATTTCTATGTAGCAGAAAGGGGCTGGTTGAGTTTGGAGAAAGTATACTTGTAGTAGTTCCATTCTGCAATGGTGATTTAACTGTCCTGAATCTAATTGAACCCATTCAATTCAACAAATATTTATGTAATACAGAGTGCTAAGTTTTGTGGAAGCATAGGACAAAAAAGTTTACAACTACCTTTAAGAGAAAACAGTTGTAAGCAAAGAAAAGAGTATTTGAAAATTTTAAAAGTATTTTTAATAATCACATTATTTTATTTTATTTTTATGTATTTTATAATGACTTATTATTATTTTAACATGTGAAGTCATGTAAAACATATTACTAGATTAGTCACATTGCAGAAAAAAGCAAGAAAAATAAAGGAAGTGAAGAAAGTATTCTTCAGTATGTATTCAGAGTTCATCAGTTCTCTTTCTCCAGTGGTGGATAGCATTTTTCACAGTGAGGTCATTGGAACTGTCTTGGTTTATTGCATTGATCAGAATAGCTAAGTCCTTCACAGTGGATCATCATACAATATGACTGCTACTGTGCACAATGTTCTCCTGGTTTTACTTACTTCACTTTGCTTCATTTCATGTCTTCCCAAATTTTTCTGAAACCATCACCTCATCACAATATTATACCACAAGTTTTTCAACCATTCCCCAATAGATGGACATATTTGCTAATTAATCACCACCACAAGAAAGAGCTGCTATAAATATCATATAAATATATATATTTTTTCCTCTTCCTTTGATCTTTTTGGGATATAGACCTAGTGATGGTATGGCTAAGTATGCACAGTTTTATAGCCCTTTAAGCATAGTTCTAAATTGTATACCAGAATGGTTGGACCAGTTCACAACTCCACCATCAGCACATGTGTCTGTATTTTGCCACATCCCCTCCAGTATTTATCACTTTCCTTTTCTGTCATGTTAGGCGTAAGGTAGTAACCCAGAGTTATTTTAATGTGTATTTTTCTAATCCATAGTGATTTAGAGCATTATTTCGTATGATTCTTGATAGCTTTGATTTCTTCTTCTGAAAACTGTCTCATATCCTTTGACTGCTTATCAGTTGGGGAATGGCTCCTACTTTTATAAATTTGGCTTAATTTCCTTTATATTTGAAAATTGAAGTTTTTACCAGAGAAGTTTGCTGTAAACTGTGCATCCTGCCTCGAACCCCCCAGTTTCTGGCTTTCCTTCTAGGCAAGGTTCACTGCCAGGTAATGTGATGGTGGTAGAAATTGGGGATTGAAGCACCATTTAGAGCCTAGACTAGGCTCAGGCCCTAGCTCCTTGCTATAGGCCAGTCTTGTGGAATTGCAGGACATGATAGGAAAAGGGAGCTGGAACTAACCATCCCATCTAGAATGGAGGGGAGGTAATGGTATCCACCATGTTATGGTGACAGGACCAGGTAAAGCCATGCCCCCTTAGTCATCAAAAAACAGAGGAGAGAGCAGGTCCTGCCATTGGTATAACATCCCAGTTCTGTAACCACAACTGGAGATAAGAGTTAATTGAAAAAACCTCCGAATATAGTAAAAAAAAAATACTATAGGTTAAGAAAAGCTGAAAAGGTAAACTCAGAAGAGCAGAGCAAGTTCATAATAAGTGGAGATAGTTCCTTCTCCCACCCCACAACATCCTCATAGAATAGACAGGCAAAAGAGCTCCAAAGAGTAGATGGAAAAAAAAGAAACAATGAAATTAGAGAGCTTGAGGTAAACATTGGAAAGAGAGTGATTAGCTTAGAATAGATGTGGAAAACATGAACCAGGTAGTGAACTCCCTGAAAAATAGAATGGCACAAAAAGTAGTCAATAATTCCATGAGAAAAAAATATTAGAAAAAAGATACTAGAATAATTTGGAAGGAAACTGGGGGAAAAGTAAAAAAATATATGTACATGGAATAAAATACAGATTTTTTTTTTAGAATACAAATATATCACATATTTTCTTCTTAGAAATATTTCTATGTATTATAAATAAAATATGGGCTAATAAAAGTTTATTAACAACAAGTGGCATTTTAATGCTAGCTGAGGGAAGTTGGAAGATGGTATGTGAAGAAAAAGGACTGGAGAATATATTTAAGATTTATTCATTCAACGAGCTTGTATTAATCTTATTTTGTGCTAGGTGCTGGAAAGATAGTCCTTAACCTCAAGGAACTTACAGTTTGCTTATGACTCCTATCATTAGGCAAGATGTTGAAATGCATGTTTTCTTAGTTATTGAGATTATCACATATAAGATCCCCAGTTAATAGATTAGACCATTCATGATAAAAAAAAAAATATCTGTTTTTCAGGGTAGGGAGAGTAGCAATGGACTCAATCTGAAATCTGTGACCGGCATGAATAAAGACTGAACACAGGCTAAGACTGAAAGTAAGAGACGAACAATTTTAGTAAACCCATGAACTGTGTTTCTGTTCAACCTTTTGTTTTCATGACTGCTTAAGTAAACATTTGATTACAATTGTGGATTCATAAAAAGGTAGTTGGTGAGTTTGATTTCCTGATGCGAAATTGCTTATGTGAAAGTGAATTAGAATTTCACAAGCTTTCTAAGGGCTATCATCGATAGAATGCAAAAGACCTGATTTAATGAACCTTGTATGTCGAAACATGCTTTAGAAATTTGCTCCTTGTGTTTTCTCCACCACAGTGATTAGCTAATGTTTGGTCTTCAGCTATAATGTAAGTAGCAGAATAATTTGTGTTTGATTCAAAGATATGGAAGGAGTCTGTTTTCCTCCTGTGTAAAACATAAGAACGAAGGCGTTTGTCCTTGTGTGGCAAAGTTAATAGACGCAGTGGGGGTCCTTAACCAGCATGAGGTTTCCCTATATGCCTTGTTTTTTAAGACACACACACACAAACGCACCACAGAATCCCCATCCAAAGTATAATAAAGTAATTAAAGAGTATAAAACATGACACATGAGCAAATTCCCTCTTCTTCATGGCTCCATCCACATTTGCCTCATTATCAGTCTCGATAAACCCTGAGAGAGAAGGGTTAGCCACTTGATCTTGTCATGAAACTTTCCCAACACATTTGCCAGAGCGTGGGATATTTTCTCAGACCTCTACTGCCAGTGTCATTTGTTGATGGGTCCGCCCCAGTGGAGGAGAAATCTTGGTCACTTACTGAAGACAGGAATTGGTTAAACAGTCAGGAAGCCTTTACACACACACACACGCACACACACACACACACACACACACACACACACACAGCAGTTAGTTGGTGGTCCCTCCCAACCAGTGTATACTGGGCTGTGTCATTCTGGGGATGATATCAGCATATGTTTTCCATCTTTGATGATGCTTGATTGTCATACAACATTAGGACCCCCTAGGCTGGGAAATTTAGGCTTTTTCTTTTTCTATTTTGATTGTTTAGAACCAGCTATTTGATAAGTTCCTGAAAACTTCAATTTTCAGTAAATGGAGAGGTCTGCATTTCTCAGAAAGGACTTTGGCCTGTTTGTCAGGAATGTAGTGGTTCCCTCTATGTATCGCTTGTTTGTTTAATTCTCCTGTTTCTCCTATAGTGCTGCAGGCTGAGGGGACAACTTGTTCCAATGCCATCTGCTAAGAGTTTTCCCTCTCCAGCCAGGATTTCTCATTCCATGAAGAAATAGGGTAAAAGCAGATGGGAAAGTCATACATTTCTAGGAGAGAGATTATTGGACTGGGCACCAGGAGATCTGGGTTCTAGTTTCTTCTAGAGTAACCATCTCATGGCTTTTGTGATTTAATCTCTTTAGGTAATTGTTCTTTTTTTTTAAATCATAAATTTGGGTCTGGAAAGAATGTTTAGAGATCATCTAGTCTGACCCTCTCATTTTAGAGATGAGAATACCGAGATTCATATAGGTGAAGTAGCTTGTCTAAGGTCATGTAGGTTGTAGGTAGCAGAACCGAGATTCAAATCCAGATTTTTGTGCCTGTCTTTCCACATCTTCTATGATTTTACTAACCTTTCTATTGTGTGTGTTCTTCACAGATATCTGCCCTTCTCTCAGTGCAGTCTAATTTCTGTTTTCAGAGTTTTCTTTCTCTTCTTTTACTTTGATAGGATGAGACGTCTGGGAAAAAGTTCATCCAGAGACCTAATTCCTTACTCTTGTTCATCTTCACCTCTCACTTGGTGGCTGTTGTTAAGTAATCTTATAAATGTCTCGCTTGGAGGTTACATTTAATTTTTAAAATAATGTCTAGTGATTAAATATTGAACTAGAGATGATAAAATTTGGATTCTTTTGGGGGCAGCATGGTGGCCTAGTGGATAGAGCACTGGTCCTGGAATCAGGAAAACCTGAGTTAAATCCAGCCTCAGATACTTATTAGCTTGGCAAATAAGTTCACCCTCTTTGCCTCAGTTTACTCATCTGTAAATGTCAAACCACTCCAATATCTTTGCTAAGACAACCCCAAATGGAGTCATGAAGAGTCAGACACAACTGAAAATGATGCAACAACATTCTTTCTAAGCTACTTTGACTTCATTAGTTTTATGCTTATGAGTTCTTTTTTTATGTGCTTTACTACTAATATGTTTTATAATATTTAATATTTAAATATATAATATATAATATTTAATAGACTCCTGAGTACGAGAGAGAGAGAGAGAGAGAGAGAGAGAGAGAGAGAGATTTTGTGCTAATTAATTCAACATCTAATTCCTGTTCCAGGAGTCTGAGCATTGTTGCATACATGGTATTTATTTAGGATAGGATTCTTATCTGGGAACCATATCTTCCTATTCTCAGCCCCTAAAGCAACTTTGGTACCTTGGAAGGTTCTATCCTTCTCCCTCTATACTCTGTCACTTAGCAAGCTCCTTCACTTCCATAGATTCAGTTATCACCTCTATGTAGAAGACCACCAAATCCATATATGAAATCCAGACATTTCAACTAAAATGCTATCTTGCATCTCCAACTATTTAGTGACTATCTCTTAAATCTACTTTTTGTCACATGCAATGTATTTAAAACTGAACTCATTAGCTTCCTTTCTAAACCATTTCCCTTCACCCCTAAACTTGGCTCACGTTTCTAATTTCCCTGTTACTTTTGGTGACGCGATTGTCCTCCCAGGCATCCAGGCCTGAAATATTTTTGGTGTCATTAAATGAGAAAACATACATCAAGTTCTTCACAAACCTTTTCATTCTATATAAATGCTGACCATTATTAATATTCATTATCATTGTCATCATCATTGCCATCATCATCATCATTGATTATTCCTTCTTCCTCACTGTTCACATCTTATTAGTTTCCAAGTCTTGTCAGTTTCATCTTAGTAATATCTCTTCTCCATTCATACTTCTATCACCTAGTTCAGGATTGGATTATATCTTAGCTAAATTATTACAAGAGCTTCCTAACTTTCAGTGGCTTCCTGCTATCAACAGGATAAAATACAAACTCCTCAGCCTAACATCTGAGATTCCAACTTTTACTTTTCAGCCTCATTTCACTCTATGCAACTTCATATTTCTCATTTCTATTTATTGAAATCTCATTCTTCATTCTAAGGTCAGATGCTGCCTTTCCTATGAAGCCTTCCCTGATCTGCCCTCTGAAAGTGATCTCTGTTCTGGTTCTTAAAACTTTATTTAGACTCTTTCTTCCCTTATTAGATCCTACCTGATATCCTTCTTATTTGTGTCCATATCTTAGCTCCCTCCTCATCTTCACACCTCCACATTCACCTTGCTTGCACCTCTTCATAATTCCCCCTCCCCATTCTCTAGGGCAGAGACTGTCATTTTCCATCTTTATATCTCTTGTTCCTTGCATGGTGCCTTGCATAGAATAATTGCTTAATAAATGTTTATTGGATTCAGTTGAAAGCCAGAAAGTGAAGAACAACCACAACAAAGCCTTTTCACATGGTTACACTGTTCAGACATTATATCTTATGGATTTTACTCATAAGGAAGAACTATCAGGCCCTCATCCTATTTATTCATATTTTCTACATATTTCTTACAGGCGTGGTTGTAATCCTTTTTGGTTTTCCAAAAGCAACTCTTTGTGTCACTGTGTCCGCATCTCTCTCTCTCTCTCTCTCTCTCTCTCTCTGTGACTCTCCTTCCCCTTCTTCCTTTCCTTCCATTCTATCTCTCTTTCTCCATCCCTCTCTTTTGGGGTTGGGTGGAATGGAGGGAGGTGAGAAAGACTGATACTCAAAGTGGATTCACCTACTGCCCCCCTGATAGCGAGGGAGGAGACAAATTCTATAAAAAGAAGAGACAATAAACATAACCGTTAGGAGCAGTTTGGGGTCACATGCCTCAGTAGACCCTGAAGACATCACCTTAATTGCTATTCATACCAATGAAACTGATAAAAAGGTCAAATTGTCATCCATATCTTCAGTTAGATAATAATAGCTTACATTTATAAAACCCTTGAAAGTTTGCAAACGCAAGTGATTATCTCATTCAAAACCTCTCAAAAACTCTGTGAGACTGGAAACTGTTGGATTCATACATTGATTATAGATAAACATCCTCAGATTGTAGCTGGATGGGACCTTAGAAGTCATGTTACTTATTTTGTAGATGAGGAAACTGAGGCTCTTGTTGGTCCTTTATTTTTTAAGAGGATCAATAGCATCATGGGGTGATAAATTGACTTGTGCTTGAATTCAATTTAAGTGAGCCTCATTCTCTCTGAGTCATCAAAGTCTAGTGTCAAGCAAAAGTCAAGATGACTGGTGATGGCCTGGGATGCTGTAGATGACTTTGGCATCTTCAACGTGCTCTGAGCACACCACAGGGCTTGCTTCATCTGCCTTCATGGCTGTTGGAACAAATTGTTCTCAGAAAACTAGGCACAGAGAGGTTAAATGGCTTGTCCAGTGTCACTCAGTTGTCTGAGACAGAATTTAAACTCAAGTCTTCCTGACTCCAAACCCAGTCTTCTTTCCACTATAACACCTAGCTAGAATTATCTCTATTTCTGAGATAGGGTAGAATCAATTAGTTGTCATTAAGTTTCAAGTACTATGCTAGGCATTGGAGAACAAAGACAAATATTAAAATCATTGTCCTTATGTATGCATATAGAAGTGTACACGAAATATATACAGAGCAGATTGAAGGTAATCTTTTAGAGGATGTTCTCCAAGCAGGCCCCAAGCTATCTCACAGGAAGCCAGGGAATCCAGAAGGCAGAGGAGAAGGTGAATAGCATTCCAGCCAGAGGCACAATCCTGTGTAAAGGCATGATGACCTCAAAGGTTCTGTCCAAATGGATAAGCAATAAAGTACTGTGGGTAACAGCAAATAGGGTAGTATAGGTGAATTACAGATAGTGATGAAGGAATTAATTACTAATAAAGCTGGAAAGATAAAATGAGGTCAGATTGTGCAGAGCCTTAAAGGCCAAGCAAAGGTTTTTATTTATTTATTTATGAGCCTATTTATTTATTTTTATTCTACTGGTAATAGGGAGCCACTGAAGTTCGTTGAGAAGGGGAGTGACATGAAGAACTAAGGCTTGGAGAGATTATGTGTGTGGTTACATAGACAATAAATGTCATAGCAAAGATTTCAACCTTGATCTCTCCTGACAGACATTAAGTTCAATGTATTTCCTATTATATGCTACTGCCTATTTGTATCTGTAATAGTTTAGAAATATATCTTTCTTAGTAATACAATGACCCAATATAAGTCAGAAGTAATAAAAAACGTTATCCATCTCCAGAGGAAGAACTGATGGAGTCTGAACAGATTAAAGCATACTTTTTTACTTTATTTTTTCTTTTTCTTTCTTTCTCTTTTTGTCTATGTTTTCTTTTTCTAAAACTTTGATAGTATTTTATTTTTTCCCCTAATTAGATGTACAGAAAGTTATCAACATTCGCTTCTATAAGATTTTGAGTTCCAAACTTTTTTTTCTCCCTCCCCTCCTCCTCTCTCTAAGACAGCAAGTGACCTGTTATAGGTAATACATGTGCAATCATATTAAGCATATTTCCACATTAGTCATGTTGTGAAAAAAGAACCAGAAAAGGGAAAAATCAAGAGAAAGAAAAAACAAACAAAAAAGGAAAAATAGTATGCTTTGATCTGCGTTTAGACTCCATAGTTCTTTCTCTGGATGTCGACAGTAAGTCTTTTGGAATTGTCTTAGATCATTGTGTTGCTGAGAAGAGCCAAGTCTGTCAAAGCTGATCATCACACAATGCTGCTATTACTGTGTACAATGTTCTCTTGATTCTGCTCACTTCACTCAGCATTAGTTCATGTAAGTCTTTTCAGGTTTTTCTGAGAACTGCCCACTCATCATTTCTTATAGCACAATAGTATTCCCTTACACTCATATACCACAATTTATTCAGCCATTCTCCAACTGATGGGCATCTCCTCAACTTCTAATACTTTGCCACCACAAAAAGAGCTGCTATAAATACTTTTTGTACATGTACCTGCAACATGACTAATATGTAATTATGTTTTGCATGACAGCACATACAAACCTATATCAAAGCTTGCCTTTTAAAGAAAATGAGAGGGAAAGGAAAAGAGGGAATTTGGAATTTAAAAATTATTAAAAATAAATGTTAAAACTTTTTACATGTAATTGAAAAAATATTCTTTTAAAATATTTCTTTCTAAAATGTTATATAGGGGCAGAGTCAAGATGGTGGAGTAAAAGCAATCACTTTCTAGAACTCTTCTCACAAACCCAGTCAAATACCTATAAAAAATGACTCTAAAAAATTCTGGAGCTACAGCACCGACAGAATGATGGAGTGAAGCAAATATCCAGCCCAAGACAGTCTGCAAGGTTGACTGGAAGTGTCTATCATGCCGCACTGGGAGCAGAGTACACTCCAATGTGGGCCATCATGGCACAGAAAATATCTGAGCAGGTCTCAAGGGACTGAATTTCTGGCACCTCTGGTGGTTTTCAGACTTCACAACTCCAAAACACAGAGAACAAATTGGAAGGTCAGTGGAAAAAACCTTGGGATCGATGTGAGAGAGTAGAGCTCTTAGGCCCCAGCCTTAGGCACAGAGAGAGTAGAGGAGCCTGAAGCAGTTGCAGCAGAGGCAGTGACTGTTTCTGGAGCTCTAGGCCCACAGATTGTAGGGGGATTGAGTGGCTGACAGTATATCCCACCACCCCCACTGGAAGTAGAGAACTACCTTGAAAAAGAACTCAAAAGTCAAATAAATGAGTGGGGAAGTGAGCAAAAACCAGAAAAAGAATCGGACTCTACAATCTTACTTTGGTGACAAGGAAGATCAAAATATACAAACAGAAGAAAACAATAAAATCAAAGCTCCTACAACCAAAGCCTCCAAGAAAAATATGAATTGGTCCCAGGCCATGAAAGAGCTCAAAAAGGATTTTGAAAATGAAGTAGGAGAAGTAGAGCAAAAAGTGGGTGAAAAACTAATCAACTGCTTGCTTATGGGGACCCCAAAAATGCTGAAGAAAATAACACCTTAAAAAATAGACTAACCCAAATGGCAAAAGAGATTCAAAAATCAAAGAGGAGAATATGTTAAAAAGCAGAATTGGCCAGATGGAAAAGGAGGTGCAAAAGCTCACTGAAGAAAATAATTCCATAAATATTAGAATTGAGCAGATGGAAGCTAATGACTTTATGAAAAATTAAGAAATTGCAAAAAAGTCCCAAAGGAATAAAAAATAGCAGATAATGTGGGAATATCTCATCAGACAAATAATTGACCTGAAAATAGATCCAGGAGAGACAATCTAAAAATTATTGTACTACCTGAAAGTCATGATCAAAATAAAAGCCTAGACATCATCTTCCAAGAAATTATCAAGGAAAACTGCCCTGATATTTTAGAACCAGAGGATAAAAAAATATTGAAAGAATCTACTAATTGCCTCCAGAAAGAGATCCCCAAAACACAACTCCTAGGAATACTGTAGCCAAATTCTAAAGCTCCAAATTCCAAAGGTCAAGGAGAAAATATTGCAAGTAGCCAGAAAGAGGCAATTTGAGTATTGTGGAAATACAATTAGAATAACACAAGATCTAGCAGCTTCTTACATTAAGGGATCATAGAGCTTGGAATATGATATTCCAGAGATCAAGGGAACTTGGATTAAAACCCAGAATCACCTATGCAGCAAAACTGAGTATAATCCTTCAGGGGAAAAAAAATTGTTATTCAATGAAATAGAGGGCTTTCAAGAATTCTTGATGAAAAGATCAGAGCTGAATAGAAAATTTGACTTTCAAACACAAGAATCAAGAGAAGCATGAAAAGGTAAACAGAAAAGAGAAATCATAAGGTACTTACTGAAGTTGAACTGGTTACATTCCTACATGGAAAGACAATATTTGTAATTCTTCAGACTTTTCTCAGTATTTGGGTAGTTGGAGGGATTATATACATATGGACAGAGGGTGCAGAGTGAGTTGAATATGAAGGGACGATATCTAAAAAAATAAAATTAAGCAGTGAAAGAGAAAAATATTGGGAAAATGAGAAAGGGAGAAATAGAATGGTGTAAATTAACTCTCACATAAAAGAGGCCAGAAAAAGCTTTTCCAATGGAGGGAAAGAGGGAGGTGGTGAGAGAGAAAGAATGAACCTTATTCTCATCACATTTGGCTTAAGGAAAGAATAACATGCATACTCAATTTAGTGTGAAACTCTTACACTCTAGAAAAGTGTGGGAGGGTAGGGGATAAGCTAGGGAGGAGGAGGGGGATGATAGAAGGGAAAGCAAATGGAAGGAGAGGGTAATTAGATGTAAACACTTTTGAGGAGTGACAGAGTCAAAAGAGAGAATAGAATAAATTGAGGGCAGGATAGGATGAAGTGAAATATAGTTAGTCTTTAACAATATGACTGTTATGGAAGTGTTTTGCATGACTACACATGTATAACCTATATTGAATTACTTGCCTTCTCAGTAAGGATGGACAAGGAGGGAGAAGGGGAGAGAAGTTGGAACTCGAAGTTTTAAAAACAAATGCTAAAAATTGTTTTTACATGCAGTTGGGAAATAAGACATACAGCAATGGGGTACAGAATTCTATCTTACCCTACACAAAAACAGAGGGGAATGGAATTAGAGAAGGGAGGGGTGTGATAGAAGGGTGGGCAGCCTGGGAAAGGGTTAATTGGAATGCACGATGTCTTGGGGTGGGCACAAGAATGAAATGGGGAGAAAATTTAGAACTCAAAATCTTGTAGAAGTGAATGTTGAAAACTAATAAATAAAATTTAAAAATAAATAAAATAAAGTGTAAGTACTTCATCATCAAAAAAATATAAAATGTCATATAGACACATTGATAAAAATAGATATATACTACTTAAAGGTCAATTATCTGAAAAAATTACTCTGTAGAACATCATATTTCTTAATAATGTAATTATGTTATAACTTAATGTTGAGCATTCCAGACTATATGTATTAATATTTTCAATTATTCTGTTAGACTTCTCCAGAACCATCACCTTAGAATATACAATATCTAACCCATTTTACTCAGAATATTACTATTTAGTGGACAGAGAACCTATTTCTAAGCCAAGTAGGCCTGGGTTCAAATGCTGCCTTTGATACATGTTGACTTTGTGAGCCTGGGCAAATCACTTATCCTCTCAGAGACCTAGGTAACTCTCTAAGACTATATAAGCTGCAGAGAAGATACTGATCTGCATATAGGTTCCTCATGCAGGCATTCCCTATAGTGATAAAATCATAGGTCAAGTCAAGTCTCTATATTCCTAGGATCCTAGTTGTTGCACCCAAAGTTTGCCTCAAGAGGATTTTGAATTAGCCTCAACTAATGGCTAATGCTAGATGGCATAGTGAATGGAGTGCTGGAGACCTGGCATCAAGAGGACCTGAGTTTAAATCTGCCTCAGACACTTATTAGCTGTGTGACACTGGACAAGTCACTTAACCTCTATTTTCCTCAATCCACTGGAGAAGAAACAGCAAACCACCCCATTGTCTTTGCCAAGAAAACCCGATGGGCAGTATTGGTGTGCTGTGCAGTCCCTGGTATAAGTTGGACACAACCAAACAACAACAAAGGTTAATGCAGTGATTTAGGATTTCATTCTCACAGCATAAGTAAGAAGAACCAAGGAATCAATGTGCACAATGTCTATAATAATGCAAATAAGAATAACGTGAAATGCAGCTGACCTTAGATTAATGGCCATCTTTGTCTGCAGAATAAATGATGACATCATGAAAAGCTGGGGATCACAGGGGTGTAATATTGTATATACCGTCAGACATAATTGCTTTGCTCTTCTGCTTAACTGGTTTCCATTATTATAAGAGAGGGTTCAATGTGGGAGGGAGAATGTATATTGGGAAATGACTGTGAGACAAAAAAAGTATGAATAAAATATTAAAAACTATAAAAAACCAAAGGTTTTAGTTTCCTAATTTATTATTCATTCACATGAGAAGTATTAACTCATCATTAGATATCTCTGTGGTTATTTAAAACTTTCTGAGGAAGTTTTACTTGGGGGTCAGCGTGGGCATCTAAGCATCTTGGTATGTTTAGCAGAAAGGCAGACTACCATCTTTCCCCTTTATACCATTGGAATGCACTAATAAGTAGTATCACAAAGGTCCTTTCATTGAATATACCCCATCTGAGGTAAGGCACTCAAAGAGGTCAATGTATGGAAAAAATTCTTTGCATTACATGACATCTTTCCTAGAAAGAACTTCGTGATAGCTCAAATTTATGTATTTGGCAGAAGTTCTCAATATGAACCTGTATACAGTCATATCATTGAGGTTCCCCAAGTTGGATAGAGACACTGCATCAGAGTTTTAACTAGGGCTGAGCAACTTGGGCTTTCCCCCTAAATATTGAAATTTAGAGAACTCAGATTGGGCTTCTTGGGGAGTTATAAACAACTAACCTTAGTACAAGAATAATTAGTCAATAGAAGGATATCAGACATAACTTTTCCCATTCCCCTCTCCCAAACCCCCACCTACACCTATGAATTGTTAAAGCATTTTGCACCATTTGCCCTGTGTACAAAGTTTGCCAGACATCTCTGAATCACATACATGACATACAGAATTTATTAAGCCATGTAACTTAAAACTTGTTGAAACTTTTTTGTTTGGGAATCAAAAGTGATATAAAACAAGGTTAGTCACAAGATTTGGAGTCAGTGGCCTGAGTTCACATCCTAGCTCTTGCTACTACTTGTTTACCTGTGATCTTTGGCAAATCATTCAACTTCTCTGAGACTTAGTTTCTTCATCAGGAAGATGAGGGGGTTAAACAAAATGGGTTAGAACTCTCAGGTCCCTTACGTGATCTTGTGACAAAGCTACATATTACCCAAACCAACCTTCCCAAGGCCAGCTTGTGAACAGTAGGCCTTGTAAACCAAGCCAACACGGCCATTTTGTTCTGGGTTGGCCTTGCCTTGAGCTCTCTTGCCACATAGATGGTCCCAGCCCAAACCTAGAAAGTCTTATGGGAAGTGGCATCAGTTTTTTAGTTTGTTCTTTTCCGGCACCAGTTTGCTCATCTCCTCTTTTTCCCCTTTGAGGCAATGTACTGACAGATGTAAATATGAATCATGTTTCATTCTCAGACTCCTTCAAAAACACCCGGAACCCAAATTTCTGACTAATCACAAAACGTCTTGGACATATGCTGAGCCACAAAGAGCCACCCTAACCCCAGGCAAGCTCAGGCCTGGGCTACACACCTCTCATGCAGTCTGGAAAGGGAGGCTTTGGCATGACAGCTCTGTTTATTTGCTTGTCTCTCTTTGCAAACACATAGCTCTTTCTCTTAAAAAAGAAGTAGCATCAACTTGTTTGTACACATAGGATTTTTTTCTTCTGTAGCTTCCCAGGGTTATCTCTAAGAAATGCAGGGCCATGTACTGAATAGTTAGGGGGAATAATATCCCAGTGATCAAATTTTTCCAAATCAAGGATAGTCTTCCAGAGGAAAAGAAATCATATGCCACCTGAGGAGTGAGGTAGAGGGCATGTAGGGATCGGTTTGATTAATGAATATGAACATTAGATCAGACTAATTTTTTTAGTTCTACCTGACAGAGATACTTTTGTCTCCCTTTCTGGCTGTCTCACTGAGTCACCGTCTAATCACCAAATCATTTAGACAAGGACAAGTGGGGCAAATGGTGGGGTTCATAGTGATTTTTTCAACTTATTTTAAATCAAAGCTACCTCTGTTGCATATTATTATCCATGCATGGTAGAGACTTGGTCTATTAAACTCTCTGAGCCTCGGTTTCCACATCTATAAGACAGGAATAATAACAATACAGTACTTGTACAACCTACCTCATGGGAATATTATGGGGAAAGTACTTTGTAAGCCTTAAAGCACTGCAGGTATGGTGAAAACAGAGAAGCATGGGAAGACACATGAATTATGCAAAGTGAAGCATATGAACTAGTAAAACAATATATGCAATAACTGGAACAAATAAATGGAAAGACAACAACAAAATACCTGAAACTGAATTCTGTGAAAGTATAATGATCAAGCTTGACACCAAAGAACAGATAAGAGAATTTCTGTTCCTCCCTTCTTTGCAGAGGTAGGAGATGATGGTATGAATACTACATATAATGCTGGAATTGGTTAATACGTCAGCCAGTTTTGTGGAATTGCCCCTTCCCCCTTTTTGGTTCTTTGGGAGAGGAAGAAAAAAACGTATATTGGGAAACATACATGAAGTAAAAATAAAATCTATCAGTAACTTTTAAGGTACTGCAGAGATAGATATTATTACTTTGTATCCCAATGGATCCATGATTTCATAAATGGAAGTATTGTTTTCAACAGTTTTTTGTTGAATGCAAATTGCAAAACTTATGCTTGTCCATCCCATGGGATATTTATCTATATTGTTCTATAATTCATTATAGTGACTTTGCTCAATATGCTGGGCCACCTTTTTCTCAATTGCTTAGGATGGCATTTATGCCAATGAAACACATGGGAGGCCCATCATTTGCCCTGTGTTTTCACTAGGTGATCGGCCTGTCTTTTTTATCTGATCATGTATTTCCCCTGGTGACTTCCTTTATACCACTTTTTCCCTTGAAATGTATTACATTGTACTCATGACCAAACTGTAGCTTTTCATCCCCTATTGGGTATCAACTTCACTTCTTCAGCGACCATAGTATTTCATGACTCAAATCATACCACAGCACCAGAAGGATATTGGTTTTCAAAAGATGATGCTTTTTTTTTTCTGGGAGAAGCTTAGGGACTTTCAAAAAGAATTTGACAGTTTCCTAAAGGCAATGTAGCCTGTTCTCTTTCTTCCCTGCATATGTGAACCCTTGCTCACTGTCCATTTGCAAAGTCTATCCTGAGTATATGCATTCTTGGATGTGCTTTAAAGGCTGCCTAATCCAATGGTATGAAGTCCTGTTGGTGAAATTTAATTGTTCCTTAAAATTTCCAGGTATACTAGAAAATGGTACTACTGTTGTTCCAATAACCTCTCTGGTATTTTATTATTCAAAAGTGGAGTGGCATTTTGAATTGCATGCTTTTTCCATCTCATTCTGTACCATGCTTCTCCCTTAGTGGCTTTTGGAGAAAGACTTTGTCACTGACATGAGAGAGTGGAAGTGGGAGAGATGGATTCATTTGTAGGAACTGGACAATTTCAATCTCACCTGCTGAAAGTACCTTATTTGTTGAACAGAAACTTTCAGAGTGAGCTCAATTAAGCCTCAACTGTTTGATTTAACTGGGTTTGATTGTTGTGGGTTATTTTCTCTGGCAAAGAGCCACCCAGCGCTTCAACTGTGAGCCCCAAAGCTGATTCTCATCCCAGTTTCACAAATTCGTCCACATTGTTCACCATACTGGGACATTCCAACATCCTTTGTGTGTTTTTCATTGTCTGGGGTTGCAAACATTAGTCAGGATTCCTGTCAGCAGAGCTACAACAAATCTCCAGAGGCCAAGGTCAACTTGTGACCAACAGGAGCCTTCACATTTGTTCCATAATGGCACAGATCCTTTCTTCTCTGTGATTCTAACACCCAAATTTTCAGACTGTTTAGAATCTGGATAATTGTTCACCAAGAGCATCTTGTTGCTATCTCTAATAGGGACAGAGGAAAGAGGCAGGTGTCAGTAACCCCAGGCAAAAAGAAGTCTTTGCTGATGCTAACTGTTAGGAGATCTCAGGCTTTAGGAGAAATGTCTCTTGGTTTTCTTTGGCATGCCCTTCGAGTTTTCAATGGCAGTAATTTGTATTGGGAGTGACATGACAGCTATAAAATAAACACATGCAAAATACCAACTGTAGTTTCTTTAAGCCTATGCTCCCCGTCTTTGGGGGCAGTAGAACGAGGGAGCTACTGTGTAGAACACTGCATATTTTTTACTTCCCCTCCTGTACATGAACAAGATGATTAATCCCCTCATCTTAATTAAGCCTCCAACCTGAATGCTTTGGAGGCAAGGTCTTCACTGGCATTTGAACATCTTGTTGAAATGTCTGTTTTGGCAGCTTCTTTCTGCTCAGTTGTTTCAAAACAGTCTTTTTTTTTTTTAAAAATCTATTTTCCTTTTGGAAGGCTCTTCCAAACCATCCATAATTATGGGCCTGTCTTGAAAACATATGACAATACAAAAACCTGGGAGACAATTGGAAAGAAGAGATTTTGGGAGACAGAAGTTTTCCCACTGTTACCTAAACAAGTTGTAATGACCACAGCATAATTGTTCTCTGAAGTAAATAGAAGGTCAGAGAAGCTAGTTTCATAAAACATCAAACTGATGCGTGAGTTTGTATGATTTGGTGGAATATACTGGAGAGCAACAAATGACAATTTATCCACTTGTATAGTAAATCCGGAAAAAGATTACTGTTCTTTTTAATTACTTGAATAATAAACTCCACATGTCCTCCATGAATCTAGATTATTGGCCATGGTATAAATTTTTTCTTGAAAAAAGTGCAAGAAATGAGGCAGCATTTTGGGGGTGAATGTGGGGCTTTCTTTGGAATCAGGGAGATCTAAGTTTAAAAGTCTCAAAGTTGAGACACTAGCTGTATAACTCTGAACTAGTTTCTTAATCTCTCTTTGCCTCAGTCAGATCTTTAAGACATATTTCCTAAGTTAGAGATATGTTGCTTCTTGTAGCAAGTAATAATTTAAAAAAATAGTTTTATTTTATTAACTATTTCACAATTAAATATTAAAGAATTTACTCATTTAAAAAAACTTTGAGTTCCAAATTCTCTCCCTCTCTCCCCTTACCCCTCTGACCTTGAGAAGACAACTTGGTATCAATTATACATGTGAAATTATGCAAGATATATTTCCATATTACCATGTTGCAAAAGAAAACACAAAATAAAAAGTAAAGTTTAAAAAAATTGTTCTTTAATCTGCATTCAGAGCTCATCATTCTCTCTGTGGTGGTGGATATAATTTTCTATCATGGGTCCTTTGGAATTGTCTTAGATCATTGTCTTGGTGAGAGTAACTACATCTTTGATAGATGATCTTTGTTAAAGTATTGCTCTTCCTGTGTACAGTCTTCTCCTAGTTCTGCTCACTTTACTTTGCATGTGTTCATATAAGTCTTCCCAGACATTTCTGCTTATCCTGCTCCTTTTTTCTTATAGGACAATAGTATTCCATTCAATC
Source organism: Notamacropus eugenii (assembly GCF_028372415.1). Taxonomy (NCBI): domain Eukaryota; kingdom Metazoa; phylum Chordata; class Mammalia; order Diprotodontia; family Macropodidae; genus Notamacropus; species Notamacropus eugenii. Next base: position 584,457,222 of record NC_092872.1, read on the forward strand.
ATCTACCTCAACTTGTTTAGCCATTCCCAAATTAATAGGTATTTCCTTGATTTCCAATTCTTTGCCACTATAGAAAGAGCTGCTATATATTTTGTACAAATAAGTTTTTTCCCCTTTCCTTTGATCTCTTTGGGATACAGACCTGTTAGTGGTATTGCTGAATCAAAAGGTATGCACAGTTTTATAGCTCTTTGGGAGTAGTTGCAAACTGCGTCTGTTCTTCAGAATGGCTGGACAGTTCACAACTCCACCAACAGTGCATAGTATCCCAATTTCCCACATTTCCTCCAGCATTTGTAGCTTTCTTTTTCTGTCATGTTAGCCAATCTGATAGGTGTGAGATTGTATCTCAAAGTTGTAACTTGCATTTGTCTAATCAGCAGTGATTTTAAGGCATTCTTTCATGTGATTATTGATAGCTTTGATTTCTTCTTCTGAAAAGTAGATGTTTATATCCTTTGACCGTTTATCAACTGGGAAATGGCTCTTATTATTTTTTCTTATTTATAAATTTGGCTCACTTTTCTACATATTTAAGAAATGAGGCCTTTATCACAGAAACTTGGTGTAAATCCCCTCACCCAGTTTCTTATTTTCCTTATAATTTTTGCTGCATTGGTTTTGTTTGTATAAAACCATTTTAATTTCATGAAAACAAAATTATCTATTTCCAACAATCCTTTCTATCTCTTTGGTTATAAACTCTTCCTTTATACATGGATCTAACAGGTAAATTTTTCCATACTCCCCTAATTTACTTGTGATATCACCCTTTATGTCTAAGTCATCTATCCATTTTGACTTTATTTTGGCATATGGTGTGAGATGTTGACCTATGCCTAGTTTCTGCTGAACTGCTTTCCAGTTTTCCCAGTAATTTTTGTGAAATGTCGAGTTCTTATCCTGAAAGTTTGTATCTTTGGGTTTATCAAACACTAGATTAATTTGGTCATTTACTACTATGTATTGTGTACCTAAACTATTCCACTGATTCACCATTCTATTTCTTATCCAATACTAGATTGTTTTGATGATTACCATTTTATAATATAGTTTGAAATCAGAAACTGCTAGGCTACTTTCCTTCACATTTTTTGAAATTGATTCCCTTGAGATTCTTGACCTTTTATTCTTCCAGATGAATTTTATTACCTCTAGCTCTGTAAAATAATTCTTTGGTAATTGAATTGATATGGACCCAAATAAGTAAATTAATTTAGGTAGAATTGCCATTTTATTATATTGGCTTGTCCTATTCATGAGCAATAAATATTTCTCCAACTGTTTATATCTGTCTTTATTTGTGTGAAAAATGTTTTGTAATTGTGTTCATATAATCCCTGGGTTTATTTTGGAAGGTAGATTCTCAAGTATTTTTTATTATCTACTCTTATTTTAAGTAGAGTTTCTCTTTTATATTGGTAATTTGGTTTTATTCTTTATTTTTTAAATCACATTACTTGATTTAACTATTTTAATTGATTTTCTTTTGTAAAACTATTCCTTATGTGCTTCTTTTATGAGATACTTTTCCTCATTACTCTTCTCTCTTCCCCCCCTTTCTCCCAGAGCTTCCCTCTTTCTTGCCTATCTTTTCTTTTTAAACAAAATTAACTTACTGCTAGAACCTTTTTCTGTGTAGAATTCTTTTAACTCCCCTAATAATGATAAAAATATTAAAAGATGTGTATATAATCTTTCCACATAGAAAGGTAAATAGTTTAACCTTATTAGGCCCCTTATGATTTCTCTTTCATGTTTACCTGTTTATGCTTCTCTTGAGTCTTAGATTTCAAAGTCAAATTTTCTACTCAGCTCTGATCTTTTCTTTTAAATATTTTTTCAGTATATTTATTTTCAGTTTTCAGTATTCACTTCTACAAGATTTTGAATTCCAAATTTGTTCCCCATATCTCCCCTATGCCAGCGTAGTGTACACCTCAACTACCCATTTCCCCAATCTTCCCTCCCTTCTATCACCCTCCTTCTCCCATCTCCTTCCCCTCTATTTTCCTGTAGGGTAAGATAGATTTCTATACCCCAATGCCTATACAACTTATTTCCCAGTTGCATGCAGAAACAATTTTTAACATTCATTTTCAAAGCTTTGAGTTCCACATTCTCTCCCTTCCTCATACCCCACCCACCCTCATTGAGAAAGCAAGCAATTTAATATAGATCATACATGTGTAGCCATGCAAAAGACGTCGTTAACAGTCATGGTGTGAAAGACTAAACACATTTCCCTCTATCCTGTCCTGCCCTCCTTTTATTCCATTCTCTCCTTTGATCTGTCCCCCTACAAAAGTGTTTGCTTCTGATTACACGTTCCCCCAATCTACCATCCCTTCTGTTATCCTCCCTCTCCTATCCCTTCCCCCCTGCCTTCATGCAGGGTAAGATAGATTTCCATACCCAATTGAATGTGTATTATTCCTTCCTTAAACCAAATCCAATGAGAATAAGGCTCACTTATTCCCCCTCACCTCTTCCCTTTTACAAAGGGATTGTAAAATTGAAAAAAACTCTTTCTTTCCTCTTTTATCTCTCCCTTTCTCTTTCTTCCAGTACATTCCTCTCAACACTTAATTTTTTTTTTTAGGTATCTTCTCTTCATAGTTAGCTCACCCTGTGCCCTTTGTGTATATGTGTGTGTGTGTACATACACATGTATACCTACACATATATAATATACATATACATACATACACACATATACACATATTCTCTCTAACTACCCTAATACTGAGAAAGGTCTCATGAGTTATAAATCTTTCCATGTAGTAATGTAAACAGTTCACCTTTAATGAGTCCTTTATGACTTCTCTTTCTTGTTTACCTTTTCATGTTTCTTTTTGTTCTTGTACTTGAAAGTCAAATTTTCTATTCAGCTTTTCAACAAGAATGCTTGGAAGTCTTCTATTTCTTTGAAATTTCTTTTTTTCCCCCTGAAGTATTATTCTCGGTTTTTCTGGATAGATGATTGTTGGTTTTAATCCTAGTTCCTTTGATCTCTGGGATATCATATTCCAACCCCTTGATTGCTTAGTGTAGAAGCTGCTAAATCCTGTGTTATCCTGATTGTGTTTCCACAATATGTGAATTATTTATTTCTGGCTGCTTGTAATATTTTCTCTTTGACCTGGGAACCCTGGAATTTGGCTACAATATTTCTAATTTTCCTTTTGGGATCTCTTTCAGGAGGTGGTTGGTAGATTCTTTTTATTTCTATTTTAACCTCTGGTTCTAGAATATGAGGGCAATTTTTCTTGATAATTTCTTGAAGGATGATGTCTAGGGTTTTTTTTTATCATGGTTTTCAGGTAGACCAATAATTTTTAAAAGATCTCTCCTGGATCTATTTTCCAGGTCAGTTGTTTTTCCAATGAGATATTTCACATTGTCTTCTATTTTTTCATTCTTTTGGTTTTATTTTTTAATTCCTTGATTTCTCATAAAGTCATTAGCTTCCATTTACTCCATTCTAATTTTGAAGGAATTATTTTTTTCATTGAGCTTTTGAACCTCCTTTTCCATTTGGCCAATGCTGCTTTTTAAGGCATTCTTCTCCTCATTGACTTTTTGAACCTCTTTTGCCATTTTGGTTCATCTGATTTTAAAGGTGTTATTTTCTTTATCATTTTTGGGTCTCCTTTATCAAGTTGTTTCATAATTTTCTTTCATTGTTCTCATTTCTCTTCTCATTTTTCCTTAATTGCTCTTAGTTGGTTTTCAAAATCCTTTTTGAACTCTTCCATGACCTGAATCCATTTCATATTTTTCTTGGAGGCTTTGGATGTAGGAGACTTGATCTTGCTTTCTTCCTCCAGTTGTATGCTCTGATCTTCCTCATTTTAAGAAAATACCTTTTCACCAAGAAAGTAATCTTCTATAATCTTATTTTCCCATTTTTTGGTCATTTCCCCAGCCAATTACTTAACTTTTGAGTTCTTTTTTAAGTGGGTGTACTGCCCTAAGTTTCAGGTGGTTTGTGCAGCTGTTTTCAGAGATATCTCTAGTGACCTATAAATTCTCTGTTCCTCCAAAGAGGTATGATCAAAGGAGAAGTGCTTACTCCTCTCCTAGCCTGCACTCTTGCATGTGAGCAACCACAAGTACTCTTTTCTGCTCTGGAACTGCCAGTAGGATTCCCTCTCCACAATTGCCAACAGCTCTGCCATGTCAGCATTCCTCCTTGACCCAGGACTGCCACTCAGAACTATGACCCAGATTATCTGCTCAATTCCCCCACTGTCTGAAAGCTAAGAGCTCCAGAAGCAGTTGCTCCTGCATCAGTGGTTGCTGCCACCTTGGGGTTGGGGCTGGATCATGTTTCTCTCTCACCTAATTGAAGGAGCATTCTCACCGACCTTTGAAGTTGTCTTTGGCATTTGTGGGTTGAGAAGTCTACTACAACTGCCATGATTCAGTACTCTGAGGCCTGCTTCAGTTCCATCTGTGCTGGCATGGCCCACAATGAGTTTTACTCTGCTCTGAGCCTGGTGTAATAGATCTTTCCTGGCAGCCTTCCAGTTTGTCTTGGGTTGGAAACCTGTTTCACTCTGTCAATCTGTGACTTCTGCTCCTCTAGAATTTGTTTAGAATCATTTTTTCACAGATTTTTTGAGGGGTTTGCAGGAAGAACTCAAGCAGGTTTTTGGTTCTCCTCTACTATCTTGCCTCTGCTCCCAGTTCTGGTCTTTTCAACAGAAATCTTCAAAGTGCTCTATTTCATTAAATGCCCATTTTTTCCCTTGAAGGATTTATGCTCAATTTTGCTGGTAGGTTATTCTTGGTTGTAACCCCAGCTCTTATGCCTTCAAGAATACATATTCCTTCTTTTAGGTGATAACTGCTGAATCTTGTGTGATCCTGACAATGGATCTATGATATTTAAATGTTTTTCTCTTCTGACTGTTTGAAATATTTTCTCTTTAACCTGGAAGCTCTGGAATTTGGCTTTAATATTCCTGGAAATTTTCATTTTGGGATCTTTTTCAAGTGATGATAAGTAGGTACTTTCAATGTCTATTTTATCCTCTTGTTCTAGGACACTGGGTCTGTTTTTCTTGACAATTTCTTGAAATGTGATGTCTGGGCTCTTTCTTTGATTGTGACTTTTAGGTAATCCAGTAATTCTCAAATGATTTCTCTCCTCAACCAATTTTCCAGATTAGTTATTTTCTGATGAGATAGTTTATGTTTTCTTCCATTTTTCATTCTTTTAACTTTTTAAAAAATTGTTTCTTGATATCTTATGGAATCATTAGCTTTTATTTATCCAATTCTTCTTTTTAAGGAGTTGTTTTCATCAGTGAATTTTTGTAATTCTTTTTTCCATTTGGCCCATTTTGTTTTTTAAGGTGTTATTTTCTTCATTTTTGTGCTTCTTTTATCAAGCTGTTGTCTTTTCCTAATTTCCTTTCTGTGCTATCATTTCTTCAATTCATTTTTATTTTTTCCTCTACCACTCTTATTTGATTTTGAAAATAATTTTTAACTCTTTTAGGGATTCTTGGTGGACTTGCACCCAATTTGCATCTTTTTGAGCCTTTGCTTAAAGCTGTTTTGACTTCATTGTCTTCTGAGTTTGTATCTTGATTTTTTCTGTCATCACAGCATCTTTTTATGGTCAGGCTCTTTTGTTGTTGTTGTTATTACCTCATTTTTCCATCCTATTTTTTGATTTGGAATTTTATGTTAATGTTGGAATCTGTTGCTTGGCATGGTGGGAGGAGGGCACTTTATCATACTTTGGGCTTTTTCACAGTGCTGTTTTCAGAGCTAGTTCTTGGGGTTTGGAAGTTTTCATTTTTCCAGAGTGGTATGATCTAGGGAGAGGTGTGGTCACTGCTGCCCTGGTCATCATTCTGGTCCTTAACCAAGAAAGGCTCCTGATCCTTTGGAATTGTATTTGATAATGCTCCTCAGTGCTCCTGTTCCCTTGAGGCCAGAGGTGTTACTGCCTCTCAAGGCTTCTACTCCCTCTTGCTTGAAAGTGCTCCTTCCTGCCCTTGACCTATGACCCAAAAGTGGGGAAAAGCAATGAAGTTTCTAAACAGTGTTTGATCCTGCTTCCAGTGATAGCATAGGGGTTCTCTATTATCTCTTTCTGACTAGTTGCCAGGTCTCCTCACTTTCTCTGCCTTGAGAACTCCTGAAGTTGCTTCTGCTTCTGTCACTACCATCTCATTCCACCATCCACATGGGCTCTATGACCAGCCTCCTCCCCAATCTCTGTATTACAGACCTCCTAAGTTGTCTTGGGTTGAAAGAGTATCTCACTCTGATCTTTTGTTGGCTCTGCCACTCTAGAATATTATTTGAGGAATTATTTTAAGGTTTTTTGAAAGAGAATGTTGGGTGAGCTTGGCTGAGTGTTTCTCTACCCTACCACCTTGGCCTCACCCCCTGAAATCATAGGTTCTTGACAACAATGAGTTGAATATAATCAAATGCCCCAGAGTTCAGAGATATGTTCATGCTCCCTGGAAATCACAGGTCCTTCTTACATTGATATCAGTGGAAGAGATGCCTAAATATGTTCTATAATAGCATATTATAAGGGCTCAGCTTTATATATCAATTTCAAATGTAGTCTTTTTCTCATAGCTACCTTCTATATAGGCCAGGTATCATCTCATAAATAAGCAAACTGAGAACCAGAGAAGTTTTTTCCTAAGTCAGGTAGGTGTTCTTTTCCCTGTCATAGCTAGGGCTGAAGTGAATTTCAAACATGTAAAAAATGAATAATAAGAGCAGACCTTTTGGAAACTTTTTATTTCACTTCTAAAAGAAAGGATTCAAGGAGAATTCTTTTAAAGTATATCCCAGTGAACTGAAACAAAACAATTTCATGAAATTATGTGAACTTTAGGAAGAAGCTTTTATTTTAGGCTATGTCATTAGCTATGCAAATAAATGAATAAGAGCCAGTTGGAATCAATATGTTTTAATATATATTAATTATGGAACCATGAGCATGTCCTTGAACTCCTTCAATCCCCAAGGCAACATTATAAATTTATCAATTACACATGAGTTGCCCATCTGCACTGGTGAAGGGAATTTCTATAATAGGAGTTCCCTACTTTGATGAAATCATAGATTTGGACAGAAATGCAAACCTTTATCTTCAATGGAATTTGTGGTATTAGAGAGTTGCCTGGGAGTATTGAGAGGTTAGGTGACATATGTAAAGTCATACAGCAAGTATGTGTTAAGGCAGAATGTGAACCTAGATCTCCCTGAATCTGAGTGCAGCTATCTATTCACTGCATCTTACTACTACTATGCCTTAGAAGAAAGACTTGAATCTTGGTCTTCTTGATTCTGAGGCTGGATCCCCATCCACATGCATATGTTTTCCCATGGCATAAATGCATGCATGTAGGTATGTGTGCATGTGTGTATATAATTTTAAGAGGTCTTGGAGTATGTGGGGAAATTAATCATACTCTGAAGAGGAAAGCTACATGAGAAAAAAAGCTACACACAAGCAAAGTAGACTACGCAACAGTACAGTTTTCTCTGAATGATAAAAATATTTTAGCTTCTTCATAATTCTTTAGGAAAGAAAGACATTGCAACTAGGAGTGAAAGCATAACTTGTATATTACAACTTTCCTCCTCTTATAACTTGAAAGCATTCTATTCTCTTTTTTGTTTTCTTCAAAAGCATTCCAACCACTGACAGCCCTGATGACTGAAACCAGGTCTAGATCCATAGAACTGGAAACAACTACATGAATCTCATCATCTATTCTTAATAATTTCCCCTCACCTCCCACTACACCTACCGCCTTTAGTTAGAGTGGAAAGTATCAAGTACCAGCCCTTGGCCAAGCCTGGGCCTGTTCTTCATCCCGCAGCTCTAACCCTGTGTAGTTTGTTTCTTTGTTCATATCCTAACCTGCCACCTGGCTCTGCATCTTCTCTCTTCCCCAGCAGAGGCCTTGTCCCTTTGCCAGCCAGTTTAACATTGTCATGAGCACTGTGAAAATAATCATTCAGTCTCATTCCAGTGATAAGAACTGTTTTCCAACCCTTTCTTCAAGTAACACCTTAAGACTGGACTTATTTCTTAAAGAATGAGATCAGCAAAACACATGCTGCCCAAACGGCTAATATTTCATTCTCATTCACTCTTCCATTTCTCCTTTAAGAAACCAGTCAGGAGCTCAACAGGAATCTAACAGATATAATAACAGTCCCTACCCCTTAGTCATTTCCAAAGCCCTTGAGCCAGTCAGTTATATTAAAACCAAAACCAAAACCAACTAAACAAAAACACCTACAAACTAGCACTGAAAATACTATCTACCTGTTCACTTTATTCTCTAAGATAACACTGCTCATTGATTTTGGTCTAAGAATCTCTTTACATTCCTAAAAATTATTGAGGAGTCACAGGGTTTTTAAATGAATTATATCATTGGTATTTACTGTATTAAAAATTAAAACATTTTAATATTATTATGAAAATAGTTTTGATTTCCTTGATCCCTTGAAAGGGTCCCAAGGACCTGGAATCCCCACATTGTACTTTGAGAAGCACTATTCTAACTATTGATTGAGAGTAAGAGGTTAAAATCAAAGGGGAACACAGTGCAAAGGAAAGGAATTTAAAATTACTTGACATTACTTTCATATTTACCCTTACATAATTCAATATGTATAAGAATCAATTGATTAATTGTTAGATCACTGAATTGGTTATTTAAAAACAGAGAAGAAATTTTTGAGTTCTTCCAAACTTCTTTCACAGAGTTTTCAGATACTAAACGTATACATTTGTAATATCTGGGGCAACTAGGTGGCAAAGTAGACAGAAGGCCAAAGGAGTCAGGATAACTCTTCTTCTTGAGTTCAAATCTGGCCTTAAACACTTACTAGCTGTGTGACGTTGGGCAAGTCATTTAACCATGTACCTCAGTTTCCTCATCTGTAAAATGAGCTGGAGAAAGAAATGGCAAACTACTACACTATCTTTGACAAGAAAACTCCAAATGGAGTCATGAAGAATTGGACCCAGCTGAAGCAATAATAAGCAACAACCAAAACGTTTATGAATATGCTCTACTAGGGAGGCAGTTTGGGTCTGAATTTTGAATCACAACCACTGGGGTTTGAATCTTGTCTCAGACATTTACTAGCTATGTGACCTTGGGGAATGAATGCTTACTTTCTTAACATCAGTTTCTGTATCTATAAATGAGAATTACTAATAATGGCTAGCATTTATTTAGTGCTTTAAGTTTTTCAAAGTACTTTACAAATATTATCTCATTTTATCCTCATGTCAATCTGAGAAGAAACTGACTTGTAATTTATAGGTAAGGAAACTGAAATTTGCCTCTCCTGCATCAGTGATGATTAACTGACTTGTCTAGGGTTACTCAGCTAGTAAGGGTCTGAGTGATGATTTGAACTCAGGTTTTCCTGATTCCAGGTCTATTGTTCTTTTCTCTGTAGCCCACCTAGCTGCCTCTTAAAAACAATAATGTCAAACACAGTTGTAGAATGAAACCATATAAATTATGTAAAATACTCTGCAAACTTCAAAATACAATATTAATGTTAGTTACTATTATTACGCATTAGGGCAGCTAGGTGACACTGTGGATAGAGTGCTGAGCCTGGAGTAAGAAGACACAAGTTCAAATTTGACCTCAGAAAATTACTAGCTGTGAGACCCTGGGCAAATCACCTAATCCTGTTTTGTCTCAGTTCCTTGTCTGTAAAACGAATTTAACAAACTACTCCAGTTATCTTTGCCAAGAAAACCCCAGCTATAGTCACAGAGTCAGACACAATTGAAAAATGACTAAATAGGGGTCAGGGGCTAAGGACACACATGCAAAAAAACCAAAAAACAAAAAACCCAAAACCAAGACAAAGCAATCATTACTCTCAAAGAGCTCATGTGAGAGGAGAAGGAGGGGGAGTTTATGAGCTAAAAGTGATGCGATATTATTTAGACTCCAATTTACCTGCTTTAGTCAATGTCTGAACTTTTGGAAATGGATGTGTTTAAAATAGTAAGAATATAACAGGTTTGAAAGTTCTGTACCATCCATCCATTTAATCATGCAACATAAATGATGAGTTTGCATAATACCTTTAAAGTTAGGTCTAGTTTTTATCATTACTAAATGGGAATGGAAAAATGAAGCAAAAAAAGAAACTAAAATTTAGGAAAGGAAAGAAAATTGACTTTGCACTTAGGGAACAGCTGTAAGCTTGGCCTTTGATGCTTGGATCATTAGATTATCATTCTAAATAAACAGTAATTCTTAATGGGAGAATTGTCATTTTCTTCTAAATGCATGTATTTCCTGCATTGGTAAAACAAGGTGAATTTAGATTCATGAGTCTTAATGGGGGAGGAGGAGCAGGCAGCAACTTTCTACTCTATGTAGATACTGATCTGTTTATTTCTTTCCCTTAAAAAAAAACAATCCCTTAATATCCTAGCATTTAGGACAACACAATCATTTCAAAAGAACACCCAGTACTCTCGTATCACCCTTTTGATTTTTCAGAGATTTATAATGGAAAAGAGTATTAGATTTGGAGTCAGAGAGATTAAAGTTTGAGTTCTGCTCCATTGTCTCCCCACTGATTAGCTGTATGACTTTGGTCAAGTAATTTCACTTCTCTGAGAATCAGTTTCCTCATTTAAAATGGTGATTAAAAGAAATACTCTCATTATCTACCTACAGAATTGTTGTGAAGATAAAATAAGATAAAGTGTTGAAAACATTTTGTAAACCTAAAGCTAGGGCTATGCCCTCCTATTGATCCTCTTAACCTTTGTGGTTATAAACTTAAAAGATAAGTTTTGAAAAAGATGAATAATCTGAAAAAGTTTGCTTGGCCTAAGCTCTAAATAGTGTGCACTGAGACTGAGATTTTAATAAATAAAATGTTGATCTTTTTGGAGGTGGCAAAGAATTGGAAACTGAGGGGATGCCCATCAATTAGGAAATGGCTGAATAAGTTGTGGTATATCAATGTAATGGAATACTATTGTGCTATAAAAATGTGCCTACCTTGTGACCCAGCAATATCGCTTCTGGGGCTGTATCCCAAAGAGATCATACAAATGGGAAAAGGACCCACATGTACAAAAATATTTATAGCAGCTATCTTTGTGGTGGCCAAGAACTGGAAATTGAGGGAATGCCCATCAATTGGGAAATGGTTGAACAAGTTGTGGTATATGAATGTAATGGAAAACTATTGTGCTATAGGAAATGATGAACAGTCAGACTTCAGAAACACCTGGAAAGATTTGTATGAACTGATACTAAGTGAAATGAACAGAACATTGTACATAGTAATAGCCACAGCTGGTAATGATTGATTTTGATACACTTACCCCTTCTCAGCAATGTAAGGACTTTAAACAATTCCAAAGGACTCATGATGGAAAATGTCATCCATAACCAGAGAAAGAACTATGGAATCTGAACGTAGAGTGAAGCAGACTATTTTCTTTTTTGTTTTGTTTTTTTCTCATGGTTTGTCCCATTCATTATAATTCTTTTATACAACAAGACTAATGTGGAAATATGTTTAATAGGAATATATTTGTAAAGTCTATATCAGATTGCAGACCATCTTGGGAAGGGAGGGAGAAAATTTAAAACTTATGGAAATAACTGTTGAAAACTAAAAATAAATAAATTAAATTAAAAATACCATTGTGCTATAAGAAATGATGAGCAGGATGATTTCAGAAAAACCTGGAAGACTTGCAGGAATTGATGCAAAGCAAAATGAATTGTACACAGTACCAGCAATATTATATGATTAACAACTGTGAATGACTCAGTTATTCTTAGCAATGCAAGGATCCAAGATAATCTGAAGAACTTATGATGAAAAAGAGAAAGAATTGATGGAATGTCAATATAGATTGAAACATACTTTTAAAAACTTCATTATTCTTGTTTTTTTGGCCTATGTTTTCTTTTACAATATTGTCAATATGAAAATGTTTTACATGACTACACATGTATAACCTATATCAAATTGCTTGTTTTTTCTCCATGTCTTCTCTTTTCTCACTTCCACATCTTGGAAACCTTACCTCACTTAGAGGCTCAACCAATGGTTACTTTCTTCCAGAAGTCTCAATTTTGTATTTATATTCCTCGAGTTTATCACAGTGAATAGTAGGTATGTATAGATTGATTTCCTTCTTCTAGATGCTCTCCAGCTTATCAAAGACTGTCCTAAACTATGAAGCTCAGAGCTAAACACAATATTCCAGAAGTATTCTGACACAGCCGCAGGTTATGATGGGACTGTCTTGTTCCTTTATCCCTGACATAGCCTTGATCAACTCCCTGCCTTGTACACCAATTTATACAGTCCTGGAATCCTGTCTGACATTGGGCAACCACTGAAACTACTAGAGAGGAGAATATGCTTTCAGAGCTAACCTCTAAGAATATTAATTTGGCAACTATGTGGAATATCAATTGTAAAGGGAAAAGAAAATGAAGAGGGATCAATTAGGAGTCTAATTTGCTGCACTAATCCACTATAGAGAAGATGACAACCTGAATTAGGATGGTTGTGGTGTGAGGAGAGAGAAGAGGGGGAAAAATTTATGAGATGTTGGGGAAGTGCATTTTGATACCATTTGGCAATTAACTGGATATGGGATTCTGAAGGGAGCTAAAGAGTCATGTTTTACTTATGAATCTTGGTAAAGGGAAGAATGATGATGCAATTGGCAGAAACAGGGAAATTAGGAGGAGAGGTGGTTTGGGGGGGGGGGAAGATAATAAAGTTTGTTTAGAATGCATTGAGTTGGAGGCGCTCATGGGACAATCAAAGATGCCAAACATACAATTGGAAATGCGAGAAAGGAGCTCAGTAGAGAGGTGAGAGCTGGATTTGTAGATGTGGGAGTTTTCTTCAGAGATTATAGATAAAACCGTAGGAACTGATGAGTTCATCAAGGGAAAGAATAGAAAGAACAGAGGCATCCAGTGTGTAATTTTAGAGTGTTTGTCTAGAGAATAAAATGTGGATAATATAATTTTATAAGGAAAAAATTATAATTTTACAAAAGAAACTAAGGATAAATGTTATAAAAACTAGTGGAGAAGAGTATATTCAGGAGGAATGAGTGGTCAATAGTATTAAACACTATTGAGAGAGCAAGATAAGGATTAAAAACAGTTTAACAACAAAGAGATCATTAATACCCTTGGAAAGAGCAATTTGAGTTAACTTGTCAGGTCTGAAGCCAGATTGCAAGAAGCTGAGAAACGAATAGAAGGTGAGAAAGTGGAGGCAGTGAGTGTAGAAAGCTTTTTTTAGGAGTATGGCTGTGAAATGGAGGTGAATTATAGGACAAGAGTTTGAGGGATAAAAAGAAAAAGAGAACAGAGATAATCCTAAATTTAGTGTGGAATTGGGGAGGAAAGTTCAGCACGATCATAATAATGACAGATCCCACATCCATATCATGTGAGATTTGGTTGAACGAACTTGGGACAATAATAAGAAAAAAGCTAAAACTTTGGGGCCCTGGTAGCTTTTTCCATGAATTTGAAAGGTTTTCAATGGAAAAGTGGATTCAATTTGTTCTACCTGGCCCCAGAGGGCAGAACACCGATGACAGCAACAAAACCACTGGGTGAAAGGTACTAAGATAAATAATGCTTAGTGTTAGGAAAGCTTTTCAGTTTTTAGAGTTATGTAAAAGTCAAATAGGATGGCTTGGAAGGTGATAGGCTCCCCCTTTATCTGCCAGGCACCATGTAAAAAGGAACATCTAAAGTTTAGAACTGGTAACCTAGAACTTGGAAACTTAGAAGTTCCCTACTCTAAATTCTAGGTTAGTTCTAAATTCGCAATCTTATTTGGTTTCTTTGTTGGTTTTCCCCCGGGAGTGACAGCTTACTTTTAGTAACAAGAATACAAATTATTTCTGTCAGGAAGTCAAATCACCCCAAAGATATGAGCATTTCACTTCTAAGAAGGGACTGGGTCAGTTTGTTGGTCATGCTTTGCCATAAGGTTGACTCCCTGGCTTTGATCACAAAATGCCTAATAAGCCTTCTTGTATAAGTAGCTCCAGGTCACAGCCTTTGATTTAGAGGGGGAAAAATGAACCAGGACCACCAGTAACTCTTTGCAAAAACCCAATCATAAGGTTAATTGGAGGAACTGGAATAGTTTAGAATGCATGCACCCTACTAGACACTCCAGTCATTAATTCCATCTGTAGGGAAACTTTTTAGTATGACTTTTCCCATAAGGATGGACTTTAAACTTTTTTCCCTGTATGAATTGGAGGATCATGAATTAGCTAAAATAAGAATTTCTTTTTTTAAGTCAGTGCAAGTTTTAACAGAAATCATAGGTATCTACAGGTTATATCATTCTATACCTATATGGTCATACCTTACATTCATTTTAATAAGTGAGAGGAAATATGGTAATATTTTTTGAAGAATAATTTTATAAAATGCAGTTGATCTAAATTAGCATACATAATCAACTTAACTCTTAATTGTCTGTGTTGACAGGGACACTAGCTTAGGTCATTTAACTCAGCAAAGCTTGCATGCCTATGTATGAACAACACTGTGCTAGGCTCTGCAGTCTCCTGCAGAGAAATAATCATCCTGCCCTCATGGAGTGTACAATATTTGGTGAAAGGACATGATTTTCAGATGAAAGAAGTAGGGTGACACAAGATAGGATGTAATCAAGGGCCAAAGGTTATGGTACAGATGTGGTCTTACAAAGGATTTGTTTCTTAATGGGGCTCAAGACATAGTTATGAGACACATAAAATACAAATAATTGGAGGGTAAGAAAGTTTCCAGCTGGGAAGGAACAAGCGTTTATTAAGGACCTGTTATGTGTTAGCACTGGGCTAAGTGCTTTAAATATATTATCTCATTTGATCCTCAACAACAGCCCTGGGAGGTAACTGCTAATAATATGCTAATTTTACAGCTGAGGACATTTTGGCAGACTGACATTAAGTGACTTGCGCAGGGTCACACAACTAAGAAGTGTTTGAAGCTGGGTTTGAATTTAGGACTTCCTGACTGTAGGCCTGGTACTTTACTCACCCTGATACCTGGGGCCTTGATACCCCCAACTAGAGAAATGTGCCCTCTTTCTTCCCACCCCTGCCTCCAAGCTCCTGTATCATTAAATGATGAATTTATTTTTTTCTACTACTTTGGTTGCATACTCCATTCATTTATCTCTTCTTTCTTTATGTATTAATAAAAAAATAAATTCTCTCTAAGAGTGCTTTGGCTGCATCTCATAAATTTTGGGTTTTATTTCATTCTTTATTTCATTTTTTCATTTTTCATTTCATTTTCATTTTATTTTTGTTACTTTCTTTAATATAATTATTTATTATTTCTATGATTTGTTCTTTGGTCTATTAATTTTTAATACTATATTATTTAATCACCCTTTGAGTCAGAATAATTTATTAAAATTTCTCCTATTGATTAGAATTTTTATTGTATAGTCCATAAAAGGTTTATTGCATATTTCTACCTTCATGGTTTTTTGCTTAGTTTTTTATGACTTAGAACATGGTGAATTTTTCTTAAAAGATGTCATGCATTGTTGAAAAACATATATACTTTCTATAAGTTCTGTTTGACAATCACTGAAAGACCATTGTATACACATTTTAAATATTCTTTTCTAATCCGTAGCTATTATTATCTATTTTCCCATAACATCTGCCTGGGTCATAAAGGGAGGTATTGAAGCCTCCAGTAAGAGAGAGGAAGAGAGGGAGAGAGGGAGAGAGATAGAGAGGGAGAAAGGGAAAGAGGGAGAGAGAGAGCACTTGGTCAAGGTCAACCCCAATACTTGTACCTATGATTCCTTTCCCATGTCATAAATCACAAGATAAAAAGAGAGGTTAAAAAATAATTCCTGCTTTCAAGGAGCTCACAGTCTAAGTTTTACCTCTTCAATCAGGCTAGATCTCCAGCATTACTAATGATCGCTGATTACTAAATTGCTGAAGCTGATGGTACTTTTTCAGCCTTTATCTCATTCAACTTCAATGCCATTTTTGACGCTGTTGACCATCTGTCTGTCCTTCAACATTCATCTCAGCTATGATCTCCTACTGGAAATCTTTTCTGTCCTTCCTCCCCTCCCCACCCAACTGTGCTTTTTCTCTTCTCAAACAACCTCACATTTACTTATCTCTTTACAGGTTGTACCACCACCTCCCTCTCCTACCACTCCCCAGTCAGCAGTAAACTCACTGAAGGCATATTTTTGTCTTTGAAGATCTAGCACTAAGCATACTATCATATACATGTTGTTTTTTGTCAAGTTGTTTTTCAGTCTTGTCTAATTCTGCATAACCCCATTTGGGTTTTTTTTTTTTTTTTAACAAAGACACTGGAGTTGTTTGCCATTTCCTTCTTCAGCTCATTTTATAGATGAGGAAACTTAGGTAAACAGGGTTAAGTGACTTACTCAGGGTTACACAGCTAAGTGTCTGAGGTCAAATTTGAACTCAGGTCCTCTTGACTCCAGGGACAAAGATACTTTGTCCATTGTGCTACCCAACTATCCTATCATACATGTAGCAAGCCCTTAATAAGGATTTGAAACTAAAATTATCCTAGAATCTTATGATTCTATAATCTTTGAGTCTATAATCCCTTGAATTCTATGTGAGAATACACCTTCCTCATTATGATGCTAAATAAGAATTAGAACTAAAGAAAGAACTACAGGCTTTGGAAATAAATACTGATAACTGACCTGGGTGTAAAAAAGACACCAAATAACTTGGCTAAGGGAGAAAGAAAATATCTAAAAGCCAATCTCTTTCATATAGTCCAGTCTAAATTGGGACTACCTTAAACTGTTAATTCCCATGGGATAGAGACTAACATCTGTTGACTTCATTTGGCATCTAGCAAAGTCCTTTATTTACTGATTCAAGAAACATTTATTGAGTAAATACCATGTACCAACTAAAACACTCCAGTATCTTTGTCAGGAAAATCCCAAATGCAGTCACAAAGAGTCAGATACAACTGAAACAACTGTACAGCAACAACAGTATGACACTGGTATTTGTAAATACAAAAAATTTGCATAGTCATTTTGGAGGGGGTAATGATTACTTGGGTTGGAGAATCAGGGAAGATGACATGAAGTAGGTGGCGCTTGAGCTGAGCTTTGAAAGCAGTCATGGATTCTAAAAGAGTTTAAGAAGGAATGCATTTATAGGCATCCTACAGAAAAGGGAGACATAAGTACTTTGTATTTATTATCTTTTACATGTTGTTCATTTCTCTTCTTTGTCTTTACCTGCAGAATGTAAGTTCTTTGAGGACAGGGATACCTTCATTTTTGTCTTTATAGGAACAATGTCCAGCATAGTGCCTGGCACTATACGTTGTACTTACTGCATATTTTTAAATTGAATATTGCAGTAAGAAGTAATGAAAATAACAGTGAACCAGCAATTAGGAGACCTGGGATCTAATTCCAGTTCTACTATTAGTTAGCTATTAGTAATGTGGATAAATCATTTCATCTCCTTGGACTTCAGTTCCTCATCTGTAAAATGAAGGATTTTGATGAAATAATCTTCTAAGATCCCATTCTGCTTTAAAGTCATATCCTTTCTCTGCTCTGTATGGTCAACAGATATATTTTTAGTCTATTTCATTGCCTTGAATGGCTTAAGAAATTGAGCACAGACCTCTTTAGAGGTAGTAAGGATTCTCTAATAATTCAGGTAATGAAAATTCTAACATCGCTTCTCTATTGGCTCCTTCCTCTCTGTCTTTAGACTTTATATAGATTCTTCCTAGTAGTGGAGGTAAAATTTCTCTATTCTTTTTGCTCCCAATGACTTCTTTTCACTTCTTCCTTTTATTATAAAACTTCCTGAACAAGTAGCCTATATACTTTGCACCTATTTGCTCACCACCCACTCACTAACTCTTTGTCTTCCTATAATTTTGCTTCTCCTCTGCTCTACAGAAATTGTTCTCTCAAAGGTCACCAATGATGTCCTAATTGCCAGATTCTGTAGCCTTTTCCTACTACCAATTCTTCTTGATCACCTGACACCATCTTACACTACTGTCTGCCTCTTCTTTCTTGAATCTCTCTCCTCCCTTCACCTCTTTAAACACTATCATGGTTTTCATCACCTTTCTCTGATTCTTCTCTCTCCTTTTCTAGTTCTCTTTTTCTTCGTACCCCTTAAATATTGGTGCAGAGTTGCTGTTTGGAAATGGAGTACTATTTGCCTTATTCCTACTATCCTTCCAAATGTCCACTTCAAATGTCATCTCCTCTATGAAAACTTCCCTGATGATCAAAGGCAGAAGTCAATTTAACTTAACACACAAATATCCTGCCTTCCCCATGATGAGCTCATTACCTGAAATCTCATCTTCATGGAGACCTATCTATTCCTGATATTGGTCACCTGATCAGTACCCTCAGCTGACTCTCCCTCCTCATTGGAGAAGACCTGGGGGTAGAGCAATAAATTCTTCCCAAAGCCTTCCTTTATAGAGTGTTCACAACTTTCCAGCAATACTCTTTGTTTTCTATTGGCTGCTCTGTTTGGTTTGTGCTCTGTGAACATCATCTTTCTGGCCTGGGTACCCTGTGATTACCACCCTTACTCCTCACTTTGCAGCTTCTGTTTGTGTGTTGTCTTCTCCCACTAGACTGTAAGGCAAGGAACTATCTTTTTCTTATTTGTATCCCCAACACTTAGCAAAGTGCCTGGCACATAGATGCTTAATAAATGTTGATTGACTACATGAATTCATTCTCCTCTGACTCTGACATAATTCAACCACTCACAATTTTTGTGTGCCTACCTGAGTAGGTAGAGCATGGCCTAGACTTGGAAGAGAAACAATCTTTGGGTAAGACCTTCCTGTTACAGTGTAATCAGAGAATTGAAACTGACATAGATATAATCACACATGTGTGTGAGAGACATTCATTAAAGAACTATAAAACAAATGTTGTATGAAGTCTCAGAGAGAAAGTTATAATATATGAATCAGTAAATTTAAGGAAGGTTTCCAGGGAGAAGCAGAATTTGTTTCATACATTCAAGGGATGTGTAGAAATCTGGCAGGTAGAATGGGAGAGAGAGAGGATATTTCAGGCAGAAGAAATGTAGCAAAGGCGTGGGTAGAAAATATTTTATTATACAGAAACTTAACCTCACTTAGGCTGAGGGCTATTTTGTTCATTAGTTTTGACCTTCTACAATGTCCTTTAGTTAATGATTTATAAATAGACCTTATCCTAGATTATGAAGGGTAGAGAAACAAACCTTTAGGTCTCTTTAGCACACAAACCTTTCTTTCTAAATTTTATTCTTTATATGCCTGCAAAAAGACTCTTCCCAATGCACTGGTCTGAGAGGTCACTTCCCTTCTCAAAAAAAAAACCTTGGTAGCTCCCTCTTGCCTCTAAGATCAAATATGAACTTCTTAGGTGGGTGTTCAAGGCTGTTGACAATTCAGCTCCACCCTACTTTTTCCAGCTTTATTTCACATTGTTCCCCTTCACGTATTTGCTACAGTCCATCAAAACAATTCCTGGAACTCATCTTGTAGTCTCTGTCCATTTCTACTTTTCATAACACTTCTCTTCCTTCAAGAATGGGCTCAAGTGCCAACAGCTTGGTGAAACTTTCTCTGCTTCTACCAGCTAAAACTGCTCTCTCCTTTCCCACATGGTCCTAGGATATTTTATCTAGATCTGTCCTTTGTTCCCATCATAGTCAGGTGTGTGCTGGAGTTAGCTTGAACCAGTTCATGGGGTCTACATCTCAGAAACAGGTTAAAGACTACAAATTAGTCTTGGTTATTTTGTTGATCATCTAGTCTTAAGAAAGTGATGGAGAAAATATTAGTAATGCTGATGAATCTTAAAAGTGTGTCCTGGGAACATTCCCTCCCCTCCCCCCCAGCAGATTGTTAAACATTTACAAGTGTACGTTGGATCACAGTCCATCTTGTATTATACTTAGCTGTGTAGGGAAAGTAATAAGTATGTCTATTCCAGACACTCTGCTTGTTGCTTTTTATAAATATGATCTCATTTGATCCTCACAATAACCCTAGTAGATAGGTGTTATTATTATTATCCCCATTTTAGAGTTGGTAAATGAAGGTTAAGTGACTTACCTAGGGTCACACAACTAGCAAGAGTTTGAACTTGAGTTTTCCTGACTTTAGACCCAGCTCTCTATCCACTATGCCACTAGCTGCCTCTGAACATATCCCATCTCATGATACCTTCCTCCTCTGAGAATGTAAGTCTCTTGAGGTGAGTCCTGATATTTTTAAAGTTTATATCTCTAACTCTTGGCCCAGTGCTTTGTAGTTGGTGTCTAATGCATGTTAAATTGAAATGAATATTATTTAGTGTTTTAAGAAGTGAAATGAGATACAGTTTAATATGAGCTATTTCTAAACAAAGCATGCTGTTTAGGCAGAATTCTAAATATCCATTTATAATGAATAGTTTTGGTAATAATAATAGAAGCATGGGGTGAAGGATCAAAAAGTGAGCTTAGGGATGGGTTACACAGATTAAATAAAACATTAAAATTCTGAGGTTCTGCAAAGCAATCCAGGAGATTCTCTGAAGGACATCGTTAAAATGGTGGACCAATACAACCAACTCATATGCTTTGCCATCTTTTTCATTGTGTACAACATGTACATCAAGTCTAATTCCCTCATTGTAGAGGCGAAGAAACAGATTTAAAGAAGTTAACTGACTTTCTCTGGGTCGTATAGCTAGGAAGTGTCTGAGGTTGGATTTGAACTCATGCTTTTTTTTTTCTGACTGTAAATCCAATACCTATCCCCTGAGACCCATCAGGGATTTGCTGAAACCTAATGTGCGACTAAAATTTTGGCTTCTTTTCGGTCTAGAGTCACTTTAAGTTTGAATGTCTCTAAGAACATATGGCACCCAGCCAGCTGGTTGACAGTGTGTCTTGGCAGAGTGTATGTTAGAGAACTGGTGTCAATTACACACATTTTGGAACAATAACCATTATGGATAATTGGATAAAAATGGAAAAGTTACAAAAAACTAAAAGTGCTAAAATTGACAACTCTGATTATGAAACCAAACATCCTCAAATCAAGTTGGAGTATCAACTTCCAAATATGATTGTTATCTATAGTATGTTTTTACTTCTTGAGAAGATCCTGATATTCCAACATGTGCTATTTTACCAATATGCTAAAAAAAAGATAGTTCAGTTATTTGGACAAGATCATGATGGCATTTGCAAATAAAGCATAGTGAATTTAGAGACTAAACTTAAAAAATTTAAGTGAAAACTGGATAAAATAAAATAATTCCTTAAAATACTTCTACATGAAAAAAGAGGAAAGTAAAAATTATAATATGAGCTCAGATATGCAATAATTTTTCCAATTATAGAACATTTATATATAACAAAGTAAAACAATAAGCATTTATTAAGAACTTATTGAGCTCTAGATACTGTACTGACCTCTTGGAGATTCAAACAAAAGCAAAAAGATAGAAAATCCATTCCCTTGAGGAATACATTCTTTGGGAGAAGACAATACTAAAGTGGGGAGTAGCTGATGTTGAAGTACACAAAGTCAGAGACAAAGCAAGGAGGTGAAAGAAGGTTAACCTACTTCCTCCCCTGCCCCCTAAATAGAAGCACTGGGAGGAACTTACTAATGGGATAAAGGGGTTGGTATGGTGGAAGGATATTCTATTGAAAGAAGGGCACAAGATGCATGTATATTTCAGGGTGAGGAGGAAGGTTCTAGGATAAGATGGCAGCTGAAGTATAACAGCAATCTAGAAAGTCAGAAGCAGAATCAGGAGAGAAAATAAGTTTAGCAAAGAATTTCATCTTTTTCATTGAGTTATTTTCAATCTTGTAAGGTGTAACTATTGAACTGACTTGAAGATTGGAATTCATTAAGACTGAAAAATTTGCCATAGTTACTTCATATTATTACTTTTTGAAAAAGTAATTTGAGAAGTCAACATGGCAGAGTACAGGCAGCAATACAACTGAACTATTCCCAACATTACCCTGCAAATAAACTTAAAATAATTCCTTGAAATAGTGTCTGAATATAGATTGAAGCATACTGTTTTCTCTCTGTCTTTATTTTTTCTTTCTTGTAGTTTTCCCCTTTTGTTATGATTTTTCTTTCACAACTAATGTGGAAATATGTTTAATATGATTGTACATGTATAACCTATATCAGATTGCATGCCATCCTGAGGAGGGGGAAGGGAAGAGAGGGGAAGGGAATGAGAAGAAATTTTAGGGAGAAATTTTAGAATTCAAAATCTTATAAAAGTGAATATTGAAAATTAAAACTAAATTAATTAATAAAAATTAAAATTTTAAAAACCACTTGAATAAAATTTTGGAGCAACAGATTCAACAGAAGGTCAGAGAGAGACATTTTTTCAGTCTGAGGCAACTTAGGAGGTTGGTAGCAGAGGTCTGCGACATCAGAGTAGGGTCTTCCCCAGAACTTACTCTGTGCCTTGGAGGTATCTGTGACAGCAGCAGCAGCAGCAGCAGCAGCAGCAGCAGCAGCAGCAGCAGCAGCAGCAGCAGCAGCAGCAGCAGCAGCAGCAACTTTGAGAGCTCTTAGTCTGGAGATGGTAAGGGTGTTGAAAAACTGATCAAAAAGGTAGTATGGGGGACTCTTTGCTTGTACTGGGTTTAGCTAGTGCAAGTTTTTGCTAGTGCAAGTCTATTGCCCATATCTAGTTCTAGGTTACAGTTCCAGGGTAGAAAGGAATAATTGTGATTGGTCACAAGGAACAGGGGCCCTGGGTCACAGTTCCAGGGCCATAAAGAGCACTAATGCTTGCAGGGACCCTTCCTGGGCAAAAATCAGAGGGAAGACCAAGAGAATCCCTCTCCCAGGATCATACCACTTTGGAAGCATCAAAGACTTGCACAAGCCCAGAAACAGCTCTGAAAATAATTGCATGAGGAAGCCTGCAGCTTGGAACAGTTCCTCCTCATCTCCAGGTAAGCACAGACCAACATTAACATGAAGTACAAAGTGAAGAAATA
The DNA here is from genome assembly GCF_028372415.1 of Notamacropus eugenii. Taxonomy (NCBI): domain Eukaryota; kingdom Metazoa; phylum Chordata; class Mammalia; order Diprotodontia; family Macropodidae; genus Notamacropus; species Notamacropus eugenii. The sequence goes on from NC_092872.1 coordinate 584,480,356, forward strand.
GGCTGGGAAATAAGCAAACAACAACCAAAAACTTGACTATGAAAAGCTACTGCAGTGAGAGGGAAGACTAAGACATAAACTCAGAAGACAATAATGTGAAAACAGCCACAAGAAAAGCCTCAATGAAAAATGCTAATGCCAAAACCAAGAAGAATTACTGGAAGAATTAAAGAGAGAAGAGTGATAGCGGAAAAGTTAGGAAAATAAATGAGAATGATACAAAAAAGTTATGAAAAGAAAATTAACAGAGGCACAAAAAATACTGAAGAAAATGACACCTTAAAAAACAGAATTTGCCTAATGGTAAAAGAGGCACAAAAATTATCCAAAGAAAAGAACTCTTTCAAAAGGAGAACAAAATTAGAATTGGGCAAGTGGAAACTAATGACTCTATGAGACATCAAGAAACAATAAAACAAAGTCAAAAGAATGAAAAAGTTGAAGAAATGTGAAATATCTTATCAAAAAAGCAACAAACCTGGAAAATAGATTGAGGGGAGATAATTTAATAATTTTTGGATTACCTGAAAGCCATGAGGGCCTAGCCAACATATTTCAAGAAATTATAAAAGAAAACTGTCCCAAAATTTTAGATCCAGAGGATAAAGTAGAAATGCAAAGAATCCATTGATCATATCCTGAAAAATTCCAAAAGGAAAACTCTCAGGAACATTATAGCCAAATCTGAGAGTTCCTAGGTCAAGGAAAAAGTATTGCAAACAGCCAGAAAGAAATAATTCAAACATCATGGAGCCACAGTCAGGACCACACAAAATTTAGCAGTTTCTTTGTTAAAGGAGCAAAGGGCTTGGAATATGATATTTTGGAAGGCAAAGGAGCTAGTATTACAACCAAGAATAACTCACCAAACAAAATTCAGTATAATCCTTCAGGAACAAAAGGAGTAGAGGACTTTCAATATTCCTGATGAAAAGACCAGAGTTGAGTAAAAAGTTTGACATTCAAACACAAGACTTAAGAGAAGAATAAAAAGGTAAACATGAAAGAGTAATTATAAGAGACTCAATAAAGTTAAACTGTTTACATTTTTATATGGGAAAAGGATACATGTAACTCCTAAGAAGTTTATCATTATTAGAGCTGTTAGAAGAGGTCTGAATAGACTGATGGCAAGGGTGTGAGTTGATGATGTTGGTCTGATCTCCAAAAAACAAAATGAAGAGGTGAAAAAGGGGAATGCACTGGGAAAAGGGAGAAGGGAGAGGTTGAATAAGGAAAATTTTCTCACATAAAAGAGGCATGCAAAGAAAGAGCTCTAATAGTACAAAGAGAAATGGGAGGGTGGTGCACAGGGCTTGAACCTCACTCTCATTGGAATTGGTTCAAAGAGGGAATAATATAGATACACACTCAGCTGGATATAGAAATGTAATTTACCCAATAGGGAAATAGGAGCGGAAGGAGATTAGGGATTGAGATGGGCTGACAATAATAAAAAGGAGGACAAATTTAGGAAGAGAGTGGTCAGAAACAAAACAGACTTTTGAGGGGGAACAGGATAAAAAAAGAGAAAATGATAAATAGAAGAAAATAGGCTAAAGGGAAACACACAGTAATCATAACTGAAAATGTGACTGGGTTGAACTCACATATAAAATGGAGGGAGATTGCAGAATGGATTAGAAACCAGAATTCGATAATATATTGTTTATAAGAGACCACTTGAAACAGATACATATAGAGTTAAAATAAAGGGCTTGTAGCAGAATCTATTATGGTTCAGTGAAAGTATGAAAGACAGAAGTAGCAATCAGGATTTGAGACAAAGTCAAAGCCAAAAAAGACCCAATTTGTAATCAGGGAAACTATTTACTAAAAAGGTACCTTAGACAATGAATAATATAAGCATTTTTTTCAGCAAGTTTCTCTAGTAAATGCCTTATTTCTCAAATATAGAGGGAACTGACAAATAAACGGGAATGGATATATAAAAATAAGTCATTCCCCAATTGATAGTCAAAGGTATGTAGAGGCAGTTTTCAAAAGAAGAAATCAAAGCTATCTCTAGTCATATGAAAAAATGTGTTCTGAATGTTTGAGAGAAAATTGGTACACTAATAAACTATTTGTGGAATTTTGAACTGGCCCAACCATTCTGCAGGACAATTTGGAAATATACCCAAAGGGCTATAAAACCTTTTCACCCAGAAATACCCCTACTGAGTCTCTTTTCCATGGAGACCAGAGAAAAAAGAATGGGCTTTATATGTGCAAAAGTATTTATAACAGCTCTTTTTGTGGTGGTAAGGAATTAGAAATTGAGGGGATGTTGGAATGCTGGATGCTGGAAATTGAGGAATGATTGAATGAGTTGTGGTATATGATTGATAGAATACTACTGAATTATAAGAAATGATAAAGGGAAGGTTTTAACAGAAACACACACACACACACACACACACACACACACACACATGCAAGACCTATATGAACTAAGGCAAAATGAAGTGAGAAGAACCAGGAGATCATTGTACACGGTAACAGCAATGTTGTAATGATGATCAAGCTTTTCTGTTTTTTTCAGTACAATGATCCAAGACAGTTCTAAGGCACTCATGATGAAAAGGTGCTGTTTATCTTTAGAGAGAGAGAGCTGATGAACTCAGAGTGCAAACTGAAGTCTAGTTTTCTTGCTTTCTTCAATTTTTTCCCCTTTTTTTGACAATATAGCTAATATGAAAATATATTTTACATAATTTCACAGGTATAATTGATGTCATTTTTGCTTGCCCTCTTAGTGGGTGGGGGAGGGAGAGAATTTAGAACTCAATTTAAAAAGAGAAGAATATTTAAAATAATAATTAAAAATAATTTAAAACATTTTACAACAAGGGTTCTGTTGAACTTCAATGGGAGAGATTCATCAAAGAGAGTGAGAGTTACTGACAATTCAAAAGTCACAGAGCACATCAGTTGTAGAGATGGGACTTACCTCTCGAATCTCACCCTTCATTCTTTCACCACACCTTCCTGCCTCTCTCAGACTAAGCTGCATAGTGCATTATGGTATTTTGAAGAAGCACTTTACATTTGGTCTCATTTTATCTTGGGCCTCAGTTTTCTCATTTCTTGCACCAGACAATGTCTGAGGTCCCTTTCTGCTCTAGATCGATGAATCAGGCAGTGCAAATACTTTACACTTGTATTTAAATTTTATTTTATTATATATTTTCCTTTGTTGTTGTTGAATTGTTTTTTCAGTTGTTTCTGACTCTTTGCCAACCCCATTTGGGGTTTTCTTGGCAGAGATTGTTGTGGTTTGCCATTTCCTTCTTCAGTTCATTTTCTAGATGAGGACACAGAGGCAAACAGGGTTAAGTGATCTGTCCAGGGTCATACAGCTAGCAAGTGTCTGAGGACTGATTTAAACTCAGGAAATTGAGTTTTCCTGACTCCAGCCCAACATTCTATCCTCTGTGTCACCTAGCTGCCACTTGTTTTGTAAGGAAGGAAATAAACTCAATGAGGTTGCTACTTGACCAGTTTCCCAGCTTGTCATAACTCAACAGGAGACATGACATAGAAGGGAAGGCAGGAGAGGCATATTCTTCTTTGGCATATGTAATGCAGAAAGAGAACCCAGATTTCAATGTTTCCTCCCTTCTGTGCTTCAAACTCTTGGTCTATCTCCAACAGCAAACACTGTCTCTGGCTGTCGCCAATATCTGATGCTTCACTTTCCTCATAGCACACCTAATCAATGTGTAGCTTTTTGCATGAAAGGATAATTCCTTCCTGTCTCCACAGGAGATCAACTCTTCTCTAGAAATATGAGATTTTATTACCCTTATCATTATTCCAATTTGCATAGCTCCTAATATCATAGTGGTCCTAAAATGATCCAACCTCTTTACACATCTTCTCACAGTAAATACGTCAATTTCCTCTGAGGGTTCAATACATTTAGAGTGCCTCATTCTGTATAGGAAGTTTATATTACATTTTCTCCAATGAACATTATATTGCATCAAGTTAAATTTCATGGGTCATTGAGTTTTCCAAACCCGTAATGTATCTGAATCCATCTGGAGTTCCTCACTGTCTTCCTTTGCTTCCTAACTGGAAGAAGTTGAAGTCATCAGCCAACTTTGCTCACTTAGTTCCACTTTCTTTTTGAAAGCATGATTCAACCCCAAGTAAAGCCCTTTCTGGAGTATCCCACTGTTAATACAACACTCTAACATAATATAGAGAACCTAATTCTCCTTCTGAGTAATCTGATAGGAATTCTCAATGGGAAAGCCCAACTGGTATAGAATTACATAGGATCAGAATCAGAATCTCATATAGCTTGCTTTCTTTTTCTCACCCAATTCCATACTAGTTATGACTTTTAATCAGAGACCATATATTACACTTTCTCTTGTTGCTGTTCTTATTTAGTGAATTAGTCATATCCTACCCCATAAGGAGTTTTCTTGGCAGAGATATTGGAGTACTTTGCCCTTTCTTTTTCTGGTTCATTTTACACATAATGAAATGGAGGCAAAAAGGGTTAAGTGATTTGCTCAGGATCATATAGCTACTAAGTGAAGTAAGATTTGCACTCAAGTCATCTTGATTCCAGGGCCAGCCCTCTATCTGTTGCTCCATTTTTCTGTCCTACAATTTCTATAGGAGTTATTTATTTTCCTTCATAACAGAACTAATTTATGAGATCAGTGAAAGTCAGTAGAATGCAGTAGGAAGAACACAGGACAAGAAATCAGGAGATCTAACATCAAATCTTGGTTCTGATACTCAGCGGATATGTTATCATGAGCAAGTCATTTTATATTTCTGAACCTTAGTCTCCTCACCTGTAAAATTAAGACACAAACCTTGGCAGTACCTAATTTGCTGGTTTTGGAGGGGATTTTTTAAAAAAAGAGAACCATGATTTCCTTGATGTAGGGAGCTCCTGGTGAGGAACTTCTTCCTTAAATTGCTACTTGTAGTCTTCAAGAGTTGCCTAGGGCACTGAGAGTCTCAGTAATTCATTCAGTATGTATCAGGAGATAGGAACTTGAGGTAAGCTCATTTTCTACCATGTCATTCTATAGGGGAAATGTATTTCAAGTGCAACATAAATGTGAGTTATGACTTCTACTTATAACAAAAATATTCACAACGAAAACAATGATCTGTGAATCTCAATGAGCTTTATTCATTTGTCAGAAATATTTCTGTGTGAGGTTGCTAGGAACACACAGATTATCACTCCTCTTTTTTATTTTAAGATGGGAAAGTGGTGGGTCAGAGGATTTGAGGTTTGTCAAAAGTCGTACAACTAGCCAGTGTCTCCAAGGGGAACCAGAGACCACATCCATGTTGTTTTGCCAGCACAGAATGTATTATTCACTTTGGATGACATTAACTTAAAAAAAAAAAGTTTGTCTAAACTGATGACAGTATGTTTTCTGGGTCAAGGTCAACTTTCATGTCATTGGCCATTCTGCTTAATTCTAAACATTAGATGCCTACTCCAAGAGTGTGAAGACTTCCCCCAGTGGAGAGGGCAAATGAGAACAATTTGTTTCAATGGTCATGAAGGCACTCTCTGTGAAGTGCTTAGACTCTGGTCAGGTATCAAAGACACCAAAGTCATCCACCGCATTCTGGGCCATCATCAGTTATTTTAACTTTTGTGTTGCCGCTGGACTTCATTGACTCAGAAAAAATGAGACTGAAGACTTTGGTGACTCTGCCTCGCTTTAATCCAATTCATGTGCATTGACATCACCCATGATATCATTGGTCCTCTTTGAAAACTAAGGATCAACAACCACATCAGGTTCTGCCCCACAAAATTACAGGATCTCAGAGCTGGGAGAAACCTCAGTGGCCATGTAATCCAACTGGTACCTGGAATAGAATAATGTATATAAACCACTCAACATATGAGTATCCAACCTTTGTTTGAAGACCTTTAATGAAAGGGAACCCATTACTTCCCAAGATAGCCCATTCCCCTTTTGGACCCCTCTATTTCTTAGGAAGTTTTTCTGCATATCAAGGCTACCTCTACATCTTTGAAACTTCTACCCATCATTCCTAGCTCTGTACTTTGGGATCAGAAAGAAAAAGTATAGTCCCTCTTTTGTGTGATGTCCTTTTAAATAATAGAAGATAGCCATCATACCAGCCTCCCCCAACTCATCTTTTCTCCAATATAAATTTCTCCTATTCCTTTTACTGGTTATCATACGGCTGACTGCTATTCTCTGGATGCCTTACTCTTATCAAAACTCTTTTTAAAATATGACATCAAGAAATGAACACAATACTACAGATATGTTAAGACCAGGGCAGAGTATTATATCACTAGACCCTAATCCTGTGGCCTAAAATGGCATTCTTTTTCTTGGCTACTGTGTTTTGCTATCTATTTATGTTGAACTTTCAATATGGTCATATTCCCTTGGTCTTATACTTGTGAAGTTGATTTTTTGATCCCAAACATATTACTTTACATTTATCCTCATTAAAATGTCATCTTCTTCAATTTGGCCCAGTATTGTAGCTGCCAAGATATTTTTTGAGCCTTGTTTCTGAGTGTTTTTCTATCTGCTCCCTTCCCTCCAGTTTTGTGTTATCTACAGATTTGATAAGCGTATGATCTGTGCTTTTATTCAAATCATTGATAAAAATGTTAAATAGCACAGCCAAGCATAGATCCTTGGGACACTCTGATAGAGACTGACCTTATTCCAAGTTGGCATCATTTTACTTCACTTGTGCTTGGAATCTATGTTGTGCAATGTTATCCTCAATTCAACTCCAAATTAGCTTTCCCAGAAGCAACGAGTGGTTTTTTGACAAATATGCTATTTTTGTGATCTTGTTTGGCTCTAGCTTTTTTACAAAAGGGACTTTGGTAATGACTTTCCTGTCTTCAGGAAGAACTGAAACACAGCTCCTCTCATGCTTCTTGGCTTGTATCTTCATCTTTGAGTTCTTTGGTGAATAATATCCAGGATGGATGGTTTATGGCATTTTCATTTTTCAAGTCCTGCCATGAATTCCTCTTCAGATACGTCCAACTTTCTATTTGCATCTTGCATACTTACAAATATCCCTTTGGAGTCACAATTTACTCAGAATTCTCCTCCTGCCCAAGTCAAGGCAGAGTATCATCTGATCTCTCTGCTCCATCATCAACCTCTTTAATACCTTCTTACAACCATCTCAGCACTAGCATGACTCTGGCTACTTATTTGGAAGGTACGATATTTTAAATACTTTGAAACAGTACATAGCAAACTTTCTCTTCTGTTTGCTTAGTAATTTTATGATGAGAATATTCCCCCTATAATTTGCTTGTGTTTAAGTGAGAGGGAAGGAATAATAAAAATACAAAAAAAGGAAAGAAGAGAATGTAAAGGTAATGTAAAGAAGGGAAAAAGAAAAAAAGAAAATACTGGACAGACAGAATTTTGATTTTTATTTTGCATGTTAATTATTTCTATAAACCCATGTAATCTTAACTAGGCAAAGTCTCCTGTGATTTTGACATTCAGGTTGATTTTGTTCCTTTGATTCAACCCAAATGTCCAGCTCCTAATCTCATTCTGAAATAAGAATGGACAAGTACCCATATTATTTCTGAGGAAACATCCAAGTCAGTTTGTTATGATGCAGCAGTAAAGTTTGCAGTTGTATGGGATTCAAGGTTTTCTCTCCACCCGGTCAAGAAGCTGGTCCTGGTTCAGAGCTCCCACTGACTTCAAAAGAATTGTAGAAGTCCACAGAGGAAGGATCCTAAAAAAAAAAGAACTCACTGAGGCTGTTGAGAGCTCTTGGGAGGTTGCAGAGGGAGTTGAGAATATTAGTGATTTGCTCCATTCTTGGCAATTTCATTACCTTGAAGTAATCAGCTTAAGGATGGACTTGGCTGGGCAAAGGATTGTGGGAAAAGGGTTGATTGGTGTGACTGACAGTGACTACTAGTGATTTCAATTTCTTATTTGCGTGGGAAAGGACATTTTACATGTACTGTATAAAAAGTGGGCATTTTATACAAATATACCTTTAATAGATAGTATACTTACATAGGCACATATATGTATAGGTAATATACATAGTTTATATGCACCTGCACAGATTTTCTATATATAAATTCATAGTCATGTATGTGTATATGTACATGTATATGTATCTTTACACATACATACATGTACACTCAATATTAATATACTTTCTGGTAAAATACCATAAGGATGATATTGTGATGATATTTGTGACTGTGCATCTGTTGATTACTTAAAACAAATTATAATCCTACCGAGATTCCTTCTTGCCACCTTCTGTTTTGGAAACATTTTTCCACATGTAACAGGGGAATGAAAAAAGGAAATGATTATGAATATTTTAACCAAATGGGAATAGATAAAAAGAAAAAAAGAAAAAAAAAGATAGTCTTTTAGCATCATGGGCATACTCACTAGTTTAATAATCTACCGGATTTTCAAAAAATAAAATCAAACATGGAAAAATTTTTAAAAGGAAACTAACATTTGGTGAATGAATATGCCCAATTTAATAGGTGTTTTTTCTTTTATTGGTTGGGTGAACCTGCAAGTGATTTTCACTGATACTGATAGCTATTACTATAAGCCTAAGCAAAGCACAATAAGTATAATAAGTTTGTTTGGGGTTGGGGGTGAAAGAGAATTAGGTAAAAAGCCCAATGTCAGCGATTTGGAAATATTTACCATTTGTACCAACCCATCTCTCTACAGAATAATGAGAATTAACTACATTTGTAAAATCCATTTAGGTGAAAAATGGTTGGAAATACTGTGCTTTTATAATGAAATTCTTCTTAACATTTTTCTAAAAGTCTGGATTAGTAATCAGGATATTAATTGAATCAATTTAAATTTTTTTTAATTATAGAAAGGAGTAATTTATTTAATTTTGCAAGTATAATATGGATTATCCTATGAAGAGAAAAATTACAAGGCAAGAACCCCTTTGAATGTATGGTGGCATCTTTTGCATGAAGTTTTCCATACCTCTTAATGGTAATCATTGACATTTATTGATACTGTGCTTTTAGGTTTACAAAGCACTTTATATAGATAATCTTATTTTGTCATCACAACAACACTATGAGATATGTCCTACAGATATTATTATATCCACTTTCCAGATTAGGAAATTTAAGATGATAGAGGTTAAGGGACAGACTTAGGGTTGTATAGCTGGTAAAAGTCTGAGATGGAATTTGAACACCTCACACCAATTACCACATTCTTTCCACTACTCCATGATATCTTTCAGTAGCTTGATAGTTTTCAGGATAATTTCTCTCTAACATCAGGTAGTATGCTATATTCAATGCATTTTAGCTTTCATCATCTTTTTGTATTGGGAACTGTGGTGAAGTTTTTTTTTTTTAAGAACTAATTCCTTATTAGGAAATGTCTTGATCATCATTTATATAAAACTACCCCTATTCATGTCTTCCCCTTTACTGTGTCACAGTTATGTTCTCTTAGGGCTCTACTGTTCATCTTTGCCACATGAAGCACTCAATTATCCACTCTTCTCCCCCACGCATGACAAATTCTGCACTAGTAATATTGTCTAAATGTTTAACAAAATAAACAAATGACAAGCAAAGTACTCTGACTTTTTGCTTCTTAATTACTCTAATTTGGTCTCCAGCTGGGTCCCATCTTCTGACAATCTGCACTGGATCAGATAAAGGTGAATTGTTTAAAAGTGGCCTGGAAATGTTGTAAGCAATGGACAGACTTCTAAAAGGTTTATCTCCAAGTTGATATCTGATAAAAGCAAACTATTAATGCTGGATCTAAATGAAAAATGTTTGGAGATGTTTCCCTGTTCAAATAGTCCTAATTTAGACCATGGTGAGTCTGGAGACATCTTTTGTTTAAAAGCTTCATTTAGTCATGAGGCGAGCTTTGAAAAACAATTTTTTGAGGGAACAGAACATTTTTCATTTTTAAAAATTTATTGAATGCTTGAAATCATAGATGAACTAGGGAAAATGTAGGAAGCATAATGTTACTTGGAAATGGTGATGTCTACAAAAAAGATGGTGTTAGGCATCATATATACTAATCATCATCATATATCACAGAATGAGTATAGTGGAGTCTTTGGTTTCCAGTATGTAGATGACCAAGGATACAACTTCTTCTGCTGGTATGTTATTTCTCTGTTGGTTGATGCCTCCATCAGAGGATATGTAGAAATAAAACAAAGAATTAAATTGGTTTGACTGCTTTTATGAAATTTGGGCATGAGTGTGCTAGTAAATGTCCAGCATCTGGATCTCCAGAAAAAAAGTGCAGGTGGCATACTTTTAATTTTAATCTGCAGTATTAACATTTGCTCCACTACTTTTTAAAGTCCAGAAATCAAAAAAAAATTAATCAATCCCTGAACTGTAGTATTTATCAATTTTCAAGATGTAAATTGTTCATATTAACAAATGTCTCTTGGAAATTGGGTCTAAAACACAAGCCTGAGGGTGGGTAGAGTATTGGATCTTGAGTCAGGAAAATTTTACTAGTTCTGAAAAGGACATGATTTGTCTGATGACAGCCATATTATGTCACATTTTTACAAGATGCATATTTATGTTTTGGGGCCCATGATTTAATGTGTGGTGTATCCAAATCTATGTGATGGTTCTATAGTATAAAGGCCTTTTCAGGAAACCCTGGGTTCAAATATTATTTTAGACATTTGCTACCTGTGTGATTATGGACAGGTCATCTAACCTCTTTTAGCCTATTTTCTCACCTGTAAAATGGGAGTACTAATCCCTACAGCACTTACTTTACTGTGTGTTTATAAGAGTCAAGTGAGATAATATACATGACGTGCTTTTTACAAATTTTAGAGAACTACATAGATGTCAGTAGTTGCTGCTATTATTTTTACTAAGAATCATTAGTGATGGAAGAGGAGAGAAAAGACTGAAGTCATGATCGAAATGTAGAAGTTTTAAGCTTGATATTTACTTTTTAATTACTAGTACCATCACTGTTCTGCAGGATCACGGATTGTTGAGGTCGTTCGTCCATTTTTGAAAAGGACCGACCACATCACAAGGTGATGTTGTAACTTGCATGAGAATTGGATTTAAGTGAGGCAGATTGGAGCAAAGTCATCAGCCTCACCCTGTCTTCCTGAGTCATTGAAGTCCACTAGCAGGACAAAAGCCAGGACAACTAGAAATAGTCCAGGGTGCAGTGGATGACCTTGTTGTTTGTCTTTGATGCCTGTCCAAGCTCTAAGTGTTCCATAGTGCCTGCTTTGGCTGCATTCATGGCCATTGGAACAAATTGTTCTCATCTACCCATTCCACAGGGGAAGTCTTCACATGCTTGGAATAGACACTCCTCTAACTCACTGACAGGTTTGTAGCTCTTTGGTTACCCTCAACCTCGTTTAGTCCATCTGCCAAAAGGGTTTACCAGGGTGTGGCTGCTGTGCGTGCTATAGCTTGTTGGAGCCACAGGTAAGAGTTGAATGCCAGGTGGACACCAAAGGTGGATGAACAGCCCTGAAAAGGGCTCAGCAAGCACTCACACAAGAGGTGCTAGTCCCCCTTGAACATCCACACACCCTTCATGGATTACAGTAAGATGGTGAATTGTCTAAATTTGAATGGTCCAGAATAGACTACATTACAGATAGGTGTTGTCTGCTAAACGGCTGTTGGCCAAATCTGAGTTCATAAAAGCTATGAAAAATGTGGTTTTATTGTTTACCTATGTGATTATCAATGAGTGTTAGATATTTACTAGTATCTGGGTTTAGGATATTCATAGCCCCTAATTACATCTTGTCATTTCCTATGTCCAAATGGATAAGCAAATTCTAGAACCCTCAATAGGTTAAATATATTTTAAGTAATCACGTGGCTGCCTGAAACTTGTACCGTGGCCAGTTAGACACATGGGATGTTTCATAAGATGATAGATTTCAAGCTAGAAGGGACCTCAAAGGTCATCTAGTACAACTCCTTAATAATACAGGATGAAGAAACTACAGCCCAGAGAGATAGTGACTTACTTAATATCCTACAAGTGAAATGGTAAAGTGGGACTGACTCCAAATCTAGCAGTCTTTCAACATTTGAGGGTATGAACGGCTTCTATATTACTTCCTGACCTTTACATTGTTTTTGCAAATGCCTTTCTTCTGACCCTCTTCAGTTGTACCAAGATGTTAACTTGCCAGGCCTAGAGGCCTGTGGGCTACCCGAGTCTTCCCTTACCTCTATCGGAGGTCTTCGGTTGGCCAAACCGGATGCTCGTATGAGAGAAAGGACGTTCCAGAGTCGAACAAGGGTTGAGCTTTATTTCAGGGTCTAGTTACAAGTGCAGGAGAATTCTTCCTTAGGAGGGAGTGAAGAATCTCCCAAGGAGGCAAAGATCTTACAATAAGAGATTGGAAGTAGAAGTATAAGTGGGGAGAGAGGGGGAGGGGAGAGAGGAGAGAGGAAAAGCGGAGCCTTGTTGTCCTCACCTGTGGCCCCTCCGCCCAAGAGAACTTTCAGGCTTTCCTGATCCTACTTAAGCTCTCCAGCCGCATAGTTTGCATCTGAATACCGTGCTGTTAGGTGTGCCCAGATCTGGGACAATCTCGAGGGCGGGGAGAGCTCTCTCCCATCACGTTTCTCACGGGAAGAGGCGGAAATACACGAGACAGCTCGGTTCACCTCGATTCCCAGTCGTTTCCTGGGGGGTCTCGTGAGAACTCTAAGATTTAGAAGTTCCCACCTTTACCCACCCGAGACTGTCCACATGGAATTGAGCTTCCATCCCCAGCATTAACTAAATCAGATGAGATCTAAAAACCAATTTAATCCCATTCATTCATAAACTAAGTAAACTGAGGCGTGAAGATTTCACTCATGAAGAAAAAATAATGGCAAGGCTAAGACTTTGCCAAAATAGTATCCCCCTACATGTGAAATTTTGAAACATCTCATTAAAGAAAAATAGTTATCTTCTTTTCTGATAATTTCAGTGAAATATTTTTTTCCCCTTAGAATCCTTTGGCGACAGCTCTTTCAACTCAAGTCAAGTCAATTCAAGTCAATAAGTATTGATTAAGTGTCTACTATACTTGTGCCAGGACTGTATTAAGCTCTGTGGATACAAAGAAAGCTAAAAAAGTCCCTCCTTCCAAGGAGTTCACAGTCAAATGGAGAGACAACATGAAACAACTGTGCCCAAATAAGATTGAGATATATATATATATATACATATGTATATATATATGTGTGTATACATATACATATATGCATGTATACACACATACATGTATATATGTATGTGTATATGTATACACATATATGTATATGTATACACACATACATATTTGAACATTGTGTGTATATATATATATATTCACATACATATATCATAAATAGGAGATAATCTCAAAGGGAAATCACTGATATTATGGGGAATTTTAAAGAGACTCTTACAAAAGTTGGCCTTTAGCTGAGATTTGAAGGAAGCTTATTATTCCTAGGAGATAGCCTACTTTTCCAAATATCATAATCTTCAGAATTCATATTTCTATAGCTTTTTAGAGCTTACAAAGCTTCCTGACCACAACCTCATGAGATAGCATTATTTTTCCATTTACTAGATGAAGAAAGTTTCTGATAAATAGATGTATAGAATGATTTTACAAACACACACATATTTATGTCCATGGTAGCCATCTCTAGGGTGGGGAGAAGGAAAAAAGGACAAAAAAAGAAAGTTACTTGATAATTTTATTATGTTTAAAAGGAATAGTAACTTTTCATAATAAATTTGTCGTTTCATGTGTAATGATCATTATTCTTATTCTGTGTTATTCTACTATGTTATGGAAGTATTTGTTTTATTTCTGAAGTTGAGAATAGTATAAAAATAAAATAAAAAAGAAGCAATGTCAGAGAATTGAATCAATTTGCTCATTGCCAGATAGTTTGCAAGTAGTTGAGGTAGGTAGGACTCAAACCTATAGCCTCTGACCCCAAGTCCAACGCTCTTTCTACTATATTATATGATATTCATTAAAAGTGGATGACAATGATGACACACTAAGACAGGTTATTTGCTTAGCAGATGTCTTGGTGGACTTTGAAACTTAGACTCTGCTACTTACCACCTCAGTTATCTTGTATGACTTCTCGTGTTTTTTAGTTTCTTTATAGGGTTAGGTTAGATCAGTGGTTCTCATAGTTAAATCCTTTCAAGGAGTCAGTAAAAAAAAACATCTTTCTTAATAGTACCAATACATTTTACTTTCGAATACAATAAACATGGGTGGATCTAACCTATCAACTTCTTTGGGGTCCTCAATAATTTTGTAAGAGCATAAAGGGGTCCTGAGACCAAGAAAATTAAGACCTGCTAGACTAGATCAAAGGTTCTGATCCCTTTTTGGTCATATGGTGAAAACTTTAGATCCCTTCCCAGAAAAAAAAAAGTTTTCTAAACCTTCTAAACATAAAATAAAATACATTGGAATTCAGAGGAAACCAACCACACTGAAATATGGCCAACAGAATATTTTTTTAAACCCAAATTCACAGTGTTCAAGCTAAGAATTCTTGGACTAGACAGGTAGTCTCTAAAACCCATTCCAATTTTAGATCCTGTCCTCCAAGCTTTGGAAAACTGAGATCAGGCAATTTGTTATCCTATCTCCCTCACCCCCCCCACTTCAAAATCAGGCTAGTAGTGGTGATTAATCTTACTATTCTTATAAAGTATAATTTCTTTAAAAATGTTTATATAATATATTGAAGTCTTGTGATGGCAATATCAAGTCTAGTGTAGGATTCAGGGTAAGTTGGTCTTCCTTAAAGGGGGCTTTTCACTAAAAATAGCATAGCATCCTTACTGTAAGATTATTTAAATTATACCATTATCTCATGACATGGATGACGGAGGCTCTGCTATTTCTTGAAAATATAAAATATTACATTAATTACTATAATTGTTTATTATTTAAGTAATATCACATTATAGGTAGGCATAATATAATCTGTTTCTGTATTCTGAAAGCCTCTTATCATGATAAACTTCCCTTTCACCCATTGCCACCTACTGATTCAGTAAGACTTTACAGGTCAACTTCTGGATCATGAAGAGCCCATTGTTTCCTGCACTAATGCCATATTGGAATGTGAAAGAACACTAGGTCTTTGGTGTACTGCATTCCGCTGGGACCCTTCCAGCTCCAACTCATTAGATACACCCCCGAGTCTGAGAACACCATGATGTCATATGTCATAGCATGAAGTAATTGTGGCAGGCCTAGGCAAAGTGTGATGGAGGGTGTGTGATACTTTGAGAAATAGCTATTGTATTGCTTCAGATATTACTCCCACCATCTTACAGGTAAAATCCCTTATGTGAAATGAAACATCAGTCCTCTAGGCATAAATGTGTAGGACCAAATGCCAAAGAGCAGTAGAATGATTACTCCCCTATATGACCTTGGGTAAGTCACTCAATCTTTTTTGTTTTCAGTCCCATACTTGCAAAACGGTGATAATAATACTTTTTACTTCCTACCTCCTAGAGATGCGGTGATGGCTAAAGGAGATGATGTATGTGAAAGACAAAGTAAATCTTAAAGCTCTATATAAACGTTTTCTGGTAGAGGGTTCCTCAGAGGACATCTCAATCAACATATACCTGGATAGGCATTCTTTCTATCTAGACTAAATCTGTCTCTATCTTCTCCACTCATTACTCTTGGCAGTGTCCTTTAAAACCAAGCAGAACAATCTAATCCCTTTTCCTTGAGATAACCCTTTTGACACTCATGGCCTTTTTGAGTTTTCTCTAGGATAACATTTTCAATTTCTTTAGTAGGTCTTTAGATGGTAAGAACTCAAGGCCCTTCACCAACCTCTAAGATAAATATTATTCAGTCTTTCTGAAACTATGGTGCTCCAAACTTTGGGGCAGGTAATTTACTCTACCAGTGCATATTGGCAGTTGATCTACAGTGAATAGTCACACAGAGTTGTTTGAGGCATTGGAAAGTTAAGTGACTGGCTCAGGATCACAAAATTACCATGTTTGGAAGTGGAATGTGAACCCAGGTCTTGTACTTGTTAGGTTGGCTTTTTTTAACCCAAGCATAAGACTTTAAATTGATCCCTCTTAAATTGTGTCTTAGTAGATCTGGTCCAGCAGCCTAACTTATTTGGATATTTCATTACTACAAAGGTCAAGTGGTTGGATTAGGTTACTTCTAAGTTTCCTTCTAACTTAAATATTGTCATCCTGTGAAGCTAAGGAGTGAATGGTCCCTTCGATGATATCTAAAATACATAGGTGCTGTTGAAATATCAAAGAAAAGACCATTTTCTTAACAAAGGAATGAATATCAGAAACAGCACATTGATTATTAAAATATTCTTTATATAATGTAATTCCTTTAAAATACTCTTATGAAATAAAGAAAAAATTGGCCATGAGCCAGTATGAAATGAAATATACTACAAGAGAAAGGTATATACGAAACAGAATGTTAGAGTTGCAAGAGTCCTTAGTGACCATTTCATCCAACCCTATTATTTTACATGTAAGGAAACTGAGGACCAAGCAATTGAAGTTGCTTACCCAGGATTACCCAGCTAGGTAATAGCAGAGTTAGGATTAGGATGCAGTCTTCTTGGTTTCTACTTAAGGGATCTTGTCAACTTCCCACATCACTTTCCATCCCTACGCATTCTCACCCATAATACTTGTTAGCATGGAGTACCTAGTTCTGAGTCTCTTCTGGTTTTCTATTTATACTTTAACAGTAACCTCCAGGGATGTACATGTAGATGATAAGATTGATGCAGGAATTGACAAAGCTAGATCAGTATTTGGGAGGCTCCAAAGAAAAGTGTAGGAGAGCAGAGGTATTAGGCTGCCTACCAAACTGAAGGTTGTCATGATGACTTCATTGTTATATTCCTGTGAAACCTGTATAGTCTACCAGTGCCATGCCAGGAAACTGAATTGCTTCCATTTGAAATATCTTGGGAAGATTCTGAAGATCACCTGCAAGATAAGGTACTAGACACTGAGGTCCTTTCTTTGGCTAAACTGACAAGTACTCCAAGTCTACTACAGAGAGTGCAACTCCAATGGGCTGGTCATGTTGTTCAAGTGCCAAATGTATATTTACCTAAAAGACTATTTTACAGGTAAGTCATGCAAGACAGATGTACAAATGGTGATCAGAAGAAGCAATACAAGGACACTCTCAAGAACTCTCTGAAGAATTTTTTTTTTAAATTAGATTACTTTATTTGTTTTCAGTGTTCTACAATCACTTCCATATAGTTTAGATTTTCTCCCCTGCCTCTTTCTCCTTCCCTCCTGCTTCCCTACTTCCTCCCTGAGACAGCATACAATTTTTTATAGGTTTTACACATGCATTCCTATCAAATACATTTTTACCCTAGTGATGTTGCATAGAAAAATTAAAACGAATGGGAGATATCATAAAACAAAACTTAATATAAAAGAAAATGGTCTGCTTCATTCTGCTATTGAATTTCATAATTCTTTCTCTGGATATGGAAGGTATTTTGCCTCAAGAGTCCACTGGGAATTTTTTAAGTCCTTGCATTGCAATGAAGTACTAAGTCTACCAGAAAAACTGAAGAACTTTTGAATCAATTGTGAGACATGGCAGACACTGGCAAAGGACTGCCCAGCATGGTATGTCTGCATCTAAGAAGGTGCTGTGCTCTATGAGTGAAGCAGAATTGCAGTAGCTCGAAAGAAACGTGAGATCTCTACTACAAATGTTCATTTGGGACCTATGGTAGAGCCTTCTGAGCTCATGTTGGTCTGATCAGTCACAGTTAGACACACTGTACTTTGACTCAGATGTAGTGATATCATTTTAGTCAACAGCCAGCCAACTAATCAATACTGAGAAGTGATTTGGAATCAGATTAATTGGGTTCAGATCCAAGATTCAGTACTACATGATCTCAGACAAGTAATTTTTACCTTTCTGGGCCTCACTTTCCTTATCTGTAAGAACGAAGGTGTTGGTCACTCTAGGTTATGCTATGGGTCTAGATTTGACTCCTCTGTGGCTCTCTAATTGACATCCTGCTTTTCCCCTGCTTAGTGTTGCTTCTTTGTTTTCTTTTCAGTGTATCTAATGCTCAGAAGAGTATTGCCCAAGGAGGCAACAAGTTGGCAACATGGAGCATTATGGAGTTTCTCAGGTCATGGCAATTCCTGTTTTTTTTTTTTTTTCTTGGTAGTCCCCCCTGTTACCAGTGCTTCCTTATGAATTAATTCAGAGAACTCCAAAGCCTTCAAAAGAGAGCCCATTGCTGATGTGAGACAGACTTGTGTCCCTTCATTCTAATCAAACATGTCTTTATGTTTCTTCTGTAATTGCCTCACTACATTTTCTAGCAAATCCATTGCCTTTTATCTTGCCATTGACTTCTTTTCTTCCTTAGACACATTTATCAATTAACCAACATTCATTGAGTGACTAGTGTGAAGGTAGTGTTCAAGACCCTGTGGGAGATTCAAGGAAAAATAAAATAAGTTTTATAATCAAGAAGATGATAGGATTGTTTTTTCATAAACCCTATTTTGAATTTCTCAAAGTTTATCATCAGTGAAAGCCTCCAGAACATGGCTCCCATGTACTTTTCCAGTCTTATTTCAGATTATTTTCCTTCATGTCCTTGTCATTCTAGTCAAAGTGACCTGTTAACTGTACTCCATACATGATATTTCAACTCCTGCCTCCATGTCTTTGAACTAGTGATAATTGATGGTGTTCCCTCTTCATCTAAAGTGAATAAATATAAATGAAAAAAACCCCACTTACTTAATATTGCTTAGCCCTGTCATGAGTGCTGGAGATATGAATGTAATGGAGGGATAGTCAGTAAGTCCATTCCTTAGGAGCCTGTGCTGAATGCAGTAGAAGAGGTTGGGGGGCCTGTTTTCCTGTAGAATTGTGATGGCATGTAATGGAAGTGCCTTTGAGAGGTTTCAGAGAATGCATGGACATTAGCATGTGGTGGATTGATAGAAGCCTCATGGATTGACTGCAGGTGTGGAACCAGAACGGATGCTACCTTCAAACGGCCTTAGTCATTCTCTTTCTTGGTTGTATCTGTTGTCTTCGTTGGACCCCTTTGAAGATGGTATCCGTTGAGAAGCAGTCACAAAAGGGGAGAGGTCTTGGGTCTCTCCTCCCCTCCCCTTCCCTCCCCTTTCTCCTCCCCTCCCTTTCTCTCTTCTCAACAAATACACACACACATGAATCTCCCATGACCAACATGAATACGTAGTTCTGACCTTGTCAGGAAAGCTACCCAGGTATGGAATCAAGCCATTCCAGGCTGTACAGTGAACCCAGCATCAATGCCCCAAGAACTGAGAAACAACCTTCACCATAAAGGCTGACGGCCCCTGAGAGGAGAACTCACCTAGCAGTGATGCACATTTAGCCCTGAACTCCTTGCAACAAATGCTGTGCAGGGAGTCTGAGTCTATTTGATCCAGAGTGAAGTGGTATAGAGAAGAATATACCTTGGAAGTGTTCAAGGGAAAATTTTGTATTTCTGTTCTTGCTATATCTTTGAAGCAAATATCCCTTTGTAAATATTAATTGATGTTAAGTGGATGTCACTGGCACCATAGAGTGAGAGGACCATTCTGAGAACTGTGCTGAAAGTGTTAGAAAAAAATACCCTAAGGGGTACCACTAAAATCATGAGGGGGAATTGTAGTTGCCTGGCTCTGAATTAGTGGGCCAGAAAATGTTGTTGGTTGTTCTTCATTCTGGAAGAGGACTATGACACCAGGGAAGTGATGGCATGACATGCAAGTGAATTAGATTGAAAGTCACCAGTATCACTTTCTCCTCTGTAGCCATCGTGTTCCAGTGGCAGACATAGTTCAAGATGACTGGAATTGTCCCTGGATGTAAAAAATACATGCTGGGTAGCAAATACAAAAGCAAAGACAATCCCAGTCCTGAATGTAATAAGCTTACATTCCAACATGGTAAACTGTACACACAAGGGTATAGTAGTACAGGAAAACCACTTCAATCCAGAAAACTAGAGAAGATGAGTGAGTGCCTAGTGGAATAAATCAACATTTTCATCTAGAAAATGTGGTAGAGTTGATTTGATCCTGTTTTGTGATTCTAGTTCTGGAGAGGGGAAGGGAAACATACATAAGGTGCAGTGAAGTTTTTGGAGAGGAGGTTGGAAAGAAAGTGGCTGGAGAGGAGAGAGTGAAGTGAGGCACAGTTGAAGTTTTCTTGAAATGGGCCTCCTGGAGAGGCAATCACCCATCTGGATAATTCGGCCCAATATGGAAGTTTCTCCAGAACATGGGAGGTATGGGACGGAGGCTGTGGAACTGGTGGTTGGAGAGGGTGGAGCTTCTCTAAGTAATAAAGCCTCTAGCTAGCTCAGGTGTCATCCACCTTCATGAAATCTTTCCTATTCCCATTGTTGTTAGTGCTAATTCCAGCTTAAAATTGCCTCATTTCACTTCGTATATACTTGGTATTATCTAATCTGTGTACATTTTGGATCTCTTTAATACAAGGTAAGCACCTAGAGAGCAGGGACTGTTTTGTTTTTTTTATCTTTGCATTCCTCGCTTCTATCATGGTGCCTTGACCTTGACATGGTGCTTAATAAATGTTTGTTGAATTGAATGCAACCATCATGTGACAGTATTAGTTACTTGGATATGCATCTATCAAAGAGCAGTTGGTCCCTTGTCTGACCAAAAGAAGCTTTCCTACTGTGGTCTTCTATGACCATATGAACTTGGACATATCCATAGACTCACAAAAAATAATTTCACCAGAGATTAGATACATATAACAGGGCAGGCCTAAGACAAAATAATGAAGTACATCATTTGTATTCTGCATCTTTTCTGCCCTTTCCTAGATATCTACCTCATTGTCCTTATAAGCTTTATGCCCTCTTGTTACCTCCAATCAACAGTCATACCATGTTTTCCTTTACTGACCTTTACCTGATATAATTCTCCCTTAATTAAGGACCATGTAGACAAATTGATCGTTTATTCATTTGTTCAACAAGCCTTTACTAATCATTGACTATGAACTCTAATGTGCTTTATATAGGTTAGCTCTCCTCTTCTGGATAAAATTCTTTCACCTTTGCTCTAGACAAGTCCATTGGTATAATGAGGAGAATTTAGGGCCAATATCAAGCCACACAGAATGCTGTTGAGCTTCCCAGTCATCAGGGGCTTGTGGCTTTGATCAAATATAAATTTAGCGCTTTCTCTCTCTCTGTCCCTCTATCCTTCTCTGACTCTGTCTCTGTCTCTCTCTTTCCCTTTCTCCCCGTATCTCTCTCTAAATATACGTTTATATACACAAATACATAAAATAAGTGTATATAGCATCAAACATACATACATATGTGTATATATATCTGCAAACACGAATATATGTTATAACTTATGTACATATAAATTAAAAAATATTCTTATGAACAGGAGGTCTATGGGAAGGGTATAGTAAGTTGAAAAGGAAGTTGCAAAAGTTAGAAAATGGAGGATTTGATGAGAATGTTGACATTTTCCCCCTTATTGAAGCCAGGTGCTTTCTTCACCTTTGTTTCTGTGATTGGCCTGTCTGCTATCTTTAGATAATAATCATACAAAGTCAGGAGTACATCTAATTGCAAACTGGTAGAGCTCACCAAAGACTTTAAATTATACTCTTGATACTCTTAATTCTAGATGCCTTTTGCTTCTACAGCAACCTCCTTGGTGCTGCCCAATCGCTTTCCTTTTCAAATTCCATGTTAGTTGTCCTCTTGGCTGTAGGTGATGTAAAACTGTGTGGTTACCTTAAGCCCCTAAATCCTGGTGCTGACCATACAGTCTGATACAATATAGCCTACTCATGACTCCCAGAAGATGGGTCACCTTGGGCAAATCACTTCAGTCTCCTCATCTATTTAATTTGTTCATACATTTGTTCCACAAACCTTTATTAATCATTGTATTATGAATGGTAATGGCTATTTCAGGGCAATTTTGAGGCTTAAAGGAGTTTACGTTTTTGCAGTGCTTTACAAACTTTAAAATGCTATATTAAAGCCAGTCGAGGTCTTTGCTATTATGCACTTACTTTAATACCCCAGAGTAGTTTGTCCCTTTCCATTTTCTTCACAGGCTGATAAACAAAGGAAAACGATTTGATTAGAAATGTATAATGGGCAAGCCTTCCTGGTTTTAGATGGAAACATACTCTGGGAATAATAGCCTTTTATAGCAAAGTTTAGCTGAGAATGAGAGGCCCAGAAACATATGCTTTCCACTCTCTGCTCTTCCCCTAACTCCTTGGGATCTTCCCCAAATGGTTCCTATTTAGGGAATGAGCAAGCTCAGGCCAGGTTTTATTTTCTATAAATTGGTTTACCAATTCTTAATAAATCTTTGAAGCCTGAGTTTTAGGAATACCATCTGGCCTAAACTGGTCATTATCTGGCTGATATCAACTTTAGTTAAAATAAGATACTAATACTTATATAAACTACCTAATCTTATTGCCTTGGATATTCCTAAATTGAAAGATCACTGAACTAGGAGATAGAAGACCTGGGGCTAAGTTCACACCCTAGCATCTACCAGATGTCTGACCTTGGAAAGTCACTTTACCTTAATGGGCCCCAATGTCCTAATCTATAAAATGATGACATCGCGATTTATACCAGGCAAATCACAGGGTTTTTGTGGGAAAGTGCTCTATAAATTCCAAAGTACTATATAATCCACTATTATTAGTTGTAGTGGCGTTATCTGCAAAAGGAGAGATTTGAACAAAATACTCTTTAAGATTTTTTCCTCTCTTAAATTTTATGACTTTATAACATAACCTATTAGCACAACAAACATATTTTTTCTTATATTTATTTATCTTCCATATTTCAGTCTTTGTATTTTTCATATAAATTTATTTATTTTCAGTTTTCAATATTGTTTTCTATAAAATTATGAATTTCAAATTTTCTCCCCAATCTCCCCCCTGACCCTACCCCAGGATAGCATGTATTCCGATTATCCTTTCCTCCAATATGCCATCCCTTTTATCACCACCTCCCGCATCCCCTTCCCTTCTATTCTCTTATAGGGCAAGATAGATTTCTATACCGCATTACTTATATATTTTATTCCCTAGTTGCATGTAAAAACAACCTCTAACATTCCTTTTTAAAGCCTTGAATTCCATATTCTCTCCCTTCCACCCTCCCCACCCACCCTCATTGAAAAGGCAAGCAATTTGATAAAGGTTATACATATGTAGTCATGAAAAACACCTCCATAACAGTGATATGAAAGACTAACTTATATTTCCCTCTATTCTCTCCCACTCTCCATTTATTCAATTCTTCCCTTTGACCTGTCCCTCTACCAAAATGTTTGCTTCTGATTACTCCTTCCCCCAATCTAGCATCCCTTCTATTATCCCCCCTCTCATCCCCTTCTGCCCTACTTTCCTGTAGGGTAAGATAAACTTTCATACCCAATTGAGTGTCTGTTATTCCCTCCTGAAACCAAATCCAATGAAAGGAAGGTTCACTTACTCCCTCTTACCTCCCCCTTCTTCCCCTCCATTGTAAAAACTTTTCCTTACCTCTTTTTATGTAAGATGATTCATTACATTGTACCTGTCTGTTTCTCTTTCTCCTAGTACATTCCTCTCAATACTTAATTTTCTTTTTTAGATATCATCCCTTCATATTTGCTTACCCTGTGTCCTCTCTCTATAGCTCTCTCTCTCTCTCTCTCTCTCTATATATATATATCTATATACATACATACATACATATTATATATATATACATACATACATATACACATTATATATATATATTCCCTCCAACTATCCTAATACTGAGAAAGATCTCATGAGTTACAAATATCATCTTTCAATGTAGGAATATAAACAGTTCAACTTTAATAAGTCTCTTATGATTTCTCTTTCCTGTTTACCTTTTCATGCTTCTCTTGATTCTTTTATTTGAAAGTCAAATTTTCTATTCAGCTCTGCTCTGTTCAACAGGAATTCTTGGAAGTCCTCTATTTCATTGAAATTCTGTTTTGTCCCCTGAAGGATTATACTCAGTTTTGCTGGGTAGATGATTCTTGGTTTTAATTCTATCTTCTTTGACCACCAGAATATCATATTCTAAGCCCTACAGTCCCTTAGTGTAGAAGCTGCTAAGTCCTGTGTTATCCTCATTGTATTTCCACAATACTTGAATTATTTCTTTATGGCTGCTTGAAATATTTTCTCCTTGACCTGGGAACTCTGGAATTTGGCTACAATATTCCTAGGAGTTTTCCTTTGGGATCTCTTTCAGGAGATGATTAGTGGATTCTTTCCATTCTATTTTACCCCATGGTTCTAGAATATCAGGGCAGTTTTCCTTGATAATTTCTTGAAAGACGATGGGGAGGCTTTTTTTTTTTTTTTTAATCATGGCTTTCAGGTAGTCCAATAATTTTTAAATTATCTCTCCCAGATACATTTTCCAGGTCAGTTGTTTTTCAAATGAGATACTTCAGATTATCTTCTATTTATTCATTCTTTGGCTTTTGTTTTTATAATTTCTTGATTTTTCATAAAGTCATTAGCTTCCATTTACTCCATCCTAATTTTAAAAGAATTATTTTCTTCAGGGAGCTTTGGGACCTCTTTTTCCATTTGGCTCATTGTGCTTGTTAAGGCATTCTTCTCTTCCTTGGCTTTTTGGATCTCTTTTGCCATTTGAATTGTAGAAGACGTTATTTTCTTTAGCTTTTTTGGGAGTTTCCTTTAGCAAACTGTTGACTCATTTGTCATGATATTCTTGCATCTCTCTCATTTCTCTTCCCAATTTTTCCTCTATTTCCCTTACTTGATTTTCAAAATCCTTCTTAGCTCTTCCATGGCCTGAGACTAATTCATATTTTTCTTAGAGGCTTTGGATGCAGGAGCATTGACTTTGTTGTCTTCTTTTGACTATATATTTTGATCTTCCTTGTCACTAATGATGTAAGAAAATTCCTCTTCACCAAGAAAGTAAGAATCTATAGTCTGTATTTTTTTTTCCTGCTTGCTTATTTCCCCAGCCAGTTACTTGACTTTTGAGTTTTGTTGAGGAGAGGGCTCCAGAAACAGCATCTACTTCAGCAGTAACTGTAGACACTCTAGGCCTGGGGCCAGAGTCTGGACCATCATCCCCTCTCAGCCAAGTGAGAGACCCTTCCCGCTGACCTTTGAAGCTGTCTTTAGTGTTTGTGAGTTGAGAAGACTGGAATTTATAGCAGCTTCTAGCAATTCAGTTCCCTAAGCCTACTCCCACTGTGACCCACTCCAAACTGTGCTCCACTCCTTTGACCTTTGACCTTTCAGATTGTTTTGGGCTAGAAATTTTTTTCTCATTTTGTGGCTTCTGCTGCTCTAGAATTTGTTTACAGTGAATTTTTAAAGGTTTTTTGAGGGGTTTGGGGGAAGAACTATAGCAGGACCTGGCTTCTGCTCTGCCATCTTGGCTCTACTCTCTCCAGTCTTTGTTAATTAAACAGAAAGGCAGCATACTATAGTGAGTGGAGGGCTAGCCTTGGAGTGAGAAAGACTTTGGTTAAGTACTATCATTGAAATACTGGCTATGTGGCCATGGAAATATCATCTGACTATTTGTACATGTGCATGGTTAAAGACAGTTATACATTGACAACTCTCCAATCTGATGAAATCTCTCTCTCTCTCTGTCTCCCTCCCTCTCTATCTCTGTCTCTGTCTCTCTCACACACACATGTGTACAAGCACACACACAAACACAAGTAAATACAAATAAACTACAAGGCACTGGTACATCGTGTTATGCAGCTAGGAGCTGCTGGGATATGTTTACAGAAAACAAGAAAAACTACTGATATATGTCTATGTGTTTGTATAATTCATGTTCACATATGTATGTAAAATTAAAAAAAAACTCACAAAACAAAGTATGTTCGAAAGATGGGAGCAAGGGCAGGTAACAGATTGAACATTCAAGTTAGGAATACTAAAGCTCAGGATGAATAGAGGCCATCAAGGAAAGCTAAAGATAGTTAAAGAAAAAAACTAGGCTTGTTTTTGTTTTATATCAATATTGTTTTATTATCATATTTTATATTTATTGATATTATATCAACAGTATTTTTCAATATTATAACAACGTAAATTATATCAGTATTTGTTTTATATCAATAGAGGGTCATTTGTTTTATATTAATATTGGGAAAAGGAAGATGATAGAAGCCAGAATAGGAATTTTTTTGAATTGGAGAGTGAAGTGAGCAGAACTAAAAGAATAATTTACACAATAACAACAACATTGTTTTTTTAAAAAAAACTTAGAAAGACTTGAGAATTCTGTTAAAATGATAAAGTACAATTTTAGAGAACGAATGATGGAGCATGCTACCCAACTCTTAACAAAGAAGTGACTGGAGCAGATGCTGTGGGGTTCTTAGCACTTGATCAGATATCAAAGATACCAGGGTTGTCTACTGTATCCTGGGTCATCACCAGTCATCTTGTCTTTTGTATTGCCAATGGACTTCAATGACTCTAGAAGACGGAGTAAGGCTGATGACTTTGTACAACTCTACCTCACTAAAATCCAGTTCATGCACCAGATAAGACATCACCCCATCTTGTCATTGGTCTTCAGAACTAAGGACAAACAGCATTCAACTCAAGATATTGAGTAGAACATGTTTTTGGGAAGAGCCAGTGTGGAAATTTGTTTTGCTTGACTTTGAATATATGTTACAATGAATTATTTTTGCTTTTCTTTCAATGGGGGTGGGGGTACTAGTATATGAGAGGGGAAGTATAGAGTCCCCAAAAAAGAAAAGAAAAGAAATACAAAAGGATAATTGAGGTATCCTTTGAGGCATCCTTTTACAAAGTACATAGAAGAGAACAGAAAGGTCAGAAATAATCACAAATAGGATAATTTTTAAAAATATAATTTGAATTTATGATATATTTTTAAACAAAAGCAAACTGTATATGATAGTGTTCTGCAATTGTGGGTACAATCTTTTTATTCCTTGTTCTCTCTACATGGCAATGCCATTTTTATTTGGGGTTAGAATAAAAATAAAAGTAAATAAATATTAAAAAACAAAGTACTTCATTATTCTCACGGAAAAGGTAGGAAGATATGGATTAGATAATAATATAGTTTAATGGATGAACAACTGATCAACTGGTTAAACCCAGGGGATAGTCATAGGGAGGAGAGTATTCAGTTCTGGGTGCCATTGTTTAAGAAGTATATTGATAAGCTAAAGATTGTCAAGAGTGGGATGACCAGAAGGTCTTGAGAATATGCCACATGAGGACTGGTTGAAGAACACAGGGATGGATGTTTAACCTGGAGAAAGAGAAGACTTGAGACCATAGCAGCTGTCTTTAAGTATTTGAAGGACTGTCATGTAGAAGAAGAATTAATCTTGATTTCTTTATCTCTGGAGGACAAAATCAGGAGTAATGAATGGAAGTTGAAAAAAATGAATATCATCTTCTTGACATTGGGAAAATAAGTAACATCAACAAAGAACAAACAAACAACACTTCCTAAAAATATTAAAATTAGTCAAAATATGCTAACTTGTGACATAATACATCAATAGGTAGGAAATTTGTCCAATAGACATTATGACTTTGCAAAGGTTTTGTCTACTTAGCAACCAGTCAATGACTAGACTTATTGGAGGTCTCCAAGTCTCGTCTGGATGAATACTTGGCAAGCATGTTATAGTCGGGATTACTTTTTTTGCATACAAGTTGGACAGGTTAGTGGCTAAAGTCCCTTCTAACTCTGAAATTCTTTGACTCTATAAATGGAGGCCTCCCAATAGAGAGCTTAATTTTGAACTCTAAACACCCTCAGTGAAGACAGGAAAGGCTTTCATGGTATATTTCGTCCCCCTCCAGATTGAGGGGAGTTAATTCCTTGCAATAGTAAATGATTTCCCATCCCCCCTTTTTTCAGAAACTGAGAACTACAAAAGTGTCAGTGGAGAAACACAGGATAATGAAGGGGACTAATAACAAATGACAAGGAACACTGATAGACATCATCTAATGAGAACAATGAGACACAAATGATGAGAAAAGTCAATATACCAAGCAGGGGATGCCAATATGGATGAACAATCCTGGGGTATCCCTTGTTAGATCCCTACCAGGGCCACATGCCAAACAATAGAATCTGTATCCACATCTGTTTGAGAAGGTTACTTATAGATTGATAATGCTATTTTCTAGGTACTCTGACATGGGTCTGGTCTCTCTTAATATATAAATAAACACAGGTATGCTTTCAGCCTGATGAACCTGTGTACTTATAAAGTTAATTGGTAACTGTGCCTCAGGGGTAGAGAAAGTTTCAATACTGATATTTTTAGATTATCAGAGTAGAAAAAATGACCCAGAGAATGGAGTCCCTCACAGTGTACTTAGCACCTTTGTGTCAGTATAGAGCCCCTCATGCAGAAATATGTCTTTTTTATTTTTTCAAATGGGCCCCATGGTCCAACACCTTTGCGTTCTTTTTCTTTGGATCATTTTTCACAATTTACCTTTCCTCCTTCAAGTCTACGGTTTATTGTAAAATTTTGAAAATAATTTGTGGCCTTGGTCTCTGATCCATCAAAACTGTGGAAGCCCTTTCCAGGTCCCCCATGTAGCTACTTTCTAACTCTCTGCGGTAATGGAACCAATTACAGTTACTTTATTTACTCAGTCATCTGCTAGTCTTCTGGTCTCCCTATGATGTCACAGATTGACCTCATAAGGATTGTTGCTTCTGGATAGCTGAGGCCTCCATGAATTGCTTCTTGGCTGTTGTTACTCTGTCTTGGGTGTAATCCACAGGAAATCCAGCTTCATTAGTCCTGGTCTTTGCCTCCTATTTTCATGTTTATTGTTGCATTTGCTCTTGGAACCATTAACTCTCCCAGCAGACCAAGGCTCTGTTTTCTAGGCCAACAAAAAAATTCCACCCTTTTCAGTCACATGCATGATTTCCTCTACCTCTTTCCAAGCTTGCACAGTGTTGCTTTGCCATGGCCCAGCCCTATTGGCATCAGG
This sequence comes from Notamacropus eugenii, assembly GCF_028372415.1. NCBI lineage: Eukaryota > Metazoa > Chordata > Mammalia > Diprotodontia > Macropodidae > Notamacropus > Notamacropus eugenii. The sequence continues at coordinate 584,509,549 of NC_092872.1, forward strand.
GTAATCAGGCCCTAAATGACATTGTGTTTACTCTGCCAAAGCAGAAGGCCAAAACACCATACCATAGCACTGCTTGATTGTACCAGTCCCAAAGACCTGTCAGGATTTCCTACAAGTTAATGTTTGGGGTAGAAGGCTATGGTATCCAAATCCTGTCTTTCAAATGGACATGTCTGAGGACTGACACCTTCATTGACATATTCCTAGTAAAGAAACAGGGGGCTGAGAAACTATGACATGTGTGCTGTTTGTGAGTGATTTGGAAAATTGTTTCTAGGACTAAACTTGTGAAAGATTATACTGCCAGGAAATAGCACTCCCTGCCTTTTAATACACACACATATATGTACATACATGTGTACATATATGTATACATGCATATTATATATATATTTATACTTTCTATGTCCTAATTGAAAGTGTTATATTATTGAGAAAGAGACGACTCAGTAAAGTTTCTATTTCATCAGACCAAACTGCTCTCTGACAGTCTGCTGGCCAACAGAAATACAAGCTCAAACCATGAAAATGAAATGCAGTTTATTTATTATGCTGCCTAAGATGTTTTCAATAAAGCAGACAGATAGCGCTTTGCCAAATTGGTGTCATGACTTTCCAAAGGTTTTGGCTAGTTAGCAGCCTGCCAATAAAAATACATGTTGTTGTGCAGTCCTCTTGTGGGCGATCCACACCTCTCTTGGAGCCTCATCTTATTATCCTGTGGCTTCTCATGGAAAGCGCTTTGGACCTGCATGAACGTTCTGGATATTCATAGTGCATTGGATGGATTTCCATTCTTTGTGAATTTCTTTCCAGAGAAAGACAACAAACAAACAAACATGAGGAGGGGCAGGGACAGAAGAAAACCCCAACAATAAAGCCATATTTGGGTTACTTGAGCAGGAATGAAAACTAGACAGCTTTCAGCAAAGAGAAGACAATTCTGGGAAGTGAAAAAATTTAGATTTATCAGACCATCGGGAAGATGCTGGAGGCTCTAGGCTGCCATATTTTGATGTTGGCATCCCCGTGAGTCCATGCATGGCCTATAGCTGACTTTCGTTTCTGTCCAGAGAAATTTTTTTTTCTTTCTTTGTCTTATCCTACTCTACTGTCTTCTTCCTTCTCCTCAAGATTTATAGTCAGTTTCCATGGGGTTTTTCCTCCCTTCTCTTTTTCAGACCCTGATCATTTAGACTTGTAGAGTTTGGGGGAGCTTTGAAGTAATAAGTTACTGGAATCAACTTTCAAGTGACTTTGGCAGAATCCATAGGAAAGTGATTCTCTCCCCCGTTGGGGAATTTAAGGGATGCGTGTATTTACATATCTACAAACTCTTGTGTATGGAGCTGGGGGTTGGGAGTGGGGAGGTGGAGAGCAGACATTGACTAAAAGTCATATGATTTGGCTCCAAATGGATGCAGAAAGCAAAGGTGAAACCCTGGCATGGAAATGCAAGCGGACATTCCCCAGCCGAGCTTCTAGTTGGATGCATTTGAAACAGAATTTTCCACCACCATCCAGGGAATGTATCTGAAATCTATTAGCATTTCTGGCACCACCTTTAACAAATTAGGCAACTGCATTCAGTTAGAAGGCACTTTAGATCCTGCAACAGGATACTCGTGAAGCACTTCAGAGAACACTGCTGCTTTTTAGAGGCTTTATCGTGGTGGCCTGGGATGCCGAAATTACCATTGGTATTCGGTGCCTAGAGAAGTACGGCATTGTCACTGCTATCTTCTTACAAAAAAGCATTAGGCCCCATTTCAATAGGCATCCCCTAGACACTGATGCTGGGGCACATCATGGTCTGAGTCCCAGAATGAGGCTTTTGAAGTGCTGGAGACCTGAATAGGGCCTGTTCAAACCTGGGGGTTGGGGGATGGGGGAACTATATATAATTCAAAAGTTTGGGAAAATCAGAACTTAAAGAGCCCAAACTAGATCCAGGTTTACAATTTAAAAACAACACACACACACACACACACACGTAGTGGGAAGGGAAACAGGGGGGTGACTGCAGACACTGTGAAAATTGCTGGTGTGACATGCTTTTCCCCTGAAGGCCTTGTTTGTTCATAAAACAGGTCTGGCCCACATGGCAACAGCCTTTAGAAGATCTGCACTGGACAGAGTCTCTATGACAAAGGAGCTACAGCAAGGCTGCTGGAGTGTGGGAAGAGCCACTCAAGCTTAGGTGGTAATAGATTTGGACAGCGTCAATCCTCATGATACTTGAGATTTTTTTTTCCCCTTGGTAGTTGCTGTACTTCTAGATAAACACTGTAATCCTCTGTGGGAAGAGAAAGATGACTTTTTTTTATGGGGGAGGGGGCACAGTAAATGTACTGTGACATTTGAATCTTGCAGGCTTGGGCTGTGTGCCCAGTGTGTGACATTTTCTTGTGGGATATTATAATTCATGTACGTCCTAATTCCCAGGAACTCCAAGTGAGGAGCAGATAGTAGTAGTTGCTGAAGATAAAGTAGTTGGTCATTCAGCTAGCATTATTAAGCATATTCTATGTGTCAAGTGCTGGGGGTGCAGAAAAAGGAAGATAGCGACCAATTGTCAAGTGTTCCCTGAAGGAGTGAGTTTAGACTGAAGGCAAAAGGCTTAAAAATCAAGGCTTAAAATTAGGGTCAGTTTTAGGCAAAATGTATAAAATGTTGAAATCAGTTTTCAGTACTCCTCTCTTAACCTTTTCTCTGTTTTTCTCCCCTTTTCAGCGTCACCTCTACTCTACCCAGTATTTGGTTTGGTTTTTTTTTACCCATTTTCTTAATGACTTTTTAAAATATTTCAGTCATTTCCTAGTATACCTCCCAATCCCCCAGGGACTCTCCCTCAAAACAAAGAAAAACAGTCAAGTAAAAACTCACTTCTAAAATAACTTGTCCTGTCAGTGAATACAGTATTCTGTACTCTTACCTCAGGTATCTCTCTACTGAAAGGGAGGAAATTTGTTTCATCATCTGTTCTCTGAAACCATGATTGTTCACTGCAATTAATCTGAACTCATTTGCCTCTGATTGAATGAGCTAATGAATGAATATAACACTAAATGAAAAAGCGTTTGTTAGGGGCCAAATAGGTGTCAGGTATTATGCTAGGCACTGGGAATACAGAGGTTAAAAAGAATGACAGAGTCCCTACCCTCAAGGAGCTTACAACTTGGGGAGAAAACATGCAAAGAAATACATACAAAGCAAGATATATATGGGATAAAAAGGAAATAAACAAAAAAGAGAAAGTAATGGAATTCAGAGGAGTTGAGAACATATTCTTGTAGAAGGTGGGATTTTTGATGGGACTTAAAGGAAGCCAGAGAGGTTAGTAGTCTGATCTGAAGAGAAAGAGCATTCCAGGCATGGAGAAGGCCAGAGAAAATGTCCATAGGGGAGAGATAGAATGTCTTGCTCAAGAAAAAGTCAGGAGGCCAGTGTCACTGGATTGAAAAGTACCTTTCTGGTTTAAGATGTAAACAGGCTGGAAAGATAGGAGGGGACTAGGGTATGAAGGGATCTGACTGTCAAAGAGAGCATATTTTATTTGCCCCTGGAGGCGATAGGAAACCACTGGAGTTAACTGAGTAGGGAGTGACAGGATCTGACCTCTCAGGCTTACAATCAAGGAGTCCTTCTGGATTCTTCACTATCTCATACCCCCTCAAGTCTCTCCCCACTTGATCCCACTCTCTATTTAGTGACTGAATGGAGGATGGATCAAGTGTGGAGAGACTTGAGGAAGGCAGATCCACCTGCACCAGAGTGGTAGAAGTATCAGAGGAGAGAAGAAGGCGTATTTGAGAGATGATGGAAAGGTAAAATTGGCAGGCCTTGGCATCAGCTTGGATATAGGGGTTCAAGACAGGATGACTCTGAGATTGTAAGCCTGAGAGACTGGGAGGATGGTGTTTACAGCCTTCTACAGTAAGGGATGGAGGCAGGGTAGGGGGAAGATAAGGGGAAAAAATGAGTTTTCTTTTGGACATATTGAGTTTCAGATGTCTACTGGACATCCAACTTGAGATGTTTGAAAAGTAGTTGCACATGTAAGATTGGACATCAGCACAGAGATAATTCCTTTTTCCTTTCCTCCCCTCCCTCCCCTCCCCTCTCCTCTCCTCTCTCCTCTCCTCTCCTTTCCTCTCCTCTCCTCTCCTCTCCTCTCCTCTCCTCTCCTCTCCTTTCTGTTCCTTCTTCCTATTTCTGACAAATAGCCAAAAGGATCAGGAAAGGCTTCATATAGAAAATGTTTCTTGAGCAGAATTTTGAAGGGAAACAATGGATATCATAAAGAGGTGAGGTTGGGAGTACATTCCAGGCAAAAGAAATAGCTGGTACAAAAGGAACATTGATGGAAAATGGAGAGTTGTTTGTGGAGAATAGGCAGGATACAGTCCAGTTTGACTGGACCATGACATGTGCAGAGAAAAGTAATGTATAATAAGGTTAGAAAAGTAGTTATTTAGAGAACAGATTGTAAAGGGATTTAAAAGCTAACCTGAGGTGTTTCTTTTTGAACTTAGGAGCAACAGGTAGCCATAACAGTTTATTGAGCAGGGAAGTAACTCCATCAGATCTGTTTTACAAAAAGCACTTTGGCAGTTGTGTAGAGGATGGATTGAATAGGAGACAGTAATTCATTCTGGAGATGGGAGGGGGGGGACCTAAATTAACTAAGGTGGTAGCCATGTGAGTAGAGAGAGAGATGCTGAGGAATTTGCCAACTGATTGGATATGGTGGGTGAGGAAGAGTGAAGAACGAAGGATAACACTGAAGGCACATTTTCATAGCCCTCAAGCATGGCCATTCTCTTGGATCTGCATTCTTTACTATGGATCACTTCAAACACATCCTCCCATGTTTCCCTGAATTCCTCATCATCACTGTTTCTTCCATGCCAAATGTTCTCATGCCGCCTTTTATGTCCTTTCAGGAGAAAAGCAGATCTGATTCAACAATAATTCTCAGTTTTTGCTTTGAATAATTTTGGCCATTTCACGTTCTGGTGTATCTGATTTTTTTTTCAAGAACAGTAGTGAGAAAAAGTCATAAGAGTATCTCTATAATAATAAGAATCTAGGCTGGGTGGCACTTAGGGATATCCATTCTGGAGGTCCAAAAGACTTTCCAGGTAAAACTCCTATCACACTACACAGGTGACTACATTCTCTGCCTTTTCCATGTAAACTTAATGTCTGCATAAAGATCACTAGCTTTAAGGGCAGTTAATTACAGTTCTCCACAAAACTTGCTTCTAAATGGTACATTAACATCGAGGACAACATTTTGCACTTATTGGGTGTTTAATTGGTATTTGTCGTCTGATTTTTAAAGCCAAATTCCAGATTTGTGCTAATTCTGGGTTTTTCTAGCATTTTTCCTAGACCAGATTTAAAATTGACTTGTTAAATCAAAAGGAACAGGGTTTTAGCATTCTGACACACTCCAGAATATTTTTAACCAATGATTCATGATTTTTCAATGAATCTCTCATATAAACTCATTAGACAATGTGATTGAATAAATAACTTAATGAGTAGAGCACAGAGTTGACTATTGGTGATTAGCTAGCATCAATATTTTAATAAAAAATGTTAAGTTCTTAACAGCTAGTTAAGATGACATTTATTAGACGTGGTAGGGAGAGAAAAACTTGGATAAATCAAAGCAGGGGAATATTACATATATATGCATATATGTAGAAATAAATACTTATATATGAATGTGTATGTATTTGTATATGTGTGTATATATATATTTGAATGGGAAGAAAATAGCAACAAGAGTGGCAGTGCTATCATTTTCTTCATTGGAAAACTAAGCTTCCTCTCTGTTTATCAGGAACAAGGTTTTAAAATAACATTTATTGATTAGATCTTATTTTTATTTATTTTGTGAAGGATAATCATATTCTTAGATGACATGGTGAGCTTCAGTTAAAATATAATTATAGAAACTAAGACAACTTCCTTGTAACTGAAGTTCAAGTGTGGAATTTAAATTCATTTGTAGAAATTCAAATATATCATCCATTTCTCACCCATCTACTTAAGATAAAATAATTTAATTCAAAGCAATAAATGAATAGACTTGACAATTGAAGTATAAATTCAATCCCAATTAATTTGAAGGAATTCAGACATAATGTTGTCAGGAGTCAGTTAAAGTCAGGAGAAATTAATTTAAAAGGCAAATAATTAAAATTGACAATTTAAATATTAATGGGATCCTAATCAATAAGAATACTAGATTTTTTACAACTGCTGATATTTTAAAGAACTCACATCTCAATCAATATAATAAAATATGACAATTCTACCCAAATTAATTGATTTATTCAGTGCCACACCAAACAGACTATCAAAGAATTATTTTATAGAGCCAGAAAAAATAATAATAAAATTCATCTGGAAGAACAAAAGGTCAAGAATGTTCAGGTTATCAGTGAAAAAAATGTAAAGGAAGGCAACCTAACAGTACCAGATTTCAAACTATATTACCAAGTAATAATCATGAAAACAATCTGGTACTAGCTAAGAAAAAGAGTGGTGGATCAGTGGAATAAATTAGGTACATAATAATAAATGACCACAGTAATCTAGTATTTGATAAACCCAAAGATACAAGCTTTTGGGGCAAGAACTCACCATTTGCTATAAATTGCTAAACACAACAACAACAACTGGAAAATAATTTGGCAGAAACTAAGCAGATGTCAACAACTAGGCAGAGGTCAACACAGCCTCATTTCTCAAATATATAGAGAATGGAGCCAAATTTATAAAAATAAGAATCATTCCCCAGTTGAAAAATGGTTAAAGAATATGACCAGGCAGTTTCCAGAAGAAGAAATCGAAACTATCAATAATCACAGAAAAAAATGCTCTAGATACCTATGGATTAGAGTAAGGTAAGTTAAAACAACTCTGAGGTAACACCTCACACCTATCAGGTTGGCTACCCTAACAGAAAATCGTGAAGGGAATGTGAGAAAATAGGGATGCTGTTGATGTTGTGAATTGGTCCAATCATTCTGGAAAATAATTTAGAACTTTGCCCAAAGGATATAAAATTTTGCATATCCTTTGACCACACACTAGCTCCACTAAGCCTCCCAAAGAGATAGAAAAAAAGGAAAAGGACTTATATGTACAAAACTATTTATAGGAACTTTTTTTGTGGTTACAAAGAATTGGAAATTGAGGAGATGCTCATCAGTTGGGGAATGACTGAACAAGTCGTGGCATATGATGGTGATGGAATACAATTTGCTATAAGAAAGATGATTTCAGTAAAACCCAGGAAGACTTTTTTGAACTGATGCAAAGTGAGGTGAGCAGAACCAGGAGAACATTGTACATAGTAAAAGGAATATTCTAACAGTGATTAACTGTGAAAGACTTAGCTGCTCAGAGCAAGACAATTATCTAAGACTATTCCAAAGGACCCATGAAAGAAATGCAATCCACCTCTAGAGAGGGAACTGATTGCTGACTGAAGCATACATTTTTATCTTCTTTGTGTTTCTTGCTTTTCATTTTTTTTGTGCATAACATGGCAAATATGGAAATATGTGTTAAAATTATGGGTGGAAATGTGGTATAATGCTTGCTTTATCCATGAGTTGGGGAGGGTTGGGAGGGAGAGAGAGAATTTGGAACTCAAAAATTAAAAAACATGTTAAAAGTATATAAATTAAAAAAATAAAGTGGCCACATGAAATGCACTAAATCAAACTGTCTTTGAAGTCCTAAAATCCGTGTTCTCTGCCTTCTCACTACTAGAATGTGAGCTATTGGAGAACAGGGGCTATTTTTCTTTTCTCTTTGTATCCCCCAGTTTTTAGCACAGTGTTTTATACATAGTAAACACTTAATGCTTTTTCATCCATCCATTTGTTCACTCATTCTGTCACTAATTTATCCATATGACTTTCTGACTTTAAGTTTACTTGGACCTCAGTTTTCTCATTTGTAAAATGAGCGACATCAGATTAGATGATCTTTATGGTTTTTCCACCTTTGTCTTTGATTTGTTATCTGCTATTCATATGGCATAATCTTTTCCATAGACATTGTTTATATATTTTTGCTTTATCTACTCCATTTTTGCTTAGAATGTCATTGGGGGCAGCTAGATGGCAGAGTGGATAGAGCACTGGACCTGGAGTCAGGAGGACTTGAGTTCAAATCCAGTCTCAGAAACTTCGCTCTGTGACCCTAGGCAAGTCACTTAACCCTCATTGCCTCTCCCTACACCCTCCCCCCACAAAAAGAACAAAAAAATGAAACAGCAGCTAAAGCTCATACTAATGACCAGTCTTGGGAAATGAATAATAAAATTTATCTTCCTTTAAAAAAAGAAATAATTCCATCTGCCCTCCTCTCAACCTATTTAAATCTTTCTTAAATTTCTCCTTACTTAAACCTAGCTCAAAATCATTTTCCTTTGTAAAGCCTTCTCTTCACATCCCAGCTCAGAGTAACTTTCCCCTCCTGAATAGTATTTATGGCCTGAAGCACAATTTGAATGCTAATTATGTACCTAGTAGGTACTTAAAGAATGCTGTTTAGATTAAATTGAATTATATTGTTAGTTATCTATTAGGTCATTTCTTTTATATAGCTTATCTTCCTAGATCTAATGCAAGCCCTGAAGAGCAAGGACTCTGTCTTTTATTTTGCTGGATACTTAAAAAAGCCTAGCACACAATCTTATACTTACTGGATTTGCAATAAATACTGAAGCTCCCTGAGGGAAGAGAACCTTTTGCTTTTGTCTTTTGCCAACACTTCTTAGAGGAGTGACACAGGTACTTAATATATGTTTGTTTGATTGAGTGATTTTTTTTTTTAATTTGTATTTTTATGGAGCACCAAAGTTTTGGAAGAATCAGTTTTGCTAAGGTAAAGAGAAACAGTGAAATACTTAATGGACAAAAATAGGTTGCAGCATATTTCCAGTGATTTCAAACTTGCATGAAGTTAAAGGATAAAATCCAAGAAATTTATGATCAGAAAAGGAGGTGGGTGAGCTATATAGTAAAAAATAAATGCACAAAAGATGACCCAGTATCCACAGAATGTGAATAAGGCCTCTGGGGTATTATTAGAGGGATCCTCATCTAGGAGAAATAAACAGGATGGGAAGACATAGTTGGATGGGTTGTGATCTTCATCAATGGAAAGAACACTCAAATCAATGAGATTATGGATCCTTTAAAACATTATGTTATCTTGCAGAATATTTGGATCCTATGGGATGTGGTTTAGAGATCTGAAATATGATGTGTTGGTAAAATAGTGTCTTAAATGAGTAAATAGCTTTTTCAAATCAGTTAAGTTACATAGGGAGAAAGGGAGGAAGGCATTCCAGGCAAGAAAGGTACATGAAACAAATTTGGGTGAGGAATATCTTCATGACCTAATGACAATATATGCTTTTAATACCTAATGATTTATATTTAGATAGGCAATCTATAGTGTACGTGTATCTATATTTCCTTTCATGAATACCTTTGTAAAAGTAAGTTGGTGTCAACTTCTTATTGTTTGGCAACACAATGGATAGGGGCTCACATGCAAAGGCAATAGAAACTCCATGCCTTCAGGGTTGCTCCTATTAATTAATAAATAACATTTATTAAGAACCTGTGATATGCCAGACACTATGCTAAGCACTGGGGATACAAAAAGAGGCAGAAAACAGCTTTTGGTTGCAAAGAGCTTACAATCAAGTGGAGGAGATAATATGCAAAGAAATATCTACAAAGCAAGCTAGTAAATAATGAATGATGGGAAGGCAGATTAGAATTAAGAAGCGTTGGGGAAGGCTTCCTGTAAAAGGCAGGATTTTAGTTGAGATTAAAGGAAGCCACAAGGATCAGTGGTCAAAATGGAGGGAGAACATTCCAGGCATGGGGCACCTGAATGAGAGAATGTCTGGATGGAGTATCTTGTTCATGGCCAAGAGGCCAGTGTTACTGAATGGAAGAGTACATACTCAAAGACAAGGAGTAAGGTGTGAGAAGACTGGAAAGGGAGGAGGGGACTGGGTTATGAAGGTCTTTGAATGTCAAATAGAAAATTTTTTATTTATTCATGGAGGCAATAAAAAGCTACTGGAGTTAATTGAGTAGGGATGGTGGTGACATCATCACACATGCATTTTACTAAAATCACTTTAGTGGCTGAATTGGAGTGGGGAGAGACTTGAGGCAGGCCTACTTGCCAGCAGGCTATTATAGAAATCAAAGCATGAGGTATTAAGGGCCTGCACTACAGTGATGGCAGTGTTAAAGGAGAGAAGGGGATATATTTGGGAGATGTTGTAAAGGTGAGATCAGCAGGCCTTGGCAACATCTTAGATATGGGGGTGGGGTGTGAGAGATAGTGAGGAGTCCAGGATGACTTCTAGGCTGTGAGCACAAGCAACTAGGAGGATGGTATTGCATTCTAATTGATAAGGTAGATAGGGGAGAGAGGTTAAGGGGGAAGATAGTGTTGTTTTGGACATATTGACTTTAAGATATCTACTGAATATCCAGGTCCAGATGTCTGACAGGCAATTGGAGATGTGAGATTGGAGGTCAGCAGAGACACTGGGACAGGGAAGGTAGATTTGAGAATCATCAGCATAAAGATGATAATTTAATGCACAGGATCTGATGAGATAATCAAATAAAGTATTATAAGGGAGAAGAGAAAAGGACTCAGGACAGAACCCCAAGGGACAGTTTGGGGACTGGGTTATAAAAGTCTTTGAATGCCAAATAGAAAATTTTGTATTTATTCTTGGAGGCAATAAAAAACTACTGTAATTAATTTGAATGGGGGGGGGGGGTGGTGACAAGCATTTGAGGAAAATCACTTTAGTGGCTGAATTGGAGTGGGGAGACTCCAATTCAGTGGGGATGTGATCTGGAGAAGAATCCAGAAAAAGAGAAAGAGAAGAAATGATCATTTCAGAGGTAGCAGAAAAAACAAGAGAGTGGTTTGCTCCCAACATTTTCAGCATTTCTACTTCAGCAAGCGCAGTTCTCTGTTGGACAAAATCAGGTCCAACTCAGTAGTTTCCATTGTCATTTCCTCTGTCTTTTCAAAGACACAATTATTGCTAAAATATTTCAGTGGATCTGTTCTCTCATCAATGTAGGTACTCCTTCAGCAATGCAGATCACAATCTTTCCATATCTTTTCATACTGTGCAATTTTCATCCATGCCAATTAATAAATCACTCAGAAATTTTCTCAATGTGATGGAGAGCTTCTTTAAAATCTTGTACCATTGATATATGCAATACTTAATTATTATTAAATATCACTCAAATAATTGCCATTTCTTATGGTCAAAGAACATGATCTAGAGGAGGATTCAGGAAAGGAAAAAGAAAGAGACTGGTCTTCTGGAACTAGAAGAAAATGGTATCCAGAAAACCTAGAGAGAAGAGCGTATTAAGGAGGAAAGAGTAATCAACAGTGTCAAATGGTGCAGAGAAGTCAAAGAAAATAAAGATTGGGAAAAGGTCATTAGTAACTCTGTGAGAGCAATTTTGATGAAGTGATGAGGTTGGAAGCCAAAATGTAAGGGATTAAGAAGAGAGTGAGAAGAGAGAAAGCAAAGACACCAATTGTAGACAGTCTTTTCAAGGAATTTCGCTACAAAGAGCAGAAGAGATATAGGATGATAGTGGGGATGGAAGGGTCAAGTGAGGAATTTTTCAGGTTGGGGAGACATGGCACATTTGGAGGCAATAGGGAATGAGAGTAGAGAAGGGAGTAGAGAGGAGAGAATGAAAGTAAGTAAAGGGTGGGGATGACAGAGAGGGCAATCTTTTGGAAGAAGCAGGATGGAATGGGGTCATTTAAGCAAATAGAGGGCCCTGGTAAGGAGAAAAGCCACTTTATCAAGTGAAACAGGGGTGAAGGAGAAGAAAGTGACTGCAGACACCTCAGATATAGGAGCTGAGGAAGAAGAGAGAAGAGGGAATTCATGGTGAATGACCTCAATTTTTTCTGTAAAATATGAGGCAAGGTTCTCAGATGAGAGGGTGGGGAGAAGGAAGCCATGAGAAATTTAAGGAGGAATTAAAAGGTTTGGAAGAGTCATTGTGGAGAGTGACTGTGGAGTCACTGTGGAGAGTCAGTTGATAAAGGAGGTACAATAGGTATTGCCTAGCAGCAGTGGGGTTATGTGACATAAAGTTGAAGTAAACCCAGTCAGAATAAGTGAATGTTTTTTTTCCTACCTTCATCAAGTGCTACATGTATAGGAGTGAAAGCAATGACTGATGGGAGCAATCCAAGTCTGAGGCATAGCTGAACATAATTGGTGATATGATAAGGGAGATAGAGATTTGATTGAGTAGGTCTGTGTAGAGTTATATTGGTTCACTGATGAGTCAAAGTAGGGAAAAGATGAGAGAATGGCTAGTGCAGGGGACATGTTCTGGGAGAGAAATAAGGGATCAAGGGACTGGGGGTCATAGTGCAGCTGAACAGAAGAATTATGTAAGGGAAGGCAGAGGGAGAAATGAAAAATCAATCAACTGCCTTGAGGGGACCCAAGTGTGAGTAGTGTGGCCAAGTGGTCAGTGAGAATAGAGGTTGGGAGAGTAGTATGCCCAGAAAAGATGCTATGGATTAGATTGATAGATAGATGGATAGATAGAAAGACAAACATATATATACATGTAACTTCCAGCATAACTTTGCTCCATGATAGGACCTGATTATTCAGGCTGTCTCCTGATCTGCTATCAGTTGATCCTATTACTGATTTCAATAAGCATTTCTTTAAGCACCTACTCATGGATGGGGAACCTGTGGTCTGTAGGCTGCATGTGGCTCTCTAGGTCCTCAAGTGCAGCCATTTGACTGAATCCACACTTCACAGAACAAAGCTTTGAAGCTGCAGATTCCCCACTCCTGTACTATACACAGGGTACTCTCCTAGGGATGTAAAGATAAAAAAGAAATAGTTTCCTCTCTTAAGGACTCTCACTGGAGGGAAATAGCACCTAAATTTATACCTAAATATGACACACATATAAAAATACATTTTTGGGGGGAGTTGGAGAACACTAAACAACAGGTGGGGGGCAGCTGGGAAAGAACTCCTGGAGGAGGTGGTGCTTGAGCTGAGTTTTTAAGGATTCTAAGAGATGAAAGTAAAGAGAAAGAACATTCTAGGCATGGGAGATGGTGCAACACCAATGTGATAACCACAGTAGTTGCTATGAATATTCATACGTATTCCCAGAGTTTGTTCATAAAATGTAGTAAACTCTCCTCCTCCAAGACAAAAACAATTAATTTGGAACGTTGCTATTAGGATATCAGAAGGCAAGGTTGAGTATGGTACTCATCACCAATCCAGGGAGCTTCCAACATTACAAGCAAATTTCCCTAGGCAAGTTCTTCCCTCTACCTACCTCTCCTTCTGCCTGCTTCTCTCTCTGCCCACACCTTTCCCTCCAAGCAATCCAATATATACTGTTTCCAATCAAAGACTCAGTACTTGATTGACTTAGTGCTGGGAAATTTGAAAATCAGCAATTAATTAGAAAAGTATGGGAATCCCTGTGGCTCAGAGAATGTTGGCTCTGTGTCAGGGCTCCATGTGAGATCTATTAATGGGTAGGGAAGATCTTATATCCCATTAACCTTACAGAAGGCCAATTCAAAGGCAAAGGTACAAAGGTGGGAGATAGTATCCTGTATGGAGAACATCAAATAGGACAATTTGATCCAAACATTGAGTGTATAGAGGCAGCCAAGAGAAATTATTCTGTAAAATTCCATTCTAGATAGATTGTGAAAGACTTTAAATGCCAAAGAAAAGCATTTATATTTATTAGGGAGGCCCTGAAGACTCCTGCTGTTGGGAAGGATCCTCCTTATGACCTCAACTACACTTTCATCTTTTTGACCTTTCTGTTAAATTTGACACTGCTGACCACTCTTTCTCAGATAATAAAAGACCCTGAGCAAGTCACTTAACCTTGTTTGCCTCAATTTCCTCATCTATAAAATGAGATGAAGAAGGAAATGACAAGCCACTCCTGTATCTTTGCCAAGAAAACCCCAAATGAACTCATGGGGCATCAGACACACCTGAAAAATGACTGAACAGCATTGCCTCTGGGGCACAAACTCTTAATCTGGATAAATCCATGAACATATTTATACATATGTACACATATCTATCTATCAGAGTCATACATATACATACATATATCTGTATACATATATGTATGTATATATATGTCTCTAACATAATCAGTTTCTTTTTTGATCGTATATATTTTATATATTTAAATATATTTATATATTTAAAAATATCACTCTGAGAAGGACATCAAAGGGGTCCCTGACACTGAAAAGGTTAAGAACCCTAGCTCTAGGATAAAACATAAACTCCTCTGACATTAAAGTCAGTCAATAAACATGCATTAAGTCTCTACTATGGGTAAGACACAATGCTAAACACTTGGGACATAATTAAGAAAAAGAAAGAACATCTTTGTTCTCAAAGAGCTTATAGTTTTATGGGGGCAGACAATATATAAAGGAAGCTGAAAAGTGTGTGGAGAGAGTGTACTGGCATTGACATGGGCATTCCTGGAGTCTAAAGCAAGCAAAGCAGCTGATGGAAAGTGACGTGAACTGGAAAGTCTTTAGGAGGAGTTTATTGCCTGGCCCTCCAGCCCTCCAGTCAGGGGAGAGGTAACTAAGGAGGATGAGCAGGTATCAATGATGGATCCATCTATAGGCTGATGGGATTTACTTATCCTGGGGAAGGCATGATGTTTCTGGGATAGAAACCAAGCAAAGATTGAATGACTGACTCTTAAAGCCCTCTATACGTTACTCTCATTCTTGCGTTCCATAGTAATTGTTTCTGTTTTACATCTGCAGTGTCTGGTGTACAGTATGTACTTGATAGATGCCTATAGGTATATTGGTAGTCAACAAAATCAGTGAACATTTATTGAGTACTTGGTATATGTAGAGAGAGGGCACAATTCTTGATACAAAGTAGTCACAAACATGGCCCCAGTTCCGAAATACCTTATAATCTAGCTAGGAAAATATGTAATATATATAAAACTGTAACTACTATATACCATGTACCATATTCTAAACTGGGTAGCTAGCTGGAGCTGCAGACTCCTTTGATGTCTTTCTCAGAATAATATTTTTAAATATATAAAACATATAGGATCAAAAAAGAAACTAATTATGTTAAAGCCATACATACAGACATATATATGTATGTAGTGTTGAACTTTGAGTCAGGAAGACCTGAGTTCAAATCCTGCCTCAGATACTAACTGTCTAACCCTAGATATGTCACAACCTCTGGTTTTCAATTTCCTTATCTGCAAGATGAAGAAAATAATAGCATCTACTTCACAACATCCTTGTGAGGCTCAAATGAGATAACATGTAAAGAGTTTTATAAACTTTAAAATGCTATACAAATGCTAGCATTATTAATGAGCAGTAGCTATAAAAGTTCAAAGAATGGTGAGGTCACTGCAGTCTGGGACCACTAGGAAAGAGTGATGGTGGAGGAGGTAGGACCAGAGTCGAGCCTTGAAAACCTGTTGAAAGGAGTTCATTTCAAAGGATATCATAACCAGTAACTATTAGGAGCTTCAAGATGAGCAGATGAAAAGCGTACTTTTATGTGAGTGCAAAGATCTTAACAGGAAGAAATGGGGTCTCCCTGTGTTAGTTTAGTTACCCAGAACCACAGCAGGAATTTTGTTTTCCTATCGTGCCAATTTAAGGGATTGTTCATGAGCAACTTTGGGGCAAAGGAGGGGTTAAAGTGCCTTTCTAGCTATTGACTGCCCATCCCTAATAATGCATGTTAGCAGAAGGCATACAAAGCCACAATTCAGCAGCAAGGTCTTGGTGATGTCATAAGCACTTATGACAGCAGGACAAATCCAAGATTGAATTACCTTCTTTGTACCCAGTAAAGGAGCAAGCCTTGCTGTGTATAACACTTTTGTGTAAGTTAAACAATGTTTTGTGGTTTTCACATGGGGCATAGGAAGATGGGAACTTGATCTGTGAACTTAGAAGATCATGAATCTGATACTGGTGGAGACAATTTCAAATCCCCTCCTCCCTGACAGTTCTGGTCTCCAAGATGTAATTCCCACATCAGATAAATTAATGCATGCAACCAAATTACTACACCCAATGTAAAACCATTATGCTGCACCATGAGTGGTCTTCTGGTACCTGGAAGTTTCCTTGAACAGGGTCTAGCATTTAATTACATCACTAATGACAGTGCATTCTAAGACCATAAAGTGTATCATCTAAATGGTAGCTATTCACTTCTTTTAATGCACTAAACATTTTATTACGGGAAATATGGGTTCCAGGCAAGGGTATTGAGTTGAAGTTATTTGTTTCAGGAATTTTTCCAATTGAATGTTCCAGTAGAAGGAATGAGACATGTAGGGTTTCTCAAGGCTTTGAATTTCCAAGTAAAAGATGCCAGGTTTGCAAAAGAGGCGGGCTTTATGGATTTAGGAGAATTGGCGACATTTCCCAAACATATGGGGGAAAGATGCTTACAGGAACAGATGGTTGGAAAAGTTTTTTTAAATATGTTTTTTTATTCTTTATAGCACCTTCATGAAACTTTTTTGTTAAGATGAGGATATTCGAAAACAGTAATTTCCCCAGTTTTGTGATTTTTTTCAGATGAATTCAATGTGTCTCTAAGAAATTCTAATTCTGTATCACCTCAATGAATTCACAAATTATACTAGAAAATGCTTCAGTCTTAGAATAACCTTTATAAAATTGATCAAAGTGAATTGGATTTCTGTTTTTGTCACTCATTCAGTGACAATTGAATCACTTCTTGGACATATGAGCTCTTTGATATGTTTTAAAATGCTTTCTGTATAATCAGTAGTGAAATGCAATATGATCTGGGGGAATGAACAAAAAACTCTAAAGGAAAACTTAACTGAATGATAGGGAGAATGGGCTTGGAATTGGCTATGAACATATCACAATACGTGGGAAAACAAACATTTTTTTCCTTGATTTGAGCACTTAAACTAAAAATGTTAACTACTGTTGTATTCACCTAAACTCTTCTATCCTGTATTTTGTTTTCTCTTGCTTTTTCATAGTAGTTGATTCAACAGTCTAACAAGTTTTAATAAGTTCCAACTATAAATGTATACACACACACACACACACACACGCACACATATAAGGCTAGGGGCTGGTGATGCAAAGATAAAAAATCTAACTGTCCTGCCCTTGAAGCTGTTAAAGTGGAGGGAAAGGAGCTGGTTGGAAACATATGCAAACAGTTAATTAAGTACACAATATCTATATACAAGGTAAGTTCAAAGTGATTTCAGGGAAGGACTCACATCTAGAGGGATACAGAAAGACCTCCTGACAAGAGTAATGAAACTGTATTTTAGGGGGCTTCCACATGGCCAATTACGTACAGCGATTTTGAAATCACAGTTTATAATTCTGCACAGTAGTCAATTTTCTCTAAGAAATTCCAAGTCTATTTTTCAAAAGCCTCACAAATCCTGTAACATTTCTTGGAGGTTGGAAGGATATTGTCATTTGTCTTTGTCATAATCTGGGGAAAATCAAAGCACATAAACTGCCTATCTCCAATTCCTTTTCAAGCCCTTCCCCACACAGGTGCCGAGCTGATATCTCTAAAATACAGACCTGTCTTTCCCTCAAAAATCATCAGCAACTCACAATTACTTGGTGATAAAATGTATGCTCCTCATCCTGGCATCTTAAGCCCTCTGATTCTCTTGTTACCATCTAACTTTCTGGTTTTTCCTTCCTATTACTTCCCTTAATTTCAGTCAAACAACTCAACGTTTACCTCCTGCAGAAGACAATTTCTAATCTCACTCACTACTAGCAATCTTTACCTCTTGAGATTATTTTTCATATTTCATATGCGCTTTATATTTACTTAACCATGTTATGTTGAATTCCCTCAGTAGAATATAATAAGAATAATGATAGAATAGTAGAATATAATAATACATAATGAGTATTTAATGAATGTTCAGTTGAATTGAATTTAATATCACACAGCAAGCAGCTAGATTTTGAAATCAGCAAGTCTTTTCATTTCTACACCCCTCTCTAGTAATTATCTATTATTCTAGGTTACCTGTGGCTTTCTAATAATTCATCATGATCATTTTTCTAATCATTTCTCCACAAAGGTATGATTGTGGCATTCAGTTTTATTGAACTGATCTACCTGAGCTTCTCTGAACAATGTTGTTGCCAATGTGAACAGAAGTAACCTGAAATTTTTCACCAAGCCCTCAGGATCTTATGTAGTATAAACAGAATGCATGGGTTGTTTATAATATTCTTTAGAACTCAGTGCCCAGAGGCCACTGATTCAAATCCAGTCTTCCTCGAATAGGTCACTAGCTGGGGAGAGCTGTTATAGCTTTACTGGTGTACAGTAGATTATGTAAAATGAGTTGGTGGTTTGAATGAAGAACATAGCTGACCAGCCTACAGCAGACAAAAACAATCCATATAATTTGTCCACTTGCTGGCAAGCTCAGCTGGGAGAGACGGATGTCTGAGTCGGCAGAGAGACTGAACCATCCTTTTCTGTGTCTACGCTTCCTCTGGGGCCAGCATGAGGAAGTTTGCCATGTTGTTGACTGTGATCTGCTTCTCTGCTCTGAGGAAATGAGGATGTTGGCCTCCCAGATGTCAATTTTTATAACAGCTAAATTCAATCAAAGATACTTTGCTAAGCAATTACTTAGCTTATAAAGATTTTTACAAGTAGCACTTTAGGCACATCTTGGATTTTGCAAAGCTGCATTGAGTTTGTGGTTTTTTTTGGCATATGAAGATGATGGGGTGGAGATGGCCAAAGGGAGAGGGAACTAATCAGCACTGTATCAGGCAAATGAGCTCCCAGAACAGCAAAGTAATGGTCACAATTTAGCAATCTGCACAAGAGGGCTTATTTATTATACTAGCTTTGTACTTTTGTTTGTGGATCATGGAACACTAGAGCTAGGAGAGCGCTTAGGGGACTAGATTGTGGTTCAACTTCTTTATTTTTATGGAGGAAGAAGTTGAAGTCCAGAGAGGTTAAAATACTTTTTTATAATCATTCAACTTGTGACTGAGCTGGATCAGAACCCAGGTCTCCTGACTGAAGTGCTGTTTCT
This sequence comes from Notamacropus eugenii, assembly GCF_028372415.1. Taxonomy (NCBI): domain Eukaryota; kingdom Metazoa; phylum Chordata; class Mammalia; order Diprotodontia; family Macropodidae; genus Notamacropus; species Notamacropus eugenii. Next base: position 584,528,799 of record NC_092872.1, read on the forward strand.
ACTACACAAATGGTACTTTGGGTTTCGGGTTAGACAACTGAAGAAACTGACACAGCAATTTTAGCGACTTTCTGCAGATTACAGCACTACAAAAACAAAAATACAGTCACAAAGTCCTCATAACTCATGTATGAATGTTTGATTGATGATAGACATCAGGTAAAATTGATTGGCTCATTTTTTATCTTTCTTCCCTTATAAATTAAGCTCAGAATTTGGTTTCCAAGAGGGTAGAGAACCATCTCTTAGTTTCTAGGTTAACATTTTTATGCCTACAATGACTTTAAAAGTAGTTCAAAGTATTCTCACATACATATTTATTGAACACCTACTATATTCAAATTACTGTTCAAGGCATTGAATGAGATGTAAAGAAAAAAATTACAAACCAATATACCAATACTCTATAGTTCTATGATTTCTTCAATTTGGGTTGTCCTTCCAATAATGCAGATTACAAGCCATCTATACCTTTCCATCCTCTGCAGTTCTAGTCTGTATCCTTTCATTGTTTGCCATAGGGGATCAACACATTATCTTGACATTTCAAGGAAACCAATGAGACATGTATTCTGTCCATTGATTATCCTTGTCCTTGCCATGCGGCTATCCACACAGGAAAAAAAAGAAATAGATGAATAATATTTATTGTCCAGTTTATGCTATGCACCAACCACAGAGCTTTATAATATGGACCAATCATAGATTTTGTTCACAAATATTCATGACTTGCATAGCTAATGTAAAGGAACACTGAGCTGGGTCTAGAATTTAATAGGAGGGTAAGGCTGTGCTGGATTAATACTCAAATGATCTGTGACCCCATCAATTTGAAGTTTCCCTCCAACAATGCCTGTTACAACCCATTCATACTTGCTCAGCTAAACTAACTTTTATTGATACCCTCCATAGGTTCACCACAGGGACTCTACTCTATTCAACGTATTTCATTCTTTCCTTGCTTTCTCCTTACTTCATGAAGGTATCAGAGGATCTTTCTGGTTGATCATCTCTAATACTTGCCACATGACCAGTCTATCCTTTTCCTCTCAAACAATTCCCTTAATAATGTCTTTTGCTCCCATTAATTTTTTTGATAAACAATCTAATTGTTTTCACCTGCAAGAGGTTTATGCCTGCCATGAATATCTACTTTGTCTCATGTGTAACACTAATTTTTAGTTCTTTAGAGACAGTTTCATTCCATGTTTCACTGTCATCTGCCAACTCCTATAGAATATTATTATTGAAATGATGGAGCTTTGATTTCATGGGAAGCCTAAGGTAAGTAAAGGAACTATCTCTTCCTCCTGTTTAACTCATACCCAACATACCCATTTGTACTGTGTAGCCCAGATAGACATATTGCTAGACAAGATTTGTAGGGAAAATATATTTTATTTTAACTGACAAGAAGAGACTTATTATTGATGATGAAGTTATTCCTGAGTCAATTATCTGTGAACAGTCAAATCATTGACTTGTAAGAAGTAATATTAGAATTATTAAAAAACAAGAAGAGAAAAGAATAACGAGAAAAGAATGTGAGGTACAACTGAAATAACAATTCTGAACTACTTAAACAACTAACTGAAAAATTAAACATGGAAAATAGACAACACAAATCATATTGACACCCACTATAATACTTTTATTCAGAAGTGTTATTATTATAAATTAATTACCCCAACAAGGAAAAAAAAGTGCCTTAGTCAGTCAATATCTGAATTACTTGTCAAACTGAAAGAAAAGGCTGACAAAGGCAAGAATGAGGTAGAATATAAACTCATAAGACTATATAAAGAAAGATGGTGGTATTTCATAAAATAGAGGGGAAACAGGTGTAGGGGAAAGTGAAACCAATTTAAAGAAAGCTTGGCTAGATATTCAACTAAGCAAAGTCATCCCAAGAATATTCAAGGACAAAAAGACAAAGCCAAAAAAGGAACATGAAAAACATTGCAAAACAATCATCACAGCTATTATTTTAGGGAGGACAGTGGAATCAATATTCTTGGATCTTAAAATCACAATCCTGGATTTGCTTATAAAGGAATAGAAATCAGCTTGGAGTGCCTTTGACAAACTGCAAAATCTTTCCTCAGCAGCAAAGTTTCAACTTTTTAACATTAATGTTTGTCCAATGATGTTGCGTTGCTGTGAATTGTGGAACATTCTAGTCTTCAAAGAACTAAAGGTGAGACCTACCCAAAGGAAAATGGAGAGTTGCATGATGGATATGAGCAGCTCACCAACACATTACAACAAGGAATTTCTCAGGAAAATTTATATAAATGAAGCTACAAGAGAAATGTATGATCCAAAAAGAAGTTTGGGATCATAGCAGACTAAGTATTGAGCATGAATCTGCATTGTTCAGCTCTTGTTAAAACAGAAAACGATATACTATAGCATGTAAACTGCACAGGAAGAGAGAAATTGAATCGTGGTTAGAAGTGTGTTTAAGCCTCTGTGTACAGTTCTGGATTTTCCAATTCAATAGGAACTTAAGGTGCTTTGAGGTGTGTCATCAAGTCAAGGAACTGGTCATGCATATCCTTAAATCTTACAAGGGTATGTCATTTCATTGTTGTGGGGACTTTCTCTACCAATATAGAATGTAACCATTCTATAAGTAATAGATGATTTTTGAGAATTGTAGTGACCAACTTGGTGATGAATCTTTCCAAATTTAGTCTGATTCTAAGAGAAGAGACAAAAAGTCTACCACTATGCCTGTACTTGACCTTTTTTGTAAATTGATAGAACCTTCTGGACATTGTCCTATGATGTCAGAGCATCCTGTTGCCAAGGCTACCTCCATGTCTCAAAAATACAACAAAAGGCAGAATGAAACATGAGAAAGGAAAATAGGTAATCAAACAGTTACTGAAATAAATGCACTATAACCATAAATATATTCCTTTGTTTCCATTTTATATATAATGACTTGAGATATATATACATATATATGTGTTTATGCACGCATATATATATATGTGTGTGGTGTACCTATGTGTATATACATATATGTATTGTGTGTATATATATGTATATGGAGAGAGAAAGAGACTTGGGATGTGTGTGTGTGTGTGTGTGTGTGTGTGTGTCTAAACTTGGTCTGAAATACATAGATCTGGGCAGTTTGAAAACTTTTGCCCAGTGGTAAACCGACCAAATTTTTTTTTTTTATTTTTCATTTTTAACACAGTTCATATCACATAAAACAATTCCAACTTTTGGTCAGATGATACTTCTTTTAAAGCATTTACAATATAGACCAAAACCGAATTTTTTTCAACATTAACCAACTGAGACACAAACAATAATTATGTATGCTAACTTCATAAGCCCTCGACCTAATTGTCTCCACACTATTACCAAGGATTAAAGGACCCTAACTTATTGTTGTTTGTCTAAAGTCCTAAACCTAATAGCTTAATTTTAGACTTAACCTCAGATGTTCCCCTACCAACAATTTGTAATTTGATAGACCTGGTATTAAGCTTACAAACCTTTTGACTATAGGAAATTGCCACTGAGAATAGGGACATTGCAGGGAAACAATATCTCCCCAACTTCATGTCAGTTCCAGGCAGGAATAGATTGTCAACTTGCATTCAGTCAGGCTTAAAGTCTGCCAGATGTCAGTGGGGAAATTGAGTCAAGAGAATCCTATCTCAGCCCAGGCTGAACAGTCACTATCCCTCCCTTCCCATGAGATCATCTTTTTCAATTGATACCAGCATCTCACAGGCTTACTGGCATCATGGATTGGAGGCTCAGATCGCCTTTCTTGCTATGCATACCTGGAGTTAGACTCAGAAGAAAGTCAGTTAATAGTCCCATAGCATCTTAAAATAGCAAGTTCCAATAGCCAGGTTTCAGATATGACTATAATTTCACATTGGCTAAGGAACATCTTTTGAGGTAAGTCTTAAGTGGCTTACATGCCTTTCTATGCATGTTCTAGTTCCTGATTAAATAACAATCACAAAATCAAATTTACCATTAAAACATTAACTTTTCCATCAGTGCCAAAATTTACCCAAAGTTACCTGCCTCCAGGAAATTTAGACTAAAATTCTTTTCCCCAAACTAAAGATGTCTCTTATTTAGTCTCAGGAATTAATTCAGTCAATTGTTTTAATACTAATTGCTTTTACATCACTTTGTAACATGTCCAGTTTTTCTCCCCATCTCTTACCCTAATACCTTGCATTCTGATTACCCATTACCTCAATGTACCCCCCGTTCGATCACATTCCACCCTTCCCTTATCCTCATCTTCTCTCTTTTCTTTCAGGGAAAGATAAATCTCTACACCCCATTACCTGTGTTTCTTATTTCCCGGTTATATGCAATATAATTCTCAACATTCGTTTCTAATACTTTGAATTCCAAATTCTCTCTCTCCCTACCCATCCTCACTGAGAAGGCAAGCAATTCAATACACACTAATGTGTTGTTTCGCAAAAGACTTCCATAATAATCATGTTGTGTAATACTAACTATATTGCCCTCTATCCTACTCTATCCCCTCTTATTTTTTTACTCCTTCATTTGACCTTGTCCCTTCCCAAAAGTGTTTATTTCTAGTTACTCCCTTCTCCCATTTGCCCTCCCTTCTATCATTCCCCTCACCCCACTTGTTGCCTCCTCCCCTACTTTCCTATAGTGTAAAATAGATTTTCATACCAAAATTAGTGAGCATGTTATTCCTTCCTTAAGCCATATATAGAGAGAGTAGCTTCACTTTTCCTCTCTCCCTTTTCTCCTCCATTGAACAAGATTTTTCTTATCTCTTTTATGGGTTATAGCCTGTCCCCTTCCATTTCTCCCTTCCTCCTCCTAGTATTTTCCTCCCTCAACCCTTAATTTTTATTTTACTTTTTTTTTTGTGGATATCATCTTTTCTGATTCAACACAGCCTATACTCTCTGTCTATGTGTATGTGTGTGTGTGTGTGTGTGTGTGTGTGTGTGTATGTACAATCCCTCCACCTATCCAAATACTGAGAAAAGTCTCAAGAGTTATAAATATTTTCTTTCAAGTAGCAATGTAAACAGTTCAGCTTTAGAAAGTCTTTTATGATTTCTCTTTCTTGTTTACCTTTTCAAGCTTCTCTTGATTCTTGTGTTTGAAAGTCAAATTTTCTATTCATTTCTGGTCTTTTCAACATGGATGCTTGAAAGTCCTCTATGTCATTGAATAACCATTTATTCCCTTGAAATATTATACTCAGTTTTGCTGGGTAGGTGATTCTTAGTTTTAATCCCAGTTCTTTTGACTTCTGGAATATCCTATTCTAAGTCCTTTGATCCCTTAATGTAGAAGCTGCCAGATCCTGTGTTATCCTGATTGTATTTCCACCATACTAGAATTGTTTCTTTCTAGCTGCTTACAGTATTTTCTCCTTGACCTGGGAACTCTGAAATTTGGACAAAATATTCCTAGGAATTTTTCTTTTTGGGTCTCTTGCAGGAGGTGATTCAGTGGATTCTTTCAATATTTATTTTTCCCTCTGGTTCTAGAATATCAGGACAGTTTTCCTTGATAATTTCATGAAAGATAATGTCTCGGCTCTTTTCTTTGATCATGGCTTTCAGGTAGTCCCATAATTTTTAAATTGTCTGTCCTGGATCTATTTTCCAGGTCAGTTGTTTTTCCAATGAGATGTTTTACATTATCTTCTATTTTTTCAAACTTTTGTTTTTGTTTTTTCACTGCTTGGTTCATGTCATAGTCATTCACTTCCCTGAACTCAGTTCTCTCTTTCAAAGAACTATTTTGTTCAGTGAGCTTTTGAACTTTCTCCTCCATTTGGCTAATTCTGCTTTTTAAAGCCTCCTTCTCCTCATTGGCTTTTTGGACCTCTTTTTCCAATTGAGTTAGCCTCTTTTTAAAGGTGTTATTTTCCTCAGCATTTTTTGGTTCTCCTTTAGCAAGCTGCTAACTTGCTTTTCAAACTCTTCTATTGCCTGAGCCCAGTTTAAGTTCCCTTTGGAAGCCCTGGAGGCAGGGGCCTTGACTTCCTGTGACAGTATACTTAGTTCTTCCTCATCTGAAAGGATGGGAGGAGACACCTGTTCACCAAGAAAGTAACCTTCTATGGTCTTATTTTTTTTTCCCTTTTTGGGCATTTTCCCAGCCAGTTACTTGAGTTCTGAATCCTTTGTCAAGAGGATGGTCCTATTGTCCTTCTTCTCCCCAGTGCCATGTTCAGGGCTGAGATTTGACTCAGCTGCTTGATTTTTCGGGGCTTTGGGTGGGTGCAGGGCCATCACTCAGGCCTGAGATTTAGATCAGCTGCTCCCTACCACCAGAGGCTTTAAACTGAGCTGCTTCGGCAATGGAACCAGATTGTTTTCCAGCTACCGTAGCTGCCTGCAATCTGTTGCTGGGGCCTCTGCTGTGGGCTGGGGCTATTGCTGGAGGAACCCCATTCCCTCTAGCCCAGCTGGGAAAGTCCTCCCACACTGACCTTTGGAGCTTTCTTTGTCACTTGTAGGTTGAGGGATTTGGGATCCTCCCTGCTGGGAATTCTGCCCTGAAGGTCTGTTCAGGTCCTGTTCCTCCCAGTGCCACATGGCCATGGCTGGGCTCCCCTCCACTCAGTGGTTGCATGAGATAGACATTTCCTGTCGGCCTTCCAGGTTACCTTTGGCTGGAAACCTCTTTTGCTCTGTTGTTCCGTGGCTTCTGCTACTCTAGAATTTGTTGAGAGTCATTTTTTACAGGGATTTTGTGGGCTGTTGGGGAAGTGCTAGAGTATATGCTTCTTTCTACTCTGCCATCTTCAAACTGACCAAATTTTTAAGGCCAAAATTGCATTTCATCTACTTACCAATGTACATTTTAGTTCTAAAGTGTTTTACTTAAAACAAGTTTGATTTTTGAGTGATATTGATACTTATTTTTAAGTGAATCACCTTGGCAGTTTATATCTACATCAATATTTTAAGAAGTATTGGAGAGAATGGTCCAGTTCACACAAATTGGTATTGAAGAAAAATTATTACTTTTACTCTACAAAAATCCTCCATATATTAACCCAATTGACCATGTACTTTTTCAGAATCATTGCAACCTATTGCATAAAATATCTATTACTGTTTTTTGGAACACTTAAAATGCATATTATTAACTCAAGACTATTATCAGGCGCCAGTGTAGCACTTTGTACTGCCTCATCAAAATTTTTTTATGTACTCAAAAATGTTACTTGCTTTCAGCTAAATACCAGAAGCTTGTGGACATGCCAACTGGAAAATATTAGCATTTTTTAGTTACCACAAAAAAAAAAAATAAACAAATCTATGAAATGTTTCAGGCCTCCCCAAAGGTTTTGATATTTACTGGACAAAGCATGATGGGAACTTCCCAAGTTCTAGCAAGTCTATTTATAGCATATTAAGTAGTTGTATGACTAGGAAAGTGTTCAGTATTGTGTAGTGGATAGAATGCTTGGCTTGGAGTCAGGAAGAACAGGATTTGAATCCTGGTACACATATGCTGGAACCCTGGGTAAGTCTCTTAACTTCCCTGAACCTCAGTTTCCCCATCTGTAAAATGACAGTTTGGAACTCAATTAAACCTAGGGTCCCTTTTAATTCTAAATCTATGATCTTATGAATGAAGGTATGCCTGCCTAAACAAGCCATTTTCATGGCTGAATACAGTTAGATGAGAGAAATTACAGAATTCTGTTTTTACAAGATTGTGGATAATAATTTTGATGTTATGGAGAGGTGCATGGTGGGTATGATTAGGTGACAACACAATTTAATATAATATAATAACCAATGTAATAAATATATAGTAATATTAGTGATTAGTAAAAAAAATAGTAGTAATGACAAATGTAACCAATAATGTATTTCAAAGAAGGACAATAATAAAAGATGTTATCAAGGAAAGGTATAACAGGAAGAGAAGAGAAGTTAGTCATGTGGTAAGAATGAGAGAATAATGGGTTGATAGCCATAGTGCTTCACAGTTCCTCTCATAGTGTGAGGAAAAGTATACCCCCTGTAGCAGACTCAGGAGGATGTAGGCAAGAGTCATACAGGATGAACAAACATGGGATGGATTATGATTTGTGTCCTTGTATAGAACTTCCAAATAAATGAGATTACAATCCCATCTAAGTATTTCAGTGTCATGTACACATGGCCTTTGTATCTGAATTTTAAGAATAATAAATGAAAATAATATACATATCCATACACTGAATCTTATTACAATAAACTCCATTATACTAGAGCTCTCTTGTGTCAAATATTATATGATTAGGTCTTATAGCTCTTCCTTATATTGACATTCTGTGCATGTATATCACATAGGGAGATATTACGTTCAACCCAAATAGTATTGATTGAGTACCTGCAATATGCTTCTATATATCCATGCATCCTGCCAAAATATATGATAGCTTTACTGTTGTGACATTGATCTTTATGAGCCAAGGGCACCTGGCTAAAAAACAAAACAAACAAACAGAAAAATCTACTAAATACAATTACCATGTCTCAGTTGATGGGAAGATGTCATGAAAAATCATTAAGAAAAAAATATAAAATGTAGCGTCATTACTCACTGAAAAATTGAAATGATCTAGTTGATAGTTCTACATAATGAAAATCAAAGCATTATTTAATGCTAAGCAATGCCTATTCAAATAGTCTTCTGAACATTATCTTACAACCACAGCACAATGGAATGAGTCCTAGATATGGAATCAGAAGCCTTGGATTCAAATGCGAGCTCTGTTACTAACACTTTTATTAACATGAGCAAGTTACTTGACTTCCCTGTCTCAATTTCCTCATCTGTAAAATGAAGGGACTGGACTAACTAGCCCTAAATTTCCCTAAGGCTTTGACATTTTTTAAGTCAACACATTTTTAAACTATTCTATAGCTTTATTTGTATTCCTCTTCTGTCTCATAATCATCAGTGTTTGAATATATATGTTCACATACACACTCATACACACACCATACACATACACTATGAATAGTATAAAACTATATTTGTATACATCACAGGAGTAGATATATCAAACTGTGAGCATTCTCAGGACCCAACCCCTCAATGAAAGGGCCCCTTCTAGAGCTATCATGTATAATACCATGTTATATTATATCACATGTGTAATATACTTATTAGATAAACTATATATGATAAATACCATTATACAAACTTACCCACAAGATACATCCATCATTTATGAAGAATCCCTCCTTTCAACTGTTCAATCCATTTGATTTTGCTCAAGAACTTCACTTCAAACTGCCTTTGCTTGTTCATCACATGATTTCTGCCTACCATTGACTATATTTGAATAAATACTCAGCATGTACCTTGTTTGCTTTACAAACAAACCTCTATTTGACGCATTGGAGAAAGTCCTAAAGGACTCAGGGCCAGACTCTTAGTCCTGGACTTCCCACTAGCTGTCTGAGGAACTGAATAAGTCACATAACTCTCTAGGACTCCAGTTATTCATCTTTGAAATTGATTTCTATAGTAATTTAAGCTTAATGAAACATTTCACATACACTGTCTCATTTGATCCTCCTAACATCCCCAAGGTAGGAGCTATTGGTGACCTTATTTTAAAAATGAATAAACTGAGGGTTAGAGAAGTCAAAGGACTTACCTACAGTTACACAGATAAATGTCAGAGGTAGGATCTGAATCCAGATCTTCCTGATTGCAAATCTTTTGCTCTATTTTAGGCATGAACCTCACTGCCTCAAACTAAGGGATGATTCCAGATGATCTCTGAGGTCTCTTTGAGGTATAAAAATCTTTTTGTGGTTTCTTAAAATACATTTTCTAGAGATATACTGAATCATAAAAGTGGAGATCATGTATAATTATACTTAGGATTTCTGTAGGACCATCCCTTTAAGAACACAATACAACTCTTCACAATATTTCATGAGATTCTTGATTATTTCATATTTGTGATTCCCTCTATCAAGGCAGAGCAACAACTGTTGTTGTTATTGTCATTGTTTCAGTCTTGTCTGACCCTCCATGACCCCATTTGGGGTTCTTTTGGCAAAGATACTGGAGTGGTTTTCCATTTCCTTCTTTGGCTCATTTTATAGATGAGAAGACTGAGGCAAATAGGGTTAAGTGATTTGCCCAGTCACCCAGCTAATAAGTATGTAAGGCCAGATTTGAAGTCAGGTCTTTCAGACGCCAGGGTCAACACTGTATCCATTGCAGTGCCTAGCCACTCCTAGATCAATAACTGTTCTCTACTTATTTTTCTTAGAGAGTTTTCTGGGGTACTGAAAGATTATGTGACCTGTTAATTATCATATGGCCTGTATACATCAGAGATGGGTTTGAACACAGGTCTTCCTTATTCTGAGGCCAGCTTTTCATTCTCTATGGCACCCTGTGTAATTACTTAAATTAACCAAATGCTACCCTTCCCAGTCTTATTACACAATCCACACATTCTACAGAGCAGCAAGGCAGGCCTAGTTAGTTTTCTTTTCACTCAATGCTCATATCCCCTCTTATGCCTTTTCACGGTTCTGTCTTATTCCTAGAATTCACTCCCTTCTTGCCTCCACCTCTTAGAACTTCTGCCTTCTTTCAAGGCCCAGCCCAAGAACAACATTTTATATAATGTCTTCTTACCTAACCCTCCCAGATGCTGTTTGCAGAGCTCATCTCAGAAGGTTTCAACCTATCAATAAATAGCAGTCTACTTTAGTGTAGGTTGCAGAAATCAGGGCAATAAGCTAGGTGTGGGCTGCTAGTGTTATGTAACATTTCAACTTGTATCTAGTCTATACTATTGTCAAATGTGAGAATCTGATCAGGATATTTTGGATTTTTTCCCCTTCTTTTTTTCCTTTTTCTTTGTTGTTTTGTTTCCATCTGGAGTGATCTACCTCAGTGACACAGAAACACAACTGAGAATACTCACTATAGATTTTTTTTTAACAATTCTGAATTTGGAGCTGAATATCATTTCAGTCTTGGGCAGGGTATGGGGATTATTTTCTTCCTTTCATTTCTTTTTAGATTCTCATTTCAAAAAATATCTTGTTTATTCTATGGAACTGTTTCTAGTCTAGTTTTTTCATATTTATGAACAAAAATATTCATTTTTTATTTTCCATGATAATGTTCTTTATTGAGTGTTAACTCTATCTCATGTGATTAGAAATGCAATGTGCTTTGTGACTTTTAATTCATTAAGCTATATGCTTTTTTTAATTCATTAAGCTATATGCTTTTTTAAATTCATTAAGCTATATGCTTTTTTTAATACTACATGTCTATACACTAAAGCATAGCTTATATCATGCTGTAATTGTTATTTACAATAACATGATTTTGTAATGGTTCTTTATACTAGTATTACATAATAACCCTATTTGCATACTGTTTCATTGTTTTATTACTGTCTGTTCTTTCTTGTTTGGCTGTTCATTTTAATAATAAGGATTTACTAAGTAAAATTTTAACTAAATTTAGACAAAACGGAGAGCTATATTTTGGGAAAGTTTTATGGGGCAAGGTGATATGATGTTTCTATTTTCAAAGAAGTCCTTCAATTTATAGGAAGTATGTGAGTATAAAGACAGGATCATGGTCTTGGCATATAGTATGGAATGTTGATCTAAATCTGATTTCTAACAAGACATTTACTAGGCTTCCCAGCATTTTTGTCTAATAGTGAGGGGGCTTTTTGTAGGTGCATTCTTGTGTGATAATATTTTTCATTTAATTTTATCATGTTTTTCAGTTAACAAGACTTTATTGTCTCCCCACCACATAGTGAATCCTTATCCCAGTCAAGCACTGAGATCATGGATCTATCAAAGAATCTAAGTAAGTCCCCTAATAATGTTAGATTGTCAACAAAAAAGATAAAGTCCATCAACAATCTTCTTGAATTTCTCCATTACACTTTGAGAGTAGTACCTTGAATTATCTGAGTTTCTGGATCCATAAGTATCAAAATCATCTTAGGAACTAACTCTAGACCTGTCCATTCCCAGATACAAAACTATCCGGATATCCAAGATGAGAAGAACTAGAAAAGATGGTGTTTGCTTACTTCTCTCATGGTAAACCCACCCAGAATTGTTTGAAACATTAACCAACTACATTTAAGATGGAGGTTACATGAGCTTTAGTTAATCCTTATCACTGTTTAATCATTGAAATTTGAAGCTTTCCTTAATATTTTTCTCTATGTTCAGGCATCATATGCTTTGCTCAGTCCTTACCTCTCTTGTCAGATGAACTTACTTCCTGCTTTACCAAGAAAAATCAGAACTGCCTAGAGTGAGTGACTTCATTTCCCTTACACCTAACCCCATAACCTCTATTCATCTTCCCTTGTCCTTCCTTTTATTTTTCTCCACACCCCAAGAAAAATGAACTCTTCTCGTCAAGTTGACCCTGCTACTGGTGTTCTTGATTCAGTGGTTCCCCTCCCCCTCTCCCTTTCCAGGAGTTTATCTCATCAATCCTTTCCTCTTTCTCTTTCATCTTCAATCCCTTCCTTCCTCCTGACTCCTTTCCTGCTACTAACATATAGGTTCAAGTTTCCCCCATCCTTAAAGAACTTTCACTTGACCCTGTCATTCACTCAAGTCATAATCCTATATCTCCCTTTCCCCTTCAGTTCACTGACAAGCTCCTGGAGAGAGTTGCCTTTCACTGGCTCCACTTCCTTACCACCCACTCATTTCTCAACCTTTTACAATCAGGCTTCAGCCTGAACCACTCAACTGGAACAGCCCTCGATGTTTACCAACAACCTTAACTGATAAGTCCAATGGCCTTTTGTTAATGATCATATCCCTTGAATTTAGTATAGCTCTTAATACTGCCAACCACCTCTTCCTCCTTCAGATTCCATAACACTACTCTCTTGGTTTTGCTCTTGTTTTTCTGATTTTTCCTTTTTACTCACTTTTGCTGGTTTGTAATTTATATGTTACTCTCTAAGCAAACATGACCCTATTTTTTCCTCATTTAACATTGGCTATATCATGAGCTCCCATGACTTCCATCATCATCTTCACACACACACACACACACACACACACACACACACACACACACACACATATATATTATTTGTGCATATATATGTATATGTGTATATATATGTATATACATAATTATCACCTGATATATATCATCTTACATATATCATTACATACCATCACAATTAGATATATAAATATCATTAATGTATGTGTATATATATTTTTCCTTGCATGCAATAAGTACACAGTAAATTTTTGAATAATTTAATATATATGAATTCTATGAAAAATTCTATTAAAATTCCTGTTCTTTATGGACTCAAATAGGAATCAGGACCAAAAAAAGGGGGACAGAAACAACATTTAAAGATTAACCTTAATATTAGGTCCTGCTCTTTATCAGCTATAGAGTAATTGAACAAAAGGAAGAAAGAAAGAAAACAAAAATAAAATCCAATCTTTTTTCTGCAATCTAGTCTGAGTCAATGTTATTTTAATCTACAGTGTCCCAATGGACAGAGATCATTGACTATTACATAAATTTAGCATCTTGCAAAACGCACTATTGAATAGAGATGGGTCTAATAAATATTGCTGATGAGGTGATAGTGCCTAGTCTTTCATGTAATATTCATGGTATATGTAATGATGATGTGTGTGTATATGTATGTATGTGTTCAGCATTGGTGGTTTTTCTCTTCTCCATTCCATGGCTATGTTTATGGGATGCCAAAACATCAAAGTGAAGCATGAAAAGATAAATTGGTCCACTAAATGTTTTCAGCATCTAGATCTTTAGGATGCACATTTATATAACTTTGTGTTTTTATTGGGATCCCTTAGCTTAATATAGACACAAAGATAATTTTCCTTGTCTCTTTTTCACTGTCCTAAAAATGGCAAAGATTGAAGGAAGGAAAAGGGCAGGAGAGAGGCCACTTCTCCCTCCCCCAACCCTAATTCAACCTTTTCTTTGTTGCTGAAGCTGTGTGTCAATGACATTTGCCTGAATGACTCTGTGAAGATGTAATGAACCAGGACTGGGTCTGAACCAATAACTAACACACCAAGATTCGAAGTTAATCCATAAAGCATAACCGAGCTGTGTACTGCCAAGCATCTTGGGGAAGGTGAAAGATGGTGCTTCTACTTAAACAGTTCATTTTATTTATTATATGAGCTGCTGAATAACATGGCACTGACCTTGTGCCCTTAAAGGCTATGTTTCAAATAGACTAGAGATTTTTTCTTTCTTTTTTTTAAACTTACTTGAAAAATCTCAGCCCAGATGCAGCATCTGGTATTCAGTGATATCCTGCTGTTCTTATCCAATTTTCCAGCTGGAGGAATGAGGCAGAAGGAGGTCAAGTGACTTGCCTAAAGGTCACTTAACAGTTCAGCTGGGATTAGAACTCAGAATCTTCCTTCCTTTCCCATCCTTTGCTCACTGGACCACAAAACCCCCTTGATCCTATCTTCTCAAGCTTGCCTGAGTAGGAAGCAAATGCTCAGCATGAGAAAAGACAAGTAAATCCCATAGAAAATCTGGCAACCTTGACTTGCCTAGTCTTACTCTGAAATTTAAAAACAAATTTCTACTGGGATTGCTATGAAATGTGACTATGTGGTCATATTACAGTTTGATTCTTAAATAAACATGTAAGAAATTAAGCTACCCAAATGAGTGGTGCTGTTCACAATAGCCCCCTTGGGAGGCTACGAAACACTCTAATTCAATTCAATCTTATTTAATTCAATACAACAAGTGGGAACTGAGCTGGGCAATGACAATACAGACACAAAACTCAATGCATACCTGCCTATGAGGAGTTCACGTGTGATTGAAGAAAGGCTGCAAAATTTAAACAAAGCAAATACAAATTAATTTTAGAGAAAAGAGCACCAACCACCTGGGATGTGTGGAGGACTGGAGATCAAGAAAGATCTCAGGTAGGAAGAGACAACTAAGTTAGGTTTTGAAGAGAGCTTAAAATTCTAAGAGGTAGAGGATTCTACACTTGGAGGATGGTCTGAGGAAAGGAAAAGAGAGGCAGGAAATGGAATGTGATGTCCTGGAAATAGCCTAGGGTGTAACCTACAGCCAGTGGGGAGAAGGCTGAGAAATCAGTCTTAAGAAGGAGGTTGGACCTACTTGTCTGAGGGCTTGCAGTGTCACTTGGAGGACTATCTTTTGTTCGACAGGGCTGTTCACTACCTACTTTGTGATTTTAGGCATGTCACTCAAACCTTTTTTGCCTCAGTTTCCTCATCTATAAAATGAAGAAATTAGACTAGATGATCTATAAGTTGCCTTTTGCTCCTAAGCCTAGGATCCCATGACCTTTGTTCCAAAATGAGTTAACTCTACTGCAATGAGATTGATTTGCAGTGACATGCGATCCTTTTAAAATCCATACAAGAAAAACATTCTCATTATGGGGGGGAAGTCCATGACCAGGTTGTGAAGGGCTTTGAATGCTAGGCTGAGGAATTTATAATTTAGATGAGAAGCAGTAGGAAGCCACAGAAATTTCTTGAGTAGGGGAGTAACGTAGTCAAACTCTTGGTGTTCCTCATCAGGCCAGAACTACATATTTATTGGATGAATTAGATTCTATTTCCCCCAAGTATTTATTAATCTAGCCCCTAGGGTATAGCTTGGGCTGGGGAAGGCCTACACGTGAGATTATTGAGGGAGTCAGTTAGTTAATAAGAATGTATTAAACGCTTATTATGTATCAGATACTGTACTAAGCACTGGATATATAAAGAAAGACAAAAAACCAGTTCCTAGGGGAGAATGAATTAGAGAAGAAAAGGGCCTTTACCTGGAAGGGAAGGGTTTAGGTTTTTTCATGGAGGGAGATAGAAAATATTGAAGAAAAAGTAAGGAAGAACATAGGTACTAAAAAAAAAAAGTTCCAGTCATCTTTGGGTTTACATTTCAGTGTATGTATCAATTCTATATTTACTGATACACACACACGCGCACACACACACACACACACACACACACACATGCACACACACACACTCACGCATAATATAACTCTCCTTCAAGACAAGGCCCAAGGGTTTGCTATTACCTCTTGGGTGATATTATTTTTTTTTCTGTGTGGCATTTAAAACTATTAAAACCCCGGCTCCAACCTGCTTTTTATGGGTTTATCAATCCCTTTCACAGGGTCTTGGAATCAGGAAGACCAGAGTTCCAATCTTGCCTCAGACACTTACTAGCTCTAAGTTACCCTGCACAAATCAGTTAACCTCAATTTGCCTCAGTTTCCTCATCTGGGGATGAGGATGATAAACGGCTCCTGCCTCCCAGGATTGTGGTAAGGATCAAATGAGATAGTATTTGTAAAGCACTTAGCACAGTGCCTGCCACATTGTAGGTGCTTAAAAATATTAATTATCGTTCTCACACTCTTTGGTCTGGCCAAACAGGTCTTGTTTCTTGTCTCATTCTGTCTCCCATTTCTGTTCTTTTGCAGGACAATTCTCTATGCTTGGAATAAACTTCTCTCCACCCCCCCCCCCCCACCCCCCGATTCCTTCAAAGCTCAACTCAAGTTGATTCTCTCCAATTCTGTCAATACTATTGCTTACCCAATGTGAAATTACCTTATTTTTACCTTGTATATATTTGGCATCAACATATATTTATGTGTATACAGGTTGTTTCCCCCAACAGAATGCAAGGTTGTTGCAGGCAGGTACTATTTCAGTGTTTTGTTTTTGTTTTTTCCTGCAGCCTCATTATATAGCACAGTGTTTGATACCTATTGGAATTTTAATACATGATTATGGATTATTTATACACTTGTACTTATACATACTCACACACATGAACACATATGTATGTATATGTCTCTATATACATGTACATATAATACATATATGAACTAATACACATTCAGCATTCTTTCCATCTTACATCAAACTAACAAGCATTTATTAAGAGTTTACAAAGTCGCAGGCATTGAGCTAAGCTTTAAGGATATAAAGAAAGGAATCAAAAGAAAAATAAAGTCCCCATCCTCAATTAATGGGGAGGCAATATGCAAAGAACTATGTGCAAACAAGATATTTATACAGGATAAATTGGTGATCATCAACAGAGGGAAGACGCTAACATTAAGCGAGATCAGGAAAGGCTTCTTGCAAGAGGTAAGATTTTCCTTCTATTGATGTCTAGTCTGTGACCTATTTTGTGTAAGAGTTAGGATGCTTGGTCTGGTGGGTTAGGACTCAATCAACAAGAAAGATCTTCTTTCACTTACCTGGTGTGAGGTGTTTTATTTGGAGACCAGATGAGAAGATAAAGAGGAAAAGGGGAGGAAGAGGGTAGAGAATCTCCCTTCAAATTTCCAGTCCAGTCCCTAAAACATCAAACCATTGACTGAGGGTTCAAGGTCTCAGGCCATATCTTTTCCCCTGCTTTTAAGACTTTATGGAACAGATTGCATTCCTTCACACTTCCCCCAACCCCAAACAATCTCAGCTTTATTCCCCTTTGTCACTACATGTGGGTGGGAAAGGAGGTGTTCTTCCTTCTTCTACCTTATTTAATGCCAAGTTAATTAATCAGAGACTACATTTGCCACTTCTAGATACTCTCTCCTCCCTTGATTTTCTACATACCACACCCTACTTTCCCAACCTTATCGTATACTACTCCCTTCCCAGTACTCTGGTCAAACTGGCTTATTTACCCTCTACCCCCATTTCAACTTTCCTGCTTTTCAGCTTTGATCTCACTGTTCCTATGCCTGTAGATATATTGGTGGCTTAGTGGATAGAACACTGGTCTTGGAATCCTGAATACCTGAGTTAAGATCTTGCCTCAGACATTTAGCATATGTGGGACCACGGTTGTCACAAAACTTTTCTGGGTCTGTTTCCTTATCAGTAAAATGATGGAACTCATTTCTAGGTCTACAACCTCTGGAGCTGATGATCTTATAAGCTTGTTCTACCACTCTTCTTATCCCATTAAATGTCTACCCAACTTTCATCCCAAAGGTTATTTCCTCCATGAAGTCTTCCTTCTTTTAAACCTTTAGCACTAATGACCTTTTGCCACCTCACACTTTATATTTTTGTTCAAAGCCTATATACTTATGCATTATTTTGTATTATAATAATTTGTCCTTGCAACAAAAATATTATCAATATTCTTCTGGTGATGTTATATGGCTTTGTGTTTTTAAAGCACAATGTTCTCTGAAGAATTAAATTTGAGGGCAATGAAAATGCACAGATAGTAGATAGGAATAGGATGAAATATATTACCAGAAAGGAATTTAGTAGCAGAAACAATGTAAAATGCATATAAAAATAATTTTCAAAAGTATCTATTATGTGCCAGGTGCTGGGCTGTCCTTTACAAATATCTCATTTATCCTCATAACAAACCTAGTTAGTATGTGCTATTGTTATTTTCATTTTACAGGTGAGAAACCAAAGCAGACAGAGTATGACATGTCCAGAGTCACATAGGTTAGTAAGTGTCTGAGGCTAGATTTAAATTCAGTTCCTCTTGCCTCTAAATTCATTGCTCTGTTTACCATAAAACCTACCTAAATAAATGTATAATGGAAAAAGAAAATGGGCGTGTCATATGTCAAGACTGAGGGATAATTTATGGATAACTCCAGTATTCCACTAGTAGCCTTGGAGGCAATTAGGTGACTTAATAGTACACTGGGCCTAGAGTCAAGAAGACCTAACTTCAAATCTGTCCTCAGATACTCACTAGCTGTGCGACCCTGGGTAAATCATTTATCCTCTTTTTGCCTTAATCCACTGAAGAAGGAAATGGCAAAACACTCCAGTATCTTTGTCAAGAAAACCACATGGACAATATTGGCATACTTTTTATTATCCATGAGGTCACAAAAAGTTAGACACAACAAGTAACCTAACAATGTTAGGAGAAAGGAAGACATCAGGCATGTTGGGTAGACCCCCTGTGCAGTGCTTATGGGAGGATATGAACAGGAGTTTTTCATGATGGGTTTACACGTGGATATATAGCGTTCTGTGTCACTGAAGAGAATGGTCACATTAGCAAGATCACAGATCCATTATAGAACTAGAGTAGAAAGGTTTAAATTATTTGTGATTCATGGAGTAGTAAATAAAATAGTGGACTCAGAGGCAGGGAGACCTGGGTAAAAACCTATCTTAGCCTTCTCCATGGTCCATGAATTTCTTCAAAATAAACACTTTCTTTTCAGGAAAATGTAACTAGTTGAATTCTTTGAAATGAATATTGCTCTCAGTTATGGGGATATAATGAAGAATTCATCCCCCACTTGGGGCACAGTGTCTAGCAACTCTGCCTATTATGCTGCATCACTGGGAAAAGGAAGAACTAGTTGCTTCCATGCCCTTCCCCCCACCTCCCAAACCCACCCTGCACTTTTTTTTAACTGAGTCAGAAAGTCATTCATTCATTAGACAAGGAATTCAGCAAAGAGTGAGTCTCACATGGAGGCCTTTCTTTCCTAAACCAATGGGAATGTGATCTTTTCTGCCTTCTCACACCTGATATTAGAAAGCACCAGCAAGGTTCGGGAATGCAGTCACACAGACTGGCTCATAAAACCGATGATGGGGAAATCTCTTTGGGATCATTTGAGCACTAACGGCAATGCCTAAACCAAAGAAAGGCAGACTAGACAGAAGGAAAACAGAATGCTCTGTTGCATTCAATATGTCTATGAGGGGAGGAAGTAGACTTTTCAGAGGGTCGACTTCCACTTTCTTCACTTAAATTTCACACTCAATAATCCCTTCTTCCGAGATGAACAACTTTCCCTTTAACTCATGGGATTTGTCACATGATTGCCCTGTGGGAAGGATTGATCATCCTCACTGTAATGTGTTATCCCATTGTCATATTTTCTATCTCACAGGCAGAAATACACATTGTGTATGTTCCTTTTCCTTCAGATCAAGGAACAGAGGACCCCAGAATGTCCGAGTTGGAAGGGATCTAGAAGATAGCTGGTGTAATCCATACCTGAACAATAATCCCTTTGACAACATCTCTGACATTTGACAACATGCAGCCTCTGGTCAAAGACCTCCACTGATGGTCCGGCAGCCTGCCCATTCCGCTTTGAGACAGTTCTACTAGGAAGGAGATTTTTCCTTAAATCGAACCAAAATCTGTCTCTCTGCACTTCTGTCTACTGCTCCTAGTTCTCTATTTGGCAACTGAGCAGAATAATTCTCTGCTCTCCTCCCGTGGTAGGTTTGCAAATAAATGTTTGAAGTTTGTTATCACATTCCTCTCCTCATATCCTTTTACCAAGATTTCTCTTTTTCAGGTTAAACACTCCTAGTTCTCTCAATCTATCTTTGTGGGGCATGTTCCCCAATTCTCTCATTATCCTGTTTTTTTTTTCTGCTGTGGATATATTCCAACTTGTTAATGTTCTTCCTAAAATATAGTACCCAGAAATGAATATAAAATCCATTCAAGATATGATCTGGTTACCATAGATTATAACACCTTCCTGATCTTGAATGTTCTCTATTTCTTACATGTTATGAGTCTTACCACTATAGGTATATGCACATAAATATGCCACTGACTCATAGAGAAATAGAATAAAAACAATAACAGCTAGCATTTGTAAAGCACTTTAAGGATTATAAAGCTTTTACATATGTTATCTTGTTTGGTTCTCAAAAAACCCCTTGAGGCAGAGTACTATTATTATCCCCATTTCACAGATGAGGAAACTGAGTTTGAGAGAGTTGAATTGATTTGCCCAATCAATTGTGTGTGCCCAATCACACAGCTAAGAAGTGTCTAAAGCGGGATTTGTATTAAGGTCTTCCTTACTTCAAGACCAGAACTCTATCCACTTTACTGGCTAACTGCCATTAAATATATATGTACATCATTGTCAAGGAAGCAATGCACATGAACTTGAATAGAATTCAGGAGATAGTAGAGGATAGAAGAGCCATGGGGTCACAAAGAGTCAGACATGACTAAATGAATACACAACAAGAATATATTATATGCTATTATTATGTATTATATCAGATATTTGATACAATTATCATATACCTATATACAACTCATAAAATGGAAAAGTAGCTTTATAACATATACACAATGATGACTAAGTGGCGACTTATTCTGCTTGGACCCAAAGGGTAATCCATTGAGCAATAGGTAGGAGACTGGAAACCAATCATGTTATAGGAAGATTATTTGAAAAAATTAGTGATGGTTAGCCCAGAGAAGAGATGACTTATGATAAGCTATTGACAGCCATCAACATAGTGTTGTTGAAAGAACACTACCTTTGATGTCAAAGGATCTGGGTTCAGGTCCCGTCTCTGCTCTTTACCTCTTATATGACCTTGAGTATCTTTGAATATCCAGAAGATCAAGATAGTAAAGGGTCTTGAGTTCATGATCTCAACCTGAGGATCAGTTGGAAGATCTAAGAATAATTAGCCTAGATAAAAGAAGACAAGGGGGCACATAACACCTATATTCAAGAAGTATCTGGAGGCCTGTCATGTGGAAGAGGGACACTACTAGGAATAATGTTTAGATATTTCAAAGAGATCAATTTAAGCTTTATGTCAGGAAAATATTCCTCATAATGACTGCCATCTGAAGGTGAAATGACCTGCCGCAAGAGTTTCTGAGTTCTACTTTCTTGAAGGGTTTCAAAGGAAGGTTGGACAGCTTCTCATCCACGATGTTATAGTAGGGATTCTTTTACATATGGGTAAAACTAGCTGGACGCTGAGGTCCCTTCTAATTCTCAAATCTGTGATCCTATACTAGTTTTCTCATCTGTAAAATAAGAGGAAAGACTAAATAATTTCTTGTTGCTTCCACCTACAAATTTTATAACTGGAGTACTTGAAAGGCAATCACAGGATTAGGATAATTCAGCTTGGTCTCACAGGGCACAATCAGGAGCAATGTGGAAGATGTCGAGAGACAAATTTAAGTTTGATGTGAGGAAAAACCTGCTAAAATTGGAGCATTCCGAAAGTGAATGAAATAGGTTGTTTTTGGAGGTGTGTTTGCATCACATGAAGTCTTCAAGCTCTCAGGATGGGGATCTTAGAGAAAGGATTTTTGTTGTAGTAAAGATCTTCTGAAGTTCTTTCCAATTTCGAGATCTGTGATTTTTGTGATATCAGGAATAAAATCTGGTCAAAATTTAAGAATAGTACATTGAAATATGGTAGTGACATGGGGATTTTTGTTGTTTTGTTAGAAATTTATGTTAATACATTCAACTTATTTTCTTTTTACACAGGAGTTTCATTTATACTTCAAAAAATTATTTCAATTCCCTATGACTTGGGTTTTAGTATGGATATATCCCCAAATCTGCAAGGATGGGAAATGTGGAGGTGCCAGTATTGAAAAGTACTTCTAACCTGGGTGAGATGGGGATGTCCAGTTTTAATTTTTTTTTTAAGATAAAACAATGCAAGAAGCAATTTAACAAAATAACTTAATATAGAGGCTGATAAAGCTGCCATCTTGGCATTTTAGTCTGGGTATTCTTTCTACTTCCTCTACAATTGTTAAGGATAGGTGAATACAAATACAAAAGAATTATAATTTTATCTGAATGGGGAACTTCTTATGTAAGAATGCTCTATGTTAGTAGAGGCCAAAAAAACATTTTTAATTTAGTAAGTAAATTCCAAGGAGTTGCCTGGGGCACACCGAAGTTAAGTGACTTACTCAGGATCACATAACTACCTAGGTAGCATCAAAGACTGAATTTGACCTTAGGCCTTTCTTACTCCTAGCCCAACACTCTACTGTGCAAAACATAACAAGACGCTTTGGTTTCATGTAAATTAATAAGAATGAGGTTCATTCCATGATTCTTTTAAAGAAAAGGACAAATTAGTAGGCATGTCCAGTAGCATGTTGGAACCAGCTCATATTGGCTTACAAAAAACAACTATTAAAAATCAGAGCTCAATTTATTAGGCTTTGTTTTGTTATCTAGACTGAAGAAAGTGGTGGAGAAAATGTAATAATACAGTATGAACTTAAATGTTTATCTTGACTATATTCTCCCCTTTTTTCTCCCCCACACCAATTAGTTGTTAAATATTTTTCAGCACATCTCTGAGTGTAAACTATGTACTCTCATACAGACCTAGAAGTGTGACCTCAAGTGGTATCTGCATGTCTGAGAAGAAAGAATAGTGTGAGATAGTCAGAAAAGAGGTTTTTTTATATTCAGAAGATCCAAGTTCAAATTCTGGCTCTGGGTAACATTGGGCAAATCCCTTAACCTCTGTTGGTCTCAACTGAATTATCTGAAAAGTCTGGGGAACTGAATTAGATGGCCTATAAGGCCTCTATCATCTCTAAATCTTATGATCTAAACATGAATGTGGATTCCCTGTTTATTCAAGTGCTCAGATGGGAATGATATATGATGGTGCTTCTCTCCTTATTCTTAAATGGGAACAAGTGCAGAAAAAATAAATCAAGCATCTCAGCCTATTGCAGAGGAGACTTTCAGCAAGGGTACACCTCCAAGAAAAACAGATGTGTACGTGGGTCCTGCTGTTCTCCATTATCCTGAGATACCAAGAGAAAAAGGCAGAAAGGGGGGCAAGGAAAATGGGAGGGGGTGAAGAAACTCAAACATTAAGGAGGAATGGAATGTCTTCTCTTCTACTGGCCACAATACATATGTTTGTTAAAAAGCAAGGGGCGGAGAAGACATGCATGCCTGATATCGAAGAAAAGCCTGTTTGTGTCTCAGACACTGGAGAAATTGTTCAAGAAGAGTTCATCCATGTGAAAATATGACCCATGTCATTCTGCCAGGGTCACTGAGACATGGAGTTGCTGAGTAAGGCCTGATTGGGTAGATCCAGGATCCCGGGGGTGTACTTACTTCCTAGCACCCAATTTTTCCAAGATATAAAAAAAGAACAATAAAGACTCTGGAAGTAAGGTTATAGAGTGCCATTAGCGTGGGTGAGACAGGGTCTCAATAGGGTGGGAACCAGCAGGATCCCAGACATGGCACCATTCTTTTAGAGCCCCCACCTTTTTTTCCCACTGGGCAAAAGTAGTGGAAAAAATGTACCCTTGGCCAGCTTCTTTGGGAGGCAGAATAGGAAAGAGGAAGAAGGATAGACAATGAAATAATAAGAAGAATAAAATAACTGACCCTCTACTACTTCGTTTGAATACTGCCACCTCCACATTTCCCATCCTTACAGATTTGGAGGATATATATACACACATCCTAAAACCCAAGTCATAGGGAATTGAAATTACTTTTTGAAGTACAAATGAAAGCCAAATTTGAATGATGCAAACATTCAATGGCAACTTTGGCATAAGGTATGGCACAAATGGCAAAATTCTTTTCTGTAACACTCATTAAGATGTATGTGATTTGAGGCTGTGGCTTTGTGATTCTTAAATAATTAATTGAAAAGCCAGGGGAAAAAAAAATCAATGAAAAAACCAGTTGTGATATTTACATCGTGCCAATAGATCAGCCTTTTCTTTCCTAAAAAATACACTGAAGTATCACTGTATTGTCATAGTGTAGACATACCTCCTGCATGTGTTCTGTCTGTAATTCTCAATTTTCTTCTTCATGACCTGAATATATAAATCATTCATTTCAACTGATCTAATTGGGCAAACATATATTAAACACCTCCAAAGTTTAAGCCAATGTTCTATATACTGGGGATGCAAACTAAATAAAATATAAATTCTACTTTTAGACAGTTTACAATCTAATAGGAGCAAGGATAAATACATAAACAAGTACAATAAAGTGGAAAGTGAGGGAAGTACAAATAAAAGACTCAGTGAAATTGATATGAGAATTTTGAGGAGAGAGAGGACAGGAGTGTGGGAGGATGACTAGAGAAGGTCAACCTAAGTTGGAGTTTTAAAATTTTGTTTTACTAATACTCTTTTTAAAACATGATTTCACTTCCAAATGACTCCACCATCTTCCTCCTATCACCTTCTCCCTCCCACCCCCCAACATACTAGGAGACAGGTAGTGTGATAAACTGAAATAAAGAAAGCAGGAGAGGAACAATGAGGGGTGATATGAGGTCTGATTTTAGTCAAGTTAGAATTCTACCCATAGTGAAAAATGAAGTACAGCAAGTCAGTGAAGAACTTGACAAAATTAACCTACATATTGATCTTCATCATCCTCAGGGTGAAGGTGGGCATAGAGCAAGATATTAAAAAATGTTAGAATACGAGATTCTATATTTTCACATGACTTCATAAGAAATTAAAGAAAGTAAAGGGCTGAATACTTTTTAAAAAGAATAAGAAGACATAGGCAATGCATAACTTTTCAGAAAATGAAATTGCTTATACCTTAACAATGGAGATGGAAATGGCAAATTTCTCCAGTATCTTTGCCAAGAAACCTCCAAATGGGGTCATGAAGATTTGGACATGACTGAAACTACTCAACAACATAACTTTAACAGATTGAAAGCAGGTGCTAACTGATGTGGGCTTCATTTCAGAATCAGCTGTCCATAGGCAACCTGACCTTCAACTAGTTAAAACAAAGGTCAAAATCAACACCAGATTGGGGGAGGGGAGAGAGACTGATAATGAGAAGGCATTGCTTTCCTTCATTTCAGTTCTGATTTAAACTATTTTAACTGTTTATTTTGAAAAAAAAATGAGAAACAAACAAAAGTAAAGATATTAACTCTGATCATCACTATTTCTTACAGCACATTAATTGATGTAAAACAATTTAACCAAAAGAACCCCAAAGCTTTTTCACACAATACAGGCTTGATTTTCTTGCCCAGAAAAGAAACATAGCACTCAAGGAAGGACAACACCTGTTGTGAAGAATATAATTTTGTTTGCAGAATATTGGAGATAGGCATGGCTAAAGATTAAAATAGTATCACATAAGAAAACTATGAAAAACAGCACTGGGGAAAAGGGACCTGTAGAAAATTTGATGTACGATGCAATTAAGACCATCCAACGAACATTTGTAGAAGAAA
Source organism: Notamacropus eugenii (assembly GCF_028372415.1). Lineage (NCBI taxonomy): Eukaryota > Metazoa > Chordata > Mammalia > Diprotodontia > Macropodidae > Notamacropus > Notamacropus eugenii. Next base: position 584,554,892 of record NC_092872.1, read on the forward strand.
CTAGAGACTGGACCACAAGTAGATGGAATAAATTTGTCATCATCTTTTTAGCGATGTAGTCTCATTTTGATAAATGAGATTGGATCATCTTGTTTCCTGATGAAGGGAGATAACACATAGGAAGACTTGTTTGGAGTTGACCAACCCCACACATACATATACACACATACAAACACACACACACATATACATACATACATGCTTTAAGCAATGTAATTTTGAGAGCAATCAGCCTTCTCATTTGAACACTGTGCCAGGTGACAGAGATAGAAAAATGATACTGAAAACAATATCTGCCCTCACAGAGCTTATATTCTCTCAGGGGAGATGAATGTGCATGTATATATAGGCAGGGGGTACTCTGGTAAATGCCTAAAAAGAGTATTTCCAAGAAATGTATGTATAATAAACTTTTAGGAATGAAATTATATATTGAATTTTTTTCATCACTTTCCTAAGTCTTCTAAACAATCAAGAAAATAATAAACTGAACCCTGATTTGTAGTATTTGTAGATTTCCAAGGTATAAATAAATGCTCACTCTGAAAATTTAACAGTGTGCAAAGGTTGGAACAATCTGGTAGGATTATATAAAATACATACAAGGTAGATTTAAGGTAAATTATAGGAATAACATGTCAGCAGCTGAAACAGATTAGGGAAGGCTTTTTGATACGAGTCTTAAAGGAAATTAGGGATTCTTAAAGGTGGAATAAGAAGTAAGGACATTCTAGACAGTAAGAAAGCCAGTGCAAAGGCATGGTGATTGGAGATGAGTATTATGTAAGAACAGTGAAGAGTCAATTTGGTTGAATCATAAAATGTGTAAAATAGAATAATTTTAAAATAAGGCTTGAAAGGTTAGTTGGGGTCCAATGGTAAGCAACCAAACATTAGAGTTTAAATTTTATGCTATAGACGATGAACACTAAAATCTGTTGAACAGGGGAGTGACATGGAGAGATGTGAATTTTAGGAAAATTATTTTGGAAGCTGTGTGAAGGGTGGTTGGGAGAGAGGAAAAACTTGAGGCAGGTACATCAATTATTATATAACAATAATAATAATATAATGCAATAGTAGACTGTAGTTCAGGCAAGAATGAGGATAGTGATTTATAAATGGAGAGAAGGAAATGTACCTGAGCTATTCTTGAGAAGGAAATGTTAAAATCTGATGACTGATTGAGGGGAAAGAGTATGAACAAGGAATCACCAATGTCACCAACTTGGAACTGGAAGATGATGGTGTTCTTCAGAGTTCATAGGAAAGATCAGAAGAGAGGTGCTTTTTGTAGGAAAAATACTGAGTTCTGTTTTGAATGTATTGAGTTTAAGATGTCCATAGGACTGATACAAGACTTGGAGGTCCAAGAGAGAGACTTGGACAATCAGACAGATGGACCTCGGCATCATTAGCATCAAGATGAATATTAAATCCTTGAGCACTAATAAGGTCATCTAGTGAGAGGATGTAAAGAGCAGATGATATAAAAAGAATGCTAAAAAAAAATCACTAACGATATAATTAGCCCCAAAGGTAAATGAGAATCAATTACAGGCTATTCAAATATATGCCAACATTCTCATGTCTGTAAAAAAGAACACTGCCATGGGAATGACATACATGTACTAAGGGTGTTCATGATCAAGATAGAGAAAGGGAACAAGCAGGTTTTTACAGATTTTTTTCCTGTAGCACCACACCTTCATAATCATACAATGAATTGTCTCAGAGATGTAGAGAAAATCCCACTGTGTTTTATTGTTTGTTGACCTCATTTGAGAATCATCTGATTTGAGGTGATAATTGAATCTATGGAAGTAGATAAGTTCATCAAGGGAGAGGTTCTAGATAGAGAAGAGTGTTTACAAAGGATCCTCAAGGGACACCCCAATGTGTGAGGAAAACAGAGATGATAAAGAAGTTACAAAAAGACAAGAATGAAAATAAGTTGTAGGGGTAGGGAAAGCGTGAGAGGACAGTATTATAGAAGCCAGGGAGAGAGAATGAGTAATTCTTAGAAAGCATTTTTTTTTAAAGAAGTTGGTTGGTCAAGCTCTAAAATGCTACAAGATAGATCAAGAAGAATAGGAAACCCCCCAAAATAACCTTGGGATTTAGAAAGATCATTAATAACTTTAGAGAGTGTTATTTAAGTATAATGATGGAGATATAAAGCCTCATCACAATTTTAGTGAGTAGGGAAAGAGTAAATGGAAGTGTTGAGACCAAAGTATTTTAATGAATAAATGAATTAATACTAAGTGCCAAGCCCTGCGCTAAATTCTGAAGCTACAAAATTAGAAGCAAATATAGTCTTTACACTCAAGGAGTTCACATTGCAGAGTGAATCAAAAGGAGGATGACAACACAAATAGGGAAATGAGGTCCAGGATGAGATGACTGTTCAATTGTGTCTGACTCTTTGTGACTCCATGAACTATAGTATGCCAATGCTGTTCATGGGATTTTCTTGGCAAAGTAACAGAGTAATTTACCATTTTCTTCTCCAGTACATTAAGGAAAACAGAGATGACCAGGGTCACATAGTTAGTAAATGTCTGAGGTCAGATTTGAACTCAAGTGTTCCTAATTCGAGGCCTAGCGATTTATCCACTGAGTCATCTAGCTGCCAGGATGAGGTAATATGGTTTAACAGATACTAGGATGATGGATTAGATTGACACATCCTTTTGAGTTAATAATTATTTGAGGGTGTTATAGGATTGAAAGCAATTTCTTTGGGATGGGGAGAACCTGCATATATTAGTAAGGTAAGAAAATAGATTGAATAGAGAGGGAATTATTAAAAAGTTCATGAAAAAGAGAGTAGAGAATTGATGGGAAAAGATTGTGGAGCAAATAGAAGAGGGTGGGATCGAATGTACAAGTGAAAGTAGGAACTTGAAAAGCAAGGAAGAGGACACCTCTTCTCGAAGTCATCATTGACTCTTCCCTCCTTCTGGCCTCACACATGTAAGTGTAGATCAATCTCTAAGTTTGCCTGATTCTAATGTAATCTTTCCCACATCTGTCCCATACTCTCCATTCCACTGTACCTACCCTTCAGGGCTTTCTTTTCACTTAGGCTACTTTAAAAGAGTTTTTCTCTCTGTAGCCCATTTTCTATCTGATCCATGCTACATGTTACCCAAATAATCTTCCTAATGTGGCTCTATGTTCATGCCATGCCTATACTCAAAAATATTCAATGTCTCTCCATTGACTGATAATTAAAGAATAAACTCCTGACTCTGGTATTCAAGGCCCTCCACATTTTGGTGCCAACTTCTATGTGTATAGTTTTATATTATACAACAACCCTTAGACCATTGCCCATCATTCCCCATATTTTTTAATCTGCCCTCTCCTATCTTTGTCTACCCCATCCTTTAGGTTTGGAATGGACTTTCATTTCTTCTCCATCTGCTGGACTGTCTCCCTTTATTTAGGGCTTTGTATAGATTCTTAAACAAGTGGTCTCCTTCCTTGATAACTATAGCCATGCTGGTGAAAGTGGTCTTTCCCTCCCAAATTACTCACAGCCATTTGTCTGAACTTTTCTCTTGAAACTGTTCTATGTATCGTGATAATTTGTCCAATAATTTGTGTAAGCCTCAGCTCCCACCTGCCCTCCACCACCACCCTAATTTGCTTATAATATTCTTAACCGAGCCAGAAATTGTGTTATCTCTATCTTTACCTCCCCAGCACCTAGCACAGAGTGTTGTACATAATATATGATTAATAAATATTTGTAGAATTGAATTGACTGTGGCTTATTTTCTTGGCCATCTCTTATTCATGGGAATGATTATCTACTACTCTCTGCACGAATGAGGTGTGGTTATTTCACAACAGGAAAAGTTACTGGAAAGGTTGAATCATTAGCTTTGCCTGATCCTGAAAGACATTCAGAAGGTGAGGTAACTTGCTCTTGCCTGCCCTAGTCATGGGGACTCATTGATCCCTCCATTGCCCCATAAAGATGGTCAGATCCCATTTGATTCAATTAAGCATTTATTAAGTATCCATTATATGCCCAGATGATAGTGATAAAAAGGCAACTGTGAAACAGACTCTGCCTTCAGGGAAATTTAAGGAGGCAGGAATGGTAGGAAGGCACATCACACAAAACACAAACACATACACACAAATACAAAGTAGTTTGATAAAGGAAAGAAGATTAATATCTGCAGGTAGGGTATGATGGAAGACTTTAACTCTAGGTTACAGGTGGCCCTTGAAGTTATTCCCCAGCTGATAAATGATTAAAGGATATGAACAGGCAATTTAAAAAAATACACATGCACACGTAACTTATTTATTTTTAGTTTTCAACGTTCACTTCCATAAGATTTTGAGTTTTAAATTTTCTTCCCCTCCTTTTTCTTCTTCCTCCTCAAGATGGCATGAGATCTCATATAGGCTCTACTTATACATTCATATCAAACATGTTCTCACATTAGTCATGATGTATAGAAGAATTAGAACTAATACAAGGTACCATAAGAAAGAAGAAACAAAACAAAACAACAAAAGAAAAGGGGTGCAAATAATATGGTTTCATCTATATTCAGACTCCAAAGTTCTTTCTCTGGATGTGGATATCATTTTCTGTCTTGAATCTTTAGGAGTTTTCTTAGATCTTTGCATTTCTGAGAAGAGCCAGGTCTATGAAAATTAGTCATTGCACAGTGTGACTGTTACTGTGTACAATGTTCTCCTGGGGGTTCTGCTCAGTTCACTCAGTATCAGTTTATATGTCTTTCCATTTTTTTCTGAAGTCCTCCTTGAACAGGCAATTTTCAGTAGAAGAGATCAAAGCTATCAATACTGACATGAAGATAATACTCTAAATCACTATTATTAAAGATGTACAAATTAAAACAACTCTGAAATACTATCTCACACATATCAGATTGGCTAACATGATAGAAAAGGAAAATGACTGGTGCTGTAGAAGATATGGAAAAAACAGGGACACTAATGCATTGTTGATAGAATTATGAACTAGTCCAAACATTCTGGAAAACAGTTTGCAACTATACCTAAAGGGCTATAAAACTGTGTATCCCCTTGATCCAACAATAACATTACTAGGTCTAGATCCCAAAGTGGTCAAAGGAAAGGGAAAAAGACTTCTTTATATAAAAGTGTTTACAGCAGTTCTTTTTGTAATGGCAAAGCATTGGAATTGAGGGGATCCCTATCAATTGGGGAATGGCTGAACAAGTTGTATTCTATGATTGTGATGGAATACTATTGTGCTATAAATAATGAGTGAAATGGTTTCAAAAACCTAGGATATTGTAACAATGATAATCTCAAAGACTTAGCTGCTCTGCTCAATGATCCAAGACAATTCCGAAGGACCCATGATGAAAAATGCTATCAGCCTCAAGAGAGAAAACTGAAAAACTCTGAATGCAGATGGAAGCATATTTTTTCTTGCTTAGTTTTGGGGGGTTTTTTGGTCTGTACTTTCTCTTTGAAACATGGCTAATGTGGAAATACATTTTCATGGCTTCACAAATATAGTTGATACAAATTACGTGTCTTCCCAAAGACAGGTGGAGGGAGTGAAGGAGAAAGAGAATTTGGAACTCAAAGTTTAAGAAAATGAATGTTAATTTTTTATTTGTAATAGGGAAATATTTAATGAAATAAGTAAAAAACTAGTAAAGAAATAAGCCTTAGCCTTGAGGGAAGATAATGATTATGAGAGGCTAAGATGGGAAAGAAGTGCATTCAAAGCATGGGAAATGGCCTATATAAATGCGTATATAAGTAGGAGATAGATTGCTGAATTCAGGAAATAGCAGATAGTTCACTTTGACCTCTGAAGGGCATGTTTTGTATTGAACCCTTCATCTGATGTTATCACTATATGCTTGCCCAGCTGCTTAAGAATTGGTTATTTGCTTTATTTCTTTTAAAAATTCACTGAATTACTTGTTTTTGCAGGATATGGGCATTGATTGTATGATGATTGACAACAATTTCAATTTTTCTGTTTCAGTATTTTTTCTTTTCTGTATAGTAATAAATAATATCATTTTCCTTTACATATTAGGTGAGGAACAATAATTGAAGTAACTGTGAAATCCTCTGAAAGTTAGAAAGTGGAATATTTTATGGATTCATGGCAATTTAATCCATATGGACATTACCTTGATTAATTCAGAACTTAACCCTTTCACATCTTAATGAATGCTTTAATGATTTTCTTTGACCAAAATACAGTCATCACTGGGTGACCAACTTTTGCTAATCAATCACTTTGAAGTTAGCTAGCCTAGTCTTTGAATGACAGACACAGAATACATGTATGTGCATTTGTCCTTCATTACTGAAGAAGACCATGTCATCAGAGAAATAATGACATGACTTGCACTTGACTTTGTTTTGAGTGAGGGAGGGCTGTGCAGGTCACCAGCCTCACTTCTCGTCCAGAGTCATCTGAATCCAGGGACCAGGTATTCATCAGGATGACTGGAGATGACCCAGGATGAAGCAGTTGGGGTTAAGTGACTTGCCCAAGGTCACACAGCTAGTGAGTGTCAAGTGTCTGAGGTGAGATTTGAACTCAGGTCCTCCTGACTCCTGCACTGGTGCTCTATCCACTGCACCACCTAGCTGCCCCTATATATTCACAGAAGCTAGAGCAGAGCTGAGAGGAAATTGGTCAGAGTCTAGTCAGACCTAGGAAGGATGCAGGCAAGCAGGCAGCCTACTAGCATGAGTGAAAGAGCTTGTTTGTGATTTTGTTTAAGGGAGCTGGTTTGTGGGAAGCCTAGCAGGGGGAAGGCTTGTTGTCGTTCTCTGCATTGTTACTGTGTATAGATTTTTGTTACTATGATGGATTTGACTTTCTGGTGTCTGAATAAATGTTTTGGTTCTGTCTTCCATGAAGAGAGTCTGTGGTATTTTGTGATTCAGAATTGTTCTGGGATATTCATGGCTGCCATGGACTCTGTGAATATCACATTGGCGCTACAGATACTTAAAAATATTTAGGGCAGAATTGCTAGTTAGGCATTTTATATTTCACCTTGGCTCTGCATTGTCCAATCAATTGTCAGCCATGTCATCAGGAAAACAGACCAGGCTCACACAATCTTCTTTTCAGTAAGTCTTTACTAAGTACTTCAGAGAAGTACTCTTCATCTAAGAAAAATGCAAACCATATCCAGAAAGTAAAAGATGGGAAGGTGGGAATACACCCTTTTAAAAATCCACTGGTCATCAGAATTTCTAGATGTACAACCAATGAGGAGATTCTTTTCCAAATGCATGTCCTTAAACTCTGAATTCCATGTGGTCAGTAGCAGATCCCAAAAGCTCCCATGTTGTCAGCCAGAACCAGGAAGGGAAACTCTGAACATGTTTCATGGGTCAGACCACATTACTTTAATGTCTTTTTGCCTGTGAAATCAGAATGCATGTGCACACACATACACACAAAAGGAAAGGATAAATCACTGTCGATTATTAATGATTCAAATGCTTTTTCTACCCTTTTTAGGTAATCTCTCATCTACAAGAAAAGAAAGTTGGGGGTGATCTCTAGGGTTGCTTTCATTTCTAACATCATATGAACCAATGAATCTATATTTCTAAGAGTCAGTAATGCCACTTGTATTTGCCATTTGTTTTTGGAGTGGCTATCATTACATAGTCATTTGTTAAGAAGAACAAAAAAACACATCAGAACGAAACTCCACTGCTGAGTAAGTGGCTCCCAAGGCCTGCTCCTGGTTTGCTGTGGCCAGGGCTGTGCTGGTGGGGCCTGTGCTGGACTGTGCTCCTCTCTCATCTAGGTGCAAAAGATCTTTCTTGCTGACCTGCCAAGTTGTCTTGGGCTGGAAAATTGTTTCAACTTTTGTGGGTTCTGACACTCTAGAATTTGTTTAGAGTCATAATTTAAAGGTATTTGAAGGGGTTTGGGGGAGAGCTCAAGTAAGTCCCTGCCTTTACTCTGCCATCTTGGCTCTACTTCCCCCTCTCTGGATTTTTATGACACCGATCTCCCTTAGTTCTCTCCTCATTCTACTAGCTTGAATACTCTTTCTTAGTCACCTTTGCTGTGTTATCATCCATATTCCTACTCCTAAATATGGCCATATGTTAAGGCTCTATTCTCTCTCAGCCACTTTGTCATTTCCCTTAGGTTTTATTATTACTTCTATGCAGATGAATGATACATGTATATATTTAGCATTGGTGGTCTCTCTCCTGAGTTCCAGGTCCTCTTCATCAATTGCCTAGTGGACTCAGTATATTCAAAACAAAATCATGATTTCCCTCCCCCCTCCCACCTCCAAACTCATCATCTAAACTCTAATTCTGGTGAGACCAACACAGTCTTTTCAGTCACCCATGTTCCTTACCCTGAAGCCAGCCTTGACTTCTTACTTTTCCTCATTCCAAATGTCCAAGTAGTTGTCAGATCCTTTCATTCCTACCTCTGTATCTTTATCTATTTCCATCAATCAATTGATCATCATTTATTAAATACCTGCTAAGTGCTAGGTATTATTCATAAATTTAAAAAGACTATTTCTATTTTCAAAGAGCTTCACACATACCCCCCCCAATTCAGAGAGAGAGAGAGAGAGAGAGAGAGAGAGAGAGAGAGAGAGAGAAAGAGTTAATAAAAGGTAGTTGAATAGAGAATAGTGTGGTTCAGGGACCATGAGCAGTTGGGAGAGATCAGAAAAGGCTACTTGTAGAAGGCAGATTGTTTCTCTACAAATCCCCCTCTTTGGCTAAAAGCCTTTCACAGAAGGGATTCAACCTCCCTTTCGGGTTTATCAGACATGGTTTCTCTTTACGTATTCTATGGTTCTATAGATTGGCTTTCCTGATGTTGCTCACCTGCAACATTCCTCCTCCTATCTCTTCAAAAGCACAGACTCCCCTCCATGTCTGGGCTCCTCTCCTCCTCACCCCTGCCTCTTAGAATCTCTAGTTTCCATTAAAGTTCAGCAAAAACAGTAATTCCCAGTGTTCCAAGTGTCCTCTCCTGCCAGAAGTTTTCCAGTTCTACCCCCAAATTACCTTGTGCTTCATGCATGTCAATTGTATGCATCAATTTTTTGATGCTGTCTTGACCAATACACTCTTTGAGATTTGCCTTTGATTCCCTAGCATAGTGTGCAGCGTGTGGCATTGTTAATTCATTCAAGTGATATCCAACTCTCTGGGATCCCATTTTGGAGAGTTGTCTGCAGAGATACTGGAGGTGTTTGCAGAGATATTCCAGCTCATTTTACAGATAAAGAAACTGAGGCCAACAAAGTTAATGACATATCCAGGGTCACATAGCTAGCAAGTGTCTGAGGTCAGATTTGAGCTCCCATAGACGAGTCATCCTGATTCCAAGTTTGGTCTTCTATCCATTGCATCATCTAACTGCCCTCAGCACATAGTAGACTTTGATAAATCTTTATTGATTGGTCAAGTAGGTGTTTAGTAAATCTTCAGTGATTGATCAAGTTATAGCTATTATTTATTGCCAGAATTGTCATTATTTTCATTTATTGTCATTTAAAATGTAATAATCTGTCATCTATCAAGGTTTTTGATAAATGTTTTACATATATGAGCAAACATAAAGGTCAAAGTATGATAATGGGAAGCTTTAGATTAAGAGCAAGAAGATAACTTCTAGCCTTGGCTCTTTCACTAATGGTAAGTGTGACTGAAGTTTTCCAGGTTATATGGCAAGAAGAAGTTATCCCCCAGGAGTTCAAGAATGCCTCCATTGTCCATCTCTATAAGGATAAAGGGAATAGATTGTCCTGCGACAATCACAGGTGGATCTCTCTCTTAGTCATTGCTGGCAAAATCCTTGCTAGAGTCTTCCTTAATAGGCTGATCCTTCACCTGAAAGATGGGCATATACCTGAAAGCCAGTGTGGCTTCAGAGAGGGCTGAGGAACAGTCGATATGATGTTTGCTGCCCGACAACTCCAGAAGAGATGCCAGGAGCAGAAGAGATGCCAACACAGGTCTGTATACAATGTTTGTAGATCTGACCAAGGTCTTTGATACTGTTAGTCATGAAGGTTTATGGAAAATTATGTCAAAATTTGTTTGCCCAGAGAAGTTCATCAATGTTGTACATCAGTTTCATGATGGCATGTTTATCCAGGTCCTGGATAATGGACAAAGCTGTTGTGCCTTCCTAGTCACCAGTGGAGTGAAACAGAGCTGTATGCTTGCTCCCATGCTTTTTAGCATGATGTTTTCAGCCATGTTGACAAATGTTTTCAATGAGGATGAACATGGCATCAAGGTCAACTACCATACCTATGGTAAGTTCTTCAATCAGAAAAGGTTACAAGCCAAGACCAAAGTGGAAGGAGTGTTGGTGCATGATTTTCTGTTTGCAGATGATTGTGCCCTCAATGAAGCCTCTGAAGCTGAGATGCAACAAAGTATGAATCAATTCTCTGCTGCACGTGCTAATTTTGGCCTAATAATTTACACCAAGAAAACACAGGTGCTCCATCAGCCACCACTATATCATCCATATGTGGAAGCATTGGTTACAACAAATGGAGAAGTTTTGAATGCTATGGATAAGTTCACTTACCTTGGTGGTATACTTTCCAGGGATGTACACATTGACAATGAAGTTGATGCATGCATTGCCAGAACTAGCTCAGTGTTTGGGAGGCTCCAAAGAAAGTTTTGGGAGAGAAGAGATATTAGACTGACTACAAAACTGAAGGTCTACAGAACTGTTGTGCTGACCTCCTTGTTATATGCTCGTGAAACATGGACGGTCTACCAATGCTATGCCAGGAAATTGAATCACTTCCATTTGAACTGTCTTAGGAAGGTTCTGAGGTTCACCTGGCATGATAAAGTGCCAGACACTGAGGTCCTTGCTCGAGCTGAACTGACAAGTATTCAAACTATGCTTCAGAGAGCGCTACTCTGATGGGCTGGCCATGTTGTTCAAATGCAAAATATAAGTTCACTAAAAAAGACTATTTCATGGAGAACTTGCATGGGGCAGGTGATTAAATGGTGGCCAGAAGAAACGATACAAGGACACTCTCAAGGTCTCTCTGAAGAACTTTGAATTTGACTGTGCAACATGAGAGACACTGGCACAGGACCGCCCAGCATGGCATGCCCACATAAGAAAAGGTACTGTGCTCTTTGACCAAAGCAGAATTGAGACAGCACAAAGTAAATACAGGATGCGCAAATCTGGGATATCCACCCCAACTATTCACACAGACTATGTGTGCCCAGCCTGTGGTAGAGCATTCTGAGCTCATATTGGTCTGATCAGCCACAGTTGGCCACACAGAAATTTCACTTTACAATAGTGATGTCATTTTGGTCCTCTTTGAAGATGAAGGACAACAACTAACCAAGTGTGACCTTGACTTGTGTGTACCTCAGAAAAACAAGATTAGATCAGACCTTCAAGTTCCCTTTTAGCTGTAAAAATCTGAGGTTTATCTTTCTTTTGGAGAGCCTTACCATTCTTTTTAGACTGGAGTTTGCACCATCTGTTTGAAAGTCTCTGGGTTACTTGTGAGTATGGAGCACCTATGTCTGAGAATGCTCTGTACTGTGGCATCTTCTTTAGGAGCTGAATATATTTAGGAGCCAATTCAGTGGCTCCTGCTTAATAACTGTTAAACATTTTCTATGGTTTTTGGGAAAAAAAATATCATGGAAGTGTAATTATTCATCTTTTATCAGGAAAAAGGGAGGGGTGAAACGGTAAGACCTGGCTTGAATCCAAGAGAACCATTTCAGTTTTAAGTGTGACAGGTTTTAACCCCACTCCTTTCCTCCTCTCCCTACCCCCAATTAAAGGTAGGGAATTTATTTTAAATGGCTCATTTAAAAGAGCTCTGTTCCCCTGCATTTCTGCCTTAAGGACCTGCAGCCATGGATCATGCTATGTCGAGTAAGCTGCTCTAGGACTGGGACTCATAAAACATTTTTTTTCACCAACAACTATGATGTGGTTTTTCAAAACAAAACCAGTAGGTACTGGCAGACCAGGGGATTCTGAGTTAGAGTGAGAACAGGAGAAACTTGTAAAGATTTTGCTGCCATTAAGACTTTTCTTTTGAGACACTGGTATCAGACCCACTGATAACGTATCATAAAATAACTACTGTCTCCACCCTTTATAGCAACAACCCAAGGCTTAGTCAGACCTGGGAGAATAGAATAAGGAAGAGTTTGTCAAATTGAATTAAAGGAAGGTGACCTTCAGGTTACTGTGGTCTTTTGGTGGGGTCTTGGGGTGGGAGGTTCAAGACCTGGTGTGAAGAGGTCAGTGTGACTTTTGGATGCCAAAGTTCACAAGTCTTCAATTATAAATACTATATGTAGGAAATGAATGTTTACTCCTCTCTAATGTTAGCAAACTGGAAGGATAAGATGGCTTCCTTTTGATGCGGAAAAAAATAAAGACCTAAATGGGAGATGCTATTTTAAACAACGAACAGCTGTTTCATCTTGGAGTAAAAAAGAACAAAGAAAAACACCATCAGGTCTACATAGGATATGTTGTAGTTTCCCTTGTGTTTTTTTTAAATGATTAAAATATTTTATCTGAATTTGTTTTCTTTGCAAACTGGAGACATGAAAAGTTAAAATATTAGCCTAAACTACTCAATCAAGAAACTCCATTGAAGAATTTCCTTTTCATCATTCTGAATGTAAACAATTTTTCATTGCTTTAACATTAAGTGTTTTCTTTGTTAATCCAACAGAGATTAATGTGTGGAATGCTCAAGTTTGCCATCTGAATATAGTTAGGGGGAAAACCACTATGGTCCATGGGTAATATATTTTAGGCAGAACTAAAGCAATAGGATGCTATTTTTTCATGGGTCAAGAAGTTTTCCCAACTCTGAAGACCATCTATCTGTAAGCATCAAAGGTAGCTTGAGTCATTGATTTTAGAGATTTATTTATTCAATTTATGTCTGAGAATTTTGGAATTATGTTCACAAGAAGCTTAAAGGATAAGAGTTGAATTTTGGAATTTTTGCTATAGAATCTCAATTAAGCACAACTCAGATGTCACCTTTTACATGAGACCTTGCTTGATTTAATGTATTAGTACTTGCTTCCTCTTGGAATGACTTTGTATAACTCAGTAATTATATGTTCATTCATTATTTCTCGCCAGAATAGCATAAACTTCTGAAGGACAGAGACTGATTGGGTTTTATCTTTGCATTCCTAAATACCTAGCTGGTTCTTGTGTTTATTGAATCAAATTGAATAATTGTTTAAGTTCCTGATTTTCACAGTATTCTTCTCAGAAACTTAAAGCATTTCCAGAATCAATGCAGAAAATACAATTCCTTGTCTAAAGGAAAAATTTTGTTTTCAATTTTTAGCAGTGCTGGGAAAAGAGTATTGAGTCCAGAGCCAGACAATGTGAGTTTAAATCCTGCCTTTGATACTTAGTACCTGTGGAAACTTGGGAGATTATTTAACTTCCTTGTGCCTTAGTTTCCTCATCAGTAAAATTAAAGAGTTGGACTAGATGACCTGTGAGATTCATTCTTACTCAATCTGTGATCTATGGTCTCTGTGTAAACTGGAAACAACAAAAGCTGAAAGAGCAAAACAGCAAGTATAGGTATTCCAGGTAATTTGTCCAGTTAAGCTATTTTCCTTCAGCTTCTTTAATCAGCATAGCTTTTTCCCCACTCCTGGTTTCTAGTTACAAGTTACACACACTTATATATACACATCACACATGAATCTTGTAGCTGGGATATATGTGTGTATATGTATGTACATATGTGTATATTTACATATACAATCAATCAATAAACATTTATTAAACATCTACTGTCTGCTAGGCACTATGCTAAGTTTTAGGAATACAAAAAGAGGCAAAAGAGAGCCCTTGCACTGAAAAGCTTACAATTTAATGGAAATATATGTGTATGTGTGTGTGTGTGTGTGTGTGTGTGTGTGTGTGGGTGTGTGTGTGGGTGTGTGGGTGTGTGGGTGTGTCTTAGGGAACTCTTCATGAGGAAACTTCTAACAATGTATATTAGGACCTCATCTGCATTTTCCATATAGATATTACAGGAGTTATTATATTAATTCTACATGAAGATAATAAAATTCACTTAAGGGTCTAAACCCATAATCACATGGTTACTAAGGGTCCAAGTGGGAACCACTTCTCTCAATAATGGTTTGTTAACATTTAAATAGCAATGAATCACTTTTTATCATGCCTCAGAGTTCAGAAAGAACTTTCATTATAATTATTTGAGGTAGGCAGTTTAAGTATCTTTATACTCATTTTACAGTTGAGGAAAGTGAGGTTCAGAGGCGTTGGAATTGACACTCCCATTTTCTGATTCTGAGTGATTCTCACTCCACTGTCCTTCCTCAGAACAAAGCAGCATCATTTAGATGAGATAGTGTTTTCCTCACAAATCTGAGAGATGTAAGCCATGAGAAAATGTTATTTTTTGTTAGGGTTCCCCCAGTATAAAAATATTCAATTTCCCTCCTCCCTCTCAAACCCCATCCCCCAACCTCCACCAGACATCCTAGCCTAATTATGTGGTTAGAAGGAAAAAAAACTTTCTTAAAATTAGAGTTTAAAATTTATAGATATTTTCATTTTAAAAAATCATAGGAGTTAAGGCATTCGCTTTTCTAATAGCATTTCTTTAGCTCATAGCTCTACATTTTTCAGCAATTATATCTGTTCAAACTGAAAGGTACAGTTTTAGTTAACATAGTGAGCAAAATGGTAAACCTATTCAAAATATTTTATAAGAATTGGCTTAGAGGTGAAGGAACTTGTGAAAAATGTACCCTCGGGGCCTTATTTCTTACAATTTCATGTTGAAATAAGGGCAGATTAAAAAAAATGTTAAGAGCAGGAAGTACTGGGTCAGGGCCTAGGATTTCTCTTGCCTTCAGGGTAGCTTTATACCTCAAAGGTACAAACTGCTCTTCAAATACTTGAAAGAAAAGTCTGAGCCAGATGATACACACACATACACAGACACAAAATTAAAACAGCACCTAGACTTTTGGGACACCACATATACTATATAGACATATAATATATATAGATATATTTGTATACATACACATGTACATTAAGATTTGATTGTGTTGTATATTTATAAATCCTGTCAAATTCCAGGACATGGGTTCGCTTCCCATCATTTTAATGGCCACAAATGTGACTCAAGTTTGGAATAAATTCTCAGCAGAGGTTAAGCACTCAGTAGAAGGTGATCTTAAGGTATAATCATACCCTGCTGATAGGACTTGGCAGTTAAAATAGATTGAGATCAGACTGTCATTTGTCTATTTAAATAAGTCGCTTGTGATTAGGAGAAACAAACATGTTTTTGTTTCTCTCTCACTTGTGGGTCCATACTGACTCTGTTCTGTGTATATTTCTATCCTTTAGGCATTTTAGTTGTTTCTGTCCCCCCTCCCCCCATTTTTCTTCTGTATCTTTCTCTTTACTTTTTCTTAAACAGAAAGAGATGTCAATTGGTTTCCCCTTATGGATAGCAATTCATCATGACAATTCACACTGTCTGCCAATTAATTAATTTTTTCAACTTTGGTAAAGTGAGACTGAAGGATTTTTTGGTAGGTTTCTTTAGAATGGAAACAATTAGAGTTTTTCTTTTTTTTTCTCTTCAAAAGGTACTTCAGTTATTGGAGAGAACTTCATAATGCTTACATAGTCTGCTAGGTGATCCAAAACCATGGCAAATTCAGCGAGAAAAAATTTGTCCAGCCAGTTGTGTTAGTCAACGTGGAGGCCAATTCCTTGGCTAGCCGAATGAATCTTTTACTTTTTACCCAGATGTTTGGGTGAAATGTGGACAGAATCTGAGATCAAAGCATAATTCTCTGTCATTTCCTTCTTTTGTTTCTAAAAGATATCCCTAAGGCTGTTTATATTTCATGTTTGCTTCATGAATAAGTATTTATCTGCTTTTATAGCAAAATCTTAGTTTCACATTATTGAATTTCTGGGATTATAGTAAATAATTCTTTCTTGATTTCTGTTTATTTTCTTCATATAAACTCAAATACTCCTATTCATTATTAGCTTTGTCCTTTAGAATTCCATTTGGCTATAGATTATGATAAATCTTTTGTGAAGTAACTTAAATTTAATGTGTACACACTGAAGGATAAAAAGTAGAAATAGATAAGTATAGATATTTTAATTAGAATTGGCTTCTTTAATAGTAACTATAGCTAGAATTATACAAAGCTTTAAAGTTTGTAGAGCACTCTATACAAGTCAACTTATCCATTTTCCATTTGGTTCTTAAAAATTATATACTATCTAAAACCAATATAACATATGGGATTTTTTGTCATCAGACTTGGAAAAACAACATTCTCCTTATCTCTTCCTCCTGGCTTCCTACAAATATTAGCTAAAACCCCAGCTTCTGCAAAAAGGTCTTCCTTAATGCTTACACCTTCCTTCTGAAATTGCCTTCAATTTATTGTGTTTATATCTTGTTTGCACATAATTGTTTGGATGCTGTCTCCCCTCTTAGATTGTGAGCTCTTTGAGCCTAGGGACTATTTTGACTTTTTTTTTCTGTCCCTAGTGCTTAGCACAATGCCTGGCGCTTATCTGACACTTAATAAATGCTTGTTGATTTGACATGAAACACATAAAAAGTATATAACTTTGAGAAGTGTGAAATTAATGTAGGATGACTTGAGAATATGTGCTAAGAGACTTCTAACTAAATTCAGATGAGGTCAATCAATGGAAGGTTCCTGGAAGAACTGAATTTTGAACATGAAGTATGTGCAGTGAGGAGGGATGAGAGCATTTTAGGTAGAAGCAATATGCAAAGGTCCAGATCTAGGAATGAGTTGTAGAGGGAGAAAGAGAAAAAGGAGATATGAAGTTGCTAAGATGGGGAGTCATTTGGCAGGGTTGGGGGAGTACTGGAAGCTAAGGTGAAGAACTCAGATTGGAAATGATTGGCAGTTGGATGTCACTATAAGTCCTTGAACTGAGTAAGATTATTGTAAAGAAAATTAAAGATATCTATAGTCATATGAAAAAATGCTCTAGATCACTAGTGATTAGAGAGATGCAAATCAAAACAACTCTAAGGTACAACATCACACCTATCAGATTCGCTAGCATGACAGAACAGGAAGATGATAAATGTAGGAGAAGATGATAAATATTGGAGAGGATGTGGGAGAGTTGGAACACTTATTCATTGTTGGTGGAGCTGTGAGCTGATTCAACCATTCTGGAGAGCAATTTGGAGCTATGCCCAAAGGGCTGCAAAAAATATGCATACCCTTTGACCCAGCAATATCGCTTAAGACTGTATCCCCAAGAGATCATAAAAATGGTAAAGGGTCCCACATGTATGAAAATGTTTATAGCAGCTCTCTTTGTGGTGGCCAAAAACTGGAAATCAAGGCAATGCCCATCAATTGGGGAATGACTGAATAAATTATGGTATATGAATGTAATGGAATACTATTGTGCTACCAGAAATGATGAACAGAAGACTTCAGAGAGGCCTGGAAAGACTTATATGATCTGATACTGAGAGAAAGGAGAAGAACCAGGAGAATTTTGTGCACAGCAATGACCACAGTGTGCGAGAGTTGGAACTTCATTGCAATGTAAGGACTTAAAAAAATTCCCGATGATCTTTTAAGGCAAAATGCCTTCCACATCCAGAGAAAGAACTATGGGATTCAATCACAGAATGTAGTATATCATTTTCTTTTGTATTATGTTTTGGTTTGTTATATGATTTCTCCCATTCATTTTAATTCTTCTACCCAGCATGACTATTGTGAAAATCTATTTAATAGGAATGTATGTGTAGAACCTATATAAAATTGTATGCCTTCTAGGGGAGAGATGGGGGAGGTAGGGGAAAAATAATCTAAGTTATATGGTAGTGATTATACAATACTGAAAATAAATAAAATTTAAAAAATAATTTTTAAAACCTTGAAAAAAAGGTTATTGCAAAGATAGATTATCATCCACAACCAAATTTCTGCTTTTATACTGGTACCTAATTATATTATTATTATGATGATGATGCTTCATTCACATTATTATTCTCATTACATAAAGTTCTTCCTTTAGTACTCTAGGGGAAGGGGTAGCTCGCCAGTTTTACAGACAGCCAAGATGCTTCCCCTTCTATTATAATATCTGTATATTTCTGAATTCCTCTACTACCTCCTGCTGGTCTGGTCTGGTAATTTGTGTTGGATAATGGGCCATAAAACCTTAATGGAAGTAACAAATGAATGCTCCTTTGACTGGGGACTCATAGACATAATTTTAGACTTAGTAAAGAGAGCAAGTTGTAACATAGAGAAGTGAGTGGAAACTAATCAGTATATGAAGTCAAGGCATAACTATTCTTGATTGAGAACACATCATGCGCCAACAGTTTGTGATTTTGTTAGTAGGGGATCTGAATCGTTACTGATTAGGTCATAATCTTTCTGTAGTTGACTAGATAAGTCTTAGAGAATTGCCTGAGGCTCAGTTGAATTAAGTGACTTGTCCATTTTCATACATATAGTAAGCATCATATATGACAAGATTTGAATGTAACTCTTCCTGACTCCCATATCTAGTGCTCTATCTATATTCATTGTTGCCTCTGGTTGAAGACAACCATTTTCATTTCCATTTTATAGATGGAAAAACTTGAGTTATGAATAGCTTAAAATAAGTTTATTCACAGTTTTGCATCATAGGAGTATCCAGCATAGACATGAATCTATTCTTGTTTTTTTTAGATTTAGGCCAAGATACAGAATATTAATCCCACCAATTTTCCTTTTTTAATATCGACATCTTATCTTGGGAAAGAGGTTCTGATTTCATTTTGGGGTAAGATGAGGTGAGTGGGGAATGAATTTTGAAAACCTGAGATAAACATCTAGAAGTAGAAATGGTGATTACAAAAAAGCCAGAATGACTTTATCTAGAAAGGTTATGTCAGTCTAATCTCACTTCCTATTTTGATGTAATTACTTAACTAGTACATGACAAGAATTCTATGACTATAGTTTACTGAGACTTTACCAAAGTTTTTGATGAAATATTTTATACTATTCCTGAGGAGAAGATAGAGAGATATGGAGTAGAAGATTATATAAATATATGGTTTCAGAATTGTTTAGATGACCATATTTAAAGACCACCTGTTAATAGTTCAATGATAAAATGGCAATAGACTTCCAGCAGAGTCATCCTGAAGGTGGTAGTTACTCGTACTGTTTAAAAATTTTATCAGTGACTTGAATAAAGCCATTAACAGTCAGTTCATCAAATGGACAGATGACACAAAGCTAAGAGGGATGACTAACTCACTGACTCAGGATCCCCTTAAGAAAATATTAATGAGACAGTGATATGAAATCTAGTAAGGGTAAATATACAGTCTTACACTTAGGTACAAAAAGAAAACAGCCTTACAAATAAAAATGGGGGTGGTATGTTTAGACAGTGATGATCTCAGTCTTAGGTGATTACAAGCTTAATATACAAGCTTAATATGAAGCAGCAGTGTGAGGTGATCGGCAAGAAATATTGAGTCTTAGACTGCACTGAGAAGTATAGTTTCCAACAAGAGGGAGGTCAATGTCCCTTCTGTATTTGGAATATTGTGTTCAGGTCTTTGAGTCACAGTTTAAGAAGGATATTGATAAGTTGGAGTGTAACCAGAGGAAGGCAAGCAGGATGGTGAAGGACCTGAAGTTCATGTCATCTGAAGATCAGATGACCTGAGTAGGGATATAATAGCTGGATTCAAGTCTCTGAAAAGCAATCATATGGCAGAAGGATAAGACTTGGTCTATTTGGCCCAAGAGAGCAAAATCAGAAGAAAGTTTAGGCTTGATATCAGGAAAACCTTAACAACCAGGGCTGTCTCTAGAGGTGCTAGGTTTCCTATTCTTGAAAGTCTTCAAGTAGAGTCTAAAAGACCACTTCTTAGATATCTTACTCTAGCCTCAGACACTTACTGTGTGAACCTGAACAAGTCATTTAACCTTTGTCTACCTCAGTTTACTCATCTGTAAAACGGGATAATAATAGCATCTGCCTCCTAGGTTTGTGAGAATCAAATGAGTAATATTTGTAAAGTACTTAGCAACGTACCTGGCACATAGTACATACTTAATACATCTTTGTTCCCTTTCTGGTCATGTAAGGGTTCCACCAGACTGCTGCTAAAGTCCCTTCCTACTTTCAAATTTAGTGATGGTATACGTTTTACATGTTATATAACCCTAAGTAAAATGGAAGTTCCTTGAAGGTATAGACTACTTTGGTTTTGTATTCTTAGCCCTTAATACAAATGCTTGTTGGATTGCATTACTTAGAATTTTAGTATTTTTAAAAGATATTTCAAATTGTAGTGCTAGTATGGCATAATAATATCACACTGGAAAATCTTTCCAAAATCATTGCTTTTCCCTCATATCATATTCTAATAGTGAAGATTGAGTTTCAATAACTTACCTTTTCCCCTTGATTTTTTTTTTTGACTGTCATGTCAAGTTTTAATATAGATTGGATCACCACTGCCTGATGATACATGACTCAGGATGTTTCAGTGTGTTATATGCCGTTTTATATGAGGGATTTTATATGGAGAGTGTATTTAAAAGAAACATTTAAAATTATAATTATAGTCCCAGAAATCTTTAAGTGTGCCACCAGGCACTTAAGAGCATGAGATTGCCTTGTTCCTTTTTCCATGGGGCATTTCCCATGGGATGCATGCCTTATAAAAATGATTGGAACTCTAGGTCCAGCAAAACAAGATAGTTTTGTCTCATGACAATGCATTCTTCTAAATGGTCAAGGACAAGCATGACAATCATAGTTGAGATTTTTTTTCTTTCTTCCTTTCTCTTTTATTCATTCATTCTTTCTTTTTTCTTTCTCCCTCCCTTCATCCCTCTTCCTTCCTCCTTTCTTTCTTCCTTCTTCCCTTTCTTTCTTCCTTCTTTCCTTTATTTCCCTCTCTCCTTCCTTCCTTCCTTCCTTTCTTCCTTCCTTCCTTCCTTCCTTCCTTCCTTCCTTCCTTCCTTCCTTCCTTCCTTCCTTCCCTCCCTAGATTGGGTTAGTCACAAGCTTAAATATATTTAGTTATTGTACTTTGATTTGTCTCTGATTCCTAATTCCTTGGAAAGATTGATGATTACTATAGTATTAATTTCAGTCTTTCATTAAAAATATTAGATACTATGACAAAAAACAGTCTACGTGTTTTACTAGTCTTTTCTCTCCCTAATTCTGTTGCTTTACAGTTGTTCCTAGGGCATCCCCACAAGATCAGATGGCACCATATATATAAGCAGCCTGAAATTCTGTTTTGTCAACAAGTGAGATATGCAGTCACTAAGAGACATTTAGGATGGATTTAGGTCATGGGGCATTTGATCACCATTTCCCTCTGTGACTATAGAGTAACCTCCTAGTACTTGATAAAGATACAGTTCAAATCTTGTACAATTTTAACATTTTATTCAATACTTATAAAATATAAGCTCCCAAAGGAAAACTATCCTGGATTGAGATGTTTCACTATTTTAGTTAACAAAGAGAAAAAGAGAGAAAAAGGAAGGGAAGAAGAAGGAAAGGAGAAAGAAAGGAAAAAGAAAGGAAAGAATGTAGGAAGGAAAGAAGAAAAAAGAAGGAAGAAAAAAGAAATGAGGAAAAACGAGAAAGAGAAGGAAAAAAGAAAGGAGAAAAAGTGAGAAAGAGAAAAGAGAAAAGGGGAGATGGAAGGAGTAGAAAAAGAGGAGAGAGTGAAGAAAATGGAGGAGAAAGAAAGAGAAAAAGACAGGGAGATGGGGGGAAGAGGGAGAGGAGGAGAAGAGTACTCACAAGCTAAATCTAAATGCAAGATTTTAAGCTAGGCAGCACTTTAAAGATACAAACCCACAGAAAAAGTTGGCAATGCCTTATAAAAATAGTTACAGCAAAGATCACCCTATAGAATATTTTAAATTTTGGCATCATGGAATCTCTGCTTGCTGGCTGCAACCTGGATAGCTCATTCATCTGAAATGCCACTCTAAATGTATTGTTACTATTTGAAGAAGACACATCTATTTCTGGATTTATGTTAAGATTTCCAAACAGGTTACATTTATAAAAATATATTTCAGCCCAAACTACCCAAACTATGTTAGCAGGTGAACTTAATCTATCTTCATCAGCCAGCTTAAATTTCCATATATCTACCTAGACATTTATTTTCTATGTAACAGCAAATATTTTATTATCTACACTGACTTATTGGAATGGAAAGTGGCATAACTTGACACTCAGTCCTGGGATTGGCTTTTCATTTAGGAGAAAAACCCATTCTAAAGAATCAAAAAACGATATCTTGATCTCACCAGTAAATTTAAAGAAAGAGTTTGACTAAAAATAGTTTCCTGGTAATTAACAATCTAAAAATAGATCTAGACATCCATATGGAAGTCATTATAAGCTGTGCTATAAGGAAGCAGAGAAGGATAAAAACCCTAACCAAAATATTATTACATATTAAACACACTACCTATAAACAGAGTCAGTAAATGCTTTACAGAGTGTAGCACAATCTATTAGAATTTTATATGAGAAAATGTACAAGAATGAGCTATCCTTTCTTAATCTCACAAAAAGTTTTTTCTAGTAAGGTGTTTTGGAATAAGGCCAAGGGCCCTATTGAGGCATAAAGTCTGTTAGTCTATTGACATAATGGGGATCCGAATTTGTCTAAATAACTTATGAATAATATAATCTCTATATATTAGGAGATCACAAGTACTCATGTATTCCACAAGAAGTATAGTGACCCAAGAATTCTTGTGCTGTATGTATTTTTTTGCATGAGAAAAATGAATACAGAGTTAATATTTTCTTCATTATTCTGTTTGTTATCATTATGTTCAGATATAGAAACTTGGCCACACGGATTATTGTTCCTTTGTAGATTACTTAGGTTCTTTTATTAACCATCTTTTTCCTTCTTCTTCTCACTACCATCTTTACCAGAAGGCAGCAATCTGAACAGCAGAAAATATAAATTGGTTTAACTTTGCTTCTGGTTAGCAAATTTAAGTTTTTTTAAAAAGAAGTTTGGTTATGAAGGTTGTTACAACAATTGCCCAGGAGAGAACTTTGGAGTTGTCCTTAGGTTTTATCTTGACATTTTATGTGCCTGTGGGGAAATAATAACTAGGATTTTATATTATACTTCAAAGTTCACAAAATCAGTTATCTCATTTGAGCCTAAATCAACCCTGTGAGGTAGTTCATTTTTTGTTTAGATAAAGACCTGTGATGTCATCGTTGTGGGGAAACTCCCAATGACCTGCCCCCATGTAGATCACCAACATGTTTGTAATTGATAGTCTTGGAGAGTTGTCTGAGAGCACTGAGGGATTACTTCACCTGCCCATAGTCACTGAACTACTGGATGGCCCTCTGTCCACTATGCCAAGTTGCCTCGAGGTAGATATGATAGATATTTCATTGCCATTTCTTAAATGAGAAACTGAGGCTCAGAGAAGTCTATTGGTTTTCCTATGGTCACATCAATCCAGCAGACCATCCATTATACCATATTGCCCCTCATTTTCTGTGGGATAAGACCTGTGTGAGAAAATCCTACTCTTTAGATGTATTTCAATCTGTATATGCTTTTACTTATTGGTAAAGAAAATTATTTGCTGTCATTTCCCAATCCTGCCAAACTTCAGAAACAACTGTGTGCCCCATCTTGACTTAAAATGTCTTTCCATATTAACACAGCAAAATATTGATTCTCTCTGATATCTCAGAGGGTGTGTACCCCCAATCTTCAACTAATTACTTCTTTGGCTTGATTCATCATATTCAGTATCTTTGCAAGTAGATGATTGACATGTGTGCAAAAGAAGACTACATGAAAAGTTACATAAAATGTTTCTAAGTTGATAACAGTTGATTAAAAAACAACAAACATGAATTCCTTGTCCTTTTAAAATGTCTTCCAAAATAACTCCATACTGATTAATAAGCCCAGTCAGGCTTTCACATGTCAAATAATGTGAGTGAATATTTTCTTCTGAAGGGTTTATTCTATTCCCCAAGAAGTATGTGGAATCAACATATCATTATAATTATTATTATTATTAATGCTGAAGGCATCTTTTTAAAAATAGTAGCCTTTATTTACAAATATTTGCTAGGTGGAACACTTAAAAGTGTATTTAGAACCATTCCCTCCCTCCTCCCATTTCCCATGCTGTTCTTTCTTAGAAATATTTTATTCAAGTAATGATTACTAGTTCTGGGAAAATCATGTTGAGAAAGTACTCAGAGTACAGCTCCTCTCTGATTTTAGATATCTACTTATAAACATAAATGAGAGTTTCTGAGTAATGCCATTATCCTACATCTTTCTCAAATTATCAACCTGATGATCCAAAATCTTTCTCACCTACTGCTTTCACATTCATTTATTTACTGAATCCTGACTTTTCTTCTTGTGTACGGGCAGGTCACTTTTATATAACCAACAGACATGAGCTAAAAAGCAGTTGTCAGTTTGAGATTTTTAGAAATCTAAAGGGACTAACTGAATGCCAGTTACAAATGAACATATACAAGTCAGTCATTTTCATAATTGGAAAATATTTAATCTCCAAAGAGTCACTTGATGGCTTCCTCTTAAAGTATACTGTATGGGGGCATGCAGTGCAGTCCAGCAAGCATGGAGTCGTAGCCCAACTTGTCAGGGACAGGACCTTGAACAGGCTTCAGGGATCCACCATTAGCAGCAGTTCCCAGATTGTTTAACCCACAAATGACAGACAGACAGCTTCAAAGGTCAGTGGGATGGCTCCTCTACCCAAGAGAGGGGAGCATGGTCTGGACCCCCACCCTCAGCAGCTTGTTTAACCCACAAATGACACAGACAGCTTCAAAGGTCAGTGGGATGGCTCCTCTACCCAAGAGAGGGGAGCATGGTCTGGACCCCCACCCTCAGCAGCAGGCACTGCAGTAGCAGCTTCCATTTTTGGAGCCCTCCACCTAGAGTCCCTGGGGGAACTGAGCAACTGATCTGAATCTCAGCCCTGAGCTGGGTCCAGACAAAGAACTCAAAAGTCAAGTAACTGGCTGGGAAAATGCCCCCCAAAGAGAGAAAGAATAAGACAACAGAAGGTTATTTTCTAGGTGAGCAAGTACTTTCTTCCATCCTTTCAGATGAGGAGAAACAATTTACTGAAGAAATTAACATTATAAAAAATAGATTAACTCTAATGGCCAAAGAGGCCCAAAAAGCCAATGAGGAGAAGAATGCTTTAAAGAGCAGAATTAGCCAAATGAAAAAGGAAGTTAAAAAGTTCACTGAAGAAAATACTTCTTTAAAAATTTGAATGAAACAGATGGAAACTAATGACTTTATGAGAAATCAAGAAATTACAAAACAAAACCAAAAGAAAGAAAAAAATAGAAGATAATGTGAAATATCTCATTGGAAAAACAACTGACCTGGAAAATAGATCCAGGAGAGACAATTTAAAAATTAAGGGACTACCTGAAAGCCACGATCAAAAAAAAAAAAGAACCTAGACATCATCTTTCATGAAATTTTCAAGTAAAACTGCCCTGATATTCTAGAACCAGAGGGCAAAATAAATATCAAAAAAAATCTACCAATCACCTCCTGAAAGAGATTCAAAAAGAGAAACTCCTAGGAACATTGTGGCCAAATTCCAGAGTTCCCAGGTCAAGGAGAAAATATTGCAAGTAGATAGAAAGAAAAAATTCAAGTATTGTGGAAATACAATCAGACAATACACAATCTGAGAGCTTCTACATTAAGGAATCAAAGGGCTTGGAATATGATATTCCAAAAGTCAAAGGAACTAGGATTAAAGCCAAGAATAACCTACCCAGCAAAACTGAGTATAATATTTCAGGGGAAAAAATGGTCATTCAATGAAATAGAGGGCTTTCAAGCATTCTTGATGAAAATACCAGACCTGAAAAGAAAATTTGACTTTCAAACACAAGAATCAAGAGAAGCATGAAAGCAGGAAAGAGAAATCATAAAGGACTTTCTAAAGTTGAGCTGTTTACATTCCTACATGGAAAGATAATATTTGTAACTTTTGAGACTTTTCTCAGTATTTGGGTAGTTGGAGGCATTACACACACACACACACACACACACACACACACACACACACGCACATATCCATATCCATATATATATATATATATATATATATATATATATATATATATATATATATATATATATATATATATATATATATATACACACACACACACACACACACACACACATATATGGCCTATATATACATGTATGGATATGTGTGTGTGTGTGTGTGTGTGTGTGTGTGTATACCATATAGACAGAGAGCACAGGGAGGGTTGAATAAGAAGAGATGATATCTAAAAAAATAAAATTAAGGAGTGAGAGAGGAACGTATTGGGAGGAGAAAGGGAGAAACGGAATGGGGCAAATTATCACTCATAAAAGAGGCAAGAATAATCTTATTCAATGGAGGAGAAAAGGAAGGAGGTGAGAGGGAAAAAGTGAAGTTTACTCTCTTCACATTTGACTTAAGGAGGGAATAACATGCTCACTCAGTCTGCTATGAAAATCTATCTTACGCTACAGGAAAGTAGGGGAAGAGGGGACAAGTGGGGTGAGGGGGATAATAGAAGGGAGGGCAAATGGGAGAAGGGAATAATTAGAAGTAAACACTTATGGAGAGGGACAAGGTCAAAAGAGAGAATAGAATAAATGGGGGTCAGGATAGGAGGGAGGGAAATATAGTTAGACTTACACAACATGACTATTATGGAAGTCTTTTGCAAAACTACACATATATAGCCTATACTGAATTGCTTGCCTTCTCAGTGTGGATGGCTGGGGAGGGAGGAAGGGAGAGAAGTTGAAATTCAAAGTAGTAGGAACAAATGTTGAGAAATGCTTTTGCATACAACTGGGAAATAAGAAATACAGGTAATGGGGTATAGAAATCTATCTTGCCTACAAGAAAAGAGAGAAGATGGGGTAAGAGAAGGGAGGGGTGTGATAGAAGGGAGGGCATATTGAGGGAAAAGGGTAATCAGAATGCATAGTGTCTTGGGGTGGGGGGAGGGCAGAGATGGGGAGAAAATTTGGAACTCAAAAATTTGCGGTAATGAATGCTAAATGAATGCTAAAAAGAAAAATTCCAAAAAAAGGTGTACTGTATGCTCAGATCAGTGATCAGTCCAACTGAGCAATCATTTGTTAAGTGCCTGTTATCTCTCAATTTATCTATCTATCCATCTATCTATTTATAATATATATATACACACATGTATGCATATATATATGTATATTGCATACATATACACACATACACATATACATCTGTATATGTTATATGCACATACATACACATGCATAATAACACAATATATAACTATATATGTGTACATTTGTATGTATGTGTATGTCTATAAATATACACATATATATGTACATATGTGTATGTATATATTACACACATACATATACACACATAACACACATGTACAACTATATATGTGTATATTGTATATATGTGTGTATATGTATGTATGTATGCATAAAACCACTTTGAGCAAGTCACTTTACCTCTGTGTGCCTCAACTTCTTCCATTATATTATGGGAATAAAAATAGCACCTACTTTACAAGATTGTTATGAGGATCAAATGAGACAATCTTTGCAAAGTACTCAGCACAGTATTTGGCTCATACTAGATGCTTAATAAATGTTTATTCCCTTCCCTTCTTTGTGTTATTGTGAGGCCCTGGGGGTACAAAGACAAAAAACAACCATAATAACAATTTATCATTACCCTCAACAACCTTCTATTGTACTGGAGGTAGGGAAGGAGGTGTGGATTCAACATAGATCAAGTATAAAAATAAAGCTCTCTGCTACCTGTTGGCTGACTCCTGAAATTACAAATTTAGAGCTTTATTCTTTTAATTTAAGAGTTTGACCTCTGTTGAAATATAAGCTGTCTTGGGACAGATAGCACAGTCAATGGTTCTTGGATAAGACAGGATTGCGTTGTATCACAAGCTTCTCTAAAGTGGGCAATGTTATCTTTTGATTCAGTAGTCATATTACTCCCCCCACTCTTGTTTTCATCTCAAGTTATTAATCCTATTTATTTTCACTGTCCCTCATACGGACCCCTTGATCACCTCATTCATGAATTACTGCTGTGGGCTCCCTATCTCTATACTCTTCCACTCCATTTGGAAGCATGATCCAGTGAAAAGAGCACTTTATTTGCAAACATGACATTTGGATTGAAATCCTAGCTCTGTTACCTACAATTTGATTTGGGGAAGATAGCTTAATTTCACTGAACCTTATCTCTAGAGAAGGAAGGGAGGGAACAAGCATTTATATAGCATCTACTATGTGCCATGTATTATGCTAAGCATTTTTTTTTTTTTACAAATATTAACAACCCTTCAAAGTTAAGGAAACTGAGGCAGACAGACGTTGTGACTTGTTCTGAGTCACATAACCAGTAAGTGTCTGAAGTCAGATTTGAACTCAGGACTTCCTGATTCCATGCTCATATGAAATGCCATATAGCTGTCCCAATAAAATGAGGCTTTTTGACAAGATTTTCAACCCTCAATCTATAATCTTATGGAGCCAGGAAAACAATTCTCCTTTCATACATGGACATTTTATTTCCCAAAAGGGACTCAGAAAAAGTGAGAAAAGTAACTGGAGATAATTCTGAGGATCTGAAAAAAAATGTATTCAAATAAATGTATGTACTGAGAGGACCTGTTTGAAAGTAGATCAGTGGAGATGGCTGCAGTGCATTATTGTTTGTTGACTATTTTACATGTGACTGCTTTCAGGATTTTGAAGGATATAGAGAAAAACTATGTCAAAGACTCTTTGAGGAAAATTTGTGTGTCTTGTGTTTTTTACCATCCTTGATAGAGCTGTGGACCTTGGAGTTTCGATGTAAGTAAGAGATGGGTCACTACTTGTGAGGAGGTCCTGATGTGAGGCATCAGAAGACAGATGAAGATAGCTAAAGATAGATGAGAAGGCACAGGGTCCATCTGAAAAGAGAAACATATGGCAGAAAATTCTCCCCACTGCTTGAACTGAGCTCAATGGAGGAGAATCTGGAGATAGAAACAGCTGCTTTGGTCCCAGTGAGCTCTAATAGGGAGCCTAATGAACTACTTGACTGAACTACAGAGCCATAGGCTCTCTTGCCACCTTTCTCATTAGGGGAGATCTCTATAGCTGCTACAAGCTGAATGGAGAAAGCAGAGTCATCCTGCTTGAGAAGTGGAATTGTTAGGATGACCTTGGTGTGAGGGAAATCCCTTCCGAGGCTTGCTGGTTTGAGAGGGAGGACCTTTTAGTACCCAGTGGCTCTGAGGAACCTTGCAAATATTTGGCTTAAGGGAATTTCTTGTTATTGAAATGACTTATCACTTTCACAAAAATCACCTCAGAGCAGCAGAGAAATGACCACGTCTAGCTGACCAGAGAGGTTCAGAAAAAGAACAGGTAGTCCATGGTGAGGACTTTTTCCTAAAAATATACCATCAACATCCAGGTCTTTATGCCAGAATCATGAATTGTTCTCAGTGCATGAATTCCCTTGCTCATACATCTTACTGCTAGGTTTCTAAAAGTGTATGCCCCATAATCCCCTATAGACATTGTGCTCATGGGAGAATGAATCCTAGTTTATGAGTTAATTGTTATGGTTTTATCATTTCTGCTTTTTTCTTATCTTGAGTAAATTTCTTATCATAATTATGATTTATTTTGTGTTCTAATTTTATACATGCTTTGTGTTTAAAATTTAATGATATTCTGGCTGAGTTCTATAAATGAAAAGCACATTGATGGGGGCTCAGAAGCTATAGTCATGAGTACTAGGAATGTGTCTTTCCCATATCAGAGTTATCCCTAAAAACCAGAAGAATGAATTTAGCAGTGTGATTGTGACAGTGGTTGGCCTACCTTTTGGGAAGCTTCCTCACCTGCCATACTTCCCCACTCCCAGACTTGCCAGACAGTGTTGGGAGTTCATGTTCAGGGAGAGTTAGCCTGGAAATCAAGGAGAGGCATGTGTGTCACATATGCAACATGATCAGTTGTTAGCATTACGCCTATGCTACACTATGATCCATTCTTTACATTACTGCCAGATTAATCCTTTAAAAGCTTTGCTTGGACCATATTAGAATTATATTTAACTACGGGAGAAAAATCCTGCAAAATTATTTCCTAAATAAAATATAAACTCCATAGCCTGGCATGCAATGCCCTCTGTATTCTCTCCTTAATTGGCTTTTGATGCTTGTAGGAAGTGTGATATAATGGAAGGAACATTGGTATTGGAATCCAATAACCTGTGTTTAACTGCCACTTCTTACTTACCTGTGTGTCTTTCAAGAAATCCTATGTTTTCTAGGCACTCTTTTTCTCAGGTGTGTTTCCATAGAGAGAACACTTGAGTTATTGCTGTAGCCTTCTGGTTGGTCTTCCTACCTCAAATTTCTCTGCACTCTAGTCAATCCTTTCTTTAATTGCTTCACTTCCTTACTCAACAAACTCTGGTGACTCCCTACCACCTGTAGGATAAACCATATAATCCTATCTTATTTTCTAATATTCTTCACATTCTGGCTTTTTCCTCAATCTCCAGTCTTAACCTTTTCTCTCTATATTCTGTAATCCAGAGACGTGGCCCTCTAGCTGTTTCTAGCACACAATATTCCCTCCCCTGACTCAAGGACTTTTCATGGATGCCCTGCTTTTCTGGAATACTTTATCCCCTCAGAGCTATCTCCTTCCTTCCCTGCCTTCATTCTACCCTCTGCAAAGGGCTTTTTCTAGTTCCCCTCAATGCTTGTGTCTTTCTTCTGAGATTGCCTCCAATTTACCCTGTAGATATCTTGTAGGTACGTAGTTGTTTGCGTATTGTATCCCCCATTTAGAATGTGTGCACCTTGAAGACAGGGGCTCTTCTTTTCCTTCCTTCCTTCCTTCCTTCCTTCCTTCCTTCCTTCCTTCCTTCCTTCCTTCCTTCCTTCCTTCCTTCCTTTCTTCCTTCCTTCCTTCCTTCCTTCCTTCCTTCCTTCCTTCCTTCCTTCCTTCCTTCCTTCCTTCCTTCCTTCCTTTCTTTCTTTCTTTCTTTCTTTCTTTCTTTCTTTCTTTCTTTCTTTCTTTCTTTCTTCCTTCCTTCCTTCCTTCCTTCCTTCCTTCCTTCCTTCCTTCCTTCCTCCTTCCTTCCTTCCTTCCTTTCTTTCTTTCTTTTCTTTCTTTCTTTCTTTCTTTCTTTCTTTCTTTCTTTCTTTCTTTCTTTCTTTCTTCTTTCTTTCTTTCTTTTTACCTCCAGAACTTACCATAGTGATTGGCATAAAATAAGTGCTTAATAAATGTCTGCTGACTGACTGACTGACTGACTGACTGTTGGGATTCAGAGGGCCTGGTCTCAAATCTCAGCCCTTACACTTCTTGTATAACCTTGACTAAGACATCTCACTTTTTTTCTATTTGCATCTCTCTAATCAACAGTGATTTAGAGCATTTTTTCATGACTACAGATAGCTTTAATTTCTTCCTCTGAAAACTGCCTGTTCATATTCCTTTGAACATTTATCAACTGGGGAATGACTTGTATTCTTACAAACTTTTCTATGTATTTTAGAAATGAGACCTTTAAAAGAGATACTGGTTGTAAAAATTCTTTCCCAATTTTCTGCTTCTGTCCTAATGTTGGTTGCATTGGCTTTGTTTGTGAAAAAAATTTTCAATTAATGTAATCAAAATTATCCATTTTGAATTTCATAATATTCTCTATCTCTTATTTGGTCATAAATTCCTCCATTTTCCATAGGTAAACTCTCCTAATTGCTCTCCTAATTTACTTATGTATCAGCCTTTACATTTAAATCATGTCCCCAAGACATTTCAGTTTTCTAGGCCTCAGTTTCCTCATCTGTAAAATGGACTAAATGACCTCTAATGTTGTTGCCGTCTCTAAATCTATTGATGCTTATATCCTAGGATCTGTAAATTAAGAAGTTTGGATCAAGGGTCTCTTCAAATTTGAAAACGAGCCCATCACCCCTGACTTTGTGACATCTAGTATACCTACCATTAATGGAAGCAGCCAAGTGGCCTTATGGCAACAGTTCTAACTAGGTAGTGAAGTGGATAGGGTGCCAAACTCAGAGTCAGGAAGACTTGAGTTTGAATCCAGTCTCAGATATTTTACTAGCTATGTGTCTCCAAGCAAATCATTTAACCACCTGTGCCTCAGTTTCTTTATCTATAAGATGGAAATCATGAGGCCATCTATTTCTCAAGGTTGTTAGAAGACTCAAATGTGACAATGTTTGTAAAGTGCTTAGCATATGATCAGGCATACAGTAGGTGCTATATAAATGCTAGCTATTAGAATAAGAAGAAACCGAGTTTTTAATCCTGCTTGTGCCATTTGGTGTGTGACCTCATCAAAGACATTTCACTTCTTTGGGACCTAATTTCTACATCTTTTACCTGGAGGAGCCCAAGTGTGAGTACTCTTTCTACCAGCACATATCATAACCACCTGTAATTTCATGAAGAATTCATTCTAGCCAGTTGCCTGAGAGGTATTGGGAAAACAAATGGCTTGCCTCTGGGTCATCCCCATTCATAAATGTTGGAGGCAGGAATGGAACCCGTGTCTTCTTGGTGCCAAGCCTAATAGCCTGTTAGGTACTGCATTTCACTGCAGAAATAACAGACATTTTTAATGGTGCTCCATTGTTTAAGCTCAGTTTTCCTCCCAGTGGATATACAGTCATGGCACATGTGGTTGCTTTCCTTGAGATGGGTTGAGGCAGCCATAGCTTTACCTTCCATTTTTATTCAGAGGTGATATAGACAGTTCTTATTTTGCCTGGGGAAGTTAAGGCAAATGAAAGCACTGCATATATATTATATATAATATATGTAATATATTGCATACATATATATTTTTATAGGTTGGCATAAACTTGAACATGAAAGCATTTAGTCATTCATATTACATGCTGCAATGCTCTTCTGGCTTGAGATTAGAAGCAGAAACAATTTTATATCTTAATTATTGTGTATGCCTTATTAAAATTTCAGATCTGTTCCTTGGTGTTCTCTACATTGCTGAGCACATGCTCTATGCTCCATTAATAATCATCATGTGATAGTGGAGAGATGGGCACTTAGAAACTTCAGAGGAGAATATCCCTGTTTTTAGCACATTTCTATGACAATAAGAATTTTTGCTAGACCTCACTTACTTTGCTACAGAAAGAGAGAACATTCTGGTTCTCTCTAAAAGATTTAGATATGCATTTTAATTGTATAACTTTAAGGCTAGTGTTAAAGGGTAAATATTTTGGTCTCTCACCCTGATTAACAAGGAGAAACTCAAGAAAAAGAGAACTAAAAGGTGTTTGTAAATATATAAATATGTGTGTGTATATATACACACATGCATTATATGCACACATGTATACACACACATACACATATATACAATAAACATACAAATACATACATATATACATATAAACACACACATATACACATATATATCAAGCCCAACTTGATGGGCTGATCACTAGAGACCAGCCAGGGATTCAGGATGGAGCCAACTTTTATTGATAACTTTCATAATGAGATAAAGACAATTTGGATAGGTCCACATTAGCAAAAGTAGATAGGCCATTGACTCCATTTGGCATTTTCTTGGCAAAGATACTGAAATGGTTTGCCATTTCCTTCTTACACACATTTTATAGATGAGGAAAGTGAGAGAAATAGGGGGAAGTGACTTGCCCATGGTCACATAGCTAGGAAGTATCTGAAACCATATTTGAACTCAAGAAGGTGGCTTTTCCTGACTCTAGGCTCTATACTATAATCACTGTACCACCTAGCTGTCCCTCTTCTCCCCACTTTCTGCACCCTAACGAAATGAGATTATAGATAAGAACAATGGGCTTCTACATGCTGACTAACATGTAAGGAATAACATGCTATGTGCTGGAGATCAAGTAATATAAAAGCTGCAGAGTGGGTGACACCTCCCCCAATACTGATTAACAAATATTCAGATTGGAGACAATGGGCATCCCTACGTAAATTTCAATACTGGAGATGAGATTTTTTTTTGTGCAAATTTTAGGACACTATATTTGTATTTTGGTCCAGATTTATTATTTTTCTCAATATATGGAACTCTCAGGTGAGAATGGTCTTCTGCAATTGAAGACCAATAAATCCTCGTTAACTGGTACTTGTAGAGAGCTGGCTTTGGGTACCGAAAAGTGAAATGATTTGTCCGCAGTGACATAGTCCATTCACCAGAGGCAGTATTTGAGTCCTGGTCTGACTGACTCTCTGGCCTTCATAGGATTATAGATTTTAGATCTGGAAGAAATTTTGTTGAATGGAATGATGAGTTTGGTCATAGAGCCTTGTCAAGCAGATAAGATGAAATTCTTAAGCATTTGGAACCACAAAGAAGATTGACTAGAGAAGGGCCTTCCCACTGTTTGCATCTTTACTGCTTTTATTAAAATAAGGAAGACTCTGTAAGGGCCCCCTCCCTCACCAAGAACCTGGAGGTCAGAAAATGTTTAACTTTTTTATTTGTTTGATATGATTTTCCTCAGGGCAGGGAGTTTCTATTATGGAAACTCCATTTTATTTCAATTCAATTCAATAAATATTTATTAAGCATCTATTATGTGCCAGGCACTATGCTAAGCACTAGGGACACAAAATGAGACAAAAAAAGAGAGTCCCTGCCTTCAAGGGGTTTATAGTCTGATGGGGCAACAACTTGCAAACAAACATATACAGAATGAGCTATGTATAGGATACATAAGAAATAATCAAAAGAGGGAAAACACTGAAATTAAAAGGGCTTAGGGAAGGCTTCCTGTAGAAGGTAAGGATTTTAGCCATTTGTCAAGGCACACTGAAACCCATCTGTGAAAGCATGGAAGTCCTTGGCAGCAAGATGGTAGAAGGGACAGAGGGACAGCCTTGGAATTAGGAAGATCTCAGTTCAAATTCAGTCTCAGACACTTACTCAACTGGGTGCCCCTTAGGGGAATCACTTAATTTCTTTCTGCCTCATTTTCCTCATCCAAAAAATGGGAATAATAATTTCATCAACCTTACAAGATTGTAGAGAGGATCAAATGACATAACATCTATAGAGTGCTTTACAAATCTTAAAACACTGTATAAGTGCTACCAGGGAGTTTCCCGAGTCACTAAGAGGCTAAGCGATTTGCTTAAGTTCATAAAGCTAATCAATACCAGAAGAAAGACTTGAATTCATGTCTTCTTGAGTTAAAGGTAAACACTTCACTATTGAGTAGTATCCATGCTTCCTCATAATTCATCTTACTTAAAATTAAATCCAATCATATAATGCAATAATACCTAATGTGAATATCAGTCTTCTCATCAAAGAATTCCAATACCTTATGTAAATAATGTTCAATCATAAGACTAGTCTTATGGTAAAGAAAGTGGTTCCATTTTATAAATTCTTTCATTAGTTCATTCCCTTACAAGAAGGTACCTACTTTATGTTATATAACATTAAAATATTTAGGTTCAACCTTATCCTTTCTCCCTCCCCCAAGAAAGTTTTCTTTTTGATGAATATTATGGTCATCAGTCTTTTAAAAAATATCTTAAGAGCATTTCACTATATAAGATCATAGATTTAAAGTTTGTTGAGATCTTCAGAGATTTATTTTTTCCAAATCCTCTTAAAATTATAATTTATTATTATGATTATTTTACAAATGAGGAAACTGATGCTTATAGATTAAGTACTTTATCCAAGTTCATACATGTACTAAAAAGCAGATATAGGTTTCTAACCAAGGTTCTCTGACTCTGAATCCAGAACTCTTCCCACTGCTCCACAGAGTGCCATTTTCATTTCACAAATAAAGAAACTGGGACCAAGAGAAGTAAAGCAATTTTCTTCAGGTCACACAGTGTTGGTGATGGAATTGGAGCCCATATTTTCCAATTCCAAAGCAAGAGTCCTCTCAAATCCATGACTTTGCAATCTAAGCTTCTCTGTGAGCTCTTATTGCAAGGAAGAAACTGTTACTTAGAGTAATAAATATGAGCTAGATGTTTGCAACACAATAGAACTTTCCATTTAAATCAACCTAAGTAATTGGTTCAAGTAAAGCAAATTATCTTAATCCATCATATTAAAAAAAGTTTTGTGCTATTATATATCAATTTTTCTCCCATCCTGTCAATTTCCAATATACCATTCTCTTTACACAGCTGTGAAATTAATATTTCCTGGAAATAAGCCTAACCATGCCACACTTCTGCTCAAAATCTTCAGTGTCTCCTTATTGCCTATATGATAAAGTGTAAATTTTTCAGCCTGAAATTTAAAGTTCTTCACAATCTGGCTTTCAATTCAAAGAAGCAATTTTATCCTCTCCTATTTCTAATATCAGATTCCATTCTAAAGAGAACTAGTAAATGCATGTGAGTTTCTTAATGCAATTTTATTTGCCCCAAAGATATATTTACTTTACCTCTATAGCAGTTAGCAAAATTTTTTTTGACTAACAAATCTTTCATTTTTTTAAAGTAAGTTGAGTATATTATTTAGAATCTTAATTTTGTGGCAAAAGTCCACACTCTAAGATGGCAAGACAAAACACCCATTCCTTAATTTAAGAGATTATTAAGAAAGAGCTTGAAGTACCTCACTTCTAAGACAATCCTAGACTTATTTAATTATGTAGATAAATCACAGTTATATTATGGCATAGACTTTCTTTCTTTTGACTATTGACCAGGCAATAGTTTAATCACTATGTAGTTAGGAATATTTACAGCAGCTTGCAAATTATCCATTGGACAGCAAGACCCCATAGACATAGACTGATGGGGGCAGTTAGGTGGCTCAATGGATAGAGAGCATCAGCCCTGGATCAGGAGGACCTGACATCAAATTTGGCCTTAGACACTTAATAGCTATGTGACCCTCTAATTGTCCCTTCTCCCCTCCCCCTCAAAGAAGCTCTTTTTTAAGTCAATGAAAGTCTTATGGCTGAAAGTTTTGTTTTAGGGAATTAAGCTTTCATATTGGCATATGATAGCCAAAAGACTATGAATTGGAAATACATAAGGAAAACAAACAAACGGAAAACCCCAATAACTACCATCCCTTAGACACTTATGCACTTATGGCTGAATTTTCTCCAGGTTCTAAAAGTGTTCAAAACCTCGTTGTCTTTTTCCAGAAACCTGTTTGGTTTACCTGTTTCTCTTAATTTTTCTACTATTCTCCCAGTTACCCTCAAAACCTCAATCATCCTTGATTATTCTTCACCCCACATAGTCACTTATTTGCTAGGTCTGATGAGTTTTTCTTCTTGAAAACACTAACCTCCATCCCTTTCTTTCTATTCATATTTGTGTTTCTTCAGGTCAAATCCTCATTTCCTTTAACTTTATAGTAACTTAATTAATTTCCCTATTTTCAGTATCTCCTCTAATACCTCTTCTTTCCTACTGTGTCTTTCTAATGTACAACTCTAATGACATCATTCCTATTCAGAAACCTTCCCTGTCTTCCCATTGACTGCTAAATTTAGTACAGATTCTTTAGGATCCCATTCAAAGGCCCTTCATAATCTGGTGCTGATCTGTCTTTGTGGCTTTATATCATCTTGCTTTTTTGCTTTTCTCTGGTGACTAAGTCACCTAGTAGATAAAGAGTGCTGGATTTAGTCAGGAAGTTCTGAGCTTGAGTCTTTCCTCTGACACTCACAACCTCTGTGACCCTCAGGCAAGACATAAACTCTCAATAAAAAAAAAAATCTAACAGCAATAAAATAGATAAAATATTGGATAATTTGAGTTTTTTAAAAAAGAAAGAAAATTACCAACATCAAAAATGAAATGGGTGAATGCACCACCAACAAAGATGAAATTAAAACCATTATTAGGAATTATTTTTGCCTAAGAATATGCGAGTAAAACTAAAAATCTAAGTGAAATGAATGAATATTTATAAAAATATAAATTGTTCAGATTAACAGAAGAGGAAATAGAATACTTAAATCCCCCTATCTAAAAAAAAAAAGAATTGAACAAGTCATAAATGAACTGCCTAAGGAAAAAAAATCTCTAGAATCAGATAGAATTACAAATGAATTCTACCAAATACTTGAGGAACAATTAATGATAATACTATATAAACTACTTGAAAAAATGGATAAAGGAGTACTCTTACCAAATTGCTTCCATGACGCAGATGTTGATTTTGGTCCCTAGATCAAGGAGAGCAAAAACAGAAAAAGAAAACCACTGACCAATTTCCCGAATGAATGTTAATGGAAGTATTTTAAATAAAATACTATTAGGCAGATTACAGCAATATATCACAAAGATCAACCAAGTGGGATTTATACCAAGAATGTTGGGCTGGTTCAACATTAGGAAAACTATAAATGACAATATCAGTAACAAAAACAACAAAAATCACATGATTATTTCAATAAGTACAGAAAAAAGCTGTTGACAAAATAGTTGTTGTATTAAAAAAACACTAAAAAGCTTAGGATTCAATGGAGCCTTTCTCAAAATGATAAGTAGTACCTATCCCTGAGATCAATCATTATCTGTAATGGGGGTCAACTTGAAACCTTTCCAATTTGATCAGAGGTGAAGCAAGGATGCCCATTATCACCACTATTATTCAATATTCTATTAGCAATGTTAGCTATAGCTATAAGGTAAGAAAGAAATTGAAGGAATAAAAGTAGGCAATGAGAAAACAAAATTGTTACTCTTTACAAATGATTTAATGGTATGCCAAGAGAGTCCTAAATAACCAGCTAAAAAACTAGTTGAAACAATTAAAAACATTAGAAAAGTTTCAGGATATAAAATAAACCCACACAAATCATCTTCATTTCCATATATTATCAACAAAATCCAGCAGGAAGAGACAGAAAGAGACATTGCATCTAAAAATAACTGCAGACAATAAAAATTACTTGGGAGTCTACCTGCTAAGACAAACCCAGGGAATATATAAACACGATGACAAAACACTTTGCACACAAATAAAGACTGATCTAAACAACTGGAGAAATATTAATTGCTCATGGGCAGGCTGACCCAATATAATAAAAATGACAATTCTACCTAAATTAATTTACTTATACAATGCCATGTCAATCAATCTACAAGGGATTTATCTATAGGTCTAGAAAAACTAATAATAGTTCTTCATCTGGAAGAACAAAAGGTCAACAATATCATGGGAACCAATGAAAAAAATGTGAAGGAAGGCTAAGAGCCTAGAAATAATACATTTCAAACTCTATTACAAGGTAATAATCAGCAAAATAATCTGGTATGGACAAAGAAATAGAGTGGCAGATCAGTAGATTAGATTAGTTACACAATATCCAGTAGTACATGACTATAATAATCTAGTGTTTGATAAATCCACAAATATAAGCTTTGGGGGCAAGAACTTACATTTGACAAAAATTGTTGGGAAAACAGGAAAGTAGTCTGGCAGAAACTGGACATAGATTAAAATCTCATACCATGTAGCAAGATAAAGTCAAAATGGGTTAATGATTTAGGCATAAAGGGTGATATTATAAGTAATTGGAGAAGCACAGAAAAAATGTACTTATCAAATATATGGATAAGAGAAGAGTTTGTGACCAAACAATAGAGAGAGAGGATCACAAGAAGTAACATGGATAATTTTGATTACATGAAACTAAAAACATTTTGCCCAAAGAAAACCAATACAGTCAAAATTAGAAGCAAAGCAGGAAATGGAACATTTTTAAAGCAAATGTCTCCAATAAAGACCTATTTCTCAAACATATAGGGAACTGAGCCAAATTTATTTAAAAAATAATATCTATTCCCCAATGGATAAATGATCAAAGGACATGAATAAGCAGTTTTCAGAAAAAGAAATCTAAGCTGTCAATGGTCATGTGAAAAAATTCTCTAAATCACCATGGAAATACAAATTAAAACAACTGAGGCACCATCTCACATATATCAG
The DNA here is from genome assembly GCF_028372415.1 of Notamacropus eugenii. Classification (NCBI taxonomy): domain Eukaryota; kingdom Metazoa; phylum Chordata; class Mammalia; order Diprotodontia; family Macropodidae; genus Notamacropus; species Notamacropus eugenii. The sequence continues at coordinate 584,595,140 of NC_092872.1, forward strand.
ACTGGCTAATATAACAGAGAAGAAAAATGATAAATTCTAGAATGGAAGTGGAAAAATAGGAACACCAATGTGCTTTTAGTGGAGTGAAGTATTAGTTCAACTTTTTTGGAGAACGATTTTGAACTATGCTCAAAGGATTATCAAACTGTACATACCTTTGACTTAACAGTACTGCTAGTAAGTCTGTATCCCAAGGAGATCAAAGGAAAGGAAAAGGACCTATATCTACAAAAATACTTACAGCAGCTCTTTTTGAGATAGTAAAGAATTGAAAACCAAGAGTATGCCCAGCAATTAGGGAATGACTGAGCAAGTTGTGGTATATGATGGTGATTGGAATACTATTGTGCTATAAGAAATGATAAGGGGGATGGGTTCAGAAAAACCTGGGAAGACTTATATGAACTGATGCAAAGTAAAGTTACTAGAACTAGGAGAACATTGTGCACAGTAACAGTGATCTGTGAAAGACTTAGCACCTCTGATCAAGGCAATGATCTAAAATTATTCTGAGAGACCCATGATGAAAAATGCTATCCACTTCTAGGGAGAGAAAGCAGACAAACTCTGAGTGTAGATTGAAGCTCATTTTCTTTATTTTTCTTGCTTTTCTCTGCAACATAGCTAATATGGAAACATGTTTTGCATGATTTGTCATGTATAACATATGAAATTGCTTACCTTCTCAAGAAGGGAGAAGGAGGAAGCAGCAAGAAAATTTGGATCTCAGAATTAAAAAAAAAACTGTTGAAACTAAAAATAAATAAATAAATAAAACATAACTTCTCAGCCTCAGTTTCCTATAAAAAAGGATAATGATAGCAGTTGCCTCACAGTGTTGTTGTGAGGATCAACTGAGGTATATTTAAAGTGCTTTGTAAATCTTAAAGCACTGTATAAACGTTAGCTATTATTATTAACGTAGTCTGCTAGAGCCAAACTAGGTTACTCTCTGATCACTAAACACATGTCCTTGTTTTCCTGCCTTCTCTCATATACTTCATTTTACTTGGAAAACTTTTTCTCCCAACTATACCTATCAAAATCCTTCAGGGCTCAGCTATCATAATTAGTCAAATTTCAAGGTAGATATTGGTCACATCAAGTTTCAGGCAGCACTGCTCTTTATTCATTTAAGAGAGGTGAGAAGTAGAAGATTCTACTATCCTAGATTTAGAGCTTCAAGGGGTCTTCTTACAGGTGATCTAGTCCAACTTCTTTATTTTATAGGAGAGAAAGCTAAGACAGGGACAGAGAAACAAACTTGTTCATATCGCAAAGTTTATGTAGCAGAGCTGAGATTTGTGGTTATTAAAAAGGTTTGAGGGACGTACTATATGGGTAATTGAATCATTTTATTAATAGTGTACTTTATTAATATTTATTAATAGTAGCAGTTTAATAAAAAGGATGGTCATTTGGCTGTCTCTGTCTTATGCAAACACAATCGTGGTGGTGGACTCATGGCTTATATGCCCTTTTGGAAAAGGAGTGTTCCTGAGGGTAGCAATCAACTCTGATTGGTTAACAATTAATGAGAGGAGGACTTTACAAAGAGAAGTGAGCTTAACACCAATGAGGGACTGAGAGTGACTTCATGTCACTCTTCCATAGAGATTATCCCTATACCCAGATCGCCCCCAGTCTTGAGCAAACTAGACAAAGAATCTATATCCCTGACCCAAACCAGAGCTAGTTGGGTACCCAGAATGAGGAGAATGTTAATCTATCTTCCATTAGCCCTGTCCTCGGGAGATTGGATAAGGAAATAGCACAGGGGAAACAAAAAAGCTTGGGGTCTCCCCAGTTTTATTAATTGGCTATTAATATGAGAGGAAAATAATAATTTCTCTCAGATTCAAACTGAGATTCAGGCATTTAGATTCCCAAGACTTTGCTTTTCCTACTACAGCACTGTCTTGGTAATAACTGCTCTGATGTTTGTACTCAGGTTTGTCAGGGCTCTTCTCCAGGATACCAATCAGAGACCAGGCCATAAAAGCACCAGCTTTGCCAGGACTAGTAATTAACTGGGCCCTCCCACTGGCTTTTCAGGGGACAGTGTTCAGCAGATTACAGAGCCCTGCCCCTAAGGGGTTTGCTTTTATAGGCTACAGGCTGGGTGTGCCTTTACCTGTCTATGGTGACCCTGGCCCTGGCCTTAGGGTGGATTGAACTGGGTAAAAGTGTATTCCTGAAGGCCAGCAGGATCTTTCTGGTTAAGGAGCTCAGTGTTTATGTGCCAGAGGAAGACTCTAGGTCCTGACTTGATGTGACTATGATAGTCTCCAGTGGTGGTGATGATAAATTAGAATGCAGGCTCCAAAGGTAGATCTATATGACTGATGATGTGCTTCTTGGGCTCTGTGTTTCCACATTAGACTCTCATACTATGGGGAAGAGAACATTCCCTGAAATCAGGTGGCCATTCTGTCCTGATCTATGAAGAAGCAATGCCTTCTTTCTTTGAATTTTGCCCCTTTTACATGTATTTGTTTTGTTCTTTGTTTTGCTATACCTGTTTGTATGTGAGGTTCATCTCTCCAGGTGAATTATTAGTTCCATGGCAGGGCAGGGACAATATCTGAGCTGTACCAGTGACCTAGATGGTGTCTTAGAATCCTTAGTAGGTATTTAATAAATTTCTGGTGACATGAGAAATTGAATTGGATGAAATCTCATGATTCTTACCCACCAGTCCCCATTGTCATTTTAAGGAAGTGGGGTCATTCATCATAGAACAAGAGAAGATTTGTGCTCTATATACATCATAGCTGTCCTCAGGAAATGTCCAGTGGAAGAGAGACCAGGCTTGTTCTGTCTGGTGTCAGAGGGCAGAGCTAGGAACAGTGGATGGGAGTTAAAGAGAAGCCTATTTAGGCTTCTTCAAAGGAAAATCAGTCATTCTAACACTGATGGCCTTCTCATAATAGCTCCTCACTTTCTTGCCTTCCTCCCTTGGCTCAGGTTTCCCTTTTCTCCATCCCAAGAACCCAGATCTTCAAGCAGTGGCTGGACAAGCACTTGGAAGTGGATGCTTCAGAGCAGGTTGTACTTGGTGATTGGTAAGGTCAATCCATCAAGGGCTCCAAAAGTATTTTTAAGCACTGCATCCTGAGGCAGCTTGGCGGTACAACACATAGAGCTTTGGACCTGAAGAAAGACTTGATTCTGAATCCTTCCTCATACACTTAGTACCTATGTGACCTTTGGAAAGGGTGGGGAGGAGAGAATCATTTCCTTCTTCCTCAGTTCCATCATCAGCAAAAGGAAGATGATAATAACACCTACTTCACAAGACTGTTGGGAGGATCCAATGAGGTAACCCATGTTATAAGCCTGAAAGTGCTATCTATAGTCTAGTTATTGTTAAATTACGTGCCAGACACTGGAGATATGATGACAAAATTGAAACAATCCCTTCCTTAACAGAATTTAGATTCTGTATACTCAGGTTAGATACTTTCAAAGAACTAAAGAAAATGAGGTGGCAGCTAAGTGGTGCAATGGATAGAGTACAGGCCTTGAGTCAGAAGGACCTGAGTTCAAATCTGGCCTCCGACATTTACTAGGTGTGTGACCCTGAGTAGGTCACCTAACACTGTTTTCTTAGTTTCCTCATCTGTAAAATGAGCTGGAGAAGGAATTGGCAAAGCACTCTAGTGTTTTTGCCAAGAAAACCCCAAATGGGGTTATGAAGAGTTAGACACAACTAAACAACAACAAAGAAAATGAATGCTCTCCTTGTGCAGCCATCTGGCTACCACTTTGAGAGGCCAGGTTGAGATTTTATTGAAGGTTACCTCCTTACATTACAGCTTCCAAATAAGATGCAAGTGCTTTTTAAAGTTCTGTGTTAACTGTTGGCCTTCTCAATATGTGGTAACCATGGATGGTGGTGGAAGAATAATCACATCATTACATAGTAAATGAATGATTATTTATGCCTCCGAAAACCACAGTGTAAGTTATATGCAATTATTTTTTTGGTCTCCAAATCTAATTACACAGCAATCTGCAAGGATATGTAATTACATTGGACTGGTTCCCTACTGAATTACCCAGCTCTTGGGGGCTACGCAAGACCCCTGAAGTATTTTACTCCCAGAACAGGGTAGCCAGCTTCATTTTCATGGAAATATCTACTGGATATACGAGAGACACCCTAGAGAACTGTACCATAGATGAGATGCAGAGCTGCGTACATCATTGAAGGCCTGAAGAAGTCATCTCTTTGATAATCTTACTTCATCCAAAGGGACCTTGTCAAAAGAGGGCAAAAAGTCCTTATAGAGGAAAAAAAAATTCAGTGTAGAAAGGAAAAGTAAAACCCTTTCATTAGAAAAGAGCAAGCTTTCTACATTTTTACTTCTGTAGACAGCTTTCTTGGGGACCCAGTACATCAGTGAGTGAGAGAGTTGAGATAAAGAGCTTTCAACACTTATAAGGGCTATGTGTGGGACCAAGAGAAAGAGATTTGACTTCTCTGATGAGGTGGGGTGACTGCCTGGTGACTCATGGTCCTGTAACCCTCTTGAGAGAGAGCTCCATGTGGTCTAGGAAGTACTGTAGGGACAGGTTAGGCTAGGAGCTCAGAAGTTATATTTTCTCTTTTTGTTTTTCCTTTTCCTTATTGTCTCTTTGATTGGGTTAGGCTTTTTCTAGCACCAACACAGACCTTGAAGTAATTTCTTAAAAAATTTGTAAAAAATAATTTTGTATTTGGGGACATTTGTGATTTTTCGTCTGTACCTGTGGGATTGTATAAGATCCAGGATAATGACAATGCAAAATCCAACTTATCAGAAATATTAATGTTTAAAATAAAATCCAAAATATATTTCAATACATTTGAATACATTGAATACAATATTAATAATGTAACATCAATTCAAAAGATAGGAGAAACAGATTTCCTTTTACTTTAAATAATATTTACTTTGAATATTTTAACTTTTACTTTTTCTAAAAAGCATTTTTATATTTCATATAGGAAACCCTCTTATTTCTTCTTCACTCAAAGCATAGACTAACAATCTAACAATCCCAAGTGTTTTGTACTGTTCTCCCTCATATCAGCAACATTTCTAAGCTACTTTTGTAGCTATTCACCAACATGCTTCCTTTTTGCAATAACTTTCCTAGAACCAGACATCCCACCATTGGTATGGAAGTTAGCCTGAGTAGAGGCCAACAGATATTTCCAAATAAATAGTGTCTGGTGGAATGATCTGGTCCTTTGCAGAGAAAGTAAGAAATCCAAATATCATATCCCCTGCGGTAGGCTGGTTCTTCAAACTAAGAAGCTTGATTGGATATGTGTGGCCATATATCTGGTGCCCATAAGTCTGTGTAAGTAGAATTCTGACACATAGATAGACAGCCATATGAAACCTCAATGAAAGAGAGGGTCAGATACAGAATCATATAAGACCTATAGGAATGCTCTCACCTATGCTCTTCCCAAATAATACCATCCCAACCATCATATGATATAGTGTTGGAGATTAGCACTTAACATGGATCCATGCCTTTAAGGCAAGACACAGCACTGAACCCTACAGACGCACTGCAAATTATGTTCTTTACTAGTCTTTCAAGTGATTATTGATGAATTTATTAATTTGAATTTTTCGATGAATTTATTATTTTTATTTATTAATATTAATTTCATTAAAATAATTTATTAAATTATTCATTATTAATTTGCTAATTTATTAAATTATCCTTAAATTTAACTAATTAAATTAAATTAATTTAATTTAAAATTAAAATTTGATATTAATATTAAAATTATTTATTAATATGACACCTCAAATATCTGTATAGCTACCTACGACTGACTGAGCTGACTATATTTAAGTAGCTCATAAAAGGTGCATTTGTCTCTTTTCCAAGGTCACAGCAAAACTCACATCCTGGACCTTTCTCCCTCCCAGCACTTCCCTGTTTGATTTCCATTCTATCACATGCTGGGAATGATGGAGAAAGTGAAATCCTTTCCTTGTGTCTAGCCTAGGTGCTGACAATCTGTAAGGGGAGGGTTTTTCCCAAGCCAGTTACCTCCTGGCTGCTTTCAAAGGCATGTCTCCAGTTCAGTCTGTTCACAAATACCCACCATGAAGCTTCTTGAAGGAAAACTGTGGATTCAATTTGCACTGGGGTGTTGAGGGACTTTGTTGCTTAACCATCCCCAACAGTTCTAAGCCCTTGGATGATATTACTTTGTAAGCCTTTAATTTCTTGTCAGCGGTGGTTTCAATAAGTTGAAAGTCATCCACTAATAAGTCATCTGTCTTTGATTATTGTCAGCTGGAGTATTTTTCACTTTAGGCTGGAGTTCATTTCACTAGCGACCTAGTTGGGAAATGTAAGCTACCTAATGATACCCTAACACATTCTAACACTTAAGTCATCAACAGAAGCTTTTCTGTTTTCCACCTTGTGACCTAGACTCCAAATTTTGCTGGAATTGTCCGGAATCTTTGGTTTTATAAAAATACCTTCAGGCCTGAACAATGTCTAATGGCACAGCCAAAGCTGCTTTGAAATTAATTAGAGATTCAAATGAATCCACTTTGGGCTTCATGAGAGTGTATAGAGGTCAGTGTTCAAAGGACATTAGTTCTCCATGGGGGAATATAGGTATGCTTTCATTAGGATAATGGGACAAGTCCTCCCTGTCCATCTGAAGACCATTAGCTTCTGAATTAAATGTTTTCCCTCCCTCCCCACTTCTGGCATCAGTATGCATGTTTTCTTATGTCATTTAAGCATAAATAATTCCCTTTGATTTTAAGGCAATTTGCTGATTTAATTGAGTATAAAATAAGAAAAATGGAAAATGCAAATACTTGCTACAATATCACAGGTACAGGAATGTTATACATTAACCATCTCTTTGTTTGCTTATTAAATCTGTAAGCTATTTCTCTTTGCTTATTTCCTTAAAACAAATCCTTTCAACCGTCATTATCATAGAGACCTAGGACATCCATAACTTGCCTCCTCTTTCTCAATGAATAATTTCCCTCTTTCTCCTTTTCTTAAGGAATTGTCCTCCATGTCACACTTCCTGTGGCCTCAATTCACACCTATCAATCTGCTTATCTTACTTCACAAAATCCAACATTCTCTTAAGGAGAAAATTGTCAATAGCACCAAACAAACAGACAAGAACAAGGGCCCATGTAAAACTGTCTGGTGGGAAGAAACACAGATTGGTTGGAGGATGAAACTTGGTCTAGAGGTGAAAGAAGTGGGCTTTGTTGGAAGTTCTTGAGTCTGTTGCCAGCACTATTTGGCTTGGGATCAGACATAAAATCACTCTGATCCCAGTTTTTGGGTCTGTTAAATGGGGATAATAACACTTCACATGGAGCTCATAAAACTCTGAGTTCTTTATATACTCATGCTATGGTGAAACTCACTTGTTTCACTGTTTTTTTCTTCCCAAGAGACCTTGAAGAAAATCAAAGAGTATGGGAAAAACACCTACACAAAACATTCATACCTCTTTCCTCTAAGTCAACAACCATTTAAGAAAGAAAGAGTCTGTGATCAAATTTTCTAGCAATAGTACTTCAAAATTTGGATAACTCTGAGGATGTAAGGTATAGTATAAATAATAATAAAAATAAGTAACAACCTTATGGTCACAGAATTTCCTTTGTTTTGTTTTTCCTTTAGTGTATATACCACTTGTATATAAGGCATAAATCAATTTTTTAAAAACTGCAAAATGTTGACTTAGAACCCTACAGAATAATCCTGAATAAATTTATTTATTTATTTATTTTAATATCGGGCCATGAGAATGGATCCCTTGTCCATCTGACTCATTCTCTTTTCCCAGTGTCTTCCTTGTGGAATGTACATTGAACAGCTTTCCTTTCTTTGACATAAGATCAGTTTCTGTCTCATAAATCCTGTCTAGCTTTTTTTTTTAATGTAACTATGACTTAATTCCTTTTCTGTCTCCTTTTCCAAGTTGGATTCAAGGTTGTTGTGTTTTCTCTCATCTCTCAGAATTGAGGAGGTGGATGTGAGAAATCCTTGTTTACAGTATGATGAAGCTTTATATCCCTGACATGTTTGCAGGCTCTTCCTGAAACACAGGAAGTCCAGAGTATTTTCATCCTCAGAAGGAGCAGGGCTCTTGACTCGCTGGAGCCAGCTGAGTCAAACTGTGTAGTCGAAGTTTTCCTGTTTCTTTGCTTTGCACCATCAGGACAGCTTGTTTGATGTCTAGCTGTGAGGATGCTGTAGTTTTGGCACGCCACATGCTGCATTCACTTCCTTTATTATCACATTCCTTATTTGGGACTCAGGCCACACTGTTGTAATGAGCCCTTTCTGGAATAGGTTGCTGTCAGCAACTGGTTGCTGCCAAAATTGGCTTTTCTACATCCATCTGTAAAATGCCCTTAGTAGGTGGCATGAATATATGAAAAAAATTTACTAGGCTTTTCATATTAACTATATTTTGATTGTGCTGGGGATTCAGTTAGGTCCCTGTTCTCAAGAAGCTTGTATGGAAGAGATAATACCTAAAATAGTTTTTAGCTGTCAGTCAAATAGTAGTCCTGTGATCCTTAAGATGCAGCAACAAGGCAGAAATGATACTTCGGTATCATTTCCATTTATGAAACCATATCTGTTCAACCATTTGATGGTGCCAAAGATTTTGATGAGTTCCCTTTCCTCTCCCTCCCGCTGCCCCAGTAATAGCTGAGGAGTCAAGGGCTGTATAGCACATGGCAGAGGAGGTGTCAGGTCACATCCCCATCAGCATTGCCTTTCTAGGTGATGGCTACAGGGGGAAGACTGGATGTAGGGTCTGTCTGGTGCAGGGAGGGGGACATTGCTGTTCTCAAGCTTTTAATAGGTGGCAGGCTGTTCACAGTTTTTATTGGTAGTAGTGACGATGATGGGACCTTTCTCCCACAGGCTTTGCTTCCCTTGATGCCTGAGGGGAGCAGGGAGATAGTCATATAGGGGGTATTGCTTTTCCTGGGGCTTTTAGACATAGATGCTGGACTTTTTTCCCAATTAGACATCAAAGGAGATAGTGGTTCAGGTGGTGCCTCTGGTTTTTACCTGCCTAGTACATGTTGCCCCTCTCTCTCCTCAAGATGTAGCACTCTTTAATTATTCCAAACTTCATTATAGGCTAGGAATGAGCTGAGGCTAGCAAATAAAATGAAGATGAGAGAGGATAGAAGAGAATGAACATGCTTCAGAGAAAACCCAAAGTGGTCATGCCCAACAAGCTTCATCTTTCAAGGTGTTATATGGAGGAGGATTAGTGACAGGCTTGCAGGGAATCTCATAACCCAGTTCTGTCATTGACTCCATTCCATTCCACGAGTGATAAACAAGGCACAAGGAGCTATTTTGGATTCACTGCAACCTAATACAGAAGTGGGTGAGGCATGGGAAACATTCAGAGTGGAGGGTCAGAGGTCTCAGGCCAGGACAGAGTGGTGAACAAATAAAAGTTGACATACACATCCTAGTACATTGGCTGAGAGACTATGAGTAGAACATCAGTGGGTCTGTTTGCTAATTCTAGCACTGGGCCATTTGCTATCTTACATTGGGAGCAGCTGACGTGACAGGGAGAATTAAGACTAGGCACTTGTGTGGTGTTATTGGCACTCTTGGTTTGGGAGTTTCAGCACTGTGTGGATATTGGATGATTCATGGGCATGTAGCCCATGGGGTAGTCTTTTGAATATAACTTGATTTTATTAATTTACTTTAATGAAAATAAGAAAAGGATTATATATTTTGACCGATAATTTTCTGTAGTCAGCTCCCCATTTTTTCATGGGGTTCATTAAAAGAATCAGAAAGGAAAGAGGGTGAAGTTTTCTGGTGGTTGAGGGTTTGAACCAAGAGATTAATTATATAAAAATACACTGAACAGACCCTTCCATGAGCATTGCTACCTGGAAAGGAGAAAAGCTAGGGTATAGAGAAAGGCAGTTTTTAAAAATCCGTAGAGATCTTGGTGTTTGCCTGATGTCAGGTGGAGTCTATAACTGGCAGGCTGAGTTTACCCATGCCTGATCCTCCCAATTGAACAGGATCAGGCAAGTGTCCCATTGTACCTCCAGGGAGTTAAGTTCATTTTTTTCCCTAAAAGATGACAAAATTTAGCCATTTAAGAATTCAAATAGCTTGAGATTGAAGACATTTTCCATACTTTCTGATTTTTAACTGATTCTACAAGTTTAGTGGGTTAATTATAGATTCCAGGGTTCAAAAGGATGTCAAGAGACCAGAGTCCAGATCTCAGTCTTCAAGCAAATATAACATCATCTGCATTTTGTAGACGTGGCAACTGAGTCCCAGAGAGAGCTCAGAACTCTTCAGCAATGAAGCAGAAATAGAACTCACAGATCCTGCTTCTTGGAGAAATGGTTTCCAGGGTACCCTGTTACCTCTTACAAGACAGAGACTTCATATTCTATCTCTTCCCTCTAGCCCATCCTAGAAAAAGTAGGTCATTAAGGTTCTTTTATGCCTATCTGTATTTTAATATTTCTGGACATCTAGGTGACATAGTAGATAAAGCAATGGGCATGGAATTATGAAGAGTCACCTTCCTGATTGCAAATCTAGCCTTAGACACATCCTAGCTGAGTGACCTTAGGCAAGTCACTTAACTCTGCCTCAATTTCTTCAATTGTAAAATGAGCTGGAGAAAGAAATGGCAAATCACTCTTGTATCTTTGCTAAGAAAACCCCAAAGGGGGTCATGAAGAGTTGGACATGACTGAAATGACTGAACAACAATGTATTTTAATGTTTTCTACACATACTTTTAGTGTGCTTACACCTACACATTTCCATTTAGACTATCTCTGATAGAATAATCTAATGGCTGAATGCCATACTTATCCAGGGCTGGCATCATTCTTTTAGGACATCCAAAGATGAGCACATAGTTCTTTCCTCTATCTTTAAACAACTTCAGAGTATCAGCTTCTTTAGTCACAATTTCAGTCAGATCAATCACTTGGCATGTTTAAGATAAAGCATTCAGATAACTAATTTAAAATTAGACTGAATCAATCATATGTGACATGTAGTCATTCATCTCTGTAAGACTTAATACAGTACTGAACTGCCTTCCCACTACATGTCAACTGTATGCTTTGATAGTCCAACCAAAGAATGACAATCATTATTCAAAAATGCTCTAAAGTAGTATTTCTCCAATTTTAACCCAATTGTCATTGAATATCGGAGTAAAAAGAACAGTCCCAGCCTTGTCTAGTAATACTGGGAATAGGGTAACTGATTGGACAGCAAAAATTTAATGTCATTAAATTAATGTCTCTAGTCAGAAGCAGTCCATATATGGGTTAGACACCTAGCTTTGTAGTCAGATTTGCATGCAAGTCCTGTATCTGACCTGTAGAACCTATGTAACTATGCACAAGCCAGCATCTTTCAGTGTTCTTAGGCAGCTAAGAGTATAAGTTATAGATAATTTGCCAATCTGCCTAGATGAAGAGAATTTCTCCCCCAGGAGCTCCATATCAGCAAAATCACTGGACCAAAACTCAGAAGACAATATTTTTCCTTCATATATCATTTTAGTTGAAAGTTGTTTTAAGCTGATACACCATAAAAGTGAAAGCTATATGTGATCTACAGTGACTAATCCTTTACAAGTATGGTATGTTGGTCCTGAGAAAGAGAATGTGGAGAGAGCAGACTGTGAATCATTGCTGGAGAGGGTGGAGAAAGTGGGGCAAAGATAATAAGCCTGTTTTTAAACTTCTCTAACTAGTACAGACCTTTTTTATTTGTGAAGAACAGAGAGGCATGATTGGGAGAATAAATGCAGTTTTCATTCTGCTCTTTTTTTTCTGTTCATGGAAATAAAGTTTTGGGAATTTTTGTCTTGTGTTTGGGAATAAGGACTGATAGCTAAATTGACTTTCTCACCACATCAAATCAGAATTGAACTGGGAAACTCAGCTGTGACCTTTTTCTTGGAGGAAAAAGTCCAAAAAGCAGAGGCATCTTTGCCTTGATCATCTTGACAACTTCTCTGATGAGCCTGATGTAGGAGAAGAGTTTCATGGCAATTGGCTAAAAGCCTGTTTGAAGAAAGTTTTGGCCTCCCTTTGGGATACTTGCTTCCTAACTCCATCAGCTATTACTTGATCTGAAGACTATAGTTTAGATCTGAAGGGGGAATAAGAGAATACTACAGCTAACCTATAGGGGAAACATTTATTAACCATATAATGACAATGAGCGATTGTGAAGATGATACAAATTAGAGAGGAATTCCAAAGATATATATATGTGTATGTATATGTTTGTGTATATCAGATTTATCTATCTCTCCTAATTCCTTTCTAATTGCTTTTAGATTTAACATAATATTGTATGTTTAATATGCTATTATATTTGTATGTACACAAGTATGTATATATGTATATATTTGTACACATATGTGTATATACACACACACATGCACATGTGTGTGTGCATATGCATTTTGCCTGGTGTATAATTGGTGCTTTATAAGTGCTTATTGACTGATTCCCTGTGTAAGTGTCAAGGTGGATCAATGCATAAATTTATATACTTATAAATTATATATATGTATGTATACACATATATATCAGCTAGAATTGAAACAGGGAACAGATAAGAAATGATGGTCAGGAGGAAGTCAGAAACCATAGTGATATCACCAGAAGATGGTGGTGCAACTTTGAAGTCATGCATCACTCCTCTCACCCAGTACTTTCTCCTCATGACCCACATGGGACCCTTAAGGAGGCCAACAATTTCCATTTGATGCATATGTATTTGTGGGAATATTAGCTCAAATTTCATGAAAAGAACGATTTGCTATTTTGTTATGCTGTACATTATTAAATACCTTTACTTTGGACTGAGTCTTCCAGCTGACAAGTAAAAGAAGACACATTGATGGAGGCTTATGAGCTATACTTCAGAGAGGACTCTGATACCAAGTACTTAGAACACAAAATGGCTTCCTGGGAACCAATGGATGGAAGATGGGGTTTGGGATGCTACATAAGTACAATATAGATGTCAGTGCTGTACAAGATTAATAGACATATCTCACATTTCCCCTGGCACATAGCAGGTGTTTGTTGATTGATTCCCTCTGTAAATATCCAGGTGGGTCAGCATAAAGATTTATAATGTTATAGTTCATATTGTATGCAATATATACATATAATCTACTTAAAACAATATTTAGGTAATGAGTCAGAATTTGTTTTTCCCATTTATTCATCTGATTTCATTGCTATGGACAATTCCTTTACCCTGTCCTTACTAATCCTGACTTCACTCACAAGGATATTGGGCACATTCATGGCAAAAAAAGATGGCTACCACCTAAATGAAACACAATGAAAGATGCTGAAGAAAGAAATGGCTCAAAAAATGCACTAAAATGACAAAAGAGTTGGAGTTGCCTTCAAGTATTTAAAAGATCGTCACATTCAGGAAGGATTAGACTTTTCCTTTTTTGGCCCTTCTAGGTAAAAACTAAGAGCCCTGGGTAAAAGTTGCAAAAACAAATTTATACTTGATGTAAAGTAAAATTTTATATCAATTAGAGAATAAGGATATAGGGAACAGATTTGTATATATGTATCTATAGCTATATGAATAATATAGAATATGATATCTCAATTTCAGCTACCCCAAAGGTTAAATTAGCCTGCCTTAGAATGCAATGGGTTCCTCTTTGTTGAAAGTCTTCAGTCAAAGACTGGATGACCACTTGTTGGGTATTTTATAGAAGTGATCATTTTAAGACAAGGGCTGGACGAGATGACCACTGAATCTCCTTCTAACTGAATTCTGTAGCTCCTGGGATAGTCATGTCCAACTCTTCATGGCCCCATTTTAGAGTTTTCTTAGCAAAGAGGAGAAGAAAAAATGTAGCTACAAGACACTTAAAATAACCACAGTGGTTAAACTCTATAACTCTTTTGTCTTAGAAGCATTGAGGAGTTTAGTTTATGCAAGTCTTAGATTGATAATAGCATAAGGAGAAAAGGGAAAAAATAGAGAATCAGGGAATGGTTAATGGTATCTCAGAAAGTAAGAAAGGATAGCATGATCACAAACATTGGGAAAGGGTAAGAGGTTTCTGGGGCAGTCTGGTGGCAGAGTGGATAGAGTTCTGGGCTTGGAATCTGGAGGGCTCATCTTCATGAGTTCAAATCTGACCTTAGGCAGATGAGTGATGCTGGGCAAGTGTCTTAACTCCTTGCCTCAATTCCTTAGCTGTAAAATGAGCTGGAGAAGGAAATGGCAAACCACTCTAGGATCTTTGCTAAGAAAAACCCAAAATGGGATTTTGAAGAGTTGGACATGACTGAACACAACACAAAAGGTTACTAAGTATGATTTATTATTGGTAGCAACTAGGTGGCACAATGAATAGAGCATTAGGCTTAGATGTAGGAAAATTTGAGTTCAAATCCAGCTTTCAGACACCTACTAGCTTTATAATCTTTGTCAAGTCACTTAACTTCTGTTTGCCTCATCTATATAATGAGGATAATAATATCACCTACCTTCCTAGGATTGATCTGAGGATCAATTGAGACAATAATTGTAAAGTGCTTAGCACAGTGCTTGGTACATAGTAAATTCTATGTAAATGTTAGCTATCATTAGCTAATTATTGCATAATGTGATGTCCATGAATTAACTGAAAGCTTCAGGAAGATAAGAGGAAGAGCCATGTAACTTCTCTTAAAGTCAGAAAGCATCATGGAATCATCAAAGGGACAGTTCCTTACAGTAGGATGAAAAGTGCTAACAATAGCTAGCATCTACAAAGCTCATTAAGTTTGACAAAGTTCTTTAGGTTTGTTATCTCATTGGATCCTTATAAAAGTCTGGTAAAGTTGGGGCTCCTGTCTGAGTCAGGATTTGGACTAAGTACTTCTCAATCCTCATTTCAACACAGTTCATTATTGTCACATTATTGTCTGTAAATACTCATGAAAATTATGCTTCAGGATGCTTTATTTTTAGTCCCTTGGAAACAATATTGCAGTGATCAAATGTCAGCAAAGAAGGAATATAAGGTTAATTTTAGGTACTGAAGCATTTGAGGGCTTTTTGGGGGTGGGGGGTAGGTTGTAGGTGATCTTGACTAGAGTTTGCAATTGATAAATCAATTTTTATTAATCACCTTCTATGTGTTAGGTACTGAACTAAGGACTATAGATACAATCTAATGTACTAAGAAGATTAAGCAAGGAAGGGTAAAGAACATTTTCAATGCTACTTGAAAACACTAAAGTTCCTGATGGTCTTACAACCTTTGGCTGAAGTAGGTATATAATGTTCAGTTAACCGAACCCTATATTGGGCAAAATAGATGGTCCTGTGACAATCACAGAGGGATCTCTCTCTTAGTCGTTGCTGGAAAGATTTTTGCTAGAGTCGTCCTTAATAGTCTGATCCTTCACCTGGAAGATGGTCATCTACCTGAGAGATGCTGTGGCTTCAGAAAAGGCTGAGAAACAGTTGATATGGTGTTTGCTGGCTGATAACTCCAGGAGAAATGCCAGGAGCAGAAACAACGTTTGTAGATCTGACCAAGGCCTTTGACACTGTTAGTCATGAGGGTTTATGGAAAATTATGTCAAAATTTGGTTGCCCAAAGAAGTTCATCAGTATTGTATGTCAATTTCATGATGGCATGTTTGCCCGGGTTCTGGATAATGGACAATGCTCTTGCGACTTCCCAATGGAGTGAAACAGGGCTGTGTGCTTGCTCCCATGCTTTTTAGCATGACGTTTTCAGCCACATTGTGAAATACTTTCAATGAGGATGAACACCACATCAAGGTCAGCTACCTCATGGTGGTAAATTCTTCAATTTGAAAAGGCTACAAGCCAAGGCTAAAGTGGAGGGAGTGTTGGTGCATGATTTTCTGTTTTCAGATGGTTGTGCACTCAATGCAGCCTCTGAAGCTGAGATAAAACTAAGTGTGGATCAGTTCTGTGCTGCCTGTGCTAATTTTGGCCTAATAGTTAACACCAAGAAAACACAAGTGCTCCATCAGCCACCACCACACCATCCATATGTGGAACCATCGATTACAACAAATGGAGAAGTTTTGAATGCTGTGGATAGTTCATTTACCTTAGTAGTGTACTTTCCAGGTATGTACACATTGACAATGAGGTTGACACATGCATTCCCAGAGCTAGTTCAGTGTTTGGGAGGCTCCAAAGAAAAGCATGGGATAGAAGAGGTATCAAACTAACTACTAAACTGAAGGTCTACAGAGCTGCTGTGCTGACCTCATTGTTGTATGTCTGTGAAATATGGACAGTCTACCAGCTCCATGCCAGAAAACTGAATCACTTCCATTTGAACTGTCTTAGGTTAACCTTGCAGGATAAGGTACCAAACACTGAGGTCCTTGCTCAAACTAAACTGCGAAGCATTCAAACTATGCTTTAGAGAGCACAACTCCAATGGGCTAGTCACAGGTTTGAATGCAGAATATACGCTTGCCAAAAAGAATATTTAATGGAGAACTCACATGGGACTGGCGATCACATGGTGGTCAGAAGAAGTGATACAAGGACACTCTCAAAGTCTCTCTCTCAAGAACTTTGGACTTGATTGTGCGACATGGGAAACACTGGCACAGACCATTCAGTATGGCATGCCCACATCAGAAAGGGTGCTGTGCTCTTTGAGCAAAGAAGAATTGAGACAGCACAAAGTAAACATAGGATGCACAAATTTGGAGAAACCATTCCAAATGTTCACACGGATTATCTGTGCCCAATCTGTGGCAGAGCATTCTGAGCTCATATTGGTCTGATCAGCCACAGTTTGGACACATTGAAACTTGATTTTATCATGGTGATGTCATTTTAGTCCTCTTCAAGAAGGAAGGACAACAACCACCAACCATACTGGGCAAAATCGAAATAACAATAGGATAATTGAATTTTGAGTTGGAGGAGACACTAAAGAAAATGCATTCTCCCCACATTTTTTGGGGGGATGGGGAAGGTACAGACCTGTAATTTCATCATTGTTAAGATCTCCTGGTGTGAAAATTCCTGCCAAAGGCATGGATTAGCAGCATGTCTCTAATTTTCAATCTTAGAGAAATGCCAACGGCTCTAAGAGATTAAGTGACTCAGCCACGTTCTTGGTTACAGTATCTGCTGAGAACCAGCGCTTGCCCTCAAGGAGCAGAATGATTAAAGACAGAGTCCTTTTATATAAATATAAGTTGTATGCATATTTCAAAATGAATAATGATCCCAGATATTTCCAAATTCCCATTAATGTTGAAAAATACCTTTCTTATTTACATTTTAAAAGAGAAATAACTCTGCACCTCTTGAAAATCTTGCAGCATACTTTAAAGCAATGTATCTGATGGTACTGAAGATGAAATAGTTTTTTAAAAATGTGTTTATTCTGCTTTGCTCTAGCTTTTTTTTTTCTCATTACGGTAAATTATATTAGTTCAAGACTTTCAGAAAAATTTTCCCTGCCCCAAAAATAAAACAGAAAAAATGATTTAAAAAATAGGAGAATTTTATTCTTGGATAGAGATATACACAATGTATTCAAATATTCCCTCAGCTATGATTTTGATCCAGATTATATTGGCCCTCATGTTAGAATCCCTTGAATTGTTATTTTGGCAAATTCCAATGGATTAATCCATTTTTCCAAAATATGCAAAATATTTAAGTTTCAACTGATCTTTTTATTTGACCCCAGTAATTTCTCATTTTAGTCAGTTGGAAGTCAACTAGACTATTCCAATAGACTCCTAAAAGATCTTCCTGCTTCTGCTGTCTCCCCTCTCCAATTCATTCTTCATACCCCTGGCAGACTAAGCTTCCTAATGCATAAATCTAATCATATCATCCCTCTGTTAACAATCTCTAGCGGCCCCCTATTGTCTACCAAGCAAAGTTCAAATTCCTTTGCCTATCATTTGCAGGCCCTCCACAATGTGGCACTATCCTTTTATTTTCTTCCATATTTCATATTATTCCCTTCTAAATATTTTATGATTCAGTCAAGTTTTGTTGCCCCCATCATTCCTCAACATGTATTGACTTTTCCTACCTCTTTGCCTTTGCTCTTCTCTGTATCTGGACTACTCTGTCTGTCTGTGTTTGTCTCTGTGTTTCTCTCTGTCTCTTTTCTCTTTCTCTGCCTCTGTCCTTTGTTTTTTATATAATCCTCACCAGGTGGAAATTTATTTTAGTACTTTATATTTGTCAAACTATAGGTTGTTGACCTTGGTTTGTATCCCTGGCAAAATTCTAGAATGCATTACTATGGGGATAGTTTGAGAACATTTGTTAAAAAGAAACTAGGATGACTAAAAGCTAACAAGGACATATATATATATATATATGTGTGTGTGTGTGTGTGTGTGTGTGTGTGTGTGTGTGTGTGTTTTCGTGTGTATATATATGCATATGCATATACATATATACACATATACATATATCTATATCTCTATCTATGTCACACATATATGATCTTATCAGAGTTCCACCACATTCTCCCACCTGCTTAAGCCTGCCAGGTAAGAAAAAAAAGGAAAAAAATACCCAGGGGTGTACTGATATATATTCAACAACTAGATCCAGGGGTTAAAAAAAGTGAACACATGATACACCTTAAAATTTGACCTTTATTGGTAAAATGTTCTACATCAGTTTCATATACATATATGTACATGTATGTATATAAATAAAATATATGTATACACACATAAATACATACATACATACACACATAAACTCTTCAAACACTGTAAACTGCAGTTTCTCAACTTCATTCCCCACTTCTCTACCTCTACTTAACTAGATACAGAAATGGTCTTACCTTTGATCTCGCCTCGCCATCACCCATAAGTGTTCCATTTCAATGTTCATTAACTTTGAAATTCCCTTATCTGACCACAATCTGTTATCATTTCACCTCTTCCTCTGCTTTATAACCCCAAACTCTGTTTTTCATCATCACCATCCTCTTTAATCCCCCCATTCCTCAGCTATTTCCCAGGCCATGTCTTCTCCCTATCTTTATCCCTTGGTGAATTAGTTCAACTGTACACTGACCTCTTGAGCGAGTCCCTTGCTGTCTTATATTATCACTGATCTTGAGTGTCAAGCCCCTGCTTTGGAGGATTCCCACCATTGTCTGCCTTTGTTCCTGACAATATGCTGCTGAACAAAACTAAAAAAAAACTGATTGAAGCCACTACAATTTTATGTTACATAATTTCAATGACAATCTTTTTATACTTTTCTAATTGATTCACTCATCCATGTGTACATGGACCCTTTCTAAATCATTTAATTTCCCTTTAAAATTTCTATGGCTCTCTCTCCCTTCCCCTTTACCACTTCAACTTACTTTGCCTTGTATTTCATCGAAAGAAAACCAAAACAACCATCTAGACTATTCACAAAGAGCTCTCATTCATTCTTTCCTCCTGGTCTCACACCACCTGGATGCTTTCCCCATTTCCTTTTTCACCCCACCATGAAGAGGTGGGCTTATTTCCCTATATGCTATTTTGATTGTTGATTTCTTTAGTTCTTGTAGATACCATTATGATCTCTACAGCTTCGCTTCCCTCTGGAGTGCTTTCCTCCATCTCCAATTGCTCATTAGACTTCTAGAACTGGACATCTCTTAGACATCTCACCTTCAACATATCCCTAATTGAATTGATTTAGAGCACTAGTGCATGATTCAGGAGGACCTGAGTTCAAGTCTCACCTCAGACACTTGACACGCACTAGCTGTGTGACTTTGGGCAAGTCACTTAACCCCAATTAACTCATTCTGGGTCATCTCCAGTCATCCTGATGAATATCTGGTCACTGGATTCAGATGGCTCTGGAGGAGAAGTGAGGCTGGGGACCTCACTCAAAACAAGCTCAAGTGCAAGCCATGTCATTATTTCTCTGATGACATAGTCTTCTTCGGCAATGAAGAATGAACACACACAATTGAATTGATTATCTTTTCCCCAAACTCTCCACTCTTTCTAATTTTCTAATTACTTTCAAAAGCACCACTGGTTTAGCAATTACTCATGAGTGCAATCTATGTAATACTCAGCTCTTCACTCTCATTTAACCTCCATAGCCAAATCATGGGGATTCTACTTTCATAACATCTCATGTATATGCTTTTTTTTCTCTTATAGAACTGCCTATGTCAATGAAGGTTCTTATCACCTTATGCCAGGACTCTTACAATAGTTTGTTGGTTGATATCCCTGCCTCACATCTCTCCCCATTTTAATCCTGCTCCACTTAGCTGTTACTGTGATTGAGTGAGGGAGGGCTATGCAAGGTCACTAACCTCACCTTCTTCTCCTGAGCCATCTAGGTCCAGTGGCCTGAGTCAAAGTCAACTGAAAGTCGGGTTATCAACTTGATATCATGGTCCTCTTCAAGAATGAAGAACAAACACAACAACAGCAGCAACTCAGCTGTAAAATTACTATTCCTAATTATGTTACACACTACTCAATCAACTCCAGTGTGTCTCCATTACATCCAAAATCAAATAGAAAATCCTACTTCTCTTTTAATGTTCTTCATATCCTAATCTCTTCTACCTTTTTAGTCTCCTTATATCTTACTACCCAATGCAATCTGCAATCCAGTCATACTGACTTCATTTCTATTCCTCAAAAAATGCTCCATTTCCCAATTCTGCACCTTTTCCCTTGCTGCTCTGCATTTTTGAAATTCTCTTTCTCATCATCTCTATTTCCTGGTTTTCCTGGTTTCTGTCAAGACCTAGGTAAAATGCTGCCTTCTACAGGAAGGCTTTCCTGATCCTGCTTAATTCTAATGCCTTCTTTCTATGAATTATCTCTTATTTGTCCTATATATGTCTTATTTGTACACAGTTGTTTGAAATTTTTTTTCTACTAGCCTGTGACTATTTGAGAGTGGGGAGTGATTTTTGTTTTTCTTTGCATCCACAGCACTTTCTATGGTGCCTGACATATAATAAAATAGACAAATTCAGGACTAGTTGAAGATCTGAGTGTGAAGTATAGTCACTAATAGATAGACGTCAACATGGTGTGACTTCAGGGTCTTCCATTGGATCCATTCTATTTAGTTGTTTTTTTTCCCCCATTTTTATTCTCAGTCACAGAATATTTCTTTTACTATTATTAATTTCTTTCTTTATTTTAAGCTTTCAACATTCATTTCCACAAAATTTGAGTTCCAAATTTTCTCCCCATGTCTCCCCTCCCCCACCCCCAAAAGCCGAACATTCTGATTACCCGTCCCATCAATCTGCCCTCTCTTCTAAAATCCCTCCCTTCCCTTATCCCCATCTTCTCTTTTATCCTGTAGGGCAAGATAAATTTCTATACCCCACTACATGTATTTCTCATTTCTCAGTCTCATGCGGAAACAATACTCAACATTTGTTCCTAAAACTTTGAGTTCTAAATTCTCTTCCATCCTCCCTCTCCCCCCATCCCCTCTGAGAAGGCAAGCAATTTAATATAGGCCATATATGTGTAGCTTTGAAAATTACTTCCATAATAGTCATGTTGTGTAAGACTAACTGTATTTCCCTCCATCCTATCCTGCCCCCCCATTTCTTCTATTCTCTCTTTTGACCTTGTCCCTCCTCAAGAGTGTTTACTTCTAATTGCTCCCTCCTCCCATTTGCCCTCCCTTCCATCATCCCCCACCCTGCTTATCCCCTTCTCCCCTACTTTCTTGTATTGTAAGATAAGTTTTCATACCAAATTGAATGTGCATGTTTTTTCTTCTTTGAGTCAAATGTGATGAGAGTAAGCTTCACTTTTTCCCTGTCTCTTCCCTGCTTTTTCCCTCCATTGAAAAGACTTTTTCTTGCCTCTTTTATGAGAGATAATTTGCCCCATTCCATTTCT
The DNA here is from genome assembly GCF_028372415.1 of Notamacropus eugenii. Taxonomy (NCBI): domain Eukaryota; kingdom Metazoa; phylum Chordata; class Mammalia; order Diprotodontia; family Macropodidae; genus Notamacropus; species Notamacropus eugenii. The sequence continues at coordinate 584,617,123 of NC_092872.1, forward strand.
CCCTTTCTCCTCCCAATATATTCCTCTCTTACCCCTTAATTTCATTTTTTTAGATATGATCCTTTCCTATTCAACTCACCCTGTTCTCTCTCTCTCTCCCTCTCTCTCTCTCTCTCTCTCTCTCTCTCTCTCTCTCTCTATATATATATATATATATATATGTGTGTGTGTGTGTGTGTGTGTGTGTGTGTGTGTGTGTGTGTGTGTGTGTGTGTGTGTGTGTAAAATCCCACCAACTACTCAGATAGTGAGAAAAGTTTCAAGAGTTATAAATATTACCTTTCCATGTAGGAATGTAAACAGTTCAACTTTAGTAAGTCCCTTATGATTTCTCTTTCCTTTTTACCTTTTCATGCTTCTCTTGATTCTTAAGTTTGAAAGTCAAATTTTCTTTTCAGCTCTGGTCTTTTTATCAAGAATGCTTGAAAGTCCTCAATTTCATTGAAAAACCATTTTTCCCCTGAAGTATTATACTCAGTTTTGCTGGGTAGGTGATTCTTGGTTTTAATCCTAGTTCCTTTGACTTCTGGAATATCATATTCCACACCCTTCAATCCCTTAATGTGGAGGATGCTAGATTTTGTGTTATCCTGATTGTACTTCCACAATACTCGAATTGTTTCTAACTGCTTGCAATATTTTCTCCTTGACCTGGTAACTCTGGAATTTGACTGCAGACTTCCTAGAAGTTTCTCTTTTTGGATCTCTTTCAGGAGGTGATCAGTGGATTCTTTCAATATTTATTTCTCCCTCTGGCTCTAGAATATCAGGGCAGTTTTCCTTGATAATTTCATGAAAGATGATATCCAGGCTCTTTTTTTGATCATGACTTTCAGATAGTCCCATGATTTTTAAATTGTCTCTCCTGGATCTATTTTCCAGGTCAGTTGTTTTTCCAATGATGTTTTTTCACATTATCTTCCATTTTTTCATTCTTTTGGTTTTGTTTTGTGATTTCTTGGTTTCTCATAAAGTCATTAACTTCTATCTGTTCCATTCAAATTTTTAAAGAACTATTTTTTTCAGTGAGCTTTTGAACTTCCTTTTCCATTTGGCTAATTCTGCTCTTTAAAGCATTCTTCTCCTCATTGGCTTTTTGAACCTCTTTTGCCAATTGAGTTAGGCTAGTTTTAAAGGTGTTTTTTTCTTTTTTTTTTTTCTTTTTTATTTTTTTATTTTTATTTTATTTTATTTTATTTTATTTTATTTTATTTTTTTTTATTTTTTTTTTATTAATTTTTTTATTTTTTTTAATGTTTAACAATCACTGCCATACAATTGCGATTTTATCCCTCCCCACCCACCCCCCACTACCTCCCTCCCTCCCCATGACTGCATACAATTCTGTATAGATTCTACATAAACTTTCCTATTGAGTATATTTTCACTATCGTCATGCTGTGTAGTCAGACTAAGATAAATGAAAGAATCCGTATAACAAATCAGAACATGATACACAAACAGATACACATACACAAACATGATCTGCTACATTATGTGAGTGACTTCCATATTTCTCTCTCTGAGTGTGGAAGGCTTTTTGCCTTGAGGTCCACCATTGGGATTTTTTTTTTTTTTAGAAGTTCTTGTGTTATTACAAAAATCTAAGTCTACCAGAAAAAACTCTCACACACCGTGGTTGTTGCTGTGCATAAAGTTCTCCTGGTTCTGCTCCTTTCACTCAGCATCAGGTCATATAAGTCCTTCCAGGCCTCTCTGAAGTCTTCTTGTTCATCATTTCTTATGGCACAATAGTACTCCATTACATTCATATACCATAATTTATTCAGCCATTCCCCAATTGATGGACATCCCCTTGACTTCCAGTTTTTGGCAACTACATAGAGTGCTGCTATAAATATTTTTGTACATGTGGGACCCTTTCCCATTTTTATGATCTCTTGGGGATATAGTCCTAGTAGCGATATTGCTGGGTCAAAGGGTATGCACATTTTTGTAGCCCTTTGGGCATAGTTCCAAATTGCTCTCCAGAATGGTTGGATGCGCTCACAGCTCCACCAACAATGAATTAGTGTTCCAACTCTCCCACATCCTCTCCAGCATTTATCATTTTCTTGTTCTGTCATGTTTGCCAATCTTATAGGTGTGATGTGGTACCTCAGAGTTGTTTTGATTTGCATCTCTCTAACCAATAGTGATTTAGAGCATTTTTTCATATGATTATAGATAGCTTTAATTTCTTCCTCTGAAAATTGCCTGTTCATATCCTTTGACCATTTATCAATTGGGGAATGACTTGTATGATTATACATTTGGGTCAGTTCTCTATATATTCTAGAAATGAGGCCTTTATCCCCGAGCTTAGCTGTAAAAATTTTTTCCCAATTTACTACATCCCTCCGGATTTTGGTTGCATTGGGTTTGGTTGTGCAAAAACTTCTCAGTTTAATGTACTCAAAGTTATCCATTTTGCATTTCATAATGCATTCTATCTCTTCTTTAGTAAAGAATTCTTCCCTTCTCCATAGATAAAGGTGTTTTTTTCTTCAGCATTTTTTTAGGACTCCTTTAGTAAGCTGTTGACTCGCTTGTCATTATTTTCTTGCATCTCTCTCATTTCTCTTCCCAATTTTTCCTCCACCTCTCTTATTTGATTTTCAAAATCCTTTTTGAGCTCTTCCATGGCCTGAGACCATTGAATATTTATTTTAGATGTTTGAGTTACTGAAGCCTTGACTTTTATGTCTTCCCCTGGTGGTAAGCATTGTTCCTCTTCATCTGAAAGGATGAGAAAAGGTAACTGTTCACCAAGAAAGTAATCTTCTATAGTCTTATTTTTTTCTCCCATTTTTGGGCATTTTCCCAACCAGTTACTTGACTTTTGAGTTATTTGTCAAGAGTAGGGTATACTCTGTTCCTCCAAGGTGGCACAATCAAGCTGCACACTGTTCTGGGGGCAACCAGAGACTTTTGTGCCCAGAATCTGTGAGTTGTACAATTTCCTCTTCTCAACAGCCTCACCTCCAGTTCCACCATGCCAGCACTCAGGGCTGAGGTTCAGATCAGCTGTTCAATTCCCACAAGAGCTTTGGGTGGAGGCAGAGCCAGCCACTCAGAACTGAGGTTCAGATCAGTTGCTCAATTCCCCCAGAGGCTTTATGATGAGGCTTCCAACAATGAATGTGGGCTGCTGCCTGTTGTGGGAGCAATTCAGCCTGCTAAGGCCTCTGCCACCACTGCCTGGGACCAGAGTTATGGGAGGGACCCTGCTCCCTTCTTGGCCAGCTGAAAAAGCTCTCTCACTGACCTTTGGAACCTGTGATTTGAGGGATCTGGGAGCTGCTACTGCTGCCACTGGGGATTCCACCCCCGAGGCCTGCTCTGGCCCTCCTCCTTGCACTGCAGAGACAAGACTGGGTTGGGCTCCACTCCAAGTCTGGTGCGACAAACCTTTCGCATTGGCCTTCCAGGTCACCCTGGGCTTGAAGCTTCCTCCACTCTGTTGTTCTGTGGCTTTTGCTACTCTAGAATTTGTTGAGAGTCATTCTTTACGATATTTTATTGGCTATGGGGGAAGAGCTAGTGTATATGCATCATTTTACTCTGCCATCTTGGCTCTGACCCCCCCCCCCCCCATTCTCTTTAGTTCGTTTAGCATTGTCATTGATGAAACCATAAGTGTCATATCCTCAGATTTTCAGATGACATAAAATGGAAGGGAAAGACATCACAGACTCAAGATTAAAAAAAACAACAACAACATGACACCTCAGTAAGAATAAGTGAATCTAAAATATGCAAGAAAGAGATAGATATAAATCAACTTTTTAAAGAAAAGCTGGACAATATGTGGCTTTGTGACAGTTGATATGAAAAAGGAATTGAGAATTTTAGTGAATAACAAGCTCTTTCAGGATGTAGTGGTAACATTGCACAGTGAAAATGTTAGATATAAAATGAGAGACCTGAGTTTGAATATCAGGAATGTAGCCTACTACCTATTTGTCCTTGGAAAAGTCATTATATTTTTTTCTGTTTCAGGTTCCTGAGCTCTTAAATGAGAAATTTGGACTAAATGCCCCATTCTGTCTATCAATCCTATCTTCCAATGATTTGTTCTTCATTCTTTTTTCAGTCATGTCCAACTCTTCATTACCCCGTTTTTCTTGGCAAAGACATTGGAGTGTTTTGCCGTTTCATTCTCCAACTCTTACAAATGAGGAACTGAAAATAGGATTAAGTGACAGAGTCACCCAGCTAGTGAATATCTTAGACTTACTGATTCCAAACCCAGTGCTCTATCCACTCTACCACCTGGCTGCCCAAATCTTCCAGCAATGAAGAACTCATCACTTAAGGCCATACATTATGTTACTAGGCAGCCTTAATAAATAGGAAGTTCTTCACAGAAAATGGAAATTTGACTCCTTATAATTTCTACCCCACTCATTGATCTTCATCCTATGCTCTGAAGCAACAGAAAATAACTCTAATACTCTTTCTTTCACATGAGAGCTTTTCAAATATTTGAATACCATTACCATATGTATCATTAATCTCTCCTTTTTGTTCCAGTTGAAGTATACACATTTCCCTAAAGTATTCTTCTCATAGTCTATTTTTCATAGTTTTCATCATTTTAGTGATGGTCCACTGAATGCTCTCTAGTTTTTAATGTTCGCTATTTCCTTCTCCAGCCCATTCTATAGATGAAGAAACTGAATCAAACAGGGTAAAGTGACTCTCTGAGGGTCACACAGCTAATAAGTGTCTATCTAAGGTCTGATTTGAACTCATGAGGATGAGTTTTGCTGATTCAATGCCCTATGCTCTGTCCACTGTGCCACCTATGGTGCATCACAATTTCTCAGTGCTGACAGAGTCACATTGATTAGGACATGATCCCAGAGAGATGGGTTGAACACTTCCATGGTGTTCTCAATAGACCATCATCCATCAATGCTGAGACCATTGGCCCTTTACCTCAGGTTGAAGTTAATCCCTCCCTAGCTGAGCCTCCAACTGAAGAAGAGGTTTTGAATGCCATTAGGTCCCTTTCATGTGGCAAAGCACCTGGTGCTGATTTTATTCCAGCTGAGATTTATGAGATAGGGGGTCCATTGCTCATACAAAAGCTGACTGAAAATTTCCAGATTATATGGCAAGAGGAGGTTGTTTCCCAGGAGCTCAAGGTTGTCTCCCTTGTCCATCTCTATGAAGGTAGAGGAAATAGATTTCCTGCGACAATCACAGGGGAGCCTCTCTTAGACATTACTGGCAAGATTCTTGCCAAAGTCCTCCTTAATAGGCTGATCATTCACTTGGAGGATGGTCATCTACCTAACAGCCAGTGTGATGTCAGAAACAGCCAAGGAACAGTCGATATCGTGTTTGCTGTCAAACAGCTCCAAGAGAACTGCCAGGAGCAGAACAGAGGTCTGTACTCAACATTTGTAGATCTGACCAAGGCCTTTGTTTGACACTGTTAGTCATGAGGGTTTATGGAAAATTATGTCAAAATTTGGTTGCCCAGAGAAGTTCATCAATATTGTATGTCAATTTCATGATGGCATGTTTGCCTGGGTTCTGGATAATAGACAATGCTCTTGTGCCTTCCCAGTCACCAATGGAGTGAAACAGGGCTATGTGCTTGCTCCCATGCTTTTTAGCACGATCTTTTCAGCCACGTTGTCAAATGCTTTCAATGATGATGAACACCACATCAAGGTCAGCTACCTCACTAGTGGTAAATTCTTCAATTTGAAAAGGCTACAAGTCAAGATCAAAGTGGAGGGAGTATTGGTGCATGATCTTCTGTTTGCAGATGATTATGCACTCAATGAAGCCTCTAAAGCTGAGGTGAAACAAAGTATGGATCAGTTCTCTGCTGCCTGTGCTAATTTTGCCCTAACAATTAACATTAAGAAACATAGGAGCTCCATCAGCCACCACCATATCATCCATACATGGAACCATTGGTTACAGCAAATGGAGAAATTTTGAGTGCTGTGGATAAGTTCACTTACCTTAGCAGTGTACTTTCCAGGTATGTACACATTGACAATGAGATTGACACATGTATTGCCAGATCTAGTTCAGTGTTTGAGAGACTCCAAAGTATGGGAGAGAAGAGGTATTATACTGACTACCAAACTGAAGCTCTACACAGTTGTTGTGCTGACCTCATTATTATATGCCTGTGAAACATGGACAGTCTACCAGCTCCATGCCAGGAAACTGAATTGCTTCCATTTGAATTGTCTTAGGAAGATTCTGAAGATCACCTGGCAGGATAAGGTATCAGATATTGAGGTCCTTACATGAACTAAACTGCCAAGCATTCAAACTACACTTCAGAGAGTGCAACTCCATTGGGCTGGCCACGTTGTTCCAATGCATGACATATGCTTGCCAAAAAGGCTACTTTAGGGAGAACTCACACAAGGCAGGCATTCACATGGTGGTCAGAAGAAGCAATACAAGGATACTCTCAAGAACTTTGCAATTGATCATATGACATGGGAGACACTGTCATAGGACTCCTCAGCATGACATGCCCACTTCAGAATGAGTGCTGTGCTCTATGATCAAAGCAGAATTGAAAGAGCTCAAAAGAAATGCAGGCTGTGCAGATTTAGAGAATTCACCCCAAATATTCACATAGACTATTTGTGCCTCCTGTGGTAGAGCATTGTGAGCTCATATTAGTCTGATCAACCACAGTCAGACATATTGAAATTTGATTTTATCATAGTGATGTCATTTTGATCCTCTTCAATAACAAAGGACAGCAACCACCAGTTTTTAATGTTTCTCTTAAGTGTGTTAGCCAAAACTGAACCTACTTCCCAGATGCATATTTTTATGTATACTAAATGGTAAGTGTCATGATTATGGTGTAGCAGTAAGTACCCCAACATACACAGCAGGGCCTGCTATCACATGTTCTTCATCGGATTCATAAAAGGAAAGGCATTCATAAAAGGAAAAGCAACTTTTGAGGGGTTAACAATCACTTAAGTCAAGCACATGTATCAATCATTTTAGTCAAGCACATATATTATTCACCTAGTTCAGGGGAGTCAGCACCCTGAACCCCAAAGTAATCAACAGACATGGTTTCCTCTGTCTGACCATAATTCGACAGACAGGTACAGCTATTTGACCAGTTAACAGAGAGGGAAGCACGACATCTGGATTCTCAGAGCTGGGGGCTCTTTAGCAGCTTCCCAGAGTCCTCATCTGGTGCTCATGCCTTCTTACCAAAATGAAGCTCCAAAATAAAACTGCATCTCAGAGTCTTTATACACTTTTTAGAGCCAGAGGGCATCACATCTCTTGAGAACCAGTGCCTCATTAAAAAAAGGCATGGAACTTCTTATAAACCTTCCCAGGCCAGACAATGGGTGGGAAAGATCCTCTTCAGTCAAATTCAAAGGGAGGCATTATACTTGATTATACTAAAACAGAAACAGCAAAAGATCTCACTTTACTTGCCATTACATATGGTCAGTTAAAACCCCCTTTTTTTTCCCTTTCCCATTATCTTCTCTCAAATTAGGTCTAGCCCAATTAATGCTTATATAATTGGTTGCTTAAATGGAAGAAAAAGCATAGAGTCAAAGATCTAGAGATAGAAGGTTGCTTAGAGGTAATCTAATCCAGTCCTTTCATTTTACAAATAAGAAAACTGAGGCTCAAAATAGTGAAGGTCATATTGATACTAAATAGCAGGAACAGAACCTGAATTCAAATTCTCTGACTCCAAATCCAGCAGTCTTTCTACTAGAACATAGATAACCGTAGTTACCCCTATTAATTTTATTATATTGGTTTTAGCCCTTTCTTTCAGTAATTTGATATAATATTTAAACTCTCATCAGAAAATTTGGTAAGCATGTCTCAAAAACATTTAAGTCAAGGAATACTTATTAAGGAGTCACTGTGAACAAAATACTAATGCAAAAATGGTAAATGGTTTAATCTATGATCTCTGTCCTCATGGAATATGCAACTTGGAAGCTAGTATAGTGGAGAAAATGCTGGATTTGGTCAGGGAGGTCTGGGTTTAAATCCTGCCTCCAGCACTTGATTATCTATGTGACCAGGAACTTAATGTGACTGCTTAGTTTTCTCATGGGCAGCTAGGTGGTGCAGTAGATAGAGTCAGGAGCTTGGAGCTAGGAAGACTCATCTTCCTAGGTTTAAATCTGGCCTTGGACACTTATTAGCTGTGTGACACTGGTCAAGTCATTTAATGCTATTTGCCTCAGTTTCCTCATCTGTAAAATGAGCTGGAGAAGGAAATGGCAAATCACTCCAGTATTTTTGCCAAGAAAACCCCAAATGGGGTTGAAAACAACTGAACAACCACAACTAAAGTTTTCTCATATGTAAAATATGGCTAGCAATGCCTATAGGAATATCATGAAGATCCAATAAAATAATTTATGTAAGGTTATTTGAAAATTTTGAAGACATATCTATACATACATATATACATGTTATATGTGTTATGTATGTATATATATATGTGTATGATACATACATACATACAAATGCAGCTAGTTGCAGCAATAGAGTTCTGGATTTGAAGTCAGGAAGACTTGCATTAGAATCCTATCTCAGATTTCTACTAGTGACATAAACTTGGAAAAATCAAGTCAGCAAGTTTTCATTAAGTGCCTTCTACCTTCTAGGCATTGCACTAAGCACTGAATGACTTCACTTCTTTTGACCTCAGTTTTTTCATCTGTAAAATGAAAATAATATTAGCACCTACCTCACAAGTGTGTTGTAAGGATCAAATAAGATAACATAAGTAAAAATGCTTGGTAAATCTCAAAGGGCCAAACAAATGTGTGTGCGCATGTGTATATACACACATACACACATATGTATATACACACACGTATATATGATATATAAAATGTTCAAGAGATATAATTTCTGAGTGATTAATAATTTTACTAATTTTTACTAGTGGATAATTAATAAAAGGATCAGTGGCACTCTGAAATGCCAAGACCCCTCAGGAAACCCACTCAGTGCTTATATGCCCTTGGGAGAATGGTTGCTCCTGAGGGTGGCAATCATCTCTGATTGGTTAACCATGGGAAGAATGAATATCATAATGAGAGATGGGCTCATTCTAATGAGTAGCTCAGGGATATGACTTTGATCACTCACTCCCAGGCCACCTTCAGCCTTTAGTATTCTACTAATAAGATTTACCCCACCAAAGCAAGAGTAGAATACAATGGGCTAGAATTCACCTTAGATTAAATTCTTTGTAAGTTTCTCCAGTTAGGTGGGTCTCCTACTCAGGATCTAAAAGCATGTACCCTAGAATTTGGGCACTATCTCATCCATAACAATGTCTTTCAGTACAATGTCCTGAACAACATACAAGTTTCAAAACAAAATCCTGGTGCTAACTCAATAATTGATGATTAACATGAGAGAAATAATCTTTTTTTCTCACATATGTGAATGCATGTGTATACATATACCCATATACGTATAACTGTGTTTGTGCTTTTACCAGAAAGGCCATGGCATTTACACAAGTAAGAACAATGCATAGTAGAATGCTATAAAGACACAGGTGAGATACAAATAAAATGCTCTTGGAAAATTTGAAGAGAGATCTTTCAGCTAGAGGGGGCCAAGGAAGCCTTCATAGTGGAGACAGTGACTGAACTGAGTCTTGAAGGAACAAAGAGATTTCAAGAAGCAGAGATAAGAGGAGTAGATTCCTGCCAGGTGGGCGTCAATATTGAATGCCCAATGATAAAAGGCGAGATAAAAGTAAGTCATACTAAATAGTCTAGTTTTACTGGAACCTTGGGTATATGAAGGGAGGAAATAATAAAGAAAAAATAAGTCTGGAAAAGTAGATTGTAGAAAGACTCAAATGTCAAGTTAAGATATATATATATATATATATATGAATATATATTCATTTATGTGTGTGTGTATATGTGTGCGTGTGTGTGTGTGTGTGTAAAATCTTCTATTTATTGGTAGTAGGAAGCCGCTAAAAGTTTCTATGCTGAGGCTTAGTATGACATGTAGATGACTTTTTTTCTAGTATCTGGAGGATGGACTGAAGAAGGAAGAGGATGGTTAGGATGTTATTGTAATGGTCTAAGAGAAAGGGAAAAATTATCAAAGTCTGAACTAACTTAGAATCAGTATGAGTAGAGAGAAGGAAGTAGATGTATTAAATATTGTGGAGGTGGGTGGCACAGTGGAGGCCTGGAGTCAGGAAGACTCATGTTCCTGAGTTCAAGTATGACCTTGGACAATATCTATGTGATCCTGGGCAAGTCACTTAACCCTGTTTGCCTCATTTCCTTTTCTGTAAAATGAGTCGGAGCAAGAAATGACAAACCACTCTAGCATCTTTGCCAAAGAAAGCCCACGTGGAATCACAGTTGAAAATGACTGAACAGCAACAAAAATAATAATCCACAGGATTTGGGGAAAGAGGCAAAGAAAAGAGTTAAAGATGACTCTGAAATCTCAATTGGCAAACGAGATGAGAAGTCTACACAAATAGAGTTGTTAGTGGGTGGTTGTGTAGGGGGATGATGATGAGTCCAGTTTGATGCAATTGTATTTGAGTTTTGGTAGATGATTCACATGAAGATGTCTATCAGGAGGCTGGTAGTACAGAACTGGATCTCAGGGTGGAGCCTGAGCCTGGATAAATTTAGACTTGGGATTTGTTTGGATAGATGTGGTGATTAAAGTCATGTGAATAAATTAGATCAATAAGGGAGAGATGATAAAATGAAGGAAAGAGATCTGAAGGGAAACCTTTGGGGAAAACTCACACTTAAGTAGCTGGATGTACCTTAGGTAGCAGTTAACTAGCAAAGGAGAATAAAGATTAATCAGAGAGGTAAAAGGAGAACCAGGAACAGACAGTGCTATAGAAATTAAGGAAGGAGAAAATAGTCAGGAAGAATGATTGGAAAATAATGCCAAATGTTACAGAAAAAGTAGAGGAAGAATAACTGAGAAAAAGTCATTCTATTTAGTGATGATATTGGAGGAAGTTTCAGTAGAAGGGATAGGTCAAGACCAAGTCCGATGTGAAGATGTGGACTGAGCAGGTAGTTAAGCAGCAGAGGTAGGGAGTATAAATTACTTTTCTTCAAAATGTATCATTGAAAGGTGCTCTTCTCCTATTGATGAGTTCTTCCCTGGGCCTCCACTTTGAGGAAGAGCCCAGCTTGGCCAGACTTTATCCCTTCCCACCCGTATTTCTGACTTTCTGTACTTTCAGCTGTAGTTGCAACCTGGAACCTCACTAGTTATTGGGGATTTCCTTACCCAGGAATATTCATCTATCCATTCCTTGTACCCTTCTCATCCTAAAACATCTCTCTGCCATGCTGGCTCGCTTCTCCCATTGGTGAAGTCCTCCCTGGACCTCCATTTTGTAGAGAGGCCAAGATTGGCCAACCTTCATTCTCTTCTAAGTTGTGCTTCTGACTTCCAAACTTGTACAAGCTCCATGCCAGGAAACTGAATTGCTTCCATCTGAACTGTCTTAGGAAGATTCTGAGGATCACCTGGCAGGATAAGGTACCAGACACTGAAGTTCTTACTTGAGCTGAACTGCCAAGAATTCAGACTATGCTTCAGAGAGCTCAACTCTGATGGGCTGGCCACATTGTTGGAATGTAAAATGTATACTTGTCAAACAGACTATTTTATGGAGAACTCACATGGGGCTGGCAATCACATGGTGGTCAGAGGGAACAATACAAGGACACTCTCAAGGTCTCTCTCAAGAACTTTGGATTTGACTGTGCAACATGGGAGACACTGGCACAGGACTTCTCAACATGGCATGCCCTCCTCAGAAAGGGTGCTGTGCTCTTAGAGCAAAGCAGAATTGAGACAACACAAAGTAAACACAGGATGCACAAATTTAAAGTATCCTCCTCAAATATTCACATGAACTATCTGTGCCCAGCCTGTGGTAGAGCATTCTGAGCTTTTATTGATCTGATCAGCCACAGTCAGACACACTGAAATTTCACTTTATCATGATGGTGTCATTTTGGTCCTCTTTGAGAATGAAGGACAACAGCCAAGTAACCTGTGCCTAATGAATGCTTGTTCCCTGCATGATTTCCTGAAAGTCAGAAAGTATACTTGTTGAGCACTTGTGGGAATGGCAGTCAAGAATTTTTTATTTTCAGAGAAGGGAAACCTGAGTGTGTTTATAGATTAAGAGGAAGGAACCAGAAGAGAAAAAAATAAGATTGCTGCAGAAGAGAAATGAAATGATTAATGGAATAAGATTATGGAGAGGCAGAAGGGATGAGAATAGATCAGATAGAAAAGATCAGCTTTAACAAGACAAACTAAAGGAAAACTACCTTTTTCTCTGGAAACTAAACAAGTGGAGGATACAATGGGTGAGATCATGAAGAGATTTAGAGGAGGAGACAAAGGGAATAGTCTAGATTGTATGAGTTTGGTCACCTCAAGAAATGGCAAGAAAGTCTTCTGAGAAGAAAAATGAGGATTTGAGAAAGTAAAAGGTTTGGAATAATCATTGAACAAACCATATTAGGGAAGTTAACCAAAGCTGAGGCAAAGAATTTCAAAGCAGTGACAAGTATCTGGTTTTTTCATTTAAGTTGTCAGTAATAATATAGGATAATAATATGAGATAATAATAATATGAAACTGAAGAAGACCAAGGATATCATGATTTATTGGAAAGAGAACAAGACTGGGAATCAAGAGATCTGAGTTCTGCCCCCAACTCTATCAATAGCTTACTGTGTAATTTTGAACTTATTCCATCACCTCTCTGGGATTCTGTTTTCTCATCTACAAAATGAGAGGGGATTCAGTTAGATAATATCCCAAGTCTTCCAGTTTTAAGCTGTTATGGTTCTATGTCATTAACTAATTAGTAAAGTTCAGGAAATGATTCTTAATTCATTTTATCAGAAGAAGTTAAATTTAAAAGTCCTAATTAACACACCTTTAGACATTTGAGAAATTATAGAGATCAAGAACCATGAAGTTGAAAATGAACTTTCAGCCTCTGACAGTAATCAATCTCAATGGAAGGTAATGTGTGGTCAAAATGATTCCATTTCCCTTTATATTTATTTGTGAACATACAAGTTAGCACTTATGAAAAATGCCTTATTTAAGGTAAAAATCAAGTGTATGCCAGGTAGATAAGTGGTCAGTCAACTTCATTAAAAATGATTACAAGAATGACTTGGGAAGGGTTCTACTACACCAAGTTCAGCCAGTTTACACTTTAAAACCAGTTTTTAAAATTCAACAAATATTGGTATGTCCAAGTGTTCTTATGGTTAGATGCTTGTGTTTAATTTTACAAAAATAAAAAATCTAACATTGACATGAAGGAAAAATAACATTTAAAAAAAAAACAATGGTAAAAATTCTTCTTGGTTTCTTTATATAATCTTAATTGTGATTATGTATTTCATGTTTTCTAATACTAGACCAGGCATAGCTGCCCCTGCATTTCAAGGCTAGCAAACATGTACTTCCAAGTATTTGTCAGGTGTTGGGGATTCAGCAATGCCAAAACACATCTGGCCAAATATTATTCTCCTCCAGAAATTTTTTCTTAACTCAAGTGTATTTCAAGGGAAATTTAACCCATCTGTTTCTTATTTCTTTACCCTAAAATCATCCAAATGTCATTTTAAAAGAGCCATTGGCTGGTCAAGAGCCTTTATTTTAAAAATAAGAATGGGTAAAGACGACCCAGAAGTTATGAATAAATTGAATTTGAACTAGAGTGGTATCAACTGTGGAATATAGAAGCTTTCAAATTTTCTTATTTTTATCTGTGGTACTTTAGATGTTTAGGAAAAATCATATAACTATGTATGTTTTTTAAGAGGTGAGATGGATAAAAGGAGATGGGGAAAATGCCTTTATTCAACTTCTTAAAAACACCTAGCCAGGTATTATTTTGTTAAATCTTTGTGTGTCTTTCTTTTTCTTTTAGGAATGATATTCTCTTCAGTTAAAACTTTCAGTTTCTTTTCTCACCTTCCATCAAAGGCCATATTTCTTTCTTCTTACTTTTTATTTCATTTTACCATAGATTTCTAGTTTGGGTAGCTGGAAGCTATCACTATTCCAAACTATATTATGAGCTTAACACAAGTGGGTCAACACACACATGATTGATGTCATCAATTTAATAAACCTTTGTAAGCATCTGTTAACATGCAAGATCTTGTGCTAAATGGGGAGAATACAAAGCAGAAAATTGCTGATGCCCTCAGAGAGCTTACAGTCTACCCAGTGGTAAAGAGGGGGAAAAATTGGAATACATCATGTAAATGTACAAATAGATTCAATAATTTGAAGAAATAAGAAAGTTCTTAACTTTTTGGGATGTCATAGATCCCTTTGGTGTCTTGATGAAGCCTATAGATCCCTTCTCCAAATAATATTTTAAATATATAAGACAAAATATGTAGGATTTCAAAGGAAACCAATTATATTGAAATATAGTTATCAAAATATTGTTTAAAAAGATCACATATCCCATGTTAAGGAACAAGGGCACCAGAAAGATAGCACTGAAAAGTGAGCACCTGATCAATAAAATTAAATATATTTTGGTTCATAAGACTATCCTGCCATTCAGTGTTGCTGCATTATATTTTCATAATGCTAGATACTTTTCAAAGATTTTCATGGATGTTATCTGACCGGAGTAGCACAGATTGAGGTAGTTAGGTGATATAGTGGGTAGGGCATTGGATCTGGATTCAGAAAGACCTGAGTTGAAATCTGGTCTTAGGTACTTACTAGCTGTGTAACCCTGGGCAAGTCATTTTACCTCTAGTTGCCTCAATTTCCTCATCTACAAAATGGGAATAATAATAGCCCCTACCTCTCATAGCTGTTGTGAGGATAAAATAAAAAAATAGTTCTAAAGGCTTTGAAAATGTCAAAGTTTTTGCACAAATGTTACCTGCTATTATTTATTACTCTTATCGTCAATATTATTATTACTGTTAGTATTTAGCATTGTAACCCTTTGGGTACTGTACTATAATGAGAGATGAAAGGACTGGATTTATGCTTGGCCTTTCCCTTATTCTAAAGCAAATGGCAAGCAGTATAACCTGTCCTATGCTGCAGAATAACCATAATTGTCCTATCATGGAGAAAACTCAATACCTTTTCATCAGCATGGCATTATTTTATGTCTATTACTGCATTATAAAAAAGTTTCCAAAGTATATGTTAGGTCTTTTTTTAAAATTTCTAAGGGGTTATCTACTGAGGGATTAAATGAATAAGTTGGAGAACTGCAAAACATATTTCTGGATCAAGAAATCTCGTCATTTCTGGATCACCAAAGTCAAGGAATTATTTATATTATCAGGGGCTCCAAGGATTACTCAGCCCTTTCTAACCTGGTAAATTGTTTTTGATTTACATGAGTCTTACACATAGTCTCAGATTTTTGCTTTTCCCATATTATAATGACCCAGTTCCTAGTATAGATTGTGATGGATTTATGGCAAATGGGAGTCTATTTATAATTGTTAGGCTGAAAGGTCTTTCTGGAAGCCCCAAGAGAGCTGTCAACTCTCCAGGTCTCACTAAGAATCTATGACATGTGACTGGTACATTATACAGCAAAATTGTATTCCTTAATCCAAATGTCACCCTGTGAATAAGGCTACAAGGAAGAAAAATGTAGCAGGGCATACATGGAACAGTTTTCAAATGCTAGGAAAATGCATTAAATAGCCAAAGGACATATCCCAGATCATAATGTGAAAGTGGACATTAAAAATGTCCATGGTTCTTGATAGATTGTTATGCCAGGAAGTGTCTGAAAACTGGTGAATTTCATTTAATGGTTTCTTGTAATTTTTTTTTATTTCTTTAAAAGAAAGCTTAGAAAAAAACTTAAATAAAACACTCTGAACTGTTCTGGCTCTGCCAAAAGAGGCAGAAATTTTATAAGGCCTGTGTGCTGTTTGGCCTTTACTTTATAGAAGTGGTGACGTTTGCATGTAGTCAGGGTCTATTACCAAATGATGCTCCTTTCCCCGCAGAAGCATATGTAGTTAGTCAAACCCAAATCCAAATGATTCTTGCAGCTGCTGAACTGAAATCCTGTGTTACTGTCAACCAGAGTTGCCATTACAAAGTTATCTCTGGTGTGCTAAACATTCTCTGATTACAAGAAGAAACTGTCAGGCTAATAAGACATTTAAAAAATATGAAACCAAACCAAACAGTTTGTGGTTTTATAGACTACAAATGTGCTGAAAATTCATTTAACATGGGATTTATATCAGTCCCACATGTTATATATACATTACTATGAGTTAAGAGAAGATTTAAAAATCTTCAACAACTTATTTCCTGCCTTCAAGAGGCTCGTAGTCTAGTGGGCAAGATAAGCCATGAAAATGCACAGACAAGGGCATACAGGCAAACACATATATGTATGTATATAATTTTGTATGTTTATATATATGCAATATTAATATTTCTCTACATCTCTATATACATATAGAGCTATATATATATACAACTGTGTATCTTTATCTTATTGTTTAGTCATGTTTTTCAATCATGCCTGACCTTTGTGAACCCTCTTGAGGTTTTCTTGGCAAAGATAGTGGAGTGGTTTGCCATTTTCTTCTCCAGCTCATTTTACTGATGAGGAAACTGAGGCAAATAAGATTAAGTGACTTGCCCAGGGTTACACAGCTAATAAGTGTTGGAAGCTTGGTTTAAACTCATGAAGAGGAGTCTTCCCGATCCCAGGACTCTAGCCATTGTGCCACCTAGCTGCTCAATTATACATCTATCTATATCTGTATCTATATTTAGTAATCAATTGATTGATAGATATAACTATTTTACTGGTGAGGAAACCAAGACCCCCTGAGATGTTCAGTACAGGATGTACAGGATACATTGGAAGGGAAAGAGATGGAATTTATGCAGTTACCTTAGAAGACTGTTAAAATGTTCCAGATGACAAGTCATCATGGATAGAATTAGGTTGGTGGCGGTCAGAATGGAAAGAAAAGGATGAATGGAGGAGATATTTAAGGAATAGAAGTGATTAGAAGGAGTAACAGATTAGATGTGAGAGTAAGGGGAAGATAGGAATTCCAAATAGCTCTGTAATTTTAAACCTGGGTGCCAAGAAGGCTGTTGGAGAAGTTGATGAGGTCAGTTTTGTTCATCTTAAACTGGTGTAAACAGAGGAACCTCCAAATAGAGATAACCAAGGTACTGATCTCGAGAATTTCTAGGGAAATTGAGAAATAAGAGGTCACAATCCCCCTCAAAACCAGTAACAAAAATGTCAAAAAGAATCCAAATAACGAAAAAACCTCAAAAGAAAATTTAAAAACAGAAAAGAATGAAGGAAACAAGGGTGAGTTCCAACATGATGAAAAAATATAATGAAGACAAAGGTAAAAGTATAAAGATAACATTAAACTGGAAAGATAACAATAGTAAAATCAGAAATATAGCTAGAAAAATCTTAATACAATAAAAGTATCAATTATATACTAAAGAGAATAAAGAAAAGTAATTAGAAGTGGGTCAGAAGAAAATTTTGAGAATGGAAAAGAATTATTTAAGGAACATCAGAATGAAATAATGATGAAGTTCTGTGGAGAAAATTTCATTGAAAAAATTGACAGCTTGATAGTACTAATGAATTATTTTATTGAAGTACAGAATGTTGATAGGAAGAGTATAATCAGAAAAACCTAGAAAATAACTGGAAAAAAGATCCAGAAGCAATGAAGATGGAAATGGAAGATCTGGAAGGCAGATCAAGAAATTTAAATCTAAGAATTATCAAAATACTGAAAAAATTATGAAGAAAATTATCTGACCACTATATTCTAGGAAACCACATAAGAACATTTCTGATATATATTCCAAACAAGGGATGATATGCAAATGTATAGAAAGCTATCCATGAGATATGAATAGAGGGTAAATAATAACCCAACACTTAAACTTACTTGAGTCTGTTATTGTTAAACCTTATCACTACTATAACAAAGAGAGAATCTTATAAGCTGCCAGGAAGAAAAACCATTACATTTGGAATTGCTAATATGGAGCGTAGGAGAGGTCATAGGATCATAAATTTAGAGTTAAACAGGACTGTGGCAGTGCTAAATTTATGTATTTGAGAGTCATCTTCATAAAAATGATAGAAACTTTGGGAATAATGAAGTTGACCAGGAACAGATGATTGAGAAATGTCAACATTCAGATCGTAGGAAGAGAAAAAAGCTATTGAAGGAGTAAAAGCAGTCAGGTAAGAGAAGGTTTAGGAAACTCTAGTGTCAGGGAATGCAAGGAACAAGAATGGTGAAAATTGACATGTTAGTATTTTAAGATTTACCTACATTACCTCATTTCCTCCTCACAACTTTGAGAGGCAGCTACTTCAGGAAATATCATCTATCTTCTTTTTATGGAAGATAAAATGAAGACTCAGAAAAATTGTGACCCACCCAAGACCACACAGTTAATGTGAGTTAGAGGGAGGATTTGAACCTAAGTTTTTCCTTATTCTGTGGTCAGCAGTTTTCACAACCCTATCATGCCGCTTTTTGATAGAAAGGTCAAGGAGAATGAGGATTCCGAAAAGGTCTATGAATTTGGCAATAAGGATCTCATTGATATCTTCCATAGGGAAGCTTCAGGATTGATGGTGCTAGAAGCCAGATTGAAAGAGTTTGAACAATGAATAGGTAGTTAAAAAAATAAAATTTCCTTTTAAGAGGTTTAATAGTAAACAAAAAAGAAGAGGAAAGCAGATTAGCTGCAGGGGCAGAGTAGCAGGATCACTATTTATATTGTCACAATTGTACTTAAATTATACAAATTTTGCTTTTCATACCAAAGAACCAGACACAGTAAATATTTTCATGTACTTCTGATTTAAGCAAAAGACTATATTTAAATAAACAGCCTTGAGAATTGGAATATAATCAGAAACAAAGTTAATACTCCAAAAATTGTTTAGGATGTAGGGGAAGGTTTACCAAAAGTGTGCAGAAAAGTCCTGGTACAGAAGATAAAGGCATTCTGATGAACCTCTCATACTAAATAATTTTGCCAAGGGCTGTTGCAGAATTCTGTAGCACAGTTCCTTGTGAAAAGTGGATTTTTTTCATTGTATTTGTATCTTCAGTGCTTAGCACAGTACATTGCAAATAGCAGATGCTTAATATTTAATTGATTAATGATAAGGTGATTATACTAAGCTAGTTTTAGGGAATTCACAATGCTTATATAGAGAGACAGAGATGGAGATATGCAGAGAGAAAGACAAATGCACACACAGAATATATAACAATCAAGGCAGAGAACTGAGAAAATTAACCAAATAATGTACTTCATATTCCTTGAAAGAACCAGTCAAGTAATGCAAACATTTCTTTTTAATCTTGATCCCTCAAAAGTTTCCTACTTTCCACAGATCCAGTCTTCTCAAAGTTATAGTGATCCCAGTGAGTATGTGTGTATAATCTCCAAGTTGATGTGATTGTATAAAGACTTGCCTTGTAAGCCTCCTAATCTTCATTTTTCCCCTAGCCACCCATGTGAAAACCAGAACTGTCTTCAGCAAAATGAGATTGCTGGCTATGTTAGGTTCTGATAACTATATTTTCCACTGTAACAAATCCCAATTACAGTTTCCAACAGCTTCATTCTTTCAAAGGAAAAAAGGGGGAGTGGGGAAAGGCATTTTAAAAGATTAGCTTTTGTATCTAGCAAAAAAAAAGAAAAAGGAAAACTACTCTTGTAATACATGTTGCCAATTCAGTAGCATATTAGTAAAAGATACATTTTACACATTTCCCCTTTCTAAGCATATTTAGCCCAAAGATCTCTCCGTGATTCTGTACTTCAAGGAAAGTAAAGTGGGAGGGGAAGATGTATCTTTCACTACAGTTCTTTTGTCATGGTACAATTTTGAGAAAGAACTTGAATATTAACGTACAATTTTGACAATTAAATTCTTTATCCAGTAATCTTATGAACTAGCAACTGAGTAGAGTCTGATAAAGAGGTTCCTTGGTTGGAGGAGCACGTGGTAGGAGTGGGTTAGGGGGAGGTGGCGAGAGAGCCTAGTTCCAGCGTTCCCATGAAGTGTTCTCATCCCTGGCTGGCATTCGGAAGAGTTACAAAGCATGAATCACAATCTAATTTTGTCAGCAAGTGATTGAATCCTGCAAGGCATTGGCTTATGTGTCAACCAAACAATATGCTCTATTGAGTAATGGGAATTTGGTGGTTTTCTTCTCTGATATACCCCACTCCATCCTCCCTTACCTTCTTCCCCTCTTACACCATGTACTTTCCTGTTTCTACTCAAAATAAGCAATATAAAAATATACAGGCATCCATACATACACACACATACATATACACAGTGGATTTGAAAGTGTAGTTTAAGGGACTTAGCCCAATACTGTCTCCAAACCAAATAGGACCTGCCCAACATTACCAAGACCCAACTAAGTTTTGGACAGTTTTAAAAAAATAGCAAAATAGTCTCAAGTCATCTTGGGGGTAGGCACAGCATGCTTGATTAGAGGATGAGTGCCCCCCCATCTATTCTCTCAAATCTCTTGCTCTGTTTTAGTGACTTATAATAGGATCGACTTCTCTCATGTGTAGCAGAATAAAGATCTATGCACAGACTCAGCCTAAAAACACTGGGTGAAAACTCATTTGGTTTGCTTTAACTTCACAGAAATTAAACTATAAAAATAGACTCTCCTACTTGCTTTGTTTCCTCAAGTCAAGTACCAGATTCTCACTGAAACATCTGTTTGTCTTTTACAATGACTTACATCATCAATGATGAAACTCTTTTAAAGGTACTAATTTGCACATTTACAAAAGAGGTGGCATTTTACTTTTAGAGGTCAGTCAATATGGACCAGATTTTCTTCTCTGGAGTTTGTTTCTGAGGAGTTAAATTATGGTACTTTTTTCTTTCTGTGGCTGTATAAGACTTTGAGTATTTTGTTATTATTCCTGGGTTCGGGGATGATAGCTAATAGATATATATTGTTATAGAGACACACATATGTATCATTAATAAATTAGTGTGATACATTTCTATGACAGAATTCAAACTCAGTGAATTAACTCAAGAATATATCCAGTAGGTCCAAAGAGTGAAAGTTATAAGGAGGAAATTTGTTTAGTATGATAACCAAGACCTTTTTGAAAATCGAGTTGCTTAGCAATTGAATGAGTTCCCATCACTAGAAGAATTCATTCATTCAGAGACTGAAGGTTTTTTTTCTGAGAGATGTCATAGAAAGATTCTTCTATGGTCTCAGAAATAGGACTAGATGAAATTTAACCTTCCTTTCAACCTATTGAATCATAGATGCTTTGACTTGAAAGGGACTAAAGAAATGATTTCATGTAGTCTATGCTTGAACAGGAATCCCCTCTCTAATATTCCTGATAAGTACTCATATTGCCTTCTTTCTATCCCTACAACTTAGCACAGTGCCTGGCACAAAGTAGTTATTCAGTGAATGTTTGTTGACTTGATTTGCCCTGGAAACTTTTATCGCTAGAGAAATTGCTAATTCCAAAAGCACATCACTACACTTCATTGTTGTTCAGTTATTTCAGTTATGTCTGACTCTTTATGACTTCATTTGGGGTTTTCTTGGCAAAGATACTAGAGTGATTTGCCTTTTCCTTCTCTAGCTAATTTTATAGATTAGGAAACTGAGATTGTGTTTGTCCTTCGTTCTCGAAGAGGACCATGACATCAAGATGATGAAATGACTTGCAGTTGACTTTGATTTGAGTGAGGAAGGACTGTGCAAGGTCACCAACCTCACTTTCTTCTCCTGAGCCCTCTGGATCCAGTGGCCTGATATTCATCAAGATGGCTGGAGATGGCCCAGGATGCCAGGTGAGAACCTGGCCCTTTCAAGCTAAGGTCTTACAGCATTCTCACTTTGAGCGAGATACATTCATTCAATAAATAAGCTTCTTTAAGTAGTTGCTCAAGGGATTGCCCCTTTAATAAAAAAAATCAAACTGGGAGGAGTTACCTAAGGGTTCCTTGGTAAAAGAGAAACAATTACTATTTAGTATTTAAATCCAATCTGTGCTAGGTGGTTGGGGACTTGTCCAGTCAATGAGCTCCAGAGTGAATTGGGTTTGAGGCTTGCTCTTTGAACAAGAGAGGTAGCCAGTAAGCCCAGAGGAAAAAAGGCAGCTTTTGGGGATGGAAAGGAGTAGGAGGAGGAGGAGAACTGTGTTTGTCCTTCATTCTCGAAGAGGACCATGACATCAGGATGATGACATGACTTACAGTTGACTTTGATTTTAGTGAAGGAGGGCTGTGCAACGTCACCAACCTGAGATGAATAGGGTTAAGTGACTTGCCCAGGGTCACATAGCTAGGTGTCTAAAGTTAGATTTGAACTTAGGAAGGTGAGTCTTGATGACTCCAGGTTCAGCACTCTATCCACTATGCCACTTAGACGGAATTATACTTTAGATACTTCAATTGTTAGGAAATTTTATTCAGTTTTAAATTGAAACCTGCCTTTCTGACTTCAACCAATTGTTCCTGCTTCTTCCTTTGGAATAATATAAAACAAATTGAATTTTTATTTCACATGAAAGCTCTTCAAATACCTAAAATTAGGAAAATGTACCTAACTTGGTCCCCCTTGGTCTTCTTTTCCTCAAGTCAAACACTCCTAGTTTCTCTAATGGATCACAGAATGACAGAGTTTCAAAGCCCTCATCATTGCAGTTACCTTCTTTTGGATGAGCTGTAATGTCTTTCTAAAATGTGGTACCCATACCTGAATAGATGTTTCCTGACCAGGCAGCGCATGGCAGGATGACAACTTCCTTTGTTATGATCATTTTACTTCTATTAAATCAGTTTATGAACAGATTATTGACTTCCATGTTCCAACTTCACTGTTGTCTCATGTTGAACTACAGCACTAAAAAACAAAACAAACAAACAAACAAAACCTAGGTCATTTTCATATGAACTATTGTTTAGATAGTATAATATAATGCCTTAATGACAAGTACTAAATTGTTTTTAATCTCAATGTCTTGTATATAGTAAATAGCTAGTAACTGTTAAATTGGATCAAATTAGATATATCTCCCTCATTCTGGACTTGTGTTGATTTTTTAAATTAAGTATAGAGCTTTGCATTCATTTCTATTAAATTGTATTTTTTTTTGAGATTTGTCCCATCATTCTAGCCTGCTGAGTTCTCTTAAGATCCAAGTCTCTAATCGAAAATATTAGGTGTCCTTTCTAGCTTAACATCTTTAAATTTGATAAGCATAGCACATATATAAATTTATCTTTGATAAACATATTGATAAGAATAGTTCTAAGGAGAGATCACCATAGCCATCTATGTAGCTGCTCTTTCCTATATAAATTGACAACAATGTCTTTAACACCAATCTAAAATATGTTTTCTGTGACAGCCATGACTGGATTTTTTTCTCCTATCAAGATACCTCACAGGGGCAAAATAAAAATATTACTTATAAGCCATCCAATTTGTCACCTTCTCTTTTCTTTTGATGATACCAGATTCAGCTATGTAAAAAGTCTAACTTATGATATTCATTAAGCTGATTTCCAATATTTCAAAATAGATTTATTTTAGAGTTGTATTAGCAGTTACACATTCCTTTAATCATGAATTCCCAGATGTTCGAGTGTTTCTGCCCTTGGTGACTACATATTTCATGCCACAGTCTGTTGGCAGCTCCCACATGTTGACTATGCACTAGTCATCTTATTGAGCTGTCTGCCCAACAGTGGTAAGCTTTGAGGAGGAGAATTCTGGTCCAGGCAATGAAAGACTTGGTATATGTCTATGCATTTTATTGAAGACAAAACAATAACAATAAAAAAAGCTTGATCAGTTCAAAAGTTTGGAACTATCCTCCTTATCTTTCCTTTTGACTTTTACTCTGCAGACTCTGGGTTTGGAAGAGTAATGTTGGGAGAAAATATACTTCTGACTAGGACTATTAAAATGAATATATATATATATATATACATATAATTTTTTTCATTTGTTAAAGTATAAAATAAAACAAACTTAAAAATCTTTTGTCAAAAACATGACATTCAAATTCATCACTCCAGAATTGAGGAGCATCCATAATATCTTCCAATTATTCCCCTATAATCATGTGATCAGCCAATAAACATTTCTAAAGCACATACATATACGAGACACTGGGAAATCGAAAGACAAATATAAAACTGTCTCTGCCCTAAAGGAATTTATTTTCCATTCAGGGAAACAGCACACCTACATATAAATAAAGATAGAAATTATTCAAAGTAAATAAAGGTAATTTCAGGGAGCACTAGCAGTTGGAAGATCAAATAGGGAATTTTATAGAAAATTTAACTTGATCTGAAGTTTAAAGAGAGATTGGTATTCTAAAATTGAAGATAAGAGGGACTATATTTCAGACATGGGGGATGACCTGTGCAAAGGGGCTGAGATAAAATGTGGAAAACCTTAATCTTTAGCAGGACGTTTTATTGTACTTGACTTCAAAATATCCACCTCAGAAGTACAAAATGAAGAAAAAATAACTAGATAGTGTTTCATCTGACACAGATCTTGGAGTTTTAATGGAGTGTCAGCAAAATATGTGTCCATAATGGGCACCCAAGAAAGCTAATGCAATTATTAAAAATTTGTTTTTAATTTTTTAAATTTATTTGGACTGTCTTTTTCAAAGTTGAATTCCAAATTCTCTACTTCCCTTCTACCCCTTCCCCAACTATTGAGAAGACAAGCAAAATGATATCAATTATACATGTGAAATCCTGCAAAATATATTTCCATGTTGGGCATAATACAAAAGAAAGGAAGAGAGAGAGACAGAGAGAGAGAGAGAGAGAGAGAGAGAGAGAGAGAGAGAGAGAGAGAGAGAGAGAGAGAGAGAGAGAGAAAGAAAACAAAAGATGAAAACAAAATTATACTTCAGTTTGCACTCAGAGTTTATCAGTTCTCTCTCTGGAGGTGGATAGTATTTTTTCATTAGCAGTTCTCTGGAATTATCTTGGATCATTGTATTGATCAAAGTAACCAAGTCTTTCACAGCTGATCATTATTACAATATTGCTGTTACTGTATACAATGATCTCTCTGTTCTTCTCACTTCACTTTTCATCAGTTCATATAGATCTTACCATGTATTTTCTGAAACTGCCCCTCTCATCCTTTATTATATAGCACAATAGTTCTATCCCAATTATATACCACAACTTGTTTAGGGATTTGCCAACTGATGAGTTTCCTCTCAATTTCCAATTCTTTGCCACCACAAAAAGAGCTGCTATGCATATTTCTGTATATATAGGTCATTTTTCCTTTTCTTTAATCTCTTTGGGGTATAGGCCAAGTAGTGGTATTGTTGGATCTAAGGGTATACACAGTTTTATAGCCCCTTAGGCAGAGTTTCAATTTTTTCTTCAGAATAGATGGGCCAGTTTACAACTCTACAAACAATTTATTGAAGTACCTATTTTCCCTCATCCCCTCCAGCCCTTATTGTTTCCGATAGTTATAAGGTTCCGATAGTTATAATGACTTTTCAGAGTCATTTTAATTTGCGTTTCTCTAATCAATAGTGATTTAGAACATTTTTTTATGTGGCTAGAGATAGCTTTGATTTCTTCTTTTGAAAACTTTCGATATGTATGTTTTGACCATTTATCAACTGGAGAATGGCTCTTATTTTTTTCTAAATAAATTTGACTCAGTTTCCTATATATTTGAGAAATGAGGCCTTTATCAGAGAAATTTGCCATAAAATTTTTTGGTATTACTTCATTCTCTAGGGTACCTCTTAACAAAATGTAGTTTCCCTGATTATTTTATTTAATTAGGTCTATTTTTGCTTTTAGATAATGATTGCTACCTCTGCCCTTTTTACTTTAGCTGCAGCATAATAGATTCCGTTCCTGACCTTTATTTCAAATCTGCGTGTATCTTTATTTTTCAAGTGTTTCTTGTAAACAGTACATTGTTGGATTCTGGTTTCTAATCCATTTTGTTATCTGCTTCTCTTTATAGGTGAGTTCATCCCATCCACATTCACAGTGATGATTACTACCTGTGAATTTTCCACCATTCCATTTTCTCCTTCTTCTTCTTCTTCTTCTTCTTCTTCTTCTTCTTCTTCTTCTTCTCCCTCTCCTCCTCCTCCTCCTCCTCCTCCTCCTCCTCCTCCTCCTCCTCCTCCTCCTCCTCCTCCTCCTCCTTCTTCTTCTTCTTCTTCTTCTTCTTCTTCTTCTTCTTCTTCTTCTTCTTCTTCTTCTTCTTCTTCTTCTTCGTTTCTCTTCTCTCCTCTCCTCTTCTCTCCCTTCCTCATTCTCTCTCTCCCTCCTTCCCTCTCTCTCTTCCTCTCTCTCCCTCTCTCCCTTGTATCTTGTCCATCCTGAAAAGTCTGTTTTGTTTCTGACCTTTGCCTCCTTTAATCTGCCCTCCCTTTTATTATTCTCCCCCCCACCTGGCCCCCTGCATCTCTTATCCCCTTACCCTCCTATTTCCATAGTGGTTAAATTACATTTCTATACCCAACCAAGTGTGCATATATATATTATTCCCTCTTTGAATCATTTTCAGTGAGAGTGAGGTTCAAGCTTTGCCTGGCACCCCTTCCCCATTTTCCCTCAACTATACAAGCCCTTCTTTGTATGCCTTTTTTATGTGAGAAAATTTTCCCCATTCTACTTCTCCTTCCCCCCTTCTCCTAGAATATTCTTCTTTCTTACACTTTTATTTCTCTTAGATCATCTCAAAATAACTGATTCACACTCATGCCTTCCATTTATGTAGACTCCCTCTAACTGCCCTAGTAATAATAAAGTTATCAGGAGTTACATGTATTATTTTGTCATATAGAAATGTAAACGGTTTAATTTGATTGAATTTCCTGATTGTTCTTTCAAGTTTACCTTCAATGCTTCTCTTGAGTCTTATTTTTGAGTATCAGATTTTCTATTCAGCTCTGATCTTTTCATCAGGAATACTTGAACCTCCTCTACTTCATTAAATATCCATCCCTTCCCCTTAAAAGTTACGCTCAGTTTTCCTGGGTAGGTTATTCTTGGTTGTAATCCTAGCTCCTTTGCCTTCCAAAGTATCATACTCCAAACCCTCCATTCTCTTAATTTGGAAGCTACTAAATCTTGTGTTATTCAGACTGTGGCTCCATAATATTTGAATTTTCTGACTTTTTGCAACATTTTTTTCCTTTACCTGAGATCTCCAGGATTTGGCTATAATATTCCTGGGAATTTTCATTTTGGGATTTCCTTCAGGAGTGATAAGTGGATTTTTTCCATGTCTATTTTACCTTCTGGATCTAAGATATTAGGACAATTTTCCTTGATAATTTCTTGAAATATAATATCCAGGTTCTTTCTTTGATCATGGCTTTTAGGTAGTCCAGCAATTCTTAAATTATTTTTACTTGGTCTATTTTCCAGGTCAGTTGTTTTTCCAATGATATATTTCACATTTTCTTCTATCATTGTTATTATTATTTTTTGACTGTTTTATTGTATCTTGATGTTCCATGCAGTCATTAGCTTCCACTTGCACAATTTTAATTTTTTGAAGAATTATTTTCTTATTGAGATTTTGTACCTTTCACCTTTTTCCCACTTGGCCAGTTCTGTCTGTTAAGGAATTCTTTGCTTTCAGTGAATTTCTGTACCTCTTTTTTAATTTAGCTTACTCTGCTTTTTAAAGAATTGTTTTGTTCAAGGAATTTTTGCCAGTAGGTCAATTCTGTTTTTTAAGTTGTTATTTTCTTCAGTACTTTTTGTGCCTAAGTTGCTAATTCTTTTCATAATTTTCTTGCACTACTGTCATTTCTTTTGCTAATTCTTCCTCTATGACTCTTATCTTTTTCTTTAACTATTCCAGGAATTCTTCTTGGACTTTGATCCAATTAATATTTTTTCTTTGAGACTTTAGTTGTAGCTGATTTCACATTGTTATCTTTTCCTGAGTTTATCAGTCTTCCCTGCTTGAGTAGTAGCATGTTATAGTCACATTCTTCTTGTTGTCATGTTTAACTCATTTTTCCAGTCTATTTCTTGACTTTGCCTTTTGTGTTAAAGTTGGCCTCTGCTTACCTGCAGGCAGGGAGGTACTCTTCCAAGGTTAAGGCTTTTTGTGCTATTTTTGTCAGAGCTAGTTCTGGGAGTCTGCAAGTTTTTAATGCTTCCAAGGTGGTATGATCTGGAAGAAGTTCTTCTTTGCATATGAAAACAATGCTAGTATCAGTCAGCAAAGTGTGTATTTCTCCAGGTCTTATGTGGGAGTATATGTGAAGTAATTCACCCTCTGTCACCCATTTTCTCTTTTAATATTTGTGACTAGAGTTAGGTGTACAGTCTAGGGCCAGGGAATAAAGCTTTCCTCTGTGTAGAGGTCATTGTCTCATACAGGGATTAAGTTTGCGACCTTGGCATTGTTAGCATCAAATTCAGAGTCACTAAACTCACCAGATACTTTTTCTGTCTAAAATGTTGGGTGCCTGTCATACTCCTTGACTTCAGGCCCAGGAGAGTCTAAATAATACTCTAATGCATTTGTTTTCTGCATGTTTTCCTTTGATGGCAGCATAAAAAATGGAAAAAGGAAAGTTGGTTAAAATATATTTTCTTTCACTGAAGCACACCCCTTGGCAAATGCTGCACAGTCCTTCCATGCATTCATTGTTGAGGAATTTTGGAAAATGCCAGCACTGTTGACAGTTTGGAGATAAATGGGCACATTACGAATGGTGGAAAATGACCTATGAAGAACATACAATCCTTTCACTTTGGAACTTCTACTCTTTTACACAATTAATGGCTCTAATAAGTGACCTAGATCCCTGGACCTATATCTTTCTAACCCTTGTAATAAGTACCACTTAATCCCCACTTGGAGACTTGACCCAAGCCCACCTTCTGACACCAATCTAGGCAAGGGACATAGAAATATCTATTGATGTTGCAGCTTAACAGTTCAGCTCTTAGTCCAGATTCTAATCTGTTGCTCTGATGCATTTTCCTTGTTCTTTATTTTTATGTTTCCTTTTACTTATACTCTTTAAGTTCCTTTTTCTTCAATCCTAGTACCTTTATCTCTGTCTTGTTACCTTAGAACATACCATGGTTCTCATTTCCTCTGAAGTCAGGCTTTCTTTTATCTCCAATCCTTTTAGGCATTGGAGCTTTATCCCTAAATGTTAGCTTTTGTGGTGAAGTCACTGCTACCTGCTGCTAGGCCTGTGATTATAGATTTAGATGTGGAAGGACCTTAGACGTCGTTGAATCCAACTCCCTTATTTTACAGATGAAGAAACTGAAGTACATAAATGTTAAACAAAATTTCCAGAGTTCAATAGCTAGCTAACTGCCAGAGTACCAGGTCTTTAGCTACTTGTCAGATCAGAACTTCTGGCCATCATACTCTTGTCTGTTAGGACACCCACAGACTTTTACCCATTGAACTTCCTGGAAGCCTACAACTTACTTGTCTGGACTTCTGTCTGCCTATTGCCTGTTGCCTGGACCCTTTAACCCTCCACCCACTCATCTGGATGTCTTCCCACTGCCGGCACCTTCTAAGGGTTTGCCCCAAACCAGACTTGTCTCTAGTACCAACTGCGCAAGACTTTATACTGACAGTGGCAATGAAGAATGATGAAAGTGGCCAAAGGAACGTAATTAAAATGAATTTTGGGGAATTATGCACAGTTAAAAGGGTTGCCTGAGACAAAGTAATTCCATATATGATGTAACTAGGACAAATCTTGATGCCTTAAGGGAGATATGTGTCAAGACATGAGATGTGTTTTTTCTGGTAATTGGGCAGTAATTCAGTAATAAGAAATCAACCAGAGCTGATATAAAAAATTCCAAAAGGTTTTTTACCTTCATGTTGCCTGACAAAGATTGTTATATGCACAAAATTAAAGATGTGGTGAGAAAAATCAAGACACTTATTGTTTTATCCCAAGACCTCAAGATGGTTAGCTGCTAGGGATAAACAAGCCTTGGTTGCTATGATACAGTGCCAGGTAATGCTTCACATTGCAATACATTCTGATCTGTTAACAAAGGTGTGGTCCTCAGCAACATCCTTATTGTGTCTAAGCCGCATGAGTCAGTGTGACATCATCAATGTGGGCCATCTTCCATACATGGCCATATGGAGAAACTTTGTACTAGTTGGGGGCCAAGAGAAAAGGGATAGGGTTGAGGCTGGCAAAGCCCAGAGTCTGAGTCCAACAGGAAAAGTGCCAAACAAATTTGGCTTTTGAAAAAGAATTAAGCTCTACAGGAGCCGAACTGGGGAAGCCCCAAAGAGTCTCCCAAGGCCAAAACCACACAAATCAAAATTTGATTTGAATAATGACTTAAAAGAGAGACATAAAAACATCATAAATAAATAAATAAATGTTCTTTAAATGAGAGAAAGAAAACGCATTCTTTTTGTCTTTCCCCCTACTCTTTACCATACTTTCTTGGAGCAAATATTTTCAGTAAAGCAATTACTGAATTTCCTTCAGTGTGCAAAGGTTTTGCAGTGTGATGTTTTTCATCTGGCACGTCTTTGTCTGTTACTTTCATCGCGGGTTGTTTGACTGAATAGAAGGCAGACATTACTCAGTATGAGAATGGAGACTGTCTGTTTTCTAGGACCGAAAGCTTTATTTAAAATGTATGCCTTGCCAAGGAAGTTTGCATGTGCCTTTCTTTTATGCTCCAGCTCTTGTCTTCAGATGTGTGTTACAAGGCAGTAATGCTACACAGATCTCTAGATAGATCTGTAACCCTCTACCTCATACTGAAGAAACATGAGCTGGATGGTTGCAATCAGTAGAATGGATTCTAAACAATGTACCTGTTTTTCTGATGTCTAAAATGCCTTGGAAAGTTAATTTATTAAAAAGTTAGAGAAACTTTAGAAAATAGATAAAGCTCATGAAATAGTTCCAAATAATTGATCTCCATTCTTTAAAAGTGGGTTCTTTTAAATCAAAAGGACTTTGCAGTATTATGTTCTAATTTTATTTCATTTCTGCACCTTTGAGGCTACTGACTGTTTTAACATTAAATCACTATACTTTGTGCTTGGGTGATCTTTTCATCACTCCTCTCCATCCTCCCACTCCACCCATGCATGATTGTGCTTCATTTGAATTTTATTATCGATGAATGATTTTTATTTTACTTTGTAAAGAATGTGAATGCTCAAAAGAAATTGGTCAGTTAATTTGTTCTAAAAATAAATACTCCCTGAAAATATGGAATCAACTGTAAGTTCCTGCAGGGAAGGATCTGTTTTTCATTTTGTCTTTTTATCCCCTGCACAGGGACTGAAACATACTAAATGCCTGCTCGCCTCTCCATTTTCTTCTTCCTATAGCTATTACGGAGCAGAAAGCACAAGTCTAATTGTGTCACTTCCCTCCTCAGTAAACTCCAGTAGTTCCCTGTTTCCTCTAAGAGCAAATACAACTTCTCTATTTTGGGCCTTCACAACTTGGATCTTATCTAGTTTTCCAGGTTTATTATACATTTTGACTCCTCATACACTCTTTGTTCCAGTCAAACTGACCGTCTTACTGTTCCTTATACATGACATTGTAGATCTTTGACACTGCACCTGCTCTTCTCTATGCCCGAGTTGTACTGTGTTGTCACCTGCCTCTCCTAGAATATCTAAATTCTTTCAGCATTCAATTCAAATACCAAATACATGAGGGCATTCCTGATCCCCTCAATGGATAGTGCCTTCCTCCAGAAAGGGTACCTTGTGCTTACTTGGTTTATATTTGCATGTTTATCTATCTATCTATCTATCTATCTATCTATCTATCTATCATCTATCTATCTGTGTATGTATATACAATGTGTGTGTGTGTGTGTGTTGCTTCCTCCAGTAAAATGGAACCTTGCTGGGGGCAAAGATCATTTCATTTTTGTCTTTGTATTCCCAACGCATTGCACAGTGTATAGAGGGTGCTTAATAAATGCTTTTCCATTGATTGCTTGATTGATGGTTGGATTGAATGGAGGTATTTAATTCAGTCTACTTGGATCTGAAGTCTTCTTTGGACTTTGAAGGACAACAATGTACCAATTTGATCTTAATGTATTTTCCAAAGGTAGAAGGGTTTCTACTGTAATTGAAAGGAAATCATGCTATTGCCATGACTTCAACTTTTGGTTCCCTAGCTAAGAATATCCACCAGAGTGATATTTTCTTTCTGTTGTGATTTTTTATTAAGCAATGTGCTGAAGTCACTCTGTGCCTTGCTTATATTTCACAAAATGGCCACAGCCAATTTGCCCTAGATCTGGCTGGAAACAACAGGGAAGGAGTCCATATAATATTATCTCTCCCTCTCAAGAGCAAGGATGTTGTTAAGTTAGATTGGAATTTGCCATGCAGAGCACTGTAGCAACATATGCTTCCCATTTGTAAATCAGCTCTGATAAAGATGTTTCAGGCTGATGTACCTTTCTTTGAAGCTGACAGTTTAGTATACAAAACAATACCTTCCTCCCCACCTTGACCCCCCAAAAAGAAAATTCTAAGCACCACCATGAGCTGCCATTGCTGATAAGTTAGTATGTGCACCTTCCACTCCTTTTTGCTTTTATTGGAAAAGACATCTAGTAATTCTGCATTGAATTAAACCTGGCCCACATGGAGCTATTTTACACGGAAAATGCGAGAACATGGATTGTTGGCAGGCATAAGATAAATATAGAATAGATAGTGGTGTTTGGGTGCCATGGAGCATATTTAATGCCATGTGGCATGGTGTGGGGCTGACCACATTATTCACAAGTGGTATAGCCATGACTGAGTTATGCAGGTCTTTGAAAGATGTGGTACTAAACTTCATAATAGCCATTCCATTACCAATTTTATTCATGCCCACATATCTGTCTAATTGTGCTAACTTTTTGTTCCTATTTTTAGTTTAGCTCTTTTTTACTCCCCCTCCCCCTTTGAGTTACAGTGGGAATAGTAGTGCCATTGGCCTGGGTGGGGCAAGTAGAGACTACAGTCAATTTATGGTTGGAGATGTATAATTCCAGGGTCTGGGAAATATGGGAACTGGAATGATTCTGAACATGAATTGAGAAGTTTGACTTTGCAATGGATTTATATCCACATGCTTCTTATGAGAGAATTGGTAGTAAATAGAATTACCATGAGGATTGTCAATTCTAGATGGGGCATACAGCTTCTTTCTCATGACATTGAAAATTCGATTAGTTGTTTGTAATTCAGAACTTAGTAAATTATGTAATGACTTCACAAAGTGAAAAAAACCTTTTCTTTATTTTTCAGTTTAAGAAGTTTTATGCTTCTTTCAAAGCTTCTTGGTCTTTGTCCAAAAATATGTGTGTTACTAAGGGAGATACAGAATTCACAGCAGTTGCTGATACCATGAGTCATTTTGTGATTTCACTAAATATCCCTTTGGGTTGCTTTCAGAGGTACATTGTTCTAGTCACTTTTCCATTGTCCTTATGGAGAGATCCCTTAAATCCCTGGGAATTGTATGTCCAGTGAAATGTTCCCATATCTTTATGTTTTTCTCTGTGTGTGTGGCCAGAGTTTCCAATTTTATCATCCCATGTGTTTGGTGAGTCAAAAGGAGTCTCTTGGAATAGTCTGGGAATCAACAACTGTCATCATTGGCTATGGCAGCGTGAGGTAGTGAGCAATGGGTCTGGAGTTTGAATCTACATTCTTTGAATACAAATGAACATTATGTTGTGTCTCTGATTTGGATTTGGACTCCATTCCATTTCTGACCTAGTAAATCCCAAGCTTTGGGAAGAGGAGGAACCTGTTTTCCCAACAGTAAGAGAGAAGTGATAAACTGGAGGCCAAAAATTCTTTATAAGTAGGCCTTTAAATATGCTTTTTATTATTTTTGTGCAATCACACAGACACCGTTGTGGATAGAAGTATTTAATTGAGGAGTTAGTTATTTCATTCAAGATTGTACTTTATTGACTTCTGAAAAGATAAAGATAGTTTACAGAGTAAGAAAAATGTGGATAAATCATACAAGAATAGATATTTAAAGGTAATACTGGTCAGAGCATGTGAAGGAAGCAGAAGGAGCAGATTTTTTCAGGGCACCTGAGTGAGACAGATTGCTATTCTTGTTTAATATATTTGGCTCTAAGTATTCTAGTAGCTAAGGCCAAGAGGTCAACACACTAGATTGCAAAATTTTATTTTCTGCCAAAAGGAAACATGCCAAAGCATTTCCAAAGGCAAAATCTATCCTTGGGGTAACTAAAGCAGTGGTTTCAAATGGCAATAGCATATTGGTTCTGTAGGTTTACTGAGGAATGAGATTTTAGCTAAGATGTGTGAAAATTGGCAATAGAAATATGGTCAATAGGAGTATTATTTAGGAATAGAAGGGAGAGATATAAATTTGTGATAACATCAGTTTGGGGTAATTCCTGGTTTAGAGACTTCATCTATCAATATAGATCTATAAATTGTCTGCCACTTATGGTCCTAGAGAGCTGCCTGTGAATACAAAGGGCTTAAGTAGTTTGTTGTTCTAGGTAGCAGAGACAGGACTGGAACTGGAGTCTTCTTGACTCCAAAGCCAGGTTTTTGAAAATAATTTTTTTTCTCCAATTACATGTTAAAACATTTTTTGAGCTTTGAGCTTCAAATTCTATCCCTCCCTTCCCTTGTCTCCCCTCTCCTTGAGATGGTAAGCAATCTGATAGAGATTATACACGTGCAATCATGTAAAACATTTCCATATTAGTCATTTTGTACAAGAATACTTGAACAAAAAAAAGAAAAAGGAAGAAATGAAAGAAGCAAGGAAGGAAGGAAGAAAGAGAAAGAAAAAGAAAGAAAGAGGGAAGGAGGGAAAGAAGGGAGAAAAGAAGAAAGAAAGAAAATAATAAATGAGAAAAACTATGCTTTGGTCTATATTCAGATGTCATCAGTTCATTCTTTCTTTCTTTCTTTCTTTTTTTTTAATAAATTTATTTTAAGTTTTCAACATTCATTTCCACAAAATTTTGAGTTCTAAATTTTCTCCCCAATTCTCCCCTCCCCCTATCCCAAAGTGCTGAACATTCTAATTACCCCTACCACCAATCTTTCCTCCCTTCTAACATCTCTCTGTTCCCTTATCCCCATCTTCTCTTTTGTCCTATAGGGCAAGATAAATTTCTATACCTCATTACCTGTATTTCTTGTTTCCAAGGTGTATGCAAGAACAATACTCAAGAGTTGTTTCTAAAACTTTGAGTTACAGCTTCTCCTCCTTCCTCCCTTCCCACCCATCACCATTGGAAAGGCAGGCAATTCAATATAGGCTATAAATGTGTAGTTTTGCAAATGACTTCCATAGTAGTCATGATGTGTAAGACTAACTGTATTTCCCTCCATCCTATCCTGCCCCTCCATTTCTTCTATTCTCTCTATTGACCTTGTCCTGCCCAAGCATGTTGAATTCTAATTGCTCCCTCCTCCCATTGCCCTCCCTTCCATCATCTCCCCCCACTCTGCTTATCCCCTTCTCCCCCATTTTCCTGTATTTGTAAGATAGGTTTTCACACCAAAATGAATGTGCATTTTATTCCTTGCTTGAGTCAAATATGATGAGAGTAAGCTTAACTTTTTCCCTCTCATCTCCCCCCTTTTCCCCCTCCAGTGAAAAGTCTTTTTCTTGCCTCTTTTATGAGAGATAATTTGCCCCATTCCATTTCTCCCTTCTCCTCCCAATATATTCCTCTCTTACCCCTTAATTTCATTTTTTTACATATGATCCCTTCCTATCCAACTCACCCTGTTTTCTGTGTGTGTATGTGTGTGTATGTGTGTGCGTAATCTCACCAACTACCCAGATACTGAAAAAAGTTTCAAGAGTTACAAATATTGTCTTTCCATGTAAACAGTTCAACTTTAGTAAGTCTCTTATGATTTCTCTTTCCTGTTTATCTTTTCAAGCTTCTCTTGATTTTAGTGTTTGAAAGCGAAATTTCTTTTCAGCTCTGGTCTTTTCATCAAGAATGCTTGAAAGTCCTCTATTTCATTGAAAGACCATTTTCCCCCTGTAGTATTATAGTCAGTTTTTCTGGGCAGGTGATTCTCGGTTTTAGTCTTAGTTCCTTTGACTTCTGGAATATCATTTTCTCAGCCCTTCGATCCCTTAATATAGAAGCTGTTGGATCTTGTGTTATCCTGATAGTATTTCCACAATACTGAATTTCTTTCTTTCTAGCTACTTGCAATATTTTCTCCTTGACCTGGAAACTCTGGAATTTTGCTACAACATTCCTAGGAGTTTTTCATTTTGGATTTCTTTCGGGAGGTGATTGGTAGATTCTTTCAATATTTATTTTGCCCCTGGTTCTAGAATGTCAGGGCAGTTTTACTTGATAATTTCATGAAAGATGACGTCAAGGCTCTTTTTTTGATCGTGGCTTTCAGGTAGGCCCATAATTTTTAAATTGTCTCTCCTGGATCTATTTTCCAGGTCAGTTGTTTTTCCAATGAGATATTTCACATTATCTTCCATTTTTTCATTCTTTTGGTTTTGTTTTGTGATTTCTTGGTTTCTCATAAAGTCATTACCTCCATCTGCTCCATTCTATTTTTTAAAGAACTGTTTTCTTCAGTGAGCTTTTGGACCTCCTTTTCCATTTGGCTAATTCTGCTTTTTAAAGCATTCTTCTCCTCATTGGCTTTTTGAACCTCTTTTGCCAATTGAGTTAGTCTATTTTTAAAAGTGTTATTTTCTTCAGCATTTTTTGGGTCTCTGTTAGCAAGTTGTTGACTCACTTTTCATGATTTTCTTGCATCACTTTCATTTCTCTTCCCAATTTTTCCTCCACCTCTCTTATTTGTTTTTCAAAATCGTTTTTGAGCTCTTCCATGGCCTGAGACCATTGAATATTTATTTTGAATGTTTAGGATACAGAAGCCTTGACTTTTATGTCTTTCCTTGATGATAAGCATTGTTCTTCCTCATCTGAAAGGATGGGAGAAGATATCTATTCACTAAGAAAGTAACCTTCTATAGTCATTTTTTCCCTTTTTTGGGCATTTTTCCAACTAGCTACTTGACTTTTAGATCCTTTGTCAAGAGTAGGGTGTATTCTGGGGACCTGTAAGATCTCAGTCCTCCAAGGTAGCATAATCAAGCATGTACACTGGTCTGGGAGCCATAAGAAACTTTTGTGCCCAAAATGTGTGAGTAATAGAGTTTTCCCTTCCACAGCCACCTGGCCTCCAATTCCACCAAGCCAGTACTGAGGGCTGAGATTCAGATAAGCTGCTCAATTCCACCAGGGGCTTTTGGGTGGGGGTATGGGCTACCCTTCAGTGTGAGATAAAGATCAGCAGATCAATTCCTCCAGGAGCATTAGGTGGGGGCAGGGCTGTCACACAAGGCTGAGGTAAGGATCAGTTGCTCAATGCTCCCAGGGGTTTTAGGATTCAACAATGGATGTGGGCTGCTGTGAGGGCTGCTGTGGGAGGTGCTGCCTCCTGATTTGACCTCTGCCACCACCACCTGAGGCTGGAGCTATGGGAAGACCCTGATCTCTTCTGGGTCAGCTGAAAAAACCCTCTCACTGACCTTTGGTGCCTGTGGGTTGAGGGATCTACAAACCACTGCTACTGCCGCTGGGGATTCCACCCCTGAGGCCTGCTTGATTCTCTTCCCTGCACTGTGCCCCACTGCCAATGCTAGGCTGGGCTCTGCTCCACATCTGGTCCGACATGCTTTTCCTGTCAGCCTTTCAGGTCACCCTGGGCTGGAAATTTCCTCCACTGTGTTGTTCTGTGGCTTCTGCTACTCTAGGATTTGTTGAGAGTCTTTCTTTACAGGTATTTTATGGGCTGTGGGGGAAGAGCTAGTGAATGTGCGTCTTTCTACCCCACCATCTTGACCTGTCATCAGTTTTTTCTCTGGAGGTGGATAACATTTTTCATCACGAGTTCTTTTGGATTGTCTTAGATCACTGTATTGCTGAGAATAGCTAAGTCATTTACTTCATGAAACAGTATTGCTGTTACTCTATAAAATGTTCTCCTGGTTCTGCTCATTTTACTTTGCATCAGTTTATTTAGTGTTTCCAGGTTTTTCTGAAATCATCCTGCTTGTCATTTCTTATAGCATAAATAATATTCCATCCTAATCATATACTACAACTTGTTTAGCTATTCCCCAGTTGATGGAAGTCTTTTCAACTTTCAGTTGTTAACCACCACAAAAAGAGATGCTGGAAATATTTTTGTACAGATTGATCCTTTTCCATTTGGGGGGCGGGATCTCTTTGGGATTAGACCTGGTAGTGGTATTGCAAAATCAGTGTTCTATTCATTGTCATGCTGACACTTGCTTATACATTAAGATTATATATAAATTTTATATATCAGAGCTCAGTTATACTCTAGTGGTCCTATCATGTAATCAGAGAGGCAAAGACTAATGATGAGATGAAGGACCAGAACTATTGAGATATCACAGACGGATGAGATTTTCTTAATAATGAGCTTCTTGGGATATAGTGAAGAAGTCAGTCAGTGAAATCCTAAGACAGTACAATAATTTGAAAATAAGGGAGAGTATTTTGGTAGCTATGGGAGATAACAAAGAGAAATAAGGCAGTCCCTGGAAGAAAGGAGCTCATTTTGTGATGGAGGTGAAATATATGTATGTGTGTGTATATGAGTGATGAGAATAAAGGGCAATATGTGATAAATGCTACACAGGAATACTAAATCCTGTAGATTTTCAGAAGGAGAGTCCATTTCCACCTGGAACATTCCAATAAGGCTACACCAAGTGCATAGCATTACTCAATGGAGGATAGTAACAAACAGATTGAAATGTGGGAAGGGGGAAGGAAGGGCATTCATTTTCATTGATGGAGATAACAGGAGAAAATATGTTAAGGAAGTGTAAGTAGTAAATAAGTAACTTCACCCTGTCTGAGTGAATGATTCAGGTGCATGTATTAGATAAGGAGAGATAAGACTGTAAAGGTAAGCTGGAATCCAATTACTAAAAGCCTTGATCTCCAAGTTAAAAAGAATCATTGAAGAATTCTGAGCATAATAAAAGCTATGCTTTAAGAAAATTATTCTCATGTATGCTTGAGAGTAAAATAACTGCAACATAGAAATCCCTGTGGGGTAGTGAAAAGACTTCTCTATTTCCATAGTCATCATTTCAGATCAGATCCTCATTACCATTCATTATTACATGGACAAGTTGTAGCAATATCTTAACTGGTCTCCTTGCCTTCAGTTTCTTCCCCTTTTATATGCTGGTCATTCCAATACCTCTAGCTAGATCACCAATCCATGTGTCCCCTCTAAATTTTTTCTTCTTCAGATAAATACCCACAGTGTCTTCAACTGATACTCTTATGGGCTTATCTAAAAGACCTTCAAACACTTGATTGCTTGCCTGAGGTGCAGCACTCAGTTCTAAACATACTGCTCCATGTGTGGTATGACCAGGACAGAGTACAGTAGGACTGTGACTTCCTTACTCTTAGATAATGTGTCTCTTTTAATGCAATCTAAAATGGTGTAGCGGTTTTGACTACCCAGTCATATTGTTGACTTTTTTGAGCTCTAAATTCACTAAAAACCCAAGATCTCTTTTTTCAGACAAACTATGATTTATCTATCTATGGACTGCTAGGTGGCACAGTGAATAGAGCACCAGCCCTGGAAGTGAGGAGGACCTGAGCTCAATCCGGCCTTAGATAATTACTAGCTGTATGACTCTGGTCAAGTCACTTAACCCTATTTGCCTCAGTTCCTCATCTGTAAAATGAGCTGGAGAAGGAAATGGCAAACCATTCCAGAATCTTTGCCAAGAAAACCCAAATGAGATTCCAAATAGTAGCATATGACTGAAACAATTTAACAACAACACTATCTAAGCCCCTCTACATTGAATTGATTTTTGAATCTAAGCATAAAATTTCACATTTATTTCTCTTGAATATCTTCATATTAGATTCAGTGCAATGTTCTAACATATTAAAATTGTTTCAAAACTATCCGCTTTCCAATATATTAATGATCTTTCCCAGTTTTGTGCCATCTGAAAATTATAGTTGTTTTTATCAATGCCATTGTTAAATATCTTACAAAGCACAGCATTAGGCACTAAACCATTAACACCAAACCACTAATAACTTCTCTTTAGGTCTTGTCACTTAAAAATTTTCCAAATACACTTATACTATTGGTCAGTCTATATCCGTCTTTTCTACGAACTGTCAAATGCTTTGTGAAAAAAATCAAGGTAAATTTTATTTCAAGTATTCCCATGAGATACCAGTCTAACAGCCTCATCAATAAAAGAAAATTAGTTTAGTCCATTATGGCTTGTTCTCAGTGAAATCAAAGACTTTATGATCACTGCTTTTTTCCCCTAGGTGTTTGCTATTTTTAATAAAATACTCTAGAGTGTTGTCAGAAATTGAAGTAAAACTCTTTGACCTATAGTTTGCTGACCCTAATTTCTGCCTTCTTTTGAGAAATAAGGAATTTTCTTTGTCCAAATAATTGATGATGATTCAGCAGCTAGGCCTATAAGCTAGTTCTTTTAGGGCTCAGTTATTCATTTGAGACAGGTAACTTGAACACACCAAGGGCAGGTAGATGTTCTTTTACTATCTCTTTCTTTTATCTTTGGAATCAACTCTCTATGTTACTTTTGTTCTTTGCCTTCCATTCCAAAGAATATTAGAGTAGAGTTTGGTTCATTCTTTGTACTTGTATTACTATGCTTGGCACATAGTAAGTACTCAATACTTATTTTATTGATGAGTTGAACATCTCTGCCCTCTCTCCATAATTAGCCACCCAGTAGTTCTGTCCTCTGATTCTCCTTTCCAGAGTGCCACTATAATCCTATTCACTCAGGTTTGCCACTTTGCTAATTTCAACTCCTCACTCTCAATTATCCATATATCACATCCAATATATTGTCACTTCAAATATGTCAATATCACATATGCAACATATTGTCAAATCTCGTCATTGTTACTTTCATAATATCTCTTATATGTCCCCTTTTCTCTCCTCACACAAGCATAACCCTTGCAAAGCTCTCGTCATCTTTTACCTAGACTGTTCCAATAACCTTTCAGTTGATCTTTCTGCCTTGCCCCCGTTCCAATAAATCCTCAGCTTCCAAAATGTCCTTAAAGTCTAGTTCTAACTATGTACCTCCTTCCCACCCCACTCACCTCATTGAGTAAACTCCTATTGTTCTCTATTACCTCCAGGACAAATTTTATATATATATATATATATGTATATATATATATATGTATATATATATTTAAATATATATTTAGAGCCCTTCATAACCTACCTTTCCAATTTTATACTTTGTTCCCCTCTATATACTCTATGATCTAATCATTTTCTGACTCTGTGCATTTTATAGTCGATGGAAAAGACAGAGGTATATAGATTAATCAATAGTATAAGTAAATGAATTTGGAAAATTTTAAATGACAAGACCCATAGAGTAGCCATTAATGGTTTGGTGTTACCTGGGTGCCTCCATGGCTGTCATTCATGCCTACAGTGCCCTCCCACTTCATCTCCAATACCGAGCTTGCCTTGTTTTATTCAAGACATAGTTTAAACCCCACCTTCTACAGAAAACCTTCCCTGGTCTACCCCACTCCTAGTCCCTTCCCTCTAAGATTACTTTTGATTTATCTCACATATCTTGTATATACATAATTATTTGTAGATTGCCTTAGAATGTGAACTTCTTGAGAGCAGAGACTGTATTTTTGCCTTTTGTGTCCTGGAGCTTGGCACAGCACCTAGTATCTTCCAAGCATTAAATAAACATTTATTGACTCACCAACCTTGGGAAAGTCAATTTCCCTCTCAGATTCTTAGTTTCTAAGTCTATGATGTCATTGGTCTTCTGCAGACAACAATCCCTCTCATTTCTTTAAACACTCACTATCCACTGCCTCTTGCCCTATTGACTTCAAACATGTCCAAGTCTTCCCCATCTTTAGAAAAGCCTTATTTGATTCTACCATTTTTTCAAAATATCATCATATATTTTTCATCCCTTTCCTCAGATAATTGCTTTCAAAAAAGCTATCTGTACTCACTGCATTAACTTCCTCTTCTCTCACTCTTAATTCTATCTTTATAATCCAGCTAGCAGTTCCATCACTCAATGGAAACTCCTCTATCCAAAATGACTAGTAATTGTTGAATCTAATGGGCTTTTCTTAGCATCATCCTTCATGACCTGTCTGGTACATTTGACATTACTGAGCACCCTCTTTTCTGGAATAGTCTCTTTCCTCTGAGTTTTTGTTATATTATTTTCTTTTAGTTGTCTAATTGTGAGTGCACCTCAAGGCACCTAGGCCTTGTTTTCTTCTCCCTTCACTATCTCAGTAACTTCATGATTGCCATCAGTTCAGCTACTGTCTTTATGCAGATAATATATACATGCATATATGTATATATGCATACATACATGCATACATACATATTCCTGGCCTTTTCTTTAATCCTTGCCTATTGGATATTTAATACTGTATGTC
The DNA here is from genome assembly GCF_028372415.1 of Notamacropus eugenii. Taxonomy (NCBI): domain Eukaryota; kingdom Metazoa; phylum Chordata; class Mammalia; order Diprotodontia; family Macropodidae; genus Notamacropus; species Notamacropus eugenii. The sequence goes on from NC_092872.1 coordinate 584,659,838, forward strand.
ACGGAGACATATCAACTCAACATGTGTAAAACTAAACTCATTAGATTTCCCCTGATGCTCTCTTGTCTTGTAAACAGCACTATTTCTATTAATCTCACAGTCATCTATTCAGTCTTTTGGATTCATAATGTGGCATTCTTGAAATCTCTAATTATTGATTCCATATTCCCTCTTATCCTTCATATCTAATATGTTACAAAATTTTGCTGTTTCTATCTCTGCATCAACTCTTACATCTGACTCCTTTCTACTCACAGAGGTACCATTTGAGAAAAGGTGCTCTTCACTTATCATTGAGATTATTAACTCCATTAACTCCAGTGCCTCCTTATTGCCTCTGGTATAGAATAGAAATTCCCCCACTTAGCTTTGAAAGTCCTGCATAATCTGTCCCACATCTACTTTTCCAGTCTCTTTGAACATTATTCTCTGTGTATTCTAAGATCCTGCAAAACTGGTCTTCTCCTCACATATGACACTTCATTTTCCATCTCTGTGGCTTTGTGTTGGCCATCTCCTTACTCAGAATGCAATTTTCCCCCAATGTATTTAATCAAATCTCTCTCTTCCTTCTTTTCAAGCATTACATAGTATATGAAGACTTTTGTTATTCCCTCCCCCCAACCTGCTAATGCCCTCTCGCTCAAACTGTTATTCAGTCATTACAGTCATGTCCCATTCGTTGTGACCCCATTTGGGGTTTTCTTGGAAAAGATATTAGAATGCCTTGCCATTTCCTTCTGCAGCTTATGGAATTAGCAAGTGACTTGCCCAGAATCACACAGCTAATAAGTGTGTGAAGTCAAATTTGAATTCAAGAGGAGTCTTCCTTACTCTATGGCTGGTGCACTATCCTCTATACCATCTAGCTGCCCTCATTAATTATTTAATATTCACAAAAACCTAATTTTAAAATGAAGTAAAAGCATGGCTTCTCTTGACTTTACTAACCATTTATTAAAAGCACCATTTCCACTTGAATACCATTTCCAAAAAGTGGAATTTAACTGACCTAGATAGAGTTAATTTGTGCCTCATGAAATATTTTTGCAGAAAATGACACTTCCATAAAATATGATTAATGTGCCACTTATTTATTAATTTAATGGGTTTTCGCTATAAGAGAAAATATATTGAAACTTCACAAAGACCTAGAAAAACCTGCTGATCAGTGATCTCAAATCTCCAATAGAGTGAAGGGCATTTAAGTTCATCTCTGTAGGATGGAGAAAAGGCATTGCAAAAACACATGCAAATTATGTCTACATTCTAGTTTCTGAAAACCTTGCCCTGCACAACCTCCTGAGCTTGACCTTATCTGCCTTCTGAATAATGTGTCTGAACGATACATGATATGATTTCCATATTTAAGGTGGATTTAAAACAGGTTTATTTATTTTGTTAGAACCTGATGCCAATAAAACATTTTGTTGTTGTTGAGTTTTTTCAGTCATGTCTGACTCTTTATGATCTCATTTGGGGTTTCCTGGGCAAAATATACCGGAGTGGTTGGTCATTTCCTTCTCTAGCTCATTTTACAGATGAGGAAACTGAGGCAAACAGGTTGCCCAAAGCCACATGGCTAGTAAGTGTCAGAGGCTGAATTTGAACTCATGAAGATCTGTCTTCCTGACTATAGGTCCAGTATTCTATCCACTGAACCACCTCGCTGCCAGCAATGAAACATAAGATGTAGATTTGATCTCAACATTGTCTACAAACCTGCATGACACAATAAAGTCTCTTAATCTCTCATGCCCACAGAAACTCTCTACGATTACATTTCAGATGAGTCACTAATGTTTGTTGATGAAAGGAATATTCATGATGAGATTTCTCTACTTTGATGAAGTCAAATATTTTTTCTGTTTTCTTATTTGGCCAATTGTCTACTAAACTTTGCCATTTTTCATGGCCTTCACCGTTTTAGCCTTCTTGTGAAGGTATGCCACTGGACATGAGAGGTACCAGGAGAGAGAAGGTGAATGAATGACAACAGTTTCATAATTGCTCCTGGGCAGAGTGTGTGTGTGTGTGTGTGTGTGTGTGTGTGTGTGTGTGTGTGTGTGTGTGCGTGTGTGTGTGTCTGTGCAAAATAGCTCAGGTGTATAACCTTTATGTTTAAAATATATCTCTTAAAGGTGAAGAGGCCTAGAACTCTGATTTAGACATTTCTTCTAATAACACTTTTATCTTGCTATCTTTACCTATTTCCTTTTTATTAATAGACTGATAGATGGTTCAATGGATAGAGCTCTGTACCTGGATTCAAGAAGACTTGATTTTGAATGCTGCCTCAAATTCTTTTTAGTTTCATGACCCTGGGAAAGTCACTTATTCTTTGTCTGCCTCTATCTCCTCATCTGTAAAATGGGAATAATAATAGCAATTCTCTCCCAGGGTTCTTGGGAGGAGAAAATGAGATAATATTTGCAAAGCACTTCACAAATCATAAAGCACTATAAAGCTATCTCTCTATATGACTATATACACAGTCTTATTATCCTCAATCTTATTATCCCACCTCTTACAAACTGAAGAGTCTTTAACTTGTGGATAAGAAGAAGCTATTGCTTGTATAGGCAAGTTGATTCTCATTCAAGTATATCAACCCTATTATTTTTAATATATCATTATTATAGGATATTATAACCTTCAGGAGCATACATATGATTATGCTCTTTTTATTTTGACATATTGATGATAGAAGACGGAGTTTGTGAATCTCCCATATGCTGTGTCATGGTCTATTGTAGAGAAGGTTATTGCTACACAATGGTAGATTGGGCTCAGCCATAAAAGATCAGTGAAATGTCTATGAGACCAAATCCTCACGACCTCTCAACACTGTTCAAATTCTCCCAAATTCATTTGTTTTGTAATTGCTTAGTTGTTTTTCAGTTGTGTCTTATTCTTCATGATCCTTTTGTGTTTTTTTTGGCAAAGTTTGCCATTTCCTTCTCCAGCTCATTTTGAAGATGAAAAAACTGAGACAGTCAGTGACTTGCCCAGATTCACTCAGCTAGTATATATTTGAGACCAGATTTGAACTCTATCTTTCTGACTCCATGCCTGGAGCTTTAGTTCCATGCCACCTAGCTGCCCCAAATTCATAGGATCACAGAATGTCAGAGTGAGGAACCATTTAATCCAAAGTCTACCTGGAGGAGAAGCTCCTTTACAACAAATTCTATAACTCACCATTTAGCCTTTGCTTTAAGATTTTCAGTGAGGAAGAATTCAAAACATCTTAGGATATTCCATTCTATTCTTCAGATGCTTCTAAGTGTTAAAATCATTCTTACAATAAACCTAAATCTGCTATGGTATGACTTCTGCTCATTTATTCTAGATCCACCCTCCAGTGGCAAGCAGAAGTCTTATGCTTCTTCTACATAATAGTCTTTTAAACAATCAAAGTCACCCATAGTTTTCTCTTTTGGATATACACTGTGATATGGCCTTCAAGCAAAATAGGACTTAATGATGGACAGCTTAAGTGCCTAATAGAAATGCTATAAAAACTCTTGGCTGATATCTTCCCACAAGAATAAAAGTCAATAGCTAAGGTTATACACAATGCACAAGGATTCCAGCAGAAGAAAACTGCAGACTAATATACCCATCACATCACATTCTTCTTGAAGCCTTTACCTGTTATCTGTTTCCCACTTTCACAATTTATACCGAGGCTCTCACCAAGGGATGAGACTTGGTATTATCACAGAACACCAGCACTGAAAGCACAACTACTAGGTCTGAGATAATTTCTCATGCCTAGTTTTACTTGGTTTCGTCACACTTGTGCTTTTGCCAATACTAATCTCCAACGTACAGTCCCAGTTCAAAGATCCATGTCATGCTTGTCCCTATCATGCTCTTACCTCAAATTTACAATAGCTAAAAATAAATAAAGTATATGATTGAAATAGAAATATGGATTCCATTTTCTATTTTGAACAAAAGAAAACCATTATACAATTCATTCACCACATCTGGGTCTGGTAAGGTTTTCTATGTAGTGATTAAGAAACATGCTAAAACATAGTGCAGGAGGCCTCACACAATGGATACTACCAGCTAATATTTCCAGGAGATCAGTAATATATTGAAAATGGTACAAAATGTATCTGTGTAATATAGGATGGGCTAGTCTAGTTGTACATAACCAGATACCTAAAAAATTGAATATGAGAGGAAGATATCCAGACTCAAGGCAAGTTCATTCATTGTGGAACAGAATTTCAGAGAATATAGCTGGAAAAGATGGACAGAGTTTGAGTGAAACGCCAAGTAGAGTAGTAGGGTAAAATTGAGAATGGTAGATGTGAGAGAATGAGATGCTGAGGCTTATTTCTATATATGGCAATTAAGAGACATAAAGATATAGAAAGTAATATGTGACGAGAGTCTGCCAGACATAAGGGGAGTCATGGGTAGCAGATAAATGATGAATTTTCTCTGGATAGTATGCATTTTATCAATATACTTCCCAATATGTAAAAAGAAACCTGAATTTGAAATCAGAGGACTTATGTTTGAATCCAAATTTTTCTACCAACTGCCTATGTGACCTTGTGTAAGCTACTCAACCTCCCTAGGCCTATTTCTTTAGATGTTAGGAAGTTAGCAATTTAATTAGGAAGTTAGATTAGGTTATCTCTTAGGTCCCTTCCAATTTTAAATCTATGATTTATGATTACTAAATCTGTGATCTACAATCCCTGAATCAATGCTCTATGGTTCTATATAGCAATCAGAACTAAACATAATTTTCAAGATATTTTCTTGCAAGAGAAGAGCAAAATAGAACTATCTTAGTTCCTCCTGGTTCCTAGATATTTTCTTAATGCAGACTAAAATCATTTTTTCCACTACCCTGTCACACAATTGACTCTCCTTGAGATTATAATCCACTAAAACCTTCAGATCTTCTTGAGGCAAACTTGCACTCAAGAAGTGAATTTTATTGAACTCAATAGAGTTTAAATTAATTCCTGTCATCAAACAGCCCAATGATCAGAAAATGAAGTAGATTTGTAAAGTGCTGTGAAGAGATAATAAATAGATGATCAATATGCTCCACTGGCATCTACATAATTTTCAAAGGTCTAGACGAAGCCTCGCAATGTAGAATTTAAGGGGTGACATGAATAAGAGTCACCACTGGAAAGAACTCTCAGTTTGATACGACCACAGATTTGCAGGAATTTGTCACAGTTGGAAAAATTTCATGGAGCAAACAATAACAGCAATAATAACTAGAATTTGTATAGCGCTTTAAGATTTGCCAAGTTCTTTACAAATATTATCTCATTTGATCTTTACAACAACCATATGAGGTAGTTACTATTGTTACCCCCATTTTACAGATGAGAAAACTGAGGCAGAGAGAGAATAAGTGACTTGTCCAGGGTTCCATAACTTGTAAGTATCTAACATCAGATTTGAACTTATGTTCTCTTAATTTGAAGTCCAGTGTACTAACTGCTGCCCCAGCTGCCTGTAGCTGACACCAAACCAAAAGCATATTTCTTTTTAATATAAAAAAGGAAACTGCACAGAACTAGGCTACAAATCCAGCATAGCTGATGTCCTCACTGTAGGGGATTTAACGATTGTCAGATTGTTATAATAGAGCAATAATATTCAAGGTATCACTCCCAATTAGGATGGGCTATCCCAGTGTCCCATTCAGTAGCTCTGTGCACACGTAGAAAGGCAACATGGTGTAGTGGAGAGTGTAATGTGCTTGGAGTCAGGAAGACCACAGTTCTGAAAGTTTTTAGCTCTGAGACCATGGATAAATCACTTAAACTCCCTGTGTCTTTATTCTCATATGTAAAATGAGGCCACTGATACATATAGTACTAATCTTACAGAGCTGTTCTGGCACTTGCATAAGATAATGTGTGCAAAGGACCAGCTCTATGGAAGAACTTTCTAAGTACCAACGCAAAAATTCCTTTTATTGCTTGAGGAAAAGGAAAATGGCAAATAAATAACCTCTTTGACCTCAAAATACAAGAATTAGTCTGGAAAGTAATGTTATCTTGGATTTATAGCACACTTTTCGCCACTAGAACTGAGAAATGAGTCGATAATATTGATGTATTGAGTATTCTTGTCTAATTGCATGCCATTTATAATTTTAAGGAAGATGTGGTGGGGAAAAAAACATTGATTCTAAATCATCCATTTTAATAGTACCTTTTACAATTGAGAGCCTTTATAAATGAATACATGAAACACTTTTTAAACATGTGTCCATTTCTTTTTTCATTGTAACATACTTTCATAATTCAGACTTGCAGATTCTGTTCTTTCTGTTACATGTAGAAAGACACTCTCTGTTTCTGGGCTTGTTGATGAAATGGAATGCTTTTTACCCTCCCACCTGTATGTTTTGACCCCCAGCCAGGTCTACAGAGTTAGAGAGCAGGTGTTACTGCTTTTGGGAACAGGAAATAATTAAGTTCACCTGAAGGAAAAAGTCACCCATTAACGTCCTACTGTGATGCCACAACTTGGCATGTAGGTGAACTGGCATTCTCAAGAGCAAAGCCAGTAGGATGCAGGTTGTAGCAGGTTCTATCAAGTTAGAGAAGCTTTGAGTGTGGTCCAAGTGGCAGACTGTCTGTAGGCAGGAAAAACATCCATAGTTCAGTATGGAAAGACTTATCACCAGAAGAGTTCTTTGGCATGGAAACTCATGAAACAAAAACAAATACAAAAAAAAAAAAACACTCAATACTGCTTCTTCAGGGATGGTGGAAAAGTAGACAAAGTAGAGGGCAAAAAAAGAACCACACCATTTGCAGGCTGTCCATAAACCTTTGCTTAACTGCTTGTCCTTTAGATGCAAGTGCCATCCAATGACTAATGAATGAGTTGATATGATATATTAACAGACAAATCAATCTATATGTATGTACATGGTGATTCTCCCCATAAAAGAAACCAGAAGAAAGGAAACACTTGCAACTAGATGGAAGGTTGGTTTACGAATGTTACTTGGAGAGCAGAATGAAGGAGTTGGTGGAGTTTATTTTATCATTTATCCAGAGGTAACAAGAAACATCATTTCATGGAAATTGTAGTAATGTGCATATGAGAAGAACATGAAAAATATGCTTGGAGGTGTGGTTTGAGTACAGGAGATGAAGAATTATATTTTATTCAGAAGCTTGACACCTATATGTTATTAATACTTTCTTCACCCTGCATTTTTTTTGTTGTTGTTCAGTTGTCTGATTCTTGTCCAACTCTTTGTGACCCCATTTGGGGTTTTCTTGGAAAGATACTGGAGTGGTTTGCCATGTCCTTCTTTCTTTAGCTCTCTTATAGATGAGGAAACTGAGATGGAGATAGTTAATTAAGTAACTTGTTCAGCATCACACAGTTAGTAGCTGTCTGAGGGTGGATTTGAACTCTGGATTAGTCTTCCTCCTTCCAACCCAGTTCTGTATCTACTACACTACCTAGCTGCCCCACTTTGTATTTACTTCATGTGTATGTTGTATATACTTATCTGAATATTTCTTCTAATAAAATGTAAGCTCATGGAGGGCAGGAACTGCTTTTTTTTTTTTTTTTTGCTTTATATCCCCAGTGGCTAACACAGTGCCTGGCACAGAGTAAATAATTAACACATACTTGTCTTATTCAAGATACTAAGTAGAGAGGCTCATTGCTTTAGTGGGGGAAAGGACCTTAGAGGACATGTAGTGTAAACCTATCATTTTACATAACTGAAGCCCAGAGAAATTAAGTGCTTTGCCTAATGTCACAAATGGGCAGAAGCAGAATTGATTGACTTAATGTTGATTGACTGTTCACAAAGAACACCAGATTGTGGTAGATATAGTGAATATGGGGGAAGTCACCAAAAAATGAAATAAGCTGCAGCTTCACATTGGAACTAAGTACTTACTGGCTCCAAGGCAGTTATCTATCCACATTCTACACTTGTATTGGCAGATGGAGTTTCCTAATCTAGGGGTTCCCTATATAAACAGAGTCAAAGGTCTAATACCTATGCCTATTTCTTAATAGATTGTTGCTTCTCAGTGATATAGAGGTAACTTGGCTTCTCATAGATTATACCAATCAGAACTCAAGCTCTGGAAGAAGGCTCCACCAAAGTTGGAAAAACTTTGAGCATGAGCTCAAAAATGTCTGTCTGAGGACTTACCTAGCCAAGTTCAGAGAGGGTTTTTATCAAGTTGGCCTTGGGGTCTTGAATTTTTTGGCTATAGCAATTCTTGAAATTTATATATATATATATATATATATATATATATATATAGTATATGTTATAGTAGATTTTTATTTTTTCTCTCCATATATATGTAATATGTCATATATATTCAGTAAATATTGTGGGAATAATTTCAGAAACATTCATGTGTGCAGTCAACTGACTACTCAAAGCAAAGGTTAAATCAGTTGATCAATGAGCATTTTTTAAAAGTACTTACTATGTGTCAGGTTCTGTGTTCCAAACTGAGAATATAGAAACAAAAAATGAGTCAATCCAAGCCATCAAAGAATTTACATTCTATCAATTACAAAAAAGTTAGAAGGAAGGGCAATGTTGAAAAGACATAGCATCCAATTAGATAGCTCTAAACTGAATTATTTAAACAAGTTACTAACTGGGGGAAAAAGGCTAATAGATGAAGGTAAATTCTTTGACTCTGCTCATCGCCATTCTCCAGAGAAGTTTAATGGATAGACAACAATCTCTGAAACAAGGATACAATATATCCCTACAACCTACCTCATTCTATTCTTTCCAAACAGACAGAACCATAGCAACCTGGATGCCTCTGGCTTAGAATATAAGTTTACAGTGACAGCTAGTAGATAGAGCACTAGCCCTGGAGTTTGGAGGATCTGAATTCAAATATAACCTCAGACACTTACTAGCCATGTGACTCTGGGCAAGTCACTTGATGCTCCCCAGCCCACCAAAAAAAGAATACAAGCTTACAAAGCATTACAGAGAAAAACAGTGAATTATTTTGAGCAATTCCGCTTCATAAAAACCACAAAGAGTAGTATATGATGTGCAGAAGTCCATGCTAGGAGCTGGGGGGAAATAACATTTATATTAAGAGATTTGGCCAGTGACCTCTTAGACTTTGCTCTGTCTTACGAAACAAATGTAGATAACTAGAATATTTAATATTGCTTAATAAGTATACTGGAGTGGTACAAAGCAAAAGTTTTTATTGTGGCTTGAAGGGCAAGATAACATAGCAGAATGGATTAGATAAGAAGTGATGTTTAAGTTTGATTTTAATAGATGAGTGGGAATTCAGTAGGAAAAGAGAACCAGGAAACATCATAAATAAAGACAGGGTGGTAGGAAACTATTGGACATATTCAGTGGAGTCAGAGTAGTCTGCTTGGCGGACTCCTGTTTTGGCGTAGATTTCATAGGGGAGAGTAACATGGGATAAAGTTAGAATGTTAGGGTGGCACCTAATCGTGAAAGGTCTTGTATAAAATAGTCTGCTATTCATTACATTTTGTGGTACCAATGCTATAGGAGTTCAGCATTGATCAATTAATAGTTGGGTGCTGTGCTACAAATGCAAAATGCAAAAAATGAAGATTTGCCTACACTCAAAGAGCTTATATTCTCTTAATCTTCTGGGTAGACTTAATGGGAGTGGGTCACTGTGCGCTCATGAGAGGTGATGATAGCAGAGAAAGTATATTGGGATTAATGCTAAATAACTTTAGATGAGTAATACAAAAATATACTGTGGAGTAGCAGACATGAGAGGCAAAGGAATTTAATTTGACATGGTAGGAAACTGGGAGGGCAGTTAGAGGAATGCATGAGACTGTGTTAGAGGAAAATTAGTCTGGCAGTTGTATGCAGGTTGGGTCAGGGGAGATCATCTAGGACATGGGTTGCAGTAATTCAGGTGTGTGGTGATGAGAGCCATCTTTGGTTGGCTGTGGAAACAGAGAAAGATTTCAAAGGCAAAATTCCCAGGATTTGATGACTAACTGAATATGTGGGATTAAACAGAGGGATGATTCAAAGATGACTGAGCCTCAATGGCAGAGAGAATAGAAGCAGGGAAGCTGGGAGTGGGGGAAGCTTATTTAGGTATTGTAGGGGAATTGGGAAGAAATTTCATTCTTGTATATTTGAATTTGAACTGGATTTGAAGCCAAAGGGCCCAGGTTCAAATTAGCTCTGCTGTAATAACTACCTTTGAGACTTTGATTGAATCACTCAGCTACTCTGAATATCAGTTTCCTCATGTGTCAATAAGGAGGTTGGATTAGATGATCGCCAAGGGTTCTTCTAGCTCTAGGTCAATGAATTAAGAACACTTGAGAAACATGCCAAGCCTTAGAACCATAGAAGTACAGAGTGACAAAGGACCTCCAGAGTTTTTTAGCCCAGTCGCTGCTCAAAGATTAATCCTTTTTTTAGAGTATCCTGGACTTCACAAGTGGCCATCATGCTCCTCTTTGAAGACCTTCAAGGATAGTAACCTCAGGAGACTTGGGTGCAAGCCCTGCTTCTGTGGCTTATCAATCATGTGACTTTGGATGTATCATTCTGTATCTCCAGGCTTCATTTTCTTCATCTATACAATGAGAGAGTTGCAATAACTATTTTCTAAGGTAATTTACAGCTCTAATACTCTATGAATTCTGTTCAAGGAGAAATGTGCAGAAGGCGAATGATATTGTGGAACCAGAACTCAGGTCAGATGACAAGAGAGGAGATATAAACCCAAATGCATGTGCATATTTGCCTTTCCAAACTCCCGATTTCACCTGAGAGAGTAACTTACACTCTGAGAAAAACAGAATCATTTTTTTCAGGCCTTAGAAGACACATTTTAAGTCTTACCAGTCTCACAGCACTATTTCCATCTATTTTTTAAAACTTTATTTCTTTATGTAAAACGTTGTTTTTATCTTTATTTATCTTTAGATAATGCTGACATAAGGAAGATAAGGAGAGAGCACAGTTTGGAATCATCTTGCACCATCTAACATTTTGGGTTCAGTAAAACCCCAAATGTGTTTTGCCCCAAGTATTTTCCTCTTTATTCTTTTAAATCCATATGTATTTTAAAGTCAATTTCATCCATATGTTTCTGATTAATTTATGCTTAGTTCATCAAAATGTTGTTCTAAGAAGACAAGCTTATAAAGAAAACCAGAGTCATGATTCCCAGCCACAGATTAAATCAAAGTCTTAAAAAAAAGGCTGCAGCTTAGTCAGAAACTCAGAACCCCTAAGTGTTTAGTTCGTTCTCAACTTTGGAAGACCATACTTCGAAGACCCATGTAACTGAGCACACACACACAAAATGGGAAAAGTCAAAAGCAATAAGCAAGAAGAATATTATTTTCTGAGTGTGGTGGAAAGAAAAAATAACATGGATAATCAGAGTACTTAAATCATTTTTAATAAACTCTCTGTTACATTTTAATCCTGGATAGTTCATAGATCAATATCTCTGTCTCTGTCCCTCTATCTCTGTTCTTCACTTTCTGTCTTCTTCTCTTTTGGATTACCTATAGTCAAAACCTTTAGTTGTCTACTTAGATTCCACTAAAATAATTCATTTTTATTACTGATCATGATCTTCTCTTGGTTTGGTTTTTTCAAGTAGGTATACAAATAATGTCTAAGAAGGGATGTCTGTGGCCAACCTAACAAAGCCAGTTCAGGTGGATTGTGGGGATCATAAACAGGAGCTATCTGCAATAATACTGAAGACAGCACCTTGGGGCTGTCTACCTGAAATCGTTAGATAAAAGAAGAAACAGAGACAGACAGACAGGCAGAGAGACAGAGAGCAGAGGAGAGAGGAGAAGAGAGAAGAGGAGAGGAGAAGAGAGGTAAGGAGAAGAAAGGAGAAGAGAAGGAAAGAAAGAGGAATGAGACAAAGAGAAAAAAGTGAAAGAAAGGAATGAAGCAAGAAAGGAGAAAGATGAAGAGCCAAAAAGACATACACAGTCACAAAGACAGAGAACAAGACAGAAAAAGAGAGAGAAACTTGTGAGCTTATGTCTGGCCCTTCTATTACTGTTAAAGAAGAGCTTGCTTTAGAAGAGAAGAGAGAGAATAATATAGACATTTTTTTATGGCAAATCATTGTGCCCCTAAGGGAGTTGGGGTGGGGGAACTGTATCCCCTGTTTTTCTCTTGTCCCTATGTTGTGTGTGTCCATGGGAAAGCTAGGTACTAGGACACACGCAACATATTTACAAAGTGCTTTACAAAATATTATCTTACTTCCACTCAACAATCCTGGGAGGTGAGTGCCATGATGATCCCCACTGTACAGATGAGAAAGCAAAGGCAAACAGAGGCTAAGTGACTTGCCAAAGTTCTCACAACCAGTAAATGTCTGAGTTCAGATTTGAATCCAGATCTTCCTGACTCCAGGTCCAGTGCTTTATCCAATGTGCCATCTAGCTGTTGAGCTGCTTGACTTCTTGGGGACAAACAATAATGAAAATTTTTGGCAATGTTAAATGTGTCACAGAGTTTGTGACAGCAGACAAAAATGTTTAAAATTCAGTTAATCATCCAAATATTTTATATACACATATTTTGTTGGGAATGTGCTATCATCACAAGTGTCTCACATTTCAAACCCAAGTAGAAATTTATGATCATTATTATTTTGTCTGCTGTTTTAATGTCATCATTGCTAGCATTTTTGCATCAAATTTGCATATAGAAATAAAAAAAATAATTGCCAGTTTCCATTCGAAGAATTTTGCTTGTTAGGATTTTAGCCTCCAAATAACACCACTAATAATTCACCCGAGTCACTGAAGAGCATGTGTTCCAATGACATACTTGTTGTCAGGAACGTTACAAGAAAATATGAATTCTCTCTCTGCTGAAATTGTGTGCTCCCTTCCTCTGGCCAAGATGAGCTGTGCTCTCTGACCTCCTTAGCCCACATGGGAGGTACTCTTCTACCACTAGGAGGAATGATCCCCTCTTCTGTAGTTTAGAAACCACACCCTGATAAGCCTGGCCTCTTCTGGAAACTTGTACCTGAAACAGGGCCACTGTCTATTTGTTTTTTTCTCAACTGTGGGAAATTTACTCAGCTTTGAGTGGACTGCAACTTCCTCCCAGCCCAGTCCATGTACAAGTTAATGGTGTACAAAGCAATTGTTTTCTCTGAAGAATTTTCCATCTAGACATTACTACATAGATTGCAGAGATTTTAGAATCTGAAGGAACTCCTAAAGATTATCTTGTGATTCAACAATTCAGTTCAATTCAGTAAAGATGACAAGGGCCTACTATGGTCAAAGCCCCATGCTAGGGATGCAAAAAACCAAAATTAAAAATCCCCATCCTCAAGGACTCTCCCTATTCACAGTCATATACTACTTCCTATCGTTTCTTAGACAAAATAAGCCCCAAACCTATTTTACCCCTAGGAAATGAAAGGCAAGTCTTTTTTTACCTCCCTCAAATGATAGTAAATAATATCTTTATCTTCTGGGATAGCAAGAGCAGATGTCTTTCCTCTACTTCTTGTTATACAAAAGTGAAGAGCCAAGGGCTCACCTGTAGAATACGTCAGTACAGACTTCCTAGGTCCCTTGGCCTGAGCTAATATTTCCATAGTTATAAAAGAGATCAGCGCTCTTCATCATCAGTGATTGGGATCTCTCCATGGGATTTGGTGTTTATTTTACCCAACAGCTTTTTAAAGAACATGTTGCTCCTCCCTAAAGATGTAAATTCCCCCTGTTTATTAAATCTTCTTGGCAGAGTTGGAAGATTGTTGCATTCACATTCTCACATGCAAAATATTTCCTAATCTGTGCAAGTACTTTACATCTGTTCTGGGTTACTGGCCTCTGATCAAGAAAGGGAAGAATTCTTGGAGGATCTCTTGTTGATCTCCAGCCAGTCTCCTTAACACTGGAGAAAATGACAGTGAAAGTGTCTTCTGTTTTTCCCAGACCATAGTTTCTCCTTTTGGGCACTTGATGACACTTCTCTGCATTGAAAGCACCCTCCTCTCTGCTAATTTTGAGAAGCTGAGCCAAACTTTCAGTTGTGATTTGAGTTGTCTGCTCTTTCCGCACCCACTGAGAAGCCAAGAACACAGATCTGCTGGACTTCCAGTTGGTCCTTAGCCATCTTATTCTCACTTTTACCACATGGAAATTCTTTACCAATAATAATGGCACTTTGCACTTAACACTTAATATTTAGCACTTAAGTGGTGATTTACAAAGAACTAACTAAGATCACATTCATTTCCTCATTCAGTTCCCCTCCTCCTGGTAGCCTCCCCCCCTTTAGTCTTATTGGCCATACTAGTTTCTTCCTCTTCTATGCTACTTTTGGCTAGCTCCTCTGTACTTTTTTGGCTAGCCAATCAGAGTAATTGAAATGAGGCTTCTGTCTTCCTCAGGGAGTGAGGATGTATTAAGTTGTCCAGAGGATAGATTGGAAATGATTTTCCATATACTTTTATTGTAGTCCAACTTGCTACAGTCTGGGTGTTAGATTCAGGTCCATGATATGTGTCATCTGGCTTCTTGGGCCATTTTCATCACTGACACCTAGGAACCATGATTAGCATCAAAGGGCTAAGGGAGGTTATTGATAAAGAAGTCCAGGAACCTAGTTAGTTCATGAGTATAGAGGCCAGACTTGTTGGACTTTGGTTCTGGGCTAGATACCAAATCATCAGTGTGGCTAGTCAAGTGAAAACAGCTCCAAAGTGCAAGATCATAATATGAACACTGAGGTACAACATGGTTATAGGCTCTGAGCTAGTGAGTGACCACCACTGACAGACCAGACAGGTTCCTAGTGTCCAGGCCATTGCTCGACCAGGACCATTGGTCACTATTGGTCTCTTGGGGCTATTGTCAATTTTACAGGCAGTAATACTGTCACTGATATTGCCTAAGAATCCCCACCCATAAACTCTCATAATCGCCTACTCACACAGTCACAGAATCATGTTTTAGAGTTGGGAAGGATCCTAGATGCCACATAGTACAACATCTCCCAATATACATTTCTTCTTTGTTGTTGTTTACTCCTTTTCAGTTGTATTTGACTCTTCATGACCCCATTTGGAATTTTCTTAGCAAAGATACTGGAATAATTTGCCATTTCCTTCTCCAGCTCATTTTACTTATGAAGAAACTGAAGCAAACAGGGTTAAATGACTTGCCCAGGGTCACACAGCTAGTAGATATCTGAGGTCAGATTTGAACTTAGATCTTCCTGACTCTAGGCCTGGCTCTCTATCCACTGCGCCACTTGGTTGTCCCACATCTCTTCCACATCACAAGCATCAACCCAATCTCTGCTTGAAGACCTCCAATGAGCTAATCAATCAATAAGCATTTACTGTCTGCTCTATTCCAAGTACTATGCTAAGAGGTGGGATAGACAAAGAAGCAAGAAGAGGTTCATGACTTCCTGGTAACTTATTACACTTTTGGAAAGCTCTAATTCTTGGTAATATTTTCCTTATATCAATGCTAACTTTACCTAATTGCAACCTGTACCCATTGTTCCTCATTCTGCTTTGTGGAGCCAAGCAGAACTAGTCTCTTTCCTACTCACTGTTCACCTAATATTCTTGCAAAAATTTGATGGTAGTCAACATGTCCTAGCTAAGCCTTCTTTTCTCCAGGCTAAATAGCCCAAGTTCCTGCAACTCTTTGGGCATGAATCTGAGGGCTTCCAGCATCCTGCTTACCCCACTCTGGATGCTCTCCAGCTCATCATTGTCCTTCCTAACATGTGACGCCCAGAAGTGAACAACGTTCTCTATATGTGGTCTGACTAGACCACAAATACAAAGCATCCTGATACAGAATATGGCTTGAAAGGAAATCATCTTTATTTCCTTATTTATTTTTAGCTGTGCCAGAAAGCAGATTTGCTCTCCTGGGGATTTCCAGAGATATTTTGAGTGCCAAATGACTATTAATCTGCTTCCTCACACTGCATGGAAGTGAGACATTAAGTGTCATACTTTTTTTTCTGTTTAGGATATGAATAATTTATATTTTCTCTTTTCCTCTGGGTAGGAAGAAGCTAGAAGCTAATATTCCAGGCAGGGCTATCTCTCTAGGTATAGGTGGAATTAGCAAACTGGATACTTCTCCCAGTGTTTATATAGATGAAATAAGGTTGAAATTAATAATACAAAGTCCAGTTTTGAAGGTGAATAATAATGGTGAAGAATAAAGTGTCAAAATAGGAATTATTTGTACACATAGAAGAAACAATGGTGTTATTGCCAGGGAGCCAGCTCCAGTACCTTATTAGCTTGCATACATATACAGAAGCCCACACTCAAGCTCACACATGCACACACACACATATCATGTTGGATGTATATGGCTACAGATCTATATTTGTGATTTCATTGGATAAGAGAACTCTTGTGGAGGTGAGGAAAATCTTTCCATTAATGCACCAATGTACAAACAAATGTTCAGCAACTTATTGCCTTAGAGATTCTTTTGGGGCATTGAAAAGTTAAGTGACTTGTTGAGTTTCACACAACCAATATTGCAAAGGCAAATTTTCCCCCCACTTAATAGTATTTTATTTTCTAATTATATGTAAAGATAGTTTTCAGCATTCACTTTTATAAGATTTTGAGTTCCAAATTTTTTTCTCTCTCTTTCCCTTCCCTGCCCCCTCCCCACAATGGCAAGCAATCTGATAGAGGCTATACATGTATAATCATATTAAACATATTTTCACATTAGTCATGTTGTGAAAGAAGAATCAGAACAAAAGGAAAAACTGTAAGACAGAGACAGAGAAAGAGAGAGAGAGAGAGAGAGAGAGAGAGAGAGAGAGAGAGAGAGAGAGAGAGAGAGAGAGAGAGACAGAGAGAGAGAGAGAGAGAGACAGAGAGAGAGAGAGAGAGAGAATAGCATGCTTCGATCTGCATTCAGACGCCATATTTCTTTCTCTGGATGTGGATAGCATTTTCCATCATGAGTCTTTTGGGATTGTCTTAGATCCCTGTATTGCTGAAAATATCTAAGTCTGCTAAAGTTGGACATCACACAATGTTGCTGTCACTGTGTAAAATATTCTCCTGGTTCTACTCCCTTCATTCAACATCAGTTCATCTAAGTCTTTCCAGGTTTTTCTGAAATCTGCCTGCTCATCTTATAGCACAATAGAATTTCATTACATTCCCATAGCACAACTTGTTCATCCATTTCCCAACAGATGACATAGACAAATTTTAAACCCCAGAACTTCCTCCCTTGGAGGTTGACTCTCCATCCTCTAACCAGGGGCTCATGAACTAAAAGAAAATTGATGACTGTGTTTCATAATAATTAATTTCCTTTGTAATTCTATATATTTTGTTTTATACAGTTAAAAAATTTTTGAGAAGGGATCCATAGGCTTCACAAGATCACCAAAGGGTAAATAATAGAGAAAGATTAAGAACTCTTGTGGTATACCATGTTGTATACCATGCTTTCTCTCCTATATATGTATGCAAAAATGTATATGATATTAAAGTACTCTTCTAATGGCTTGGAGATGACCCTGGCTTGATCATTTTGCTGTGGAATAGGCCCTACCAATCTGAATGATTGTGAGTATAGTTTCAGCAATGGATCGTTTTGTTTGCCATACAAGAACTCTCCCCATTAGTTCAGAGAGGCTCATTACCAGATTGGACATAAATAGATGAATTTTTTGACCCTAGTAATTTTTAAAGATTAGGATAAGGATTGCTATCTGTGTCAATCCTGGGAATACTTGTCATACCAACATACCATTCCCCCCCCTTTTTTTTAAGTATTAGAGTTTATTATATATTATACACACATATAAATCCCACATGTGCATGTATATACGTGGATGTATTTATGTGTATTCACATATACAGTCATATAGTGGGCAAGGAGGAAAGAAATGAAAGTCCTACGATACTCTGCCATGGTAATGAATCTATGTGTAAATGTTACATAAAGAAAGGTCATTCAGAAGTTAGTAGGCATCTGGAGGAAAATGATTTGCTAGCATCATGAGATGACTTGAAAGAATCAATTGAAAGAGATGGAGGTACCTTTCTAGAAAAAAGAAGGCTTAGAAGGGATATGACAGAAGTCTTCGAATATCTGATGTATTGTCAGGAGTATTAGATTTGTTCTGTTTGGCTGTAAATCAAAAAAAAACAAACCTAGAGTTAGCAGGTGGTGGTTATAAGGAGAAAAATTTTGGCTTAATATGAAAAAATTTGCAACAATTGTATCTGTCTTAAAATAGAGTGGGCTGCTTTGGGGCAGTAAGAGGAGGGAGTTTTCCATATATAATATATATGGACATATATATATATATATATATATATACACACACGGAGTGATCATTTAATTGCATATCAAAATGTTGTAGATAGGATTTATAATTTGTGTAGGTATTGGTCAAGCTAACTTCAGAAGTGTCTTTGAATTCTGCAATGTCATTCATTAGTCTATAAAAGAGCTTTGGGTCTTTGAAACAAACAAAGCAAAATAAAACACCGAATAGTCTGTAGCACCTCATTCTCCTGTTACTGGAGTTACAAAGAGTTACCAGGCTCTGGTAACTGGAGTTGGTATTGGGGTTGGGAGGTGGGGAAAGTGATGAAATGTGACCACTCCACTTTTCCCTACACTATGAAGAACTGTGTATAAAGGCAAGGGGAATATTTTCCAGGAAAAGTAAACATGTTGAAATTGACAGAATTTGATTTTACCAAGGATTGTGAGTCTTTAATTTTCCCTTTGCTATGACATAGGACAGTGACTTCAAAATGTGTATGTAGTGAATTTACAAATAAAAGGATCAAGGTTAAAGTGTATATATCTAGACTCATCATAAAGATATTATTCCTGCAATAGCCTTACTGTACATGGTATTTTTAATCCTTAGGCACGGCAAAGCCAGTCAGGCATTAACTTACCTTTTCATCCTGTATTGTATTGAAATACAGCAGCTTCTCGAAAGGAATGAGAGAACATTTAGTTTCATCAATACTCCTTCCCATTTTCATCTTTGTCCCGTTCCCCACTCCCATCTCTATGCATTCCTTCCTCCTGTCCCTATGTCTGGAAAATTCTCTTCCTTGTCTGCCAAACCAACACCCTCTTCTATTTCCAACTCTTCCCTTAGACTCAATCTTTGGAGCCTTCTGGTTACAACATTGAGGTCTCTTTTCTCTAAGGACAGAGGAAAGGGGTAGGAGTAGGGGAAAAAGTGAGAAGTAAATATGGAAGAAGGAAAAATTAAAAAAATTACTTAATACCTTTGAGACATCTACCTCTCCCTTATGTTGGATGATTTTAGAGTTGGTCTTCTGAGCAAGGTCCAGACTATTTTTCCATACTTACCAATTAAGGTCATACTTATTAATGCCAAAAAGGATGAAGATGGTTAATTAAAAGAGAATTTCTTTAATTGAAAAAAGCATTTTAAGTAGTTGCCCCACTTGGAGTTTAGTAAGCATAGATTCACTAAGATTGTCACTTCTAAATCTTGGGAAAACATAGCATCACTGAAGTGGTCAAGTTTACATTCTATACCTACTACCTGGAACCAGATGCTAGGCCACTATGCTGGAACTGACTACAAAAACAGATCACTACTAGTTGAATCATTACTACAACCTAAGACTGTGTCTAGCTCAAGTTAGGAGTATCCTATCCCAGTGCCAGACAGACATACCCTTCCCTTAAGTGAGTAAACAAATTCATAGTCTAGAATGAAGAAGGTGGAAATTTATTGCACATGTGCCTTGACTGTGGGCATTATTGCTGCCTTTTAGAATTTCTGGCACTTAATATCTCACAAAATGGTAGGACTGGTAACCAGGGAATGCATTTCTATTTTTATTTCTATGTTGGTGTCCCTGGCATAGAATGTTATTCTCTAAAGACTTGTGGTACTCTTTGGGCTTTGTTCCCTCCTGATTGGAATTCTGCTTTCTCTTCTGGTGAAAAGAACGAATGATTCCTTCTTGATCCTAAGTAAACATCTCATTTTTTCCCAACTTACTCTATCTCTAGATTCAGTGGGAAATATGTGTCATGTCATATGTGAGAAACACTTTCAATGTGTTATTTAAACCTAGAAGCCTGGCAGGGATGGGGGGAAAATCCACATATAACTTTGCAAAGCTAATTCTGTCTTTTTCCAATATAATATGTAATCTATAACATGAACTAATTAACTGTGGGAATCATCTCTCTTTCTTAAGCTACATAGTTGTTAGATTTGCTGTATTTGTCTTTCTTTAGAGAAGAATCAATGAATTTGTACAATAACTGGGAATATGTGAACGATTAACATTTGGGTTGCTGGAGCTCATTGCAATAGATGAACATGTGGAAACAGATCTTGATGCCATTGGTAATGTTCATGTGTTTATAGGAAACCTGCAAAGCCATCAGTTTGCCAGAGCCTAAACAGTTAAATTCTTTACTTATGCTCTTTCACAGCTTTTATAGAACTCTGCCAAGAATCAAAGCAGATACAACTGCCAATAAAGCCAAATGATGACTTGAAGGGAGCAGGAGGTAGATGTGTTTGGCAGATGAAAGATTAAGGGATAGAGATAAATTATTTAACACGTATTGATGCCTGGAAGTTAGCTAGGTGGTACAGTGCACAGAGTGCCAGGCCTGGAGTCAAGAAGACTCATCTTCCCGAGTTCAAATCTGACCTCAAACACTTACCAACTGTGTGATCCTGAGCAAGTCATTAACCCTATTTGCTCAGTTCTATCATCTGTAAAATAAGGTGGACCATTCCAGTATCTTCACCAAGAAAACTCCAAATGGGGTCATAAGGATTCCGATAAGACTGAAAATTATTAAAAAATAATTGGTGTCTGAAGTATAGTAGGTACTTAATAAATGCTTGCTGATTAGTTTATTGCTAGTTTTATCAACACAACATAGGATGAATTGGGCAGTTATCTAGTTGATCTGATCAATCTCATAGTATTATAATTGGAGAGATTCTCTGAGGCTATCCAGTCCAATTTGAAACTGCAATACTATTCTTGATAGTCAAACAAACCTGACCATCCTTCCAAGATAGAACATTCCTCTTTTGGAGAACTTGGAAAATTATAAAGTCTTTCCTCATCTTATCCCTAAATCTGCCTTTTTGCAATGCCCACTGATGGCTCCTGATTTTTAAAAACTAACTTTGTGAACCTTAGTGTAAGATTTACAATCATACCTATTAAATTTCATCGTATTAGATTTGTGTCAACATTCCAACCTGTCAATATCTTTTAAACACTGACATCCAAAATTTTAGAGATTTCTTCTATCAGCAAAATTATGATTTGTATTTTTAACTTATCAAATTTGTGTATCTACATTGATCTAATTAACTTCAAAATAGCTTTTTCTGGTCTAATAGACAAACTATAAGAGAAATGAATGACCTAGAACAAAGGAAAATGACAATGGAATAAGAATAGTATTTCTAATAGTGAAATGGGAAGGAAAGGAAAAAAAGCATTTATAATATGCCTACTATGTGAAAGCATTATGCTAAGCATTTTACATATTTTTTCTCATTTGATCCTTCTGAAGGAAACAAATAGAAGACTCATTAAAACATAAATGAACAGAGAAGGATAGGAGCACAGATTTAGAGCAAAAAGAGTTCTTAGAAGTTATCAAGTCCAGTGCCCTCATGTTACAGATGAGGAAACTGAGGTTAAATCATTCATATAAGTAGTCAAGTTAGAATTCTATCCAAGTCCTTTGACTCCAAATACAGTGCTCTTTCCACTACACCTCTTATTTGAGTAACATCGACATTCCTACCTAAGGACCTTCTCTGGGAAAAAAAAAGTAGGCATATATTCAGTGCTCCCCTCCTTCACCTACTCTTCTCTCTCTCTCTCTCTCTCTCTCTCTCTCTCTCTCTCTCTCTCTCTCTCTCTCTCTCTCTCTCTCTCTCTCTCTTTCTTTCTCTCTCTCACCTCTCTGCATCTGAGGACTCCCGAACTGAAGAAATCCACCAGTCTTAGCCTCCACAGTGATTACAGCTGTCCACCACTCCTCCTGGTCCAAACAGGATATTTTAAGAAATCATTAGAATGTCCTCAGATGCAGAAAGGTAAGCTAATCTGTTTAGTGTCCACAGGAATGGACATTTACCAGTCTTAGGTCCTCCTAGTGTAGGGCTGGAATGTTCTAGGTGGGTGACATGTGTCTGTACTACATTCAGTCCAGAGATAGGGGTAGTTCAACTACAGGCAGCCCTGCACTGAGAACTGCATCAATATGGCGAACCACTAAGAACTGGGGTTGAAGATTGAAGAGGAACAAAGCTTCAGGTCGCACAAGCAGGGCCAAACAGGCCTAGGTCAGAAATGGAACAGGCAGTAAGAATGGACTGTAATTAGCCCCTGTACTACTTGCCTGGAAGAAAGGGGAGACCCAGTGCACATCAGTAATAGGGTTGGAACGATTTATAACTCCTGCACTTCTAGCCTGGGTGAGATAGGGAATTAGTGAATAGTCAATTAGTATTTATTAAGTGCTTTCTGTGTGCCAGATTTAGTACTGGGGATAAAAAAAAGACAACCCTTGCCCTCAGGAAGTTTATTATCTAAAAGGGAAGCTAATACACAAAAAAGAAACTAAAAGGGGTGTGCAGAGACTGTGAAGAAGGTACACTACTTGGAACTATGATAGGTGCACAAGCACACCCTGATGGAAAATGAAAAGATGGCTGGTCTGGGAGTCCCTTTTAATTGGGGGTTTGGGGAGGAGTTCTTTGCTCTTCCCTATTTCTTTCCAGTCAGAAGGGCAAAGGGTACAGGACCAAAACTAATTCAATCTGGAAACAAGAAATTCCTAAGTAGAATGTTTCTTGGGGAACATAGTGGAGTCTAGTCCTAGGAATGCAAAGTGTTGAAAAATGACTGATCCCAGTTGATCTCCAGTGATCAGCCCATCGATGTCTTGCTAACTAGATGTATTTTACAATAAACTCCTTTAATCCTCAAAAAAAGGAATGATCCACTTAATATATATTAAGTACAAGTGTGTCTAAAATATCTGCATGAATAATGTTAACATGGAACAAGACTAATTGGGTCTGAATTATTAGTCTAGCTAGGATCTTAGAACCTAGGTTGTGTATTTCAGGAAGTTTATTCTCTACATTGATTTCCTTAAGCAAAGGAAATGAACTTTTTGCCAGATACATGAAGATGAATTTCCCAGGACACATTATTTTCTTTACATACAGGAGGGAGTAGCAAAGTGAACCATGCCTGTATCCTTCTAGATACATGTCATTGGTCCTTACATGGGATTTTAGACACATTATCCTGTAATTTTACTTGGCTATGATTAGGTAGGGTCCACTAGGCTTTTCCCCATGGAGGTGACATGATTAAGGGAGTTCTTCCACATGGGAGTCTTCCACTGAGGGGAGGATGAAAGGGAAGAAATGCTAAGTAAGTCCCTTTAGGGAGTCAAAGATGCCACCTCAGACAGAAGGGCAGAGACATTCTTGAGAAGCATGAGAACGAATAATGGCCTGTGAAACACTCTTCAGACCATGATCTACCCACAAGGAGGGTTACTTTAGAGTTTTGGGTCTCTCTAGTGTGGGGCTGGCATGCTTCTGGGCAGGAGACAGCCCCAGGACAAGGGTGATCAGAGAAGTGGTGTCCTGGACCATGATGCCCACTCCACCATACAAGTCAACTGCATTTTCTTAATGGCACCAATTTTCTTAATTATGTCTCGATATTTGAAGGTGACTCAGGAGAGTGTGGGCCTGAAAAGTTCTCCACATGAACAGGAATGAATCAGTTTAAGCAAAATAGTGAAGGAGATTTAGGAAATATATTTGTTGAATCTCATGTAACTCTCGACAGAACTGGGAAAAACATTGAGAAAAATGTCAGGAGACCTGAATTCTAGTCCTTGTGCTGGTTTGTGGGACCTTGAACAAATTGTTTCATGAACAAATGGATAGAGCTCTGGGCCTTGAGTCAGGAAGATCTGAGTTCAAACCCAATCTTAGATCCTTAGGGCATCTAAGTGGCTCAGTGAATGGAGCATTGGCCTTAGAAGCAGATTCTTCATGAGTTCAAATCTGTTCTCTGATACTTATGAGCCGTGTGTCCCTGGGCAAGTCATTTAACCCTGTTTGCCTCAACTCTGTTGAAAAAAGTGGGGGGAGGACTGGAAAAGGAAATGGCAAATTACTCCAGTATCTTTGCCAAGAAAACCCTCCAAAAGGGGTCATGAAGAGTTGGGCACAACTGAAATGACTCAGTGACAACAAGCTGTGTAACCTTGGGCAAGTCATGTAACTTATATTTTCCTCAGTTTCTTCAAATATGAAATGAGAATAGCAATAGCACCTACCTCTCAGGGTTGTTATGAAAATCTGATAGTATTTGTAAAGCTACTTAACACAGCTCCTGGCACATAAAGGGTAATTCCTTTTCCTCTCTAGACTTCAGTTTCCTATACATGAAGTGAGGGGTTGAGTTAGGTCTCAAAAATGACTTCCATGTCTAAAATGATATGAGTCCCTGAGCTGGAAAGGATATTAAACTTTGGTAATTTTTCCTTAAGAATTTATATTTTGGGGAAAAATAAAAGAAGTTTTCCTTTAGATGTGCATCTGTTCCAATGTGCAGATGTTCCAGAACTGGGACAGATCTTGAGGGCCTGTAATATTCCACTGTAGTTGTTACATCTGCAGTGGGAAAACTCGACTCCCTACCAGCTTCCTTGAAAATCATGTCATACGTCAAGGCAACGCTGAGACACATGTCTCTGAGGGGAAAACTCAGCTTCCATTTCTGTCTGCCATGAACATTCCTGATTTTTCCCAGAGGGAAAATATGAAACTCTAATTACAGAAAGTTTTTCCTTCTGACTGAAAAGGTGAGGCTACATCTCCAGTTTTCATATACTCAGAACAGCCAATAAGGTACTTTTATACTGCTCTAGGCAAGATATCCAGGCATATAATCATTCAATTCTGGACTCTATCGTGGTGTTCTAAATTCAATTCCTCCTGGGCAGATTTCATTACCATAGAAGCTACATGTCACTGGATATTAGCAGAGCTGTGACCCACTTGGTAGACTGGATCCAACTGATCCAAGAGAGTTCAAAGTTCAGGAAGAAAGACATTCTTATTACATGTCAGCAATTATGATTTAGCCCAAAGGGACAGGAAGACATATTTCTTTGAAAAGACTTGTGAGCCTTTTCCACAAGGCCCTGGAGCATCAGGGTGCTTGGACACACATCTTTTCAAGGATATAAAATGATTCTTTTGATTCATTCTCTTCTCTTTTCTTCCACCCCCACCCAGCAATTTAGTTCATGCTAATTTTCCATGAATTTGGTGTAAGGGAATATAACTTCATTTTTCTTTCTAACATTTTCAGATTCTGCTTAAATATACATTAAAAAAATCCAAATGGCATCCTTCTATTGTAAAATTATCCTGATTCTCACCCAGTTAAAGGGAGAGTGTATCATGGTAGAGCTATAGGATAATGTCATAGGTGAAAGGGGTTGGTTGTTTTAGGAAGGATGCTGAAAACAACAGCAACTGTAATTGTGTTGCTAATATATGGGGAACTATGTAACTGCTATGTATGCCTGGGCCCACTGCAGCTGTGAAAGGTGATTGTGTTAGGGAAGGGAATGAGGCTGGGGTGGGGGTAGGCAATCTCTGGGTATGATATGGAGCATACTACTATACAGAATTTTCTGGAACAAATCAGAAATTATAAATTCTCTTTTGACATAACACATGGAAAAGCCAGGGTCTTGTAAACAGTCAGAACCCTGGGGGCTTGTGGCTGTCTGTCTGTCAGTCACTACACCCAACCTTGCTTCATAGCTTTGCAGAGATATCTGTCAATCATGACCTGTTCACTTCAGGGATCCGCCCCCACCTGGTAGTTCCTCCCATTCTTTGTAGATCTAAGATGTTATTTCAGACATTCAAACCACAATGGTCATGGTTTAAAAAGTTTAATTAGATTAGAGGAAAGCATAATAAAAGTCAAACTATTAACCACATGTATCATAAAATGTGACATTCCAAACACTTCCTGGCTTCAACCCCGCCACAGACCCTGTCCCCAGGTTGAAACCCACTTCCTTTCTTCTAACCACAACATAGAAGTGGGAAAGAGCTAACCTGGAAGTCTGGAAAGTTAGAATAGACTTCCAGGCTCCCATTGAAATGGGAGCAGGACATAGGCAGTTAACTCATAATAGGACTGGAGAGCACTGTACAACTTCACTAATTTTCATTGTCACAGCTACCCAGGAAAACAGAATTCTTTCCACTAGAACCCAGGGCCTGACTCTTTCACCCTGCATTCAAAAAGGGTTACTACTCAAATCCCCCTAGGCCAATGCCCATGCAGCCCTTTATGCCTATCACTAATCCAAAGCCCGCAATAGCAGTGGGGAAAGGTGGACTCACTTCTCTTTTGACCATATTCACCTTTGTATGTATGAAGGGTTGTCTTTGCCAAGCAACTTCAAGCCCTGAATGTAGGGTTCCCTTCATTACTATTTAGCAAATCCGTTCTGAGGCAGTCATCAATTGTGTACCTGTTATTGGAATGCTCCTGCTTAGAGACATACTTCCTTTATACTGACCTTCTCCTTCCTCTTCCTCTTCCTCTTCCTCTTCTTCTTCTTCTTCCTCTTCTTCTTCTTCTTCTTCTTCTTCTTTTCCTCCTTCTCCTTCTTCTTTTCCTCCTCCTTCTTCTTTTCCTCCTCCTCCTTCTTCTTGTCCTTCTTCTCCCTCTCCCCCCCCCATCTCTCTTTCATACTCTCTCTCAATTTCTTTCTCTGTACTCAAATCTGTTCTTCACACATCTACCAGAGTAATTTCCTTAACTTCAGGCCTGATACTCAATAAACTCTAGTGGGTCCCTCTTGCCTCTAGGCTAAAATAAAAATATTGCTGTTTGACTTTTAAAGCCTTTCACCACCTGGCTTTCCAGCCACTACCATTATTCCCTTTTACGCACCAAATGGACCAATTCAGTTGGATTTTTAGCCCCTTTTCAAACATGCCTCAACATCTCCCATCACTATGTCTTTGTACTAGCCAACTCCCATGGCTGGAATACAGTTTGCTTTCCTCTTGGCCTTGCAAACTTTCTTATTTCCTTCACCGCTCTTGAGTATTAGCTTCCATATGATTACTTTTCTGATCCCCTCAACTGCTAGGGTCCTTCCTAAATACTTTTATTTATTTTTACTTATCCTGTATTTACTTACAATAATCACACATCTACTTGCTCAAAATAGAACATAAACTCCTTATGACTAGGGACAATTTCATTTCCGTCTGTATATACTCACCATAGCATCCAGTGCCTTGTGCATAGTAGGTTGTCAATAAGTGAACGTTGCTGAGATAATCTGCCAAACTTCTAGCTTTTGTTTTTACATCACCTTCTTTCCAGATATATCCTTCCCCTCCCAACAAGCTATGCCTTGTAACAAAGGTGAACAGAAAGAAAAAAGTAAAGCTATTTTAGCAAAAGTAACCAACATATTATCTGTGTCTTAGAGTATATATATATGTATATATATATACACATACATATATACAATATATATAATATATAATATTCTACGCCCATAGTCTGCCTCTGAAAATAGGTGAGACGCAGAGTTTCTCGTTTCTTCTTTGGAGCAAACTTAGTCATTATGATTATTTTCCATTTTTTAAAAAAATTTGCATTGTTATACTCATTGTATACATTGTTTTCCTGGTTCTACTTACATCACATTGCAACAGTTCTCAAAAATCTTCTAATTCTCCTCTCATTTCTTAGTAATTATTCTTTCTTGTAGCATATATAATGTCATATTTTATTACATTACCGTGCCACAATTCGTAAGTCATCTACCAATCTCAGGAAATCAACTTTGTTTCCTAGTCTTCGGTACCTCAGAAGAAACCAATATGAATATGTTGGTATATATGGAATCCTCCTTTTCCATCTTTGACATCCTTGAGATACATGTCCGGCAGTGTAATTTCTGAGTTAAAGAATGTGGCCATTTTAATCATTTTCTCAGAATAATTGAAAATTGCTTTTCAGAGTTGTTCGACCAATTCACAGCTTCACCAGCACTGTATTAGTGTACCTCTCTTTACATAGGCTCTCCAACATCAAGGCTTCTTATTCTCATGTATTTCCTGAATCTATAATAACGACCAAGTAATAACAAGTCAAAGGCTATTGGTA
This sequence comes from Notamacropus eugenii, assembly GCF_028372415.1. NCBI lineage: Eukaryota > Metazoa > Chordata > Mammalia > Diprotodontia > Macropodidae > Notamacropus > Notamacropus eugenii. The sequence continues at coordinate 584,688,157 of NC_092872.1, forward strand.
GGCCTTTCTTCAACTGACCGAGATAATCTTCAAAAGGAAAAAAAGTTTCTTAATACCTTTCTTACCCAAGAAAAGAGTTAAATTGCATGTCTCATATAATGTCTAGAAGAGGATCCATGGAACTTTTGCTCAGACTTGTCCAGAAATGACCTAGGATCTCACCCCACTTCCCTATAATCCCCCCTCACCCTTATACCAGAAAGAAAGTATTAAAGAGCACTCATGTGGACTTATGAATCTTGGGCAGATTGACAGCATACTTATATAAGCCCAGTAAGAGTGTTGGCATCTCTGTCATCCCTTTTGATAGACAGAAAATTTTGGCTGGCAGGAGGGTCTGGATCTATTTCGAAACATTGAACTTATTGACAGACATTCAAAAATACAGAGACCACAAAGTGTAGAATTATGTTTGGTCCCTTTTATTCCATCTTCAAATTCTTATTTCAAAACAGAATCTGGTATTGTGATGACATGGGTGTTCTGCTATGTCTAGAAAGTGGCAGGGAGCTCATCTCTGATTTATCTGGTTGAAGTAGGACACACCAGTAACTGTAAACATTACATATGCTTTGAGCAAAGGAATGCCACAATAGTGATTTGACAACAGACAGCATGGTCGAAAAATTATATAAGTGGTTTTTGTTCTAATTCTCTTGAGGAACAAATAACAAAGACATCCCACCTCTTTCTCATTCCATGGACATATTAAGCATGTCATTGGTCACTGGGAAAAAAGGGAGTAGCTTGAATTTTCTCTTCCTATACCACCACCACTGCATCCTGTAGTTTAAGATAGTGTGACCTAGGAACACAAATGATTTTTCATCTTAAGAATAACTTCAATGGTGCTTTTTAATGCTCAGGGCTTTTAGGTTCAGTAAGTCTCTATTTCTGTTGTTGTTATTCAGTAGTTTTCAGTCATGCCCAGCTCTTCATGACCCCATTTTGAAGTTTTCTTGGCAAAGATACTGGAGTGGTTTGGCATTTCCTTCTCATTTGACAAATGAGAAAACTGAGGTAAACAGGGCTAAGTGACTTGCCCAGGGTCACACAACTAGTGCATGTCTGAGACCAGATTTGATCTCAGAAAAATGCGTCTTCCTGACTTCAGGTCTGGCAATCTATCCACTGTACCACCTAATTTTTAGCATCTTCCAAATAATCAAATTCCTGGCAGCTTTTATTGTCATTATTGGAGTCTAGATACATTGTCTGTTGACTGGTTGACGGATTCTTTATATTCCAGTCAAATGTGTATCTTTTCAAAGTTTCTTTAAACTTAGTCTACAATGATCTCATTTCCTTTATATGCCAATAGCAGTGATAGAGTCAAAGGCCACCATCACAAGCAGATGTCAATGCATCCCAAATTGTTACAATGCCAAGTTAGAGCCCCAAGGCATCAGTTCTTTGGAATGGATAGCGCATGCACTGTCTTCTTCATCCCCAGGAACTCAAGCAAAAGTAGTCTTTGGATTCCTTTCCCTTCTACTCTCAGCCTTCTCTAATAACACTCGGAGTCAGATAAGATATTCTCCTACTGTGACCATTGGCTATTGCCATTTTTAAAGCTGTTCTGGAATTCCAAGAAGCATATTCCCTCTAGTCTTGTGGTATTTGGGAATCCCTCAAAACTTGGCCTTCCTTCTCATAGTCTTTAGAGTCTTGGTGAATTTATTCAAAAGTCAGGAAATGTCGAATGAATCTTAAGAAAGCAATCTAATTAATGAAAATGTGTTTTCTCCAAATTGAACTAACATCCTTTTACCTAGAATATTCAGGAAAACAGAGAAGCCAGTGTTTCGTGTTCAGATATGATCACTTCTTAAATGTTTTGAGAGAATACCAAAAAAAAACCAAAACCCAAACCTGGTATCAAATATATGTCTGGTATTGATGCAAAATGAAAAACATGAGTCCTAATTCTTTACCCTATGGGTGGGGTATCACCCCACTGCTTTCAGATTGTTGAAAATAACCAACAGCTTCAGAATGCAGTGGGAAAGGCCAACCCACATTGCCAAAAGTCATGGAATGTGAGATAGACTTTATTAAATGTCACGTTTCTGTACAGCAGATGTGGGCCCAGATGTGATCATCAACAGAGATAACTAGTTTATTAGACCCTCCCTGGAAACTCCTCTGAGTGCTTAGGAGAGAAAGAATGCTTAGCCAAGCCCTATGCTGGAGCTTAGCCCATGATTAAAGCAATTCTAAATAGCTCCACAAAGAGGAGACATGGAAAGGAGAAATTATCAGAACTTTCTATTTGGTTGTTAGGAACTATGAGGCATATATCCAGAAGTCATCTAAGTGCTGCACTGTGATAAGTATTATTTTTTAATTGAAAAATATTATTATATATTATAACTATGAGGGATTTGGTGTACCATCTGTTGCTCAGTTCAAGATTTTATGGGTTATCCTTTGTCTTGTTCTATAGGTTGTAATGGAGTAAATAGTCATCTGCCAAAATTTATAGCTACTTTCTTGGCATGATTTATCATACATGCCCTCCCCCTCCCCTATCCCCCATCAAACCCTTATCTACCTGGACGACACTACTCCAGTTTAGCTCAATAACATCCATACTCAAGAATCCTGGTTTGTGGTTCAAATAGGCATTGGAAAAATGCCAAAATGAGTCCTCTATACTATTTTTAAAGTGTCTAAACAGTATAATGTGGAGCACTGAGGCAACTATTCCATCACTCAGAATTAAAAAAAAAATTGACCTGAAAAAACGTTTATGATTGAGGGAAATATTATTGCAGATTGGGTGAAATGGAGGTAATGAAGTGGGCAAAAGGGAAATTAGCTAGAACTGGCCTCAATTCTTAGTTTTTCTCATGCTGTCTACTCAAATATTTTGGCACTCGTGCTTAAGGCAGCAATAAAAAAAATGTTTTGAGGGACAAATGAATATTTTCGTGGGTGGTTCCTTCTACATACTAAACATGTTTGATTTTGTGTTCCCACATCTCTGCGCTGGAAGTAAGTTGCAGAACCAAGGGGATTAGCCCATGGTACAGGAATTCTGAAAAGCTCCCTATACACCCTCCATCTTCCTAGGAAAGTAGGGCTAATTGCATGACAATGCTGGATGTAATTCCTCTGTGCCTCAGTTTCCTCTTCCCTAAAATAAGGATGAGTACCTACCTAATGAGGTGTTGATCAACTGAAATGAGGTATTATTTGCAAAGCACTTTGTAAATTGTAAAAGATTGTGTGTGCATCATTAATAGCAACGTCAGAAATGGCAAAAAATACTAGACAGTCAATCACTTTGACATTTTAAAGCAAATGTAGAAGTAGATGGAAAACAAACAAACAAAAATCTCCATTGAAATCCAATGGCTCCCTATCACCTCTAGGATCAAACACAAAATCCACTCTTTGGCATTAGCAGTCTTTTTATAACCAGCTCCCTCCTACCTTTCCAACTTTCTTATACCTTACTCAGCCCCACATACTCTGCAATTTTAATGACACTGACTTTGTGGCTGTTGCTTGCACAAGACATTCTGTCTCCAGATGCTGGACATTTTCAGTGACTGTCCTTCACACCTGAAGGTCTCTGTCCTGTCTTCTAGCTGCTCTAGCTTCCTTTAAATCCCAGCTAAAATCCCACCTTCTACAAGAAGCTTTATCTTAATTCTGCTCAGAGCTTCTTCCTGCCTTTGTTGATCATATCTAACTTAACCTGTTTGTATCATGCTCATACATAGATTTTTGCATGTTATCTCCCCTTCAGACCATGAGTTCCTTGAGAGCAAGGGACTGTCATTTTCATTTCTTTATCTTTCCCCAACACTTAGCACACCTAGCTTCACATATAGTAGATATTTAACAAATGCTTGTTGACTCAAATGGCTTTGATTGTGTTATTTTGATTATCCTGATTTTAGTAAAAACATGTTATGCACAATAATGAATGATAAACAGATGTCAAGGTCATTCTCTTCCTTTTAAAATGTTTCAAAGCTTTTGCCTAGACAAGGCAACAGTATGTAATGTAGTCACACTTTTAAAACCTAACATGACTGAAGGCTTCAAAGCAACACTTGGCTGCTTTAGGAATAGTTGCTGCCTTAAAAGATGATTCAGATTACTGACCAGATGGACTTCTCAACAATCTCTTAATAATACAGTCATAAATCCCAGATCCACCATATTCAGTGGCCATGTGTAGTCCTAATGAAGAGTTACAGAAGAACTGACATCACTGCTTATGGTCATTTTCCATGTGTGAGTTTGCAGTGTCCAGGTATTTAAAAAATAGACATGGGAAAATAGAAAAATCACAGAATTTTAGGCTTGTAAGAGACTACAAGGAAGTAATGAAAGTTGATTTCTTACCTGATGCATGTATCTTGTTACAGAATCCATGTTGATTCTCCTTCTTATAGAAACCCATTGAAGTAGGTGCTGTAGACATTATTATCCCCTCAATTCTCCATTATAAAAGAGATGGAAACACTTTGTGTCTGATAATATATGAGTGACAGTGTAGCAAAGTAGAAAGAGAGAAAGAGAGAGAGAGAGAGAGAGACAGAAAGAGAGAGAGAGAGACAGAGAGAGAGAGAGAGAGAGAGAGAGAGAGAGAGAGAGAGAGAGAGAGAGGGAGAGGGAGGGAGGGAGGGAGGGAGGAAGGGAGGGAGGGAGGCAGAGTCAACTTCAGCTTCAGAAAGTCCTGGGTTCAAATTCTATCTATCACATGTACTGTGAGTGAGCCTACTTTAATGACAACCTTTATTGTGGTTCATGATGTCAGTACAACTAGAGTGATTTGTATTAACTCCCATACTCCTGCATACATACCCAGAACAACTGTGAGCCCTGTTCTGGAGCAGTTTGAATTCATTTTGTTCCCAGGTAGATTGGCTCCTTGCTCAAAGCAGGGAGTATGTAAAGGCAGTCTTAGGACCCTGACCAAGAGCTCTTGAGATCCGCTTCAGTTCAGTCAGCTGTTATCTCTACGCAAGTTATTTTTAGCTACTTGATACTTTAATATGTTTGTATTAATAAAAATGAAGATTTTAACCCTCAAATTCAGAATGGTCCATTGCATGGGTGGTGAAACTATGACCAGAATGACGTCTCAGTGTCCCAGTCGCTGCTCTACCATATCAAGTTGTAGAGTGGTTATCCCCTTGCGCTGGTAGAAGGAGTTTCTCACCATTGTGTTCCCTACAACAATGAAATAAAAAGTCTAGACTACCCCCAACTACATATCCTAAAATAGATGTCTATATCTATTTTTTTTCTCATTCTTAAATAAAACATAAGGCAAAAGGTTAATTTATATTTTCTTGGTTTCATGGGGTTTTTATGGTCAAAGAATTCATCACCTAGTTGCCCAAATACAGATAGTAAAGCTTTCTGTGCTTACTTGAACTGCTCCCTAGAATAGCCCATTACTGGGGCCATACTGGTGATGAAAGATACATTGTAACACTTTTAAAGCTTATATTCCATATATAAATTTTTCCAGTATTATGATGGAAGAGAGGAGGAGAAGAAAAAGAATCAGCATTATCAGACAAAAAGTAAAATTTTTTAATGTCAACCCCAGACTGATTCGTGTGTGTGTGTGTGTGTATTATTAGAAAGGACCTTGCAATCTATTTGATATAATCTTGTCATTTTACAGTTAAGAAAAGTGACATTCACCTTCCATCTACTCTGTATCTATCTTGTATGTACCTAATAAATGTTGGATGAATATGAAATATAATGTCATCAATTTTCCCCAACTTGTGACTTCTATAGCGTAGGAAGTCCCTGGTATGAAATTCCTTCTACCAAGATAGATCATCACCATCTCTACAAAATACAGTTTTAAAGACCTGTAAGGGACACTGAGAAGTTAAATGACCTGCCCAGTGTCATACAGATAATAAGAAATAATTTATTCAGTCATTTTTTCAGTTGTGCCCAACTTCATGACCATATTTAGGGTTTTCTTGCCAAAGATACTGTAGTGGTTTGCCATTGTCTTTCCCAACCAATTCATTTAGGAAAGTTTTATGAGAGACAGAGACCTTAGTATATTAGATTATATAATAGAAATCTGAAGGCAATATGAGGTTGGGGAGACTACCACCAGAGGAAATAACTGGGTTATGCCAGGCCAGTGAACTGACTCAAGGTGAAACTGTTAGGGGAGGTGGCATCCTATTTTAGTTAATTATTTTTGCTAACTAGGTGCTAAAAAGTGCTGGGAGCATCCTTTAAATTTTAGAATCCTAAAAGATGAGCAAACAATTGAGTCAACTATATTTGTATCCATGTATATTTAAATTTCACAAGGAGGTTCTATAGTGATATATGACATCTTCTAAATTGTAGCACCCTAGGTCAAAGTCCAGGTTGCCTCTTCCCAGTTATAGGTCTAGGAATATAACAGGAACTCCCCCTCAAATTGTTTATAATATAGGAAGGAAAGTAAAACACCTCCTCAAAGAATGTTACCTTGATGTTTTGATAGATCCTTGATTTCATCAGTCTCAGAGAGGAACCATGATATTGGAGAAGGATTTGGAGTCAGGTTTGAAACCTGTTTCTGATATTGGTTGTGTAACCAATGGCAAACTGTTTAGCTTCTCTGCGCCTCAATTTTCTCATCTGTAAAGTAGGGATGAATTATTACCAGCTCAAAGCAATGTTGTGACAATTAAATAAATTAATGCATACAATATGCGGGGCAAACTTTAAAGACTCTATCGTATCCACCTATTAAATTTAAAACAACAGATATCTATTAATCACTTAAGATACCAAAAAGTGCTATGTGAATTTTGAAGAGGGAAACATTATTTTCAATGAGGAGGATCAGAGAAGGCTCCATGGAACTAGATCTTAAAAGATAGCATTTCCAGAAGAGTCAGAAGATGGGATGGGATGGGAGAGAGCAAGAAGGGTTATATGATGACGGAAAGATGAGTAGGTTGATGGACAACAAAGAAATTCAAGAATTAACTTATTGCTAATTTAATTAATGTGGATTTATTTTTAAAAAGCTATTGATGTACAGGATCACCATGACAATGGTTTTCCTGTCTATTCTTCACTCCTAAATTTAAAAGAAAAAAATCATTTCAATAAACTTTTTTTAGCCAACTATTTCATGCAACATGCTATGTGCTAGGATCTGCTAGATGGTTTGTTGGATTGAGCTCAGGGATTGAAGTCAGAAGACTCATTTTCCTGAGTTCAAATCTGGCCTCAGATGCTTACTAGCTATGTGATGCTAGGCAAGTCCCTTATCCTTTTTTTGCCTCAGTTTCCTCATCTACAAAATGAATTAGAAAAGGAAATGGCATACCATTTCAGTATCTTTGCTAAGAAAACTCCAAATATGGTCATGAAGAGTTGGATAGTACTGAGCAACAACAATACTGTGCGCTAGGGACAATGAAAACCAAGACAAAAGACAAACAATAATTTCCTCAAGGAGCTTCCCTTCTTCTGGGGAACATATGAAAGTGTATATACATAAGTATAATACAAGGTAGGCAAGGAAAATATAAAACTGAGAGGAAAAGAGTGATCCAGATAAAGAATTCTAGGGAAATATAAACATGGAGAGAATATTTTTAATCGAGATGATCAGGGAAAACTTCATGGATGACCAACAGAGTAAAATGCTGCCAAGATGTCAAGAAAGATGAATGTGAGAAAACCTCAACATATATCAATTAAATGTTAATTTTTCATTTTGAAAGGGGCATTTTTAGTTGACTGTTAAAATCAGAAGTCAGATTATAGATAGATTAGAAGACAGTAAGAAGAGAGGACATAAATATAATAGGTGTACAAATCTTTATCAAGCAGTTTTGCTGAGATAGAAAAGAGAGAGAGAGAGAGAGAGAGAGAGAGAGAGAGAGAGAGAGAGAGAGAGAGAGAGAGAGATTGGATGACAGCGTATGAGAATAGTAGGGGTTACAGCGAAGTTGAGTTTTGTTTTGGGCAGGGGAGATTCTAGTGTATTTGTAGGCATCAGAGAAGGGACAAATATATTGGAAGAAACTAAAGATTACAGGGGAGATATTTGTGGGGATGATATCATGGATGAGGTGGATATAAAGGATAAATGGTACATACAGAGGGGGTTGGCCTTGGCAAAGAGATGAATGGAAGGGGGAGAAAATAGGGGATGATACTCATGAGGTGTAAGAAAAGATGAGAAGGTGCTCCACATGAATGACCTCTATTTTCTCAGTAATGTGTGAAGCAAGGTCTTCAGCTGTAAGAAAAAGGTAGGCATAAATAAGTAAGTCATATGAGAGGTAACAGGAAAGAATATATCAACCAGCAAGAATAGGAGAATCAATTAATGCAAAGTAAAAAAAAAATCCTTGTAACAGTAAGGGCCCACTGAGGTTGGAGAACCATGTTATTAATCAAGGATGTCAAAATAAAGAAAGGGTTACAATAAATGTTTAACAATAGGCTAAGGGGTGGTATACCATCAAACTTTTTTTTATTTAATCTACATAATTGACATTTTTCTCTATCACTTTTTTTAAACTAGACATTCACAAAACCTCAGCAAATCAATCCCTGATGGGCAGTTTGTGAGGAGTAAATGCTCATGCTGACATTTTAACAATAGGCTCTCAAAAGCCAGCTTGAACAGACTCCAACACATATCCGGTTGGATCCATATTGTGGAGACCTTTAAATGCCAGGCTAAAGAGTTTCTTTATTATCCAAGAGGCAATAAGAAGACAATGAATTTTGGCAGCTATGTGAAAAATAGTTTGGAAAGAAGAGTGCCTTGAGTCAAAGTGACAAATTAGGAAGCTTTTACAATAAACGGGTGAATGGTAGTAAAGACCTGAACTAGAGTACAACAGTATGAATAGAGAGAACCAAAGAGATGGTAGAGGTAAGATGGATGAAATATGTATAGCAACTAAATAGATGTGGGAGGCAGAAAAGAGACTAGAGCCTAGAGCAATTGTATGTTTCAGATTCAGATAACTAGAAGAATGGTGGTACCTTCAACAGAAACTGAGAAGTTTGTGATAGGGCCAGGTTTAGGGGGGCAAGATGATTAATTCAGTTTGAGATGTATTGAGGTTGATATCATGAGATGTAACATCCAGGTATTGATATAAACCAGTAGCTGGCAGTGGTAAACACTGACAGATGACAGATTGGGGGGGGGGGGGACCTGGGGCCTTGGGGCTACATGTAACCCTCTAGGTACTCAAGTGAGACCCTTTGATTGAACCCATATTTCATAAAGACCACAGTTGAAGATCTAGAGGGTCACATGTGACCTAGAGACTGCAGGTTCTCCATCCCTGGTAGGCTGGGATATGCAGATTTGGGAGCCATCTATAAGGAAATTATAATTTATCCCATTGGAACCGTGAGACCAGAATGAAATGCTGGAAGGAGGGAGAGTGCTGGAGAGGAGTGGATTTGGGATGAGATGTCCTAGATTCAGGTACTGATTCTACTCATCTGGACCACTCACAGATTGTGGTTTGTCCTTCATTCTCAAAGAAGACCATGGTATCAGGGAGATGATGACATGACTTGCAATTCACGTTGATTGAGTAAAGGAGGGCTATGCAAAGTCACCAGGCTCACTTTCTGCTCCAGAGCCATCTGGGGACAGTGTTCAGAAATTGACCATGACAACTGGAAATGGTCCAAGATACACTGAGAGACCTTGGCCCTTTTAAGTTAAGGTCTTTTTGAGTCCTCACTTTGAGTGAGGTAATGCCCCGTTCAGTGAATGGGCCTCTTTAGGTCAAGGGACTGCCCTTTTAATTAAAAAAAAAAAATTAAACTGGGAGGGGAAGACTCTCAGGGTTGCTGGTGAAAAGAGATAACTATTTACATTCACTCTGAGCCAAGAGGGCCCCAAAAATAACTATTCAGTGGTGCTTGGGCAGGGATCTATTGTCCAACCATCAGCCACCACCACACCATCCATACGTGGAATCATTGGTTACAATAAATGGAGAAATTTTGAATGCTATAGATAAGTTCATTTGCCTTGGCAGTGACTGACCACAAGGTTGATGCATGCATTGCCAGAGTTAGCTCAGTGTTTGGGAGGCTCTGAAGAAAAGTTTGGGAGAGAAGAGGTATTAGACTGACTATGAAACAAGGTCTACAGAGCCATTGTGTTGACCTCATTGTTGTATGCCTGTGAGAAATGGACAGTCTACCAGCACCATGCCAGGAAACTGAATCACTTCCATTTGAACTGTCTTAGGAAGATTCTGAGGATCACCTGGAAAGATAAAGATATTGAGGTCCTTGCTCGAGCTGAACTGCCAAGTATTCAAACTATGCTTCAGAGAGCGCAACTCTGATGGGCTAGCCATGTTGTTCAAATGCAAAATGCATGCTTGCCAAAAAGACTACTTTATGGACAACTCACATGGGGCAGGTGATCACGTGGTGGTCAGAGTGAGTGATACAAGGACACTCTCAAAGTCTCTCTCAAGAACTGGATTTGACTGTGCAACATGGAAGACACTGGCACAGGACCGCTCAGCATATTGTGCCCACCTCAGAAAGGGTGCTGTGCTCTATGAGCAAAGCAGAATTGATACAGCACAAAATAAATGTAGGATGTGCAAATTTGGAGTATCCACCCCAAATATTCAAACAGACAATCTGCGCCCAACCTGTGGTAGAACATTCCAAGCTCCTATTGATCTGATCAGCCACAGTCAGACACACTGAAATTTCACTTTATCATGGTGATGTCATTTTGATCCTCTTCTAGAAGGAAGGACAACAACCATTGTTGTCCAATCAATGAGATCCAGAGTAAACTGAGTTTAAGGCTTGGTCTTTGAGAAAGGAATCTAGCCTGTAAACCCCAAATTAACTAGATAGATTTTGGCCATCAAAATATACCTTTCTTTTGGCAGAACACCCTCAGGTAAGAAGGGCATGATAAGAGGAAAGGAGAAGAGAATTTTCTCTAAGGTGACTTTCAAAGCTGAACTTATTTACCTATAAGTCTATATTACTAAGGAAGGCAGTATATTATGAGAGAGAGAGAAGAGAGGACAGGAGGGGAGGGGAGATGAGAAGATGGGAGGGGAGGAGACAAAAAGACCCAACATTTATGGGGATACTCATACTTAGTGTGTGGGAAAAGGTTGATAATCTAAGAAAAGAAACTATAAAAAAATAATTTGGTTAATAGGAGGAAAACTAGGAGAACAGAAGTCTAAGAGGTGAGGATATTCATAAGGTGGGAATGGTCAGTATTGTCAATGAAATATCACTATGGTCAAGGCTTGAGAAGAGGCTATATGTTCACATTATTGTGAAGATACAACCAATGACACTAATCCCAGCATATGCTACTTGCAGAAAGTTGGAAAGGGTCTGGAGAATGTTGAAGGATGCAGTATTGTCCATTGGTGAATCATGCTTGCCAGTATTTATGGAGCACTCTGTGGTGAGCTAAATGTTATGTGCATATTTGTACTTTTGTTTCTAGGGGTGGCTGTTTTCTGGGACACTGTGTCCAACTAGTGACCACATTGGACCAAGTCTAACCAAGGGTCATGGCTCTTTGGAATATCAAAAAAGTGTCTTTGGTATATCACAACATCCTGAGTTTGCACATTCCCCTTTGGTAACCATGGTGAAGAAAGGAGGGAGAGCTAAATAGAATACCTACAATGCAGAACCATGTGTATATATCTATCTATCTATCTATATATACACATATATGATACATACACATATATGATATATAGATATATATGCATATATGACTTTGCACGTATGTATAGACCTCTATTTTTTTAAGATTTCTTTAGGATTAATTTGGAGGGAGCTTTGCTTTACCCCACCCCCACAGCCCACTCCCATTTTTTAGATGAAGGTATGGAGTTCCAGAAAAATTGAGGTAATTGCCCAAGGTTTCACTAGAACTAACCCTTCTTAGTTAGAAGCAATCCTTCCTCCCCCCAGAACTGACAGAATTCTTTCTTTATACCACTCTTGTATGTGTATGTAAACCCTTGGGATTTACAGGAGATATATGTAATTATTTCCAGGAATAGGGAAATACTATGACTTTTGGTGAGGAGATTTCAAAGATGCGGGGAACTCCCAAAGAAGAAATTCCCTCCACTGGTACAGATCAGTAACTTCTGGGCAACATATTGTTGCGATACTGTAGGTACTAAGAGTTAAGTGATTGCCTCAGGGTCACATGACCAGTCTGTGTCAGGAGCAGGACTTAAACCTAGGCTTTCCTAACTAAGGACATCTTTTCATTTACTACACTAAGCTATTTCTCCTATTACATTAGACTAATAAATGAAAAGTGAGCCAAGGAGGTGGAGAATACACTTGAATATATTTTCTTTTCCTCTTCCCCTCCTACCAAATGAAGAAGAACTGGGATTAAATGGAGGGTAAGGAGGTAGAAGAGGTGGGGATGTTGTTGATCAGAAGAGAATGCATTAGACTAGCCTGAACCATGAATACTGGGATAAACTGTGGAAAGCTAGGTTTTACAGATATCTAAATTAATTCTCATTTTAATTCAAGGATCAAGTATTAATTCAAGTATTCAAATATTGATTATGAAAATTATTTTTCAGGATATGTGAGCTGCCACCATGGATCTTGGTAAAATTAGAGTAAACAAAATGTATCTTTTCTTCTCTCACCTCCACTTCTATTTCATGTTCCCATCTTTTTTTCTCTTCTTCTTTTCCCCCAAGAGTACTTGGTACCCTCAAGCTAAACATCTGGCATTCTAAATTTCCTAATCAAAACTACTGTTTCCTGGTTGCTAATCTAGGTGTTGATCTGATTATCTGCTCATAATAATTCTCACTGAGGTGTGAATGAGACTTACCTTTCTCAGTATATTTGTATTTAAAAGCATTTAATAACCAACATATATCTTGAATTAGTGTAACATGTCATATAAAAAAGATTTCCTTGCCTACTTTTTCTGTTCCTACCTCTAGCTTAGGATTCTAGTCATTAAAAATACAAAGAACTAGCATTATGGTTATCCATAATCCATACTGCGTCTTTGCAAAGTGGAACTGATGAAAATGGTTTCCATTGGAGGAAAGTATCTACAGCCTGGTTCAGTGAATTGTGATTTTTGAGTACTTGAAAACCTAGACACGAATTTGAAAAAGCTGAGGACTTCTTCCATCAGTGAGAAAGCATTAAGTCCCATTGCTACTGTGCTGGATACCAAAATGTGTATGTTTATGTATATGTACGTATATGGCATATGTACATAAAGAATAAATAGAAGGCTAGCAGGAGGGAATAAAGACGCTTAAGAAAAAAATTTGCTTGCTAAATAAATATAAAGATGGATGGACATTCTGGAGAGGAAGCATTAAATATGGGATGAATTTTTGGTCTCTCCGTCTTTCCATGACTGTGAATGTTCTATAATAACCATTTTGCTCTAAGATAAGGCTTGCGGACGACAAATTAAAAGGAAGGAAGGAATGATAGAGAAAAGGAGGGAAGGAAGAAAGTAAGCATTTATTAGGCTCCTTCTATATACCAGGCACTGGGCTAAGATTTCACAAATTATTATTTTATTTGATCCTCACAACAGCCCTGAGAGATAGACGCTGTTATTTTCCACATTTTACAGTTGATGAAACGGAAACAGACAAAGGTTAAGTGACTTGTCCAGAGTTACACAGTTAGTAAGTGTCAGAGGCTGGATTTGAACTCAGATCTTCCTGACTCTGCCCAGCTCTGTATTAACTCTGTCACCAAACTTTTTTTTCTTTTCCTTGTTCTGAAGATATAATGTCATTTCTTCAGTGAGAATAGTGAATCAGGTCATGCTGTATCACTGATTTTACCTAAAATGTGTGTTTAGAAAAACTTTGAAAAATTTAATTGTGGGAAACTAACAAAAAGTGAATAGCAAATGTGACTAGATGCAGGGACATTTTTAGAAATCATGACTAAGGCTACTTGACATGACATTTTTCTCCCAAGGATCTCCAAGCATAGACATTAATTATGACAAGATGTGGGTATTACATCCTAAGTAGTTCAAATGGAACACAGGACATTATAAGGCCATTCAGAAAATAGTGGTGACATTCTTCTTTCTAAATGGACCTAGGAGAACAATAATAAAAATGAGAACAATAATAAAAACAAAAGCCTCCCATTTAAAAAAAAAAATAAGATTCTGACTATTGTATCCTCGAATCCTGAGTCTTTCAGAATTCCCAGTAACCTTGTTTTCCTGCCTACTTCATCATTCTATGACACTTTTGTCTCTCCAGATGTGAAAAATAGAGTCACTTGTTGGATGAACAATCTCGGCTGATTTTCTCAGCAATTTTTTTAAAGGAATGCATTTGAATAAAATGTACTGTTGGCATCGTTTTTCAGAATGGAGTATGATTTATGTTTTTCGTGCAGGGACAGGATTGCTCTGGCCATGACTCATTGTTATATTCTGGATTGATTCCTGTGGGAACCTTTTTTTTTTTTTTTTGTACTGGGTGATCCATACCTTACATGGACTTTGGTTAACGTGTGCATTTTGCCAGTTAGGGCCTAGGCAATCTTATCCCTTTTTAAATTCAGGCCTTGTTCACATTTCATTAAGTACTTGATTCTGTGGCTAGAACTGGATCAAACTTGTGAATGGTTATGGGAAAAACCTGTGTTAATTTAAGTTGTCTGTTGGGATTTTTCCTGAAGTAATACTTAGCCAATTAGCTTGGTTTGTTGGGGAAAAAAGACTGGATTAAATGGGAACCAATTGCATTTCCATTCTGTTTCACCCTCTTGTCTCCACTGGATTGTACCCACTGTGATTTTCGAAGGGTACGATCATATAGAATTGTACTATTCACTGGTATGTGAGGTTGAGTTCACTGTCTTAATTTACAAGTTGATCTTATATTCCTTTAACACTGGATACAGTCCAGTTAATTTTCATGTCAAAAAATACTGTTAGGCAATTTGACGGCTGATTGAGGGTGTGCGTGATTACACAATAGCAGTCTTGGAGTTGTTCTAACCACAGCTTCCATTTGGATTAACCAGTTGAAGCCTATTTATCTTTGTACTAGCTTGATTGACAGAGATAAGGATTCCATGTTGCTCTAAATGTGCCATCTCATGTGGATAGAAACTGATCATTTTCCCTGAAAGCTACAGTCAGAAAAGTCCTGTATTAGCCATGCTAATTATATGTTTAGGCCTTGACTTGGTGGTAAGTCTTAGGATCATGGATTTAGATCCAAAAGAAACTTTGGAGTCCATCAAATCCACCAACTTTTCACTGCACCATCTCATTTTACAGATAAGAAAAAACAGGCAGAGAGAAGTTTGTTCAGAACTACACAACTAGAAAGTAATAAAGGCACAATTAACATCCAGGTCTTCCTGACTCTAAGCCCTGTGCCCTATCTACTATACTACTATACTATATATACTATATTCTTCTTTAAGTGAACATTGTTGTCTTTCACTTCTTGAGACACATATCCCATTGAAATTGATATCATACAAATATGTGCCTTTGCACATATGTATGGACCTTTATTTTTTTAATGATTTTTTAGGATTAATTTGGAGGAAGCTTTACTTTACCCCACCCTCACTCCCATTTTATAGATGAAGGTACTGAGTTCTAGAAAAATTAAGATAATTGGCCAAGGTTTCACTAGTATTAATCCTTCTTAGTTAGAAGCAATCCTCTCTCCCCCCAGAACTGACAGAACACTTTCTTTGTACCTTTCTTGTATGTGTATGTATACCCTTGGGATTTACAGGAGATATGTGTGATTATTTCTGAGAAGAGGGAAATAGAGAAATTTTTTAAGGCTCAGAGGTCATAAGATTATAGTTCCAGAGTTGGAAATAACCTCAGAGGTTATCTCTTATTAGACATGTGCATATCCAATTATAGTCATGAAATCAGGTGGCTATGAAATAAAAGAGGTAATCTACACCAATGTTTTTCATCCTACCAATGAGGAAATGCCTGAAGGTGACTTGGCCAAGGTCACTACAGTAAGCATAAGAGGCAGGATTTGACCCCAAGTCCTCTGAACTCCAGAGCTAATGGTTTTTCTACTGTGTTATAGTACCTCCTTCGGTGTTAATGACCATATCTTAGTTACTAAACCTTTTGGCTTTTAGGATTTCTCTTGAAATGGAAAAGTACTTGAGCAAAGAATAACTAACTTAAAGGTATATTTAAGTGAGAAAAGGAAAACTTGACTGATCAACGGGCCAGAATTTGACTAAGTGATGATGGATTCCCTCTCTCCTACTTTGGTTATGTCATATTTGGGTTGGCCCTGTAATCAGATACAGAAATGACTTCAGTCAAGTGGAATTTGTTCTTGTCATAATCACATCTTATTGGCTAAATAAAGCAACTTGTTTTAATGGGTATGGAGTCCATGTGAGCATTGCACGTGAATAAGTTGCTAGTCAATAAATGAAATTCTCCTAGCAATTTCTTAGGTGACTTCTTGCATGTAAATTACTTGGCTTATCTGTATGAAAGCAAACATCCTATGAATGCAAGTATTACTGTCCCAGTTTTATAGATGAAGAAACTTAGACTCAGCTAAATTGTGTCTTGTCCAAGGTCACATAGCTTATAAAGAAACAGGGATGGGGCTCAAACCTCTGCCTTCTGACCCCAAATGCAGTTCTTTCTACTGCACTGAGTATCTCTCATCTATCTGTCTATCTGTGTTCATCCTTCAGTTTTGAAGAAGACCATGACATCAGAGAAATGATGACATGACTTGCACTTGACTTTATTTTGAGTGAGGGAGGGCTGTGCAAGGTCACCAGCCTCACTTTCTCCTCCTGAGCCATCTGGATCCAGTGACCATCATTCATCAGGATGACTAGAGAAGGCCCAGAATGCAATGGGAGATCTTGGCCTATTCAAGTACTCACTTAAAGGGAGGTAACGCTCATTCAGTGAATAGGCCTCTTTAAGAAGTAAACAGGGAATGGCCCTGTTTATGAGCAAAAGAAAGAAAAAAAAATTAGTAAATGGAGCTGAGAAGGAAAGAGCAATGGTTGCTATTGATAATCATTCTGAAGCCAGGAGTGTTCAGAAAAGAGCTCTCAAGTGGAGTTTGGGCAGGGACATATTGTGCAATGTATGGGCTTCAGAGTGCACTGAGTTAAAGTTTTTCGCAAACAGAAGGAAAGAAGGAAGGAAGAAAGGAAGGAAGGAAGGAAGGAAGGAAGGAGGGAAGGAAGGAAGGAAGGAAGGAAGGAAGGAAGGAAGGAAGGAAGGAAGGAAGGATTCTGGCCTGTAAACCCCATGTTAACTGGGCATCCTCTGGCCATCCAAATTTACCCTCCTTTGGAGGGAGAAGAAGGTTGGGGAACAGAAGGGAGTGGATGAGCTGAGTTACCCAGTAGGGCAGCTTAGTCTACTCACAGGTCTGTGTTCATCCTCCATTTTCAAAGAAGACTATGACATCAGAGAAATGACATGACTTGTACTTGACTTTTTTTTGAATGAGGGAGAGTTGTGCAAGATCACCATTTGTTTCATTCATATATATACATATATATACACATATATATACATACACATACAGGAGAAATTGGAGATAATCAGCATAGAAGGCATTAGCATTAAAGGGCATTGGGAAAAGCTTTTTGCAGAAGATAATATTTTATCTGGGACTTGCAGGAAGGTTAGAGCCCCAGAAGGCAGAGGTGAGAAGGGAGACATTCCCAGGTACAGGAGACAGCTAGTGAAGATGCATGAGATTGGGAGATGGAGTGACTTGTTCAAGGGATAGCAAGGAAGCCAATGCCACTTGATCCACGAAGTAGGTATGTGTGTGTGTGTTCGTCCTTCATTGCCAAAGAAGACCATGCCATCGGAGAAATGATGACATGACTTTCACTTGACTTTGTTTTGAGTGAGGGAGGGCTGTGCAGGTCACCAGCATCACTTTTCCTCCAGAGTCTTTTCAATCCAATAACCAGATATTCATCCGGATGACTGGAGATGACCCAGGATGAGACAACTGGGGTTAATTGATTTGCCCAAGGTCACACAGCTAGTGAATATCAAGTGTCTGGGGTGAGATGTGGTCCTCCTGACTCCTGCACTGGTGCTCTATCCACTGTACCACCTAGCTGCCCCATAAGTAGAGAGGAACACGTTGTTAAAAAACAAATAAACAAACCAAAACAAAAACAACTAGAAAGTTAGAAAGGGCCCAGGTTATGAAGTTCCTTTGTCTGTGAAGAGTTTCTAACTAGATTGAAAACTCCTGAGGGCAGGAACACCTTCTTATGTCTGCATTACCCACAGCATATAGACAGCTACATAGTGAAGACATCTAATGTCTCTGCTTCTATGTTCAATTAAAATAACTTTGAATTTTCGCAATAATATTTATTACATTCAATTGCTGGGATGATTTCTTTGAT
Organism: Notamacropus eugenii; assembly: GCF_028372415.1. NCBI lineage: Eukaryota > Metazoa > Chordata > Mammalia > Diprotodontia > Macropodidae > Notamacropus > Notamacropus eugenii. Next base: position 584,706,604 of record NC_092872.1, read on the forward strand.
ATAATATGCCTGTCCTTTCATGTTCTAGAAGGAAGAGCTGTATCAAAAATGATTTTAAATTAGGTATTCTATAACCCTCAAGTAACACACTTCAGACCACTTTTTCATGATTCTGCTTCATCTGCTTGTAAGACTGTTTTTAGATACAGAGAAATCATAAAAAAAAGTTGGTCTAGAGTGTACTGGTCACCAACACAAGATGTCTATCAGCTGGAAGTAACTTCTTTGTAGAGCTGGTGAGATGGATTCTGGGCTGGCAAAAACGTAGTCAACTGGTAGTTCTGGAAAAGTAGATAAAAGATGTATCTAGGGTTCAGAGGACACTATAAAGGCAGGGATGTGGGTATGCGGATGGACTCTGCACTGAGCAGGGCAGACTGGTAGTATGCAGGAATTATACCAGGAAATCAAGGGGCCTGGGTAAATGGACCTAGTAGAGTATAGAGAGCTGAGGTTAAACAATTTGGCCCGAGAGGAGACAGCTGCCAGTGCATATGAGGCAGATGGCTTGTGCTGGTCATCTGACCAGGCATGAGTTCTGCCTTTATGGGTCGCCAGCTCCACTCCACCCCCTTTGTGTGAGTGTGTGTTGGAAGGAGAGGGCAGAGCTCAGTACACAGCTGTGCGTACGGCTTTATTGTAGCTTTTAATAAAAAAAAAAAAAAAACAACAAAAAAGAGTTTGGAAACAACAACTCCAGACCTACACGTGACATTGGAATGTCTTGAATTGACAAATCTTGTATTCAAGGGAAAAATAATAATTATTTAATAAATGTTATGAATACCCCCTTTCTCTCCTCTTTTCATTTCTCTGTAAATAATATGGACCAAACTTAATAGAGTAGAAACTTCATATGAATCTCCTTTAATAGTGAGTCCTTCTGAAGTCTTTCTGGACGTGAAAACTTTGACCTAATGGAGATGGTGAAACAAAACCCGCTCACACACAGTTGCCGACAAGGCCTACAGCCTGAACGTAGGAACTGAACGCAGGAAGTTCAATATTTGTTTTACATTACAAGAATATTGGAGCTATATTTTTTTTAAAAAATTCTGATTATTAGTAATTCCAACAATGTTTACATACAAGATACCAGGCCCTATGACATGGGGTTTGGCAGGGAGCCAGCCTTTGCACATACAGCAGCTATTGTGTACAGCAGCTAGTGGTCTTTTGCTTTTCAAAATTAAATTAACAAACATTTAATGAGAGCCAGCTTTCCCAGAAAGCTTGACCAGATTTCAGGGATAGTTTGTTTTGTTTTGTTTTTTGCTGACAGCTGCTGATTGGATGAGATATTAATTCCCTGCCTGCCCTCCGACTCAGACCTGGAGCAATCGCTGGCAAACTTTGTTTTTTTATAGGTTCTCCCAGTCAACATACACTTTATCTCAGTGGGATTGGGAAAGTGGGGAATCCAGGGACACTGAGAATTGCAGATGCATGATTGGGAGAGGGGCTATCAAAATAGTCTGGTAGACCCCCGTCACCCTACAATGGCATCAGACTGTATGGTGGGTGAGAAGGAACCCCAGGAGGCACCAAACCCATGTCCTCCTCTTTCACAATCTATGAGTCACAACCTTTCTCACAATGGCTCACAGATCCCCAAGGGAGGAATAACCTAAGCCTTCACAAAAATGATCCTGTAATAGCTCAGATTATTAATAGTTCACATTTTTCTGATGCTTTAAGCTTTGCCAAGCAGTTTCCTCAAAACAATCCTGTGAAGAAGGTAGTGTAAAAGGTTTTGTCCTCCTTGCTTTTAAGGAGGAGACTGAGACGCAGGGAGAGGATATGACTTGTCCAGTGTCACATAGGTAGTTCTGGGATCTCCTCCTTATTCTAGTTCTAATACTCTTGATATCACACTATGCCATTTTCTCCATGACACACTATTTCCTATATCCTTCATCATCAGTCCTCGGAAATCATGGTTGGCCATTATATTAATCTATAATTCTTTTCAAAGTTATTGAACCTTACAAAAGTGTTGTTGTGTTCATCCTTCGTTGTTGAAGAAGACCATGCCATCAGAGAAATGATGACATGACTGGCACTTGACTTTGTTTTGAGTGAAGGAGGGCTGTGCAGGTCACCAGCCTCACTTCCTCTTCCTGAGCCATTTGGATTCAGTGACCAGATATTCATCAGAATGACTGGAGATGGTCCATGATTGAACAATAGGTTCCTGCCCAAGCTCCACTTAATGACTGGTTTACAGTGATTATCAATAGCACCAGTTTCTCTTTCCCTCCCTGCTTGATTTAGTTATTTTTTTCTGCTCATTAAAGGGACCATTCCTTAACAGCCTATTCACTGAAATGGTGTTACCTCCCTCTAAGTGAATACCTGAAAAGGCCTAGCCTAAAAAGGCCAAGATCTCCCATTGCAAAAGTATTGTTATTGTTTCAACTGTTCTCTTGATTCTACTTGTTTCTTTCTGCAATAGGTCATTATAGAAGAGAAATGTAGAGGTTCCTCTCTATTTTTCACGGGCCTCCTGAAATACTTTGGCAGGCCACAGGTTGTGTAGGTCTGTCATAGAGCATAGATGGGACCAGAGCTGGAAGAGTATTCTAACTTACCCACTTTACAGATGAGAACACAAAAGACCAGAAAAGTCAAAGATGTCTAAAATCATACAGATACAGGTAATAAATAACAGACTTGGGATTTTAACCCAGTGATTCTCTCCCCACTTCCTCCCTTTGGGGCTTTTTGCAATGTCTTTATAAGGAATAATAACTTTTAATGTGATTAAAAGCATAGTGGATAGAGTGCTGGGCCTAGAGTCAGGAAGACTCATCTTTGTGAGTTGAGGTTTCAAATCTGGCCTCAGATACTTGCCAGCTGTGTGACCCTGGGCAAGTCACTTAACCCTGTTTGCCTTAGTTTCCTTATCAGCAAAATGAGCTGGAGAAGGAAATAGCAAACCACTCCAATATCTTTACCAAGAAAACCCCAGATAGGGTTATAAAGAGTCAGACATGACTGAAATGACTAAACCACAAAACAATAAAAACCTTTAATATTCATTAGGGCCAAGTTTTCATTCATTAAATGTACACCTTTAAATTCAACATTTTAAAAAATATTGTGACATTCTTTTAGCCTAGGTAGTTTTAATTCAAAGCCCAGGAGTCTTATTACAAAATATAGCCTATTAAAGACAATATAATTATTAACCCAGTGATGGTCCCATTTTTTTAATCTGAACTTAATAAAAATCAGCTAAAATGAGCATTTTCATATTTAGAGATGAACTAAAAGAGAGAATTATACATGAAACTGAGAACCTAACCAGTATGTCTCATTTGATAACATGAATTCATCACCTCTCTTCTATGAAGCAGGTAGCAGCCTTCATTGTCAGTCCTTTGGAATCATCATTGGTCATTTTAATAATCAGTAATTAAATCTTTTCAAAGTTGTTGATCTTTATAAAAATATTATTATATCAACTGCTATCCTGGTTCTACTTATTTCACTCTGCAATAATTCATGCAACTATTTTTACATTTCTTTGAAATCATACCTTTCTTAAATTCTTATGATGCAAGATTATCTCATATATTTATAAGCCACAATTTGACCAGTCTTTTCCCAAATGATGGTTGCCACCATTACTTCCAGTTGTTTGTTATAATAAATCAATGAACAAGCACTTATTAAGCACTTACTATGTTCCAGGAACTGTACTACATACAAATAACAAATAAAAAGAAAAAAATACTCCTGTCCTCAGATAACTTACGTTATAGTATGGAGGATTTCAAGGAGAAGGAAAATGATGGAGAGAAAAGTCCAGAGGAGTTCATCTTGGTTGGAAATAAAGAGATAACTGCTTGAGTCTTAAATGGAAGTTCTTGGAGGATGCTTCCACCCTCCAATCAGAAGGAGAGGCTTCAGTGATCATAATACCCCAAGAAACCCCTTCTTAGAAGATAAATTCAGTCTTGAAACTCACAAACTCATACCTCAGAAGCACTCTTAATCCCTGAATGGATGGTGGAGAGTTGTTTCAGGACCTCCATTTAAGGAGGATGCCCAGGTCAGCTGCCTCTTCATTTCTTACCAGGCTGTACTCCTCTGAATTTCTTTATCATGCACCAGATACCTCCTTGTGTTGGAAGAGCAATTTAGCCATGGAACTCACACCTCCAAGATACCATCTATAAAAGGCATGCTATGAATGTGTGTGTACATGGGTTCTTTTTCTCTTTCTTTGATCTCTCTACTCTATAGACCTGGTAGCATTATCGTTAATGTCCAGTTATTTGGGGGCACAGTTTCAGACTGCCTCTTAGAATGGTGGGAGCAATTCACAGTTCCTAAAAGAGAACATTATTCTGCCTGCTTTTCCATAGCCTTGTTAATAATTGTCATTTTTCTTTTTTGTCACTTTCGCCAATATAATGTGTGTGAGGCAGAAGAGAGTTGTTTTAATTTGCATTTCTCTAATTATTAGTGATTTGGAATATTTTAAAAATATGTTGCTTCTTGATAGTTTGGATTTCTTCCTTTGGAAACTACATATAGACACACACACATATACATATAATCATATATCTATTGGGGAATGATGGCATTATTTTTTCATTATAATGCCAGCATCACACTCTTTTTCCTTATACTTATGGCACTTACCAATAATGCTTCTATTTAATTGGGTAAGTCACTGAATCCTGTTTGTGTCCATTTCCTGTAAAATGAGCTGGAAAAGGAAATGGCAAACCATTCCAGTATCTTTGCCAAGAAAATCTCAATTGGGGTCACAAAGAATCAGAAACAACTGAAACAACTGAAATCCTATATATTGAATCATATATTTGAATGATTTCTTCCCTATGTATATGTGTTATTTTCCCACCTTGATTGTAAGCTATTTGAGGGAAAACTAGAACAATGGTTATACTTTTTAAAATCCATAGAATCTTGAAAATGGCAGAACTTCAATCAATATTTAATAATAAAAATATTGGCCATCAGTACTCTAAAAAATCTAAGATCTGATCCTTGTCAGGGTTCCCTGGATTGTTGTAGATGACAGCCTATCCACACCTTTTCATCCTATTTAATTCATGCTCAAGGTTACCAAAAAGAATGGGAAGCATACTACTATAGATTCTTATTAAAAAGTTTCTAAGCAGCAAATAGTATTTTTCAGATTTAGCACAGTGATATATACTCTGTAAAGCTATAGCCAATCAATTAGTATTTATTAAATATCCATTACATACCAGGCACAGTAATGATACAAAAAAAAGTTCATAGTTCAATGAAAGAGATAATGTGTAAACAACTCTGCACAAACAAGATATAGACAGGATAAACTGGTAGTAATCTCAGAAGGAAGGCACTAGGGTAAAAAGACATTTTGCATTTTGAAGACGGTGGGACTTTAGGTAAAATTTGAAAAAAGCCAGTGAAGCCAAGAGGCAGAAATGAGAAGCAAGACAATTCCAGGCATGAGAGATAGTCAGTTAAAATGTTCAAAGTTGGAAGATGGAATGTCACATGTAAGGAATAGCCAAGAGGCCTGTGTTGCTGGATCATAGAATAGTAGAAGGGAGTAAGGTGAATGAAAAATGGAAATGTGGGGGTGGGAGGGGGGGCTGGATTTTGAAGAACTTGGACACCAAGCAGGATTTGATATTTGATACTGGAGGAAATAGGAAGTCACTGAAGTTTACTGAATTAAGGGATGACTTGGTCAGACCTGCCCTTTAAGAAAATCACTTTGACAGCTGAGTGATGGATTAAGAGTAGGGAGAGATTTGAGGCAGGGAGAATAACCAGCAGGTCATTGAAATAGTCCTGGCATGAAGTGCTGAGGGCTTGCACCAGGGAAGTCAAATTGTCAGAGGAAAGAAATGAGTATACAAGAGAGATATTACAAAGAAAATAACCGGACTTGACTACTGATTGGATTTGGGGGTGATAGACAGTGTGAAATCGAGGGTGACACATAGATTACAAGCCTGGGTGACTAGGAGCCAGGTCATATCCTGGATAGTTGTAAGGAAGTTAGGAAGAGAGAAAGGTTTTGTGGGACAGATAATGAGTTCAGAGTTATATATGTTGAGTTTAAGCTGTCTCATAGACATCAAGTTTGAGATGTTTAATAGGCAGGTGGAGATGTGAGGTTGGTGGTCAGAGGGTAAGTTAGGACAAGTTAGATCTGAGAGTAACCTATATAACAATGATAACTGAAATGGCAGGAACTCATGAGATCATCAGTTGAATAGTATAAAGGAAAAACAAAGGGTCCAGGATGGCCACAATTGGATGCCCACAATTAGTGGGCATGACATGGATGAGAACAGAACAAAAGACATAGGAGAGTGGTCAGATAGGTGGAAAGAAAACTAGAAAGGAGAGATTATTAAGGAAAAGGAACTGATTTATGGTGTCAAAGACTACAGAGATGTCAAGAAGGAGGAAGACTGAGAAAAAGTCATTAGAGGCAGTTAGGTGGCACGGTGAATGGAGCTCCTGCCCTAAAATTAGGAGGACCTGAGTCCAAATCTAATCTTAGATACTTAGTAGCTGTGTGACCTTGGGCAAGTCATGTAATCTCAATTAATTTCAAAAAAAAGAAAGAGAAAAGGTCATTGGATTTGACAATTAAGAAATTATTAGTGTTTTTAGAGTGAGTAGTTTTGGTTAAATGAGAAGTCAGAAATCATACCATAGAGAGTTAAGAAAAAAGTGAGAAGAAAAAATAAAGGCATTGATTACTGGTAGCCTTTTCAAGGATTTTAGCCACAAAAAGGAAGAGCGATATAGGATGATAGCTAGCAGGGATGGATAACAGAGTTTTTTGAAGATGAGGAAGATGTGGAAATGTTTGTAGGCAGTAGGAAGCAACAAGTAGACAGGGAGAAACTAAAAACAAGTGAAATGGTGGGAAAGACAGAGGAATAATCTACTAGAGAAGACAGGTTGGAATGGGATTACTTACTCATGTAGAAGGGATTGGTTTCACAAGAACAAGGGCCCATTCCTACATGTAACATGGAGCTGAAAAAGAAAATAGTGATAGAGGGTATCTAAGTGATGTGAGATAAGGCAGATATCTGCGAACAGCCTCAATTTTTTTCAGTGAAATATGAGACAAGGTTCTCAGCAAGAGTGTGGAGTAGGGCAGGGAAGCTGTGGGAAGATTGAATAAAGGTCAAAAGGTTTGCAAATTTTCTGTGTGTGTGTGTGGGGGTGGAGCCAAGATGGCAGAGTCAAAGCAGGGACTTGCGTGAGCTCTCCCCCAAACCCCTCCAAACCTAAAAAAATGGCTCTAAACAAATTTGAGAGCAGAAGAACCTACAAAATGACAGAGTGAAACAAATTTCCAGCTCAAGACCACCTGGAAGGTCAACAAGAAAGGTCTGTTGCACTGGACTGGGAGAGCAGTGCAACCCAGCACAAAACACACCAACACAGACTGGGCCCGGAGCAGGCCAGAGGGGACTGAATCACTGGCACCTGTGGTAGTTTCCTAACTTTTCAACCCACAAATGCCAAAGACTACTTACAAAGTCAGTAGCAAAGGTCTGTCTGGACTTGGGTGAGGCAAGAATGTGGTCAGGCCCCAGTCCCAGGGCAGTGGCAGTGGCAGTGGCAACAGCTGCTTCCAGAGTTCTTGGCCCACAGATGGTTGGAGGATCAGGCAGCTGTTCAGAAGGGAATTGCAGGGATCTCTTTGCTGAGGCAGGATTCTCTTGCTTTGCCTCTGATTGGATCTAAGTCACAGTCCTGGGTGGCAGTCCTGGGGTGAGGAGGAGCTCTGGGAAGGTGGAGCTCATGGTGGTAGTGCAGAGGGAATCCTCCTCACAGTTCTAAGGCATAAAAGAGTGCTTGGGGTCACTCATAAGCCAGGCAAGGAGAGGATTAGCACCTCTCCTTTGATCACACTACCTTGGAAGAACTGAAAATTTACAGATCCTAAGCATTATCTCTGAAAACAACTGTACAAAAGCCCTGAAGCTTGGGAAGTACATTTTCCACACTGGAAGATGAGTTCTACCTTAACAAAGAGTTAAAAAGTCAAGTAATTGGCTAGGAAAATGATCAAACAGAGGGAAAAAAACCTCAGATTATAGAATCTTATGTTGGTGACAAAGAAGACCAAGACATACAACCAGAAGAAAACAACAAAGTCAAAGCACTCATATCCAAATCCTCCAAGAAAAATATGAATTAGTTGCAGACCAGGGAAGAGTTCAAAAAGGTTTTTGAAACTCAAATAAGAGAAGTAGAGGAAAAATTGGGAAGAGAAATGAGAATGATGCAAGAAAATCATGAAAAATGAGTCAACCAGTTGCTAAAGGAGACCCCAAAAATAGTGAAGAAAATAACATCTTAAAATATAGACTAACTCAAATAGCAAAAAAAAATCCAAAGAGCCAATGAGGAGAAGAATGCCTTTAAAACCAGAATGGGCTAAATGGAAATGGAGACCCAAAAGTTCACTGATGAAAATAATTTCTTAAAAATTAGAATGGAACAAATGGAAGCTAATGACTCTATGAGAAATCAAGAAATTATAAAACAAAACCAAAATTATGAAAAACAGAAGACAATGTGAAAGTTCTCTGTGGTGAGTATGCTAGCAAACTGATTTGATAGGTTTTAAAGGATTGCCTTGCTTCAGTGAGGGTCTAGCTGCAGTTGTATAATATAAATTTATGGTAAGCACAGTCAATATGCTTTTGTTATTTTCATTAGCTTTGTTCAGCAGCACTTGAAAAGGAAGAAAGGAAATGGATGCTGGTAATCCAAGGCTAGGGCTTGGAAAAGCAAGATCTTTAAAAAAAAATATTTAAAAGAGAGAGGTGCCTAAGAAAAGAGAATCATACTGGTTCACCAAGGCATCAAGACAAAAAGAGAGAAAAGTATTACTGGTGCAGGTGTGATGATCTGACAAAAAAACTGAGTGGTGAAGAGATTGGAGGTTGCAGTAAGGACAAAGAACAGAGTTTCTAGTTGCAAAGCAGAGGGATGGGTGGAATGACAACAGATTATGACTGAGTAAAAGAATTTCAGAATTCATGAATGTGGATGTGAAACACTTGTGAATGATGGAAAAATCAAGGGTATGACCATCAATCACTATACATAGTTATAATAGGGTGAAGGAATAGGTCACAAGAAAGGAGGAAGTTGAGAAACTGGAAGGTTATTTGCTATAAAATGAACATCCAGGACACAGATAATATGGAACTTCATTTCATTTGAACATCATTGACTATATATAAAACTTTAGTAGTTTATTTTTCTTAAAAAATGACAGTATTATATAGTAAAAAGAACATTGAATTTACCAATCAGAAAACCAGAGGACTACATGACCCTGATCAAGTTATTTACTCAACTGCTCCAAACTTCGCAGTTGTGAAGTAAGAATCAGAAAGAGCATCTTGCCTCACTGCATTGTTGTTGTAAGGAACAAATAAGATAATGTATACAAGGCACTTTTTAAACCTCAATGTGCCATTTAAGTGTCAGTTATTATTATTATTTTATCTTAAATGGCACTTGAAAGAATCTACTTTGGAGATTGGATATGACATCTGTTTTAAGTCCCAGTTGTATGTGCCTAGACCTTGTACAAGTGATTTCACATGTTCTCATAAACTTCTAATGGGCACTGGATATTATTACTATTGCTAAATCATTCTTATGTTTGATAGAGTTCAGGAGGACCTGAGTTCAAATCTCACCTCGGACACTTGACATTCGCTAGCTGTGTGACCTTGGGCAACTCACTTAACCCCAATTGCCTCATCCTGGGTCAGCTCCAGTCATCTTGACGAATATCTGGTCACTGGATTCAGATGACTCTGGAGGAGAAGTGAGGTTGATGACATGCACAGCCCTCCCTCACTCAAAAACAAAGTCAAGTGCAAGTCATGTCATTATTTCTCTGATAGCGTGGTCTTATTCAGCAACGAAGGATGAATACACACAGAGTTCAGCTAGAAATAATCACTTGACAAGTCACTATTTTGCTATTATTCTTTTATATTTAATATCCAGAGTATAGATTATTGCACAGGAGGGGGAAATACTTGCTTTTTATAGTTGGATAAACGTGTTAAGATACCAGCTCATCTTCTGTATACTCATCCAAATCATCCCCAGTACAACTTCACTAGCATGAAAAGAAAAATACATATATCTACCTTATCCACAAGACTTCTAGTCTTCCACATGCTATATGTATTATGAACATTGGAGTCTGTATTATGAGTTTGTATGAGTATATGGGTATCTGTTAAAATCCATAGAAGGTGTCACACTGTATTGTTAGAGAAAGTCTTCTGATCTGTGAGTTTACTTAATGAAATCGTAAGTTCAGTCCCTATAATTATCTAAAGAAAACCACTTTCAGGTCCTTTTAGGATTTTTTTTTGGAGGCAATGGGATTAAATATCTTGCACACAGCTAGTTAAGTGTCTGAAGGCAGATTTGAACTCAGGTCCTCCTGTCTCCAGGGCTGGTACTCTATCCACTGTGTCACCTAGCTGCTCTTTTTCAGCTGCTTTTGGCTAATGCTGTGGTATGTGTGTGTGTGTGTGTGTGTGTGTGTACATACATACATACATACATACATACATGTATATGTTGTTTATCTTACCATTGTTTGGTCAAATAACATCTGCTTCTTCCAAAACTATTTTTGCAGTTTTTTGAACTGTTTATCTTGTGCTGTAAGACTCAAGTCTCTTCTTTTTTGGCAAGGAAGCGTTATTCTTTCTGTAGCTGCCTATGGTGATTGGCCTTGTGCTTCATTAATTTTGCATGGGTTTTTGTTAGGATACTTTCCAAATCTGCTATGGTCCAATTAACACTTCCAAATGTGTACATTAAGAAGATATAGGTGTTGATTGCATTAAACATGATCTTTCTGTTGAGCTTTGATTTCAAGATGCTGATGGCTGTTAATGTATTCTTTCACAGTTTTCTCCTTCATGTCTTTTTCCTTGATATTTATGGCCTAGAAGAGACCAAGATTTCCTTAAGTGTAATTTTCATTCATTGGTTCAGTTCAACCTCCAGATTGAGGCTCAAAGCTTCCAGCTTCTAACTTTTATTTGGCATACATTAAGAATTTTACACTTCTAAAGTCCAAATTACATTTTGGTATCACTGGAAAAATATTTCTCAATATGAAGGAATTGTTTAACATATATTTCTGGGGATCCTTATAGCTAAAGGTCATCCTTGTTAATTAAATTATTAATAAGATATTTTGGCTTGCTTCATTCTTTAGCTTGGAAGACATATTTTGTTCTCTTTGGGAGATATGACATTAGAGTTAAAGGTATAATGCCTCTAAATCCTTTCCCTCAAAAAAAAAGTCATGTTTTATATAAATTGTTTTTGGCATTATTTTTACTGGTGGAGCCTTTTGAATAGAGAACAGTTTTCCGTGTGGGCATTAAATGCTCTAACATTTGAACTACACTTGGATTTGTTGTATATTTACAATACATGAATAAGCCCTGAGTGTAGAAATGAGTCAAAGGCTTTGTAATAATAAGTAAAGGCACTTTCGATATCATGGTGCTTTTAGGGCAGCTTGTTTAATAATTAACAAAGTAATATTATTTTACTCATATATCTGTGGGACATTTTGCTCCTCAACCACTATATTGTTGAGTTGTTCTGGTTTGTCTTATCCTTTTGTGATATCAGAATAAAATAGAACGCCAATCCCTCCCCTGATTCTTATGTCAGGCTGATCATCATGTAAGTTTTGAGTAGGACACTTCTGCTCCCCTAGATCACTACATTTACTTGTGCCATGTTAAGGAATAGCTTTATTACATTGACTGGGAATACCATTCCAATGAGCAGTATCACCAGAGCTTCATTTTCCAGCATTTCATGGTGTCTGCTAGGCCTCCATGGTTGCCATGACAGTTTCAGGACATAGAGTTGTCACTGTAAACGATTCTGACAGGCATTCCTTACTTTGCCTCATCCTTCAGATCCCAACAGCATGGACGATTGGTTGGACTTTGAAAGGATTGTTGTTGTTACCCTAATAATAAGACATTATCATCCTGTCAAATTATCAAGATGGAAATATATTACCAATGTGTTAGACATTGTGTTAGACAGAAGTAATATAGCATATTACTAATATGTTAGATCACATTAGCTTCTGCTAATACTAACTGCTTCATGGTTCACATAATATTTTACATATAGTTTCTCAACGGAGCCTTACAACATCATTGTAAGACCGGTAGCATTATCATCTTCATTTTACAAATGAGGAAATTGGGGGTCAAAAAGATTGCCTGTGGTTCTAAGCTTTAGAGATAGAATTCAAACCAAGTTCTGTCTCTAAGCCTGCTTCTTTTTCTACTATACAGTTATACCTTCTACAGCAAGACTTTCCCCATCACAATTTTGATATATGGTGGGTCAGTATAAGAAATTAAATGGAAATTTGGGGGGAATTTTGTAGAAGCAATATATGACACATGAAGCCCAGCAGACAACACAGAAAAAGTTTAGAAACTCAGAAATGCATAAAATACATGTATGGTATTGTACAGCATCAACCTAAATTTTACAATAAGGTACTTTATACACTTCATAAGAGAAAAAGAAAAAAAATTCAATTTCTCTGGTAGACTGGAGGGCCAAAAATTTTATGAGGATTTTCCAAATGATGGGGGTGCTGCTCCACTAACCCCTGAAATGTGAACAGATAATTATACTGTGCTACATCTGTTGCTGTAGATGTGAAAAAAAAGATTGAAGTCTTCCCATTGTCTTCTGGTTATAACATTATGTTGATGAGATCAAAGTTCAAGTCTCATGTAAGCCAGAAAATTTCGTTACGTTGCGTAGCCGCAGACTACTTTCCTAGCCCCAGTCAACAAATAATTGCTATTGGTCCTGAGAGCAAATAAATAGTTAATAAGAGTGTGGATGGTTTGGTACATTTCCTCCCAGTCACTGCAAAATGGCACAAAGTCTGCCCCCTCATGGCTGATTGTTTAGTATAGAATATTCTTATACAGAACTACTTTTTTCTTTTCCTTTTTTCTTTCTTTTTGTCTCTTTGGGATAGAAGATAATTAGCTAAGATTATCTAAGATTCTTCTAGCCAAAGTGTTTCTTATCTTTGGGACATAAATAACTGACTCTAGATTGTCTCAAGAGTTCAAGAAAGCAAATTTATGCCCATTTATTAGAATTTGATGGAAAGTCTGCATTGGCTCTGACCTGCTAACTACGTTCAAGGTCTGAAAAAATGCTTTTCGCTCCCATTATTGTCTGAATAGCTCCCTCCCTCTTCTCTTCTAAAAATTCCTCTTTCTATAAAATAAAAGAAAAAGAAATAGGAAGGAATTGTGGCAAAAAGTAGGTGAGTATTGCTGCTTTGGTTCATGTGGAACAAAGCACTTTTTGCCAGGAGTATAAATGGAACATGTAAGTGTGAAATAGGAGCTTCTATTATTGTATACATGTCACTGAAAGAGGAAAGAAATTAATGCTTCATTGGATATCATTGCATTTGACTTCAGATATGTTTTGTAGACACATTTGGAGTTTTCTAACAGGTTAATTTTTAGGTTTTTTTTTCTCTTTTTTTGAAATAAGATATATACATATAAATAAATTGAACACTTCGCTGATACAGTCATTTTCTTACAAAAGAGTAGAATTATTTTCTCAGTTCTGAATGTAATTGAGATATTTTTGTTTTTAATAAAATTATTTAATTCTATGGCTTACTTTCTTCTCTATTATTTTAATTATTAAGTTGGAACTCTACATCTCAGAAAATGTTATATAAAATAATGTGAACCTGCTATATTTGATAGCTTATTCCTGTGCTGAGGTATGAAATTACTGGGAAGCCACCAATTAAGGTTCACGTTTGGGCTAAAAATGTAAGCAAGTTTTTTTTTAATCTATTTATTTCAAACCATGGACCTGCCTTGCTCCAGACCGAATCAAAGGGAGCTTGACACTCTGGGTGGACATTACTTTACATTTATACAGCTTTAAGATTATGAAAGACTTTACATATATTATCTCATTTGATTCTCATGATATCTCTACTAGTTAAGCAATGTAATTATTTTCTTTTGGAAGAAGAGAAAACTGAGGTTGGGGAAGGCAGTGTACAACTGGGATGGAGAAGGTATCAGCTTGATGCTGTAATGTACAAAGATCAACTTAATTAAATGAGGAGTTTTTGCCAGGAGATAAGAAGATTTAAGGAGGAAATGATTGCCATCTCCAAATTTTAAGTGATTTCAAATGGAAAAGGAATTGTACTTGTTTTGTTTGATACCACAAGAAAGGACTAGGAATAATGAATAGAAGTTTCCAAAAGACAAATTTAATCTTGATGGCTAGGGGAAGAAGGAGGAAGAGGCAGAGGAGGAGGAACAATAAAATCCTCCTAGTAATTAGCTATTCTCAAGTGTAATGTGCCCTGAGAGAAAGTAGGTTCAATCCATCAAACAACAACACTTTTTTGATTGTATAATAACCTAGTTTCAGTGTTGGGATTGATGCTGGTGGTGATGGAGAAGACCTAGCTTAAAATTTTCTGCCATGGAAAATTTTGCTTTTGTGGATGCAGGAAGCCTTCCTTTCTCTTTTAAAAGTTTTAAGAAAACATCTCAGAATTAGTTTAGTCTAAAGCCTTTGGATTTCTTTAAAAAAGAAACCCTGTTCATTTTTTCTTTACCAGCTACTTCTTGAACAGGCCTATTCAAAGAATGGGCATTGCCTTACCCAAAGTGAGTACCTGCAAAGAACTTGACCTAAGGGGCCTAAGATCTCCCAGTGCATCCCAGGCCATCTCCAGTCATCCAGGTAAATATCTGGTCACTGGATTCAGATGGCTCTGGAGGAGAAGTGAGGCTGGTGACCTGCACAGCCCTCCCTCACTCAAAACAAAGTCAAGTGCAAGTCATGACATCATTTCTCTGATGGCATGGTCTTCTTCAGCAATGAAGGATGAACACAAAACTATATACCAAGCACTGTGCTAGGCAGTACAGATAAAAATTAAACAATACCTTCTTTCTAAGAACTTACATTTTATCACTGTAATTCCCTCTTATTGGCAATCACTAAGTAAATATTGAATGACCACTTTTTTAGCTGTAGAATAGTTATTTTTGAGATATGGATTGTACTAGATGACCCCTGAAATCTCCTTGAATTCTGGAATTCTGTGAGTGCGTGACTTGGAACTTGGGTGCCAACATGATATACTGTAAAGAACACTCATTCTGCAGTCAGATGACCTGAATTTTAATCCTGACTCTGGTGATTATCTCAGACAAGTCATTTAATCTCCTTGGGCTTCAGGTCCCTTACTTACAAAACAGGGAGGTTGGACTGGGGAACCAGTAAGATCTGCATCTGTGATCCTATGATTTTTATAAATCCTATCTCCTGTATTTACCAGCCATGTGTTTAAGAGCAATTCACTTGATATTTTAAGTCTTTACTTTCTTCAATTACAAAGTGAGAATAAGAATACTTTTACTACCTGCCTTACAAAGGTGTTGTGAGGAAAGCCCTTTGTGTGGCCCAGAGTTTTATATAAATATAAGTTGTTACCATCATCATCATCGCTTGCACAGTGTTATCACAACTCAATGTCTCAAAGCCAGATTTTATGAATTTAGGTCTTTCCACAGCACCAAGTGTATCCTCTACTTGAAGTCTTCCCATTTGTCTTCAAAGAACACAAAAAAGTTCCATAAATTTCAGTATTCACAAGAAACAAAATTCACCGATACTTATACGGAACCTCTGCCAAAAAAAAAAAATGTAGTTCCAAGTTGCTGAGCAACCACAGTCCAAATACCCAAGAGTTTAAAGAAGGAAAGCAGATGAAAGGACATTCTCTTTAGCATTCTCAATTTGAAAGGAGTTCCTCGATAAAATAGGTATGTGGAAAAAAAATGTCTTGTTGACAGCACAACAATTCCTTCATTTCCTAACATGACTGGTCATGTACTGTACTCTAGCCTGAACAATATGCTCATTGTTCAGATGGGAAAACAAGCAGTTTGTTGGAAGGCAGAAATGTTCATGTTCTATAAGCTGATGTTGTTTTGGCAGACTGCACGTCATTTTCCAGATAGTTTTGAAAATGAGAACTTGATGGATCTGTGTTTTTTTAAAAAAATTGAGTCCCTTATGAGATGTCAGGTTTGTTCTATGTTTCTTTACTATATTATTTTCTTTTGATATATAGTCAACTCTCAATTTACCCAAATGATTCAGGACAGGACACTAATAACTCTAACACGTCTGTCTCTGATCCTTTCTGCCCCATTCGTCTAATGTCCTGTAGTCCAACGAAGGTGATATGGGTGACATCATAGAATTAACATTTGTGAACTAAGCTTCAGGTAAGGAAAGAGACCTTTCTGGGTCTCTATTTCTTCATCTTAAAAAAATGAGGGGGTTAGTTGCTAAGGTCTCTTCCAGCTCTAAATCCCTGTACCATGAAGGGAATCTTACTAACCAATCTCCTGATTGGCTAGCGATGATTGAGGTTCCCACCATGACTTACCTCCCCTACCAGTCTATAAACATCTTAACAGTATGTAAACATGTGTGGATGTACAGCTGCAAACTTAGAAATGAATGATGTAGTACAGTTTAGAAACTCAACTCCAGTTCAGCTCTTGCCTACGGACCATTACAAAAAGATTCTCATTACAACCAAAAGGAAATAAAAGGGAATATACGTATTTTGGATTCTCAGCTCCTTTATACAAGATTGGGTACCTATTATGCCATGCCGAATTTTTCTCTTTAAAAAACAAACAATAAAATAATCCAATATTGTACAAGCCCAGACTGAATTTTTTTAAGGCTTTGAGACTATGGACTCAATCTTATGTATATGCACATTTGGGTATGTACAAATATTATCTATGCATACATGAAATACATATTCTATATGAAAATATACATATATGGAAATATAAATGTATGTGTTGTATATGGATACATTTATGCATTAGATATGATGCATATTCATATCTAAATGCATAAACATGTGTATGTATTTATCTTCATGAATACATGCATACATGGATACCTGTGGAGTGTATTTTTTTTCAGGTCTAATTTTTTTTTTTTATATTGGGGATACCCAGAGAGGAAAACCTTTTCAGCCATGCAGATTAGCTGCTGTTCTGCAACTTAGAGTCTTAGAGAACTTCCTGAGGAACTGAGAATTTAAATGCCTCGCCTAAGGTCACACACCTAATGGATCAGGCAGAACTTGAAAGTGAGTCTTTAAAGACCAACTTTCTATCCACTATTAATGCTGCCTGTCTGTACACTCACCATTTTAAATAAAATTCCTTTTATGTTTTCTTTTTAAAGCCACAATGAACTTTTTTAAAAACAGTCTGTACATATGAATAATCAAGTGAAATGTTTGGCTACATTTGAAAAAAAGAAAAGAAAAACATTCCTATCAGTTCAACTTCTCTTCTCAAATATTATTCTTCTGTCGCAAAACAGCAAAATATTGGAGTCAAATTGGTCAATTTCTACAAGACGTCTAAGGTATAAGATTAAACCCTTACATATTCAGAACTTAAAAACTCTCATTTGCTCCATGGTCAAACTGACTGTTTCTTTCTACATTTGTTTATAGGTTACTCCCAAGGATTTGCTCCTCTCTGGTTTCCATTTGAATGTCTGCGGCTGAAACCTGCCATGTGAGCAAAAAATAGTCTAAGGGCAAAAACCTCAGACAGGCTGCAGCTAATGCTGAACTCCAGATGAAAATACTGCAAAGTCATCAGTCAGTGCTAAAAGGAGGTCAGTGGATGTTTTCTGGATTTGAAGCATAAGCAGGATATGGAATCTTGGAATGAATTGATTCTATTGAGATCCATGTGCTTTTTGGTTTTTCACTAATAGTTAGGGTTACTTGCATGGTGTCTAAGTAAACAATAGTTGAAGAGAAGTCAGCCCTCTTGAATTCCCTTAAAGAAAACTGAAAAGAGATTTCACCATCAACGTAAACCTTGTCTCCCTAGCTGCTATACATGGACACGTCAATAAATTTTTCTTGAAAGAGAAGCCCTGATTTCTTACCTTTCGAAAATTATGTTGATTTATCCTTAACCACAAATCAAAAACATAAGAACTCTTAAAGGGAGACAGGATAAAATTGATCCAATTCTTGGTTATTAATCTGGCACATGAATTATCGAGGCTCCTTATCTCCTCCTTCCTCCTTGACTGTCTTGACCACACAGATTCCCAGAATAGAGAGAAAGATGGCAAAGATCCTGCCACTCATTGCTGCTACTCACTCTGGTTGTTAGGGAGTGAACTTTGAAACTACTGGCTGCAATGAGAATTGTGGAATTTTTGAAGATTTCAATTGCCCCTTCTACTCCCATCCTTTAGAACAGATGATCAGGCTTATTTTTCATGAGCTGATAGTTCCCTTTATGTCTTGCCATGTATAATAATAATTCTTGGCATACACACAGAAATTTACTTCCAAAGAGCTAAAAAACCCTGTCCTAACTCTTTTTCTCTACCAAGTAACCTAATCCTGCAGAGAGTCTATTAGGACTTAGAAGGGGATTGTAAGTGTTTCCTATCTGTCTTAAAGGCCATGAAGAATCATTGTATAAAGGTGAATGAAGTATATAGTTGGTTTACAGGTGTGAATGTACTAGATCTCTTTTTCAGAAATCATGCAATTCTGGAAGAAAGCAATTCTAATTATCCCTCTTTGATTATAGAACGTTAATTGGTCTAGACTTTTGCAACAGAGACATGAATACCAAAATGAGAGTATTTTCAGTGTTTGGGATTTTTTGTTTTGTTTTTTGCTTGGGGGAGGGGAGGTGTTGATTCTCTCTCTTCTGTCCATTTTCATTTCTTAAAAACATAATGCAATCATGCAGAGTAGGCATAGGGAAGTAGAAGATGAAGCTGGGTCCAAAATAAAGCAGATGATGGACAAATAACCTCCACAAAAAATTTATATGTTTCTTATATATGGCTGCTCACTTAGACATTATTTCTATGACACTAAAATGGGGGAGAGAGGGTAAAAAAAGGTAAATTTGGTAGATTTTATATGGTTCATGGGCTGATAAGATTATTTCAATTTTTCTCTTGTCTCTAAAGAAATATTTTATTCATATAGTTAGGAACTACCTTTTGCCAGTTTTGAAACAACAAATATTTTGGGTAGTGGCTTACCAAGCAATCAATTCTATAGGATCCATTATATCCCATCCAACTTGATAAAATTGTCATTTTAGTTATAATTATATAAAATAACATTCAAATAATTATTTTAATGAAAACAATGATCACATCTACATACTAATACCATTTGCTATTTACTTAAAGCATGGAGTTTAGTATATTTGAAACATTTTGTAATGTATTTTGCTTCACTAAGTCTTGCTGTGGTGTCTCATCTTATTCTTTCAGAGGCTAAGCTAGTAAAGAAAAAGACTTGAGGAGTTCCTTCCAGTGTGGTACATATGAGCCCAGGTAATATTTTTGTCTGTTGTCTTAGGATCAGTTTAGCTAAATTCAGAGAAACTCCATAATCAATTAAACCATGGAGGAAATTTTTTACAAAGTAAATTTTAGGGTCTTCTTTTAAGATCAAGAGCAGTTGCTATCTGTGTCAATGGAGGCAGAAAATGGTAAAAATAAACTTGATTAGAAGACATACAAAGAGAAATCACATTATATTTGAAGACACTATCATTAATGTAATTATTGAATAGAATTGCATATCAATACTGAAAGTAATATTTGATCAATTTAAAGGATCAGTAAAAAAACAGAATGGTAATAGTTGGAGAACTCAATATATCTCTTTCAGAATGAATCCAACAAAAAGGTAAATAAGAAAGCAGTTAGAGACCTCAATAGAATTTTAGAAAAGTTAAATTTTATAACTTTCTGGTAAATACTTAATGGGAATAGAATAGAGTATATATATTCTTAACTGTTAAGGGCACCTTTATAAAAATTGACCACATATTAGATGATAAACATTACAAACAGATTTAGAAAACCAGAAACTTTAAACACATTCTTTGATAACCACAATGAAAGGAAAAAAAAATTATATTGAATAAAGGACAGTTAAAGAAAGAATTATATTAAATAAGAGACTAATGCTAATGGAGTAAAGCATAAACTATTTAAAAATAGTTTCATGAAGGGAAATGATAAATGAAATAATATACCAAAACCTTTGGAATGCTATCAAAGCAGCTCTTTGGGCAAAATTTCTATCACTAAAAAAAAAAAATCATTAAACAAGATGATCACTAACAAAATAAAGAAGGAACAGAATAATGAATCAGGCATTCATCCTGAAAAAAACCTGGAAAATCAACAAAATTTAAAACTGAAAAGTTTTGAACATCAAAGAGCAGATTAAGAAAGTTAAAATAAAAATAGCTATTTATGTGATAAAATTAGAAGCTTTTTGGGGGGCCGGGGGCAATGATAAACCTGTAGTCTGATTTTTAAAAAGGGGAAGGAAAACCATATTTCAGGATCAAAAATTTTTAATGAGGTTTCAAAATAACAAACTGAAAGAAATTATTTTCCCCAAGTACATGCCAACAAAACCGACCACTTAAAGGAAACTGAATGTTTATGAAAATATAAATACCTAAATTAACAAAACAAGGAATAATAATAACCAACATTCACACAGTGTTTTAGACTTTGCAAAGTGCTTTATACATATTATCTCATTTGATCTTCACAGGAAGAGAGCAAGAAATAAGCATTTCTATAACACTTACCGTGTGCCAGGCATTGCGCCTAGTGCACATTCTGCACTTTAAAAATATCTCATTTGATACTGACTGACAACAACCCTGGGAGTTTAGTATTATTGTTATCCTCATTCTACAACTGAGGAAACTGAGGCATACAGAGGTCAAGTGACATGGCTAGAGTTTCACAGCTAGCAAATGCCTGAGATCATATTTGTACTCTGGTCTTCCTGAATTCAAGCCCAGTGCTCTGTCAATTATGCCAGAGAGCTGCCTCTGCACAGTAATCCTGTAAGGTAGGTGGTAACCCTATGCAAATTTTACAGCTAAGTAAACAGAGGCTGAGAGAGGTTAATTGATTTCCCTAGTATCAAAGAGGTAGTGAGTATCTGAGATAAGCTTTGGACTCAGGTCTTTCTGTATCCAAGTTGCCTAGAGAATTTAACTAACCCAATCTCAAAAAGAAAAGAAAAGAAAACAAACAGGACATAAATGAAGTCCCAAAGAGAGTTGGGGTGAGAGAACAAGGTTAAATGGATCTTTAAGTCTATGGGTCATGCAAAAACATTTAATTCCATCGGATAAACTGTTTGCAAAAATTGGAAAAGAACAGATCCTACCAAATTCTTTCCATGAAACAAATATGACCTTGTTGTATAAACCAGGGAGAGAAAGAGAAATAAAAACGTAAACCAGTATTTCTATTGAATATATTGAACTCCCCAAATTGTTAAATAAAATGTCAAGGAGGCTACAGCAAGACATCAAAAAGAAAACATACTATGACTAGATCAAATTTACAACAAACTCAAGTTGTTTCACCGTTAAGAAAACTATAAACATGATAGACCTTATTAATAAGAAATGTTACAAGTCACATGACGATCAAATGCAATAAAAAGCTTTTTTGATAAAATGCAACTCCTAATTCTGGACAACTAAATACTAAAATCTTATGAATAAATGGACTTTTTCTTAATAAGTTAAATGGTATATACAAAAGTACCCTGACCCAGTATTATTTATAATGAACATTAACTAAAGACTTTTTCAAATTAGAAATAATTTGGATTAGGAGTAAATCAAAGACGTCCATTGTCACTACCACAGAAAAGAAGGAAGAAGGGAAGTGAGAAAGGAAGAGAAACATACATTTATTAAACACTTGCCATGTGTCAAACACTGTGCCAAAGGCATTACAAATTTTGTCTCATTTGATCCTTACAACAACCCTGGGAAGCTTAATAATATTAATTATATATATTATAATATTATCCATATTTTACTGTTGAGGAAGCTGAGTCAGGGAGTGATAAAATGACTTGCCCAAGCTCACACAGCTAGTAAATATCAGATTCGATTTGAATTCAGTCCTTCCTGACTCTAGCAATAGTGTTCTATCTACTGTGTCGTCTAGGTACCTCTGGCTATGGCAAAAATACAATTTTAAAGACATAGATGGAATAAGCAGAAACGAATATGAAATAGTTATTTTTTTTAAAATATGGTATGATAGTCTACTAGGAGAATCCTGGAAAGTCAGCTAAAAATTAAGTAGTAAAGCTTATCCAAGAAACAGATTCCCTGAAATTAGAACAGGCCAATCAGAAATCAATGACTCCATGAGACAAGAAATATTAGGACAAAATCAAAAGTAGTATTCCATTGCAGATGACATCTTTACAATCACACAATTTAGCTGAGAGGTAGAGACAGTGGACCACATTGTCCGTTGTTTGCTTACGATATAAAAAGAATTTGCTTTAACAGAGGAAAAGATCCTCTAGTTATAAATATTCTGAATCATAATTAGTAAAAATTCTGTTTGTAAAATGGTAATAAAAATAATACCTATAGTAGCTAGCTCCTTGCATTGTTGTGAGGATCAATGAGATAACATATGTAAAGCCCTTTGCAAACACTGGACTATGTAAATATCTCTTCTTTTTTTTCTCCTCCTCTTCTTCCTCCTCCCCTCTTCCTCCCCCACCTTCTCCTTCTTCTTTCTTCTTCCTCTTCTCCTTCTTCTTCCTCTTCTTTTTCTTCTTTCATCTTCTTCTTCCTTCTTTTCCTTCTCCTTCTTCTTTATTATATATGTTCATCGATATATATATTTTTATATAATCTTCATTCTATATTCTCTTACATATATTCTATATTATTCTTATGATTATTGCCAATAGTAGTAGGCTATCCAGTCACTTAGGTGCCTATAATGGTACTGATATAAGTGGAGAGCAACAGATTGAATGTGAGAGACATTGTAAGGATGGGGTCTATATGACCTGGCAACTGATTTGGATATGGAGACTGGGGGAGAGGGAAGAATTGAAGACATCAATGTTTTGAGACCAGATGAATGGAAACAGAAATAGGCAAGTATTCTTGGGAAGATGATCATATTTTAAAGGGGAAGGGATGACCTCAGTTTGCACATGTTAAATTTGAGGTAGTAGAGAGGTCATTAGAGTAGAAATGTCCAGCAGGCAATTGGATGTATGAGAATGAAGGTCAGGGAAGAGTCAGAACCAGATCTATAAATCTGTGTCCTGCATCCCATGAGAGGCTTGAGATACAATCTTTGTGAGGAGGGGAAGGCTGAGGGAGGACAAAGCTTTAAAATATGTCCACCTGCAAAGGTTGCTGGTCCTAGGATCATTGTCTGTCAAGACTGAGTATCCAGAATGGCTTCTCCAGCTCAAACAGTATGGCCTTTTTGGGCTCCAACTTTTAGTAAGTTGGCTTGACTTTCTCTTTCTGTGGTGTCCTCTAAGATTGGATAGCTGTGTATCAATTATTTATTCCCCTAAATTGGATCTGTTTGAGTCTTCCAAGGAACCAGTGGTCAATACTGAAAAATATTGCTGGCATTAGAGTCAAGATTTCTTGCTCCCAAAAACAAAGCTAGAAGCAAAAAGTGAAATTGATAGAAACAGATGTAGACTAGACATCAGGAAAAATTTCTTAATAATTGTTCAGTCATTTCCAATTCTTTGTATCCCCATTTGAAGTTTTCTTGTCAGAAATACTAGAGTGATTTGTCATTTCCTTCTCCAGATAATTTTTTACAGATGGGAAACTGAGGTAAATAGGGTTAAGTAACTTAACAGGATCATATAGCTATTAAGTGTCTGAGGTCATATTTGAATTCCAGAAGACTTGAAAACTATCAGGCTCAGAATTCTATGCATTGGGCTACCCATCCCTCTTTAACAATTAGAGCTATCTAAGAGTGAAATTGATTGCCTCCATAGGTACTCCTGAAAGTTCTTTTATCCAAAACTATCACCTTTTTGGACACTAGGTATGTTTTAGAGAGGATTATGGGAGGGGAGACAGTTTGTTCTAGATCACCTTCTAGGTACCTTCTGACTGACTGTCTTTGTGAAACTGAGCAAATTTTTTTTTCTCAATCGAACAAGGGGATTGTGGTAGATTTTTCTCTTGTGTTAGTTAGCAGTTAACTCTTAAAATTAAATAATAACCACAAAACAAAAACAAACATCCAGTACAAATATGAGATCATTCACTCTGTCAGATGTAAGTGGTACTTCAGAGAGAGAAGAAAAGATATGAATGAATGAATTCAAGTTATACATGAATCCAATTCTATGACCTCAAGTCCACTGAAATCGTTGAGATTTTATTTTTTTTAATTAAACGCTTCATTAAAAACAGTATTGAGCACTGAGAAAAAAAAATCAACTTTTGGGTAATTATATATATTTAAATTAGTATCAATTCATAATGAATCGTAATATTTTAGTCACTTCTTCTAGATTTATGATGTGGTCAATTCATGTTAAAATTTACTCAACTGAGCAGCAGTTTATTTCTCAGAATGAAACAAATGTGTGGTGTTTTTCAGAATAATTTCTTCTCACTGTGGTTCACATATTTAGAAAAGAGTCCAGTAACACCCTTTCTTCACTTTCTTTACTACTGTTTGTAAGAGAATGAATCTGTAGGTTCAGTGACAGAGATATGGATGATCCAAAGCCTAAAAACATAGCCTTAAAATGGATGAACATTGCCACCTGAGAGGTCAGCTCGTTAGAGCCCACATTAGATGTCCTGTGACTCTAGATGATATTTCATGGTATACCCACTTGTATTTATGTCCTGAGGCTTTTCAAGCAAAGAGCAGTTTAAAAACCTAAGAAATAAGTACTTCATGGACAATCCAGCCTTTGTTCTGGCTATGAGTTTTGTAAAATATTGAGTAAATACATCTTTGTTCTAAATGCTTTGACAACCTAGTGTGTTTTTTGACAACTAGATTTCAAATCTCCCTAGGTCTTTCATGCATATAATGATGATGAGTAAGAAGAACATTCTCGATTTTTTTAAAATGTAGCACCTGCAGCCAATAATAATGGCCTACATTTGGCTAAGTCAGCCAACTGCAGCCAGCTTGCTTCTCTCTCTGCTGATGAAACTAACAAGAGGCTGTTGCTACATAATGCATACATTGATGTATCTCTGGTATTCTTGCTTCAGAAGCTGACAAATTGATCTATGACGCCGTAGGTCACTAACCTTCACATCCATAGATATGGCAGAGCTGGTCCCATTTTGAGACAGCAAGGTGACACAGTGGGTAGAGTGCTGGACCTGATGTCAGGAAGACACCAGCTCCAATCTAGCCACAAGCACTTGTTGTGTGATCTTTGGTCACACTTCATCTATTTGCTTCGCTTTCCTCGCCTATAAAATTAGTAAAATGATGATCACCTCTGTCTAAGGGTTGTTGTAAGAATAAAATGAGAAATGATTTGTTAAGTACTTTGTAACTTTGAAGTACTAAATAATTCTAGATGTCACAATAGCTTTTATTTTTGAATAAAAATTGAAATATCAATGGATTCTAATTGAATTCTGTGTTCAAAGCTAAAGACAAAAATGAAAGAGAATCCAAACTCAGGGAATAGTTTCTCCACTAGCATGATACAAAAGTACACAGGTAAGGAAATACAATATCTATACAAAGAAAATTTTTAAAAAATAACAATAATGTGTAGTGGGGTTGGAATCAGGAGGTTTTTTTCTTTGTGAAGCGGAACTTAAGCTGTGCTTAAGAAGTGGACTTTAGGAAGGAATGCTTTCTAGACACAGAGGCCAGTGGGAGATAGAATGATATGTATGGGGGAACAACAACATGAAAGGAAGGAGAGACAGAGAGACAGAGACAGAGAGATGGAGAGACAGAGAGAGAGACACACACAGAGAGTAGCACGCAGAGAGAGAGAGAGACAGAGAGAGAGAGAGAGAGAGAGAGAGAGAGAGAGAGAGAGAGAGAGAGAGAGAGAGAGAGAGAGAGAGAGAGAGAGAGACAGTCAAATGGGGACAAAGCAACAGATATAGACAAGAAAGACAGAGAACGTGAGAGAGTGAGACAGAGACAAAGAGACAGAGAAATAGAGAGAGACAGATATGCAGAGAGACACATAGAGACGGAGAAACATAGAAAGACAGAGAGACATAGACAGACAGACAGAGCAACAAAGATAGGCAAGAGAGACAGAGACAGTGAGAGAGTAAGACAGAGAGAGAGAAGAGAGAAAGACAGAGAAAGAGAGAAGAAAGAGCAGAGAGAGATAATATAAGATTAGAAAGGTAGGTACTAGTTAAAATGTGGATTTGGGCTTTAAATCCCAAATTTTAATCTAACATTCACTAGAAAATATCCATTATATACTGAATTTAGACTTGGAGGAAACTTTAAAGCTCTGAGTTCAAAAGGTCACGCAGGCAGTAGGTAGCAAAGTTGGAATTCAAACCCAAGTCATCTGATTCTAGATTCTTCACACTTGTCATCACACTATATTCTTCCCCAGCACATCTGGCATGGTATACCTGCAATGTTCACTTCTGCCATTTCCTAGGTAGGAGGACGAATGAGCTCTGTATTCTTGAGTCAATAATCCTGAATTTCAGTTTTGCCTGAAAGGTTTACTGTCTGTGTAACCATAGATAAATGACCCAAGTTCTTTCTACCAGTTTCTTCATTTATCAAATGAGAGGATTGACTTGTATCTCTTATCTCACAAGGTTGCTCTCAGGAAAGTGCCTGGCCACTGTGAAAATGTGAAATAAATATGAATCTTTATTGTTATTCTTGCTTTCACCATCATTTCATTTATGTAAAGGGGTTTAAATTGAAAAAGTCCTTAAACAAGTTTCTTTCTTACCATGATTTTTGATTTAATGTTCTAAGGATTCTTGATCTAGTGAATTAAAGGAAAAAAATGCTGCTTATTACAACTGAATATACCTATGAGGATATAAGTTCATTTCTTTTCTGTCAGCACAATGAGAGCATAGATGATACACATACAGTAACAGACAGCCTTAGACATTACTCTGAAGGTAGGTCACTTTTTTTCCTGGGTAATTTAATCATTTTATTAATAAGATCAGCTGTTGTTTGTCCTTCATTCTTGAAGAAGACCATGACATTGTGGAGGTGATGCCATGGCATGCAAGTAAATTGGATTTAAGTGAGGGATGGCTGTGCAAAAGTCACCAGCCTCAGTTTCTCCTACTGAATCATCTGGGTCCAGTGTCCAGATATAGATCAGGACAACTGGAGATGGCCATGTCTTTTATATCAAAGACCCCTAATGGTGGTGGGATCACAGTTTATGTACCCTTCGAAGAGAAGGTGTTCCTAAGGGAAGCCTAATAACTTCTGATTAGGTAATCAAATGGGAGGTGGGCTATCTTGGGGTACATGACTTAGGTCACTCAAATCTTGATCAAAGAGACATCAATTTCCATAGCACCTGTCTTGATAATAGGGAGAATCAGCATTTTCCCAGGACCTGTCTGATCCAGCACAATGAGCAGAAATATACCCTTTAGTGCAGGAAAGTCACTTACCCCTCTTTGCCTCTGTTTCCTCATCTGTAAAATGAGCTGGAGAAGGAAATGGCAAACCACTCCAGTCTCTTTGCCAAGAAAACCCCAAATTGGGTCACAAAGAGTCAGACATGATGGGACAAAACGGCTCCACAGCAAGGACAAGAACGACACGTAACTCGTCTTGTCACCACATGATTTTGATTTCTTCTTCTAAACCCTCTATTTGGAAAGTATTTTGTTTCACATTAGCTTAGAGATCCTGGTTATTTAGTTTGGTAAATTCTAAGAAAAATGGTTTCTCTTGTGTTGTGATATGGCGTTCAAACTTTTTTCTCTGCATACAGGCAAATTATTGCTATAATCTTCCACTGTTTTTCTTAGCATCTTTCTTCTTTCATAGTTTTCAATAGTCAAGCCATTTCTGCCATGGCAGCATTTTATTTTTATCTTTAAGACTGTTGTTGCATAGTTCTGCCTGTTTTCTTATGATCTTTACTATGACAGCAGCCTGTTGAGTATAGGCCCTTAAAAATTTTTGCACTTTCTGTGTGATATTATGGAGAAATACTTTCATTAACGATGCTCTATCAAATATCGGTTTTTTCTATATTACTGTGTTCTGACATAGTCGATATATTAGTTGGGTTTGTGCAGTCAAAATAAAAGAAGTTTTTTAAAAAAAAATTATGTTCAAAGTATACACATTTCCTTTAAAAAAATGAGAGACTTTGGCATCTTTTTGCCAACCATTTTATCATTAGGTAATACTCCTGGAGTTGGTGTTAAGTTTAGATTTTCAATGCCCTCTGTTCCTTCAACTTTTTTTCCACTTAACTCTTCAGTTTCCACACATTTAATCTAATTTGAATTTAAGAATGAAGTTATTTCTTACCATTGCCCAGCATTGAGCTGTAATCCATTATTGAGAAACATTGAGCTGAGGATATCACTGACAAAAATTAGAATGAAGCCTTTGCTTATACCTATTATAATCTGTTTCTAATTGCTTTTATGATGTAGTACTTATGCTTACTACTAGCATTCATATTTTTGTTTTACTTAATATACTCCTCATTTAAGGAGTCAGAATCATCTTCATCAAAGCATTTGCAGTAGGTAGGCTATTTATGGTTTTTTTCTTTGTCCTGATGCTTATTTTCCTGTGATACAAAGAGTACTAGATCACTCAAACTGTGTGATCATGAAAAAACCATGTGAAAATCACCAGGTTACTTACAATGACTGCTTATAGGAAGTAGAGTCCCTTCCCATCTCCTCATCAAATTGTGTGATGTTTGTGGTTTAAGAACATGAGAACATGGATGAAGGCCAATTTCTTCACTCTTTTACATGCCAAACTGATCATCATGACTAATCATCAAATAGGATCAGTTATTCCATGCCTTCTTTCTTTTGGATTCATAGGAGTAGTTTTATCACGCTGACTGGGGTGGGTACTAACCC
Source organism: Notamacropus eugenii (assembly GCF_028372415.1). NCBI lineage: Eukaryota > Metazoa > Chordata > Mammalia > Diprotodontia > Macropodidae > Notamacropus > Notamacropus eugenii. The sequence continues at coordinate 584,735,739 of NC_092872.1, forward strand.
AACTGGTGATCCCATTGGAGCCCAATTGGCCTGCATTTCCAGGCTCATTTTAAGCCTTCTTGGCTACTATAATGGTCTCAGGACAAAGAAGGTCTTCACTGTATATCACCCTGGACATCATTCCTTTGTAGGGAAATTGTCCTCTAAAGACTATATGGATGTTATGGTGATAATAATAATAATTTATATCTGCCCATAGCAATACTCTACTTTATGCATTATCTCTGACAGTTAGAATTTGAGGGTTTTGATAGTAGCCTGTCTGTAATAGGTATTTTGTCCTGCAACAATGACCTATTATTGTTGTTAACATCTTATTATTATTGTAATAATAACATTTAAAGAATAGTTTTGCCATAGGGAAGATAGGAAGGCCATGGATGGGTTAGATGGCAATGGTTGGGTGTCTGGAGGGTAGAGTAGTAGAATAAATGGAAGGCTCCCTAGTTCTTAAGGCAGGGAATCAGGATGGATTGGAAAGCTTAGTGTTATTCTTTTTTATTAGAATCATTGTAGTTTATCCACCTACTCATCCAGTTGGTGTGAGCAGCCATGTCTGTCCCCTGCGGGAAGGGAGCACTGAAGGTGTACAGCACACACAGCTGGGAAGGTAGGCTTGAAGAATGAATTAGAACATAGTCTCTGGATTCCTTCCCATTCATGCTTGATAAATATCAACCAAGGTGACTATTAAGGAGTATCACATCTGTCTTGTGTAACTCATGAGGGTCCAGGAAACACATATGTCAAGGGTATGAGAATGAGGAAGCAGGCATTGTGTCAGTAGAGGGATAAAGGAAGGGGACAGTAGCAGAAAGATTGGGAGAATATGATTTGCATGTCCTGCTCCTCTAGGGACCCCAACCCATTGAAGTCAGGGAAACACGTTGGCCTGTGGTGAAAGATGGGAGAGGGAAGGCTCCCTGGACTGCTTCCGGTAGGTACTCCTTTCTCCTTGTTTTGTTATTTTTATTTTCATTCCGGCATTTATTGATTGTCATCTCAACAGATTGTAGGTTCCTCCAGAGGAGAGAATGTAACTTCCTAGAATCATAATTATACAATAAAATAAGGTAATTAAAAAAACCTGGTGAGGTTCAAATTATTAAAGAAAAACATCTTAATGAGACAAGTGTCTGCAGATTCCTGAATTCTTTGGACTCAGGATGTCCCCTCCATTGCCACCATCATTTATAGTGTTTGTCTACAATATGCTAAAGATAAGGTTAGGTGAAACCCACAGGATGCCGTCATCAAGGAGGCTGTCCTCAACACATCTGACCACATTGATCTGACACTAGCATTTGGTGAATAATTGTGTAGGGCAGGACCTATTCGCACATTTAGAAACTCACACCCACACCCACCTGAGCTCAGTTAATGCCTGCCAAGAATATTCGTTTACCATTGTAGATAAATGGCTTTAAATCTTCAGTCTGCGTCTGTATCAGCTGCTAATGAATTTCTCAATTTGAGTTTCCCAGTGGCTGCTATATTACTTACGGAATAGCTCCCGACAAGGGTGGGAGGTCGGGCCACTGAGTTTTCAACACATTTATGGTGGAGAGTTTAATGAGGATTTTATTTTAAATGAACTTTGGTGATGCAGAGCATTATGATTTGTGTATAGGATGGCTAGCTTCCATCAGAATCAGCAAATTAGGAGATTGTTTCCATGTTAACATGTCTGTTCTCAAACTAAAAGAGTGTTTGTTTAATTGATGACTTCTGTTCTCATTAGAGACTGTTAGCATGTTAATCAAAGTGGTATTCAAGGATTTAGTGGGTCTGGCAAAGTGACAGATGTAGATTCTGCCTGATCTGTTATTCTCAGATAATTTTTTTTAAGCACAGTTTTGATGAGTTAATAGCTTCTAGTGAGAATGGCAGCTGTTGATTAACAAAAAAAAAAAAAAAAAATTGTTTAATAGCAGAAAGGCCAGCAATCTATTGGCCTGTTGATTACAACTATACAATAGATAGTTAATGGAAATTGGCTACATTATATGCTATTTGTTGAAACTCAAAGAAGGCAAATAATGTGCTGTCAAATAACAAATGTATGACAAGAATTTTAAACTAAATGTTAAAGTTCTTCAAAAGGCCTTGTTTCAGTTTAATACAGAAACAGTAGCCTAGGTACTAGGTTCAAATCTTCACTGTGAAATTGGTTAGTTGTGTGACCTTGAGTAAGTCACTTTACTTTTCTGAGTTTGGATTTCTTGGTCTATAAAATAAGGAAGTTGGAGCAGTTAACCTTGAAAGTTCCATTAAGTTCTAACGTTGTATGATCCTGTTTACTTCCCTAATCCCCTTTATCTATATCTGACTCCTGAAGAGATGATCCATTTGGAAAAATTATGTTAAGGCAAGGCTCTCCCTGAAAAGAAAATACTTTTACAAAATCTTTCTCCTGAATCAGATGAATAAAAGTAATTTGTGTTGCCTGATAAATGTCAACCAAGGTGACTATTAAGGAGTACCACATCTGTCTTGTGTAACTCTTGAGGGTCCAGGAAACACATATCTCAATTACCTGAAATTCTTAACCATCCCCAGACCATTACTCTCCAGTTTGAGAATGCATTATGAGATTGGTACACACAGGTAGGAACCAGAACTATAGCAAGTATGGGTCAAATGGGACTTTGGAGAGTGCTTATGGTGGAGAGGATAGGGAGCATGTTTCTTCTCTGTGGAAACCACTGTCCTTTCCCCTTGACCTGGTAATCCTCCATCAATGTTGTTATAGCTACCCCTATGCTAGAACTCCAAGGCATCCAACTATGGTTCCATGGTATCCCTGGCCCCTAATCACCCCAGACACAGTTATTCTAATTATTCCTCTAGTAGGAGCTATTAGATGGACTTTCCTCATTGTGTTTCACTTGGGCTAATATTAAACTAAGTTTACATCATTTTCCAAGCATCTATTACCTAATGATGGGAGGAAATGGGCCAAAAATGTTCTTGGTAGTTGGAGGAAGTCAGTATATTGAATTAAAAGGAGACACTCCACATCTAAGAAATTTAGGGTCAGAAACAAACTTATAGATCTTGTAGTCCAACCACTTATTTTAAAGATGAGAAAACTAAGGCCCAGGGTCACACAGCTGATCCCAGAGGACCTATGTCTTCTGATTTCCATGGCAGGATTCTTGCCATCATTCCACCTCTGCCAGATGTTGATCATAACATAATCTGTGATGAGAGAAAGGACATTGAGCTTGGTTGGAATTAGGAAGAGCTGAATTCAAATCCCATTTTAAGGACTGTTAGATGTGTGACGATGAGTCACATAGCCTTAACCATATGGTCTCTTAACTTCTCTGTGTCTCAGTTTCATCTGCAAAATTATGAGGTTAGATTTGATGGCCTCTCAGTTCCCTTCCAGTTCTAAATCTATCAACCTATAATTATATTGTGGTATTTTATCAGCAGCAGAATCTACAATATGAAAATGGTTTTGGAATCTAACGTCTTTGGTCCATTAACCTCTAACTCTGTTTTTAAGGGAAAACTTTTTTTTAATCTCAGTTCCCACATTTAATATCACCTGGAGAATGTTAAACCTAGTAGAAATACAAAATATTCCAAAATATCTTAAGATATTAAAACTGAAAACTTTGAAGATACCTTGGATTTTTTCACTTTTTAAAGAACTTAATGAGAATCGTGATGAGCTAATGATATTTCACCCAGAACAAATCACTTGAGGTCTGGCGTTTAAGATGCTCTGGGATTCCCTTCTTTTGGGATTGGACCATTTGGGGAACTGGTATTAGTTTTCAGGCTTCTTAGCAACTGACCTCCTGCTTATTCATATTGTATGTGGGGGTAGAAGAAAGAGAGATTATAATGTTCTTGTGAAGCTGGGAGCAGGTGATTTAGTACTGTAGGATATCCTATACCCAGTGGATATTTGGTTTCAAAAAGATGGTATCTATCATCAGAAATAAATTCTTCCTGAGTTCTTAGAAAATCCTGGCCAAGTTTGTGAATTGTACAGGAAAGGTACAAGGCCCTTACTGATACCTGGTGAGTGTGGCATGTAGGGTGAAACTACACAACTAGCAATGGAGTCCAAGACACATGTAATGAAATTAGCAATCAATCGATAAGCAGATACTTAACACCTATTATGGATCAGGGGCTATGCTGGGTGCAAAGGCTACAAAGACAGAAATGAATCAAGAAGTCTCTGCCTTGAAGGAGATGACTTCCTACTGGGACAGTGATGCTTGGTTTGTGGGACATTTTGACATAATGTACAGAGCACCGAACATGGAACCAGGAGGATCTGGGCACGTCATCATTTCTCTGATGGCGTGGTCTTCTTTAGCAACAAAGGATGAACACAGCGACAACTGCATGACCATGACTACTTAATTCTTTGAGGCCAAATTGACTCATCTATAAAATGGAGCTAATGATACCTGTAATAGCTCCTTCAAAGAATTGTTGTAAGAATCAAATGAAATCATATCTAGTTGTAATATTTATCACAGCCTATTAAGCTCAGTTTAGATATGTGTCCATGGGCAACTTTATTTAATCTCTAAGATCCTCAAGCAGCTCTTTTATACCTATCTATTAAGTTATAGATTTATGGTTAGATTTTAATCTGTGGGAGTCCTCATATCCATGAAATGTGACAAAGGGAAGCATAAATATTAGCTAAGGAATCTCTAGTTTCATCCCATATGAGGATTACAACTTCAGGGGCAATCCAGCCAGGTTGCACTACAGTACCCTTCTTTTATTATAGGTGGGAATTTCTGGTTTTGTTCCCGTACGTGAGGAGTGTTTTTTCTATTGTAAACCTGCTATGGTAGGATTCTAGAAAATGTCTTCTCTTCAAGGCCAGCTGAGTCATGAGAATCAACATAGCAGAGCTGCCAACTTGCTCATTCATTGGGATCAAGCTATCTCCCCTCACCTCTGGTCAGCAAATGATGTGAAAACTGAGGCCGTCCCACAGACAGAAAAGAGGAATTTATGGTAGAGAGAGCTTGAGGCGGAGGGGGATGCTTTTACACAGACGTGCTGACATTCTGGCCATTTTGTGCCATTATAACGATAGGGGCTTTAGGAATGATGGCACTCTATGTGACTAACACAGTGTTAGGAGCAGTGGACAGAAAAGGGGTCCTGGAGTTAGGAAGACCTGAGTTCAAATCCTGCTTCAGGCATTTAATAGTTCTGTGTCTGAGCCATTCATTTAGCCTGTTTTTCTCCATTTCTTCATCTGTAAAATGTGGATAATAATAGCACCTACTTAATGCAATCAAATGAAATAATATATGCAAAGAACTTTGTAAACCTTTAAGTGCTATTTAAGTGCTAGCTCTCAGCAGCTGTAGTAGGCCAGTGTCATTTGGTTAACATTGGCTGAAAGAAAAATGTCAAAGAAAACACAAGAGACCATACTAAGAAATATCAGTGTGATATGTAATTTAATCTGAAAATAATGGGAAATACAACAAAGCTCTGTACATTCATTAGATATCCAAGGATTTGCTGAAGAGTCACGTGGAGATAGTTCATCAGATAAGACTGAGTTGCAGTAAGATAAAGTATTTTCCTATTTGTGGGACAGAGATGGATAGTAGCAGTTGTGGGCACTAACTCCAACTGAGGTTTCAGAAATGAGGTGGTCTGTGGTATGCGTTGGCTGCTCCAGCACATTTCTTGTCTAGGATGTCAGAGCTATATGACCAGTTTCTGAGTTCAAACCTCAGGGCATTTACACACTCACTGATTCCCACACTTTTGTTTTTTTGGAATGGACTTCATGATGACAAGAGGATTTTTCACTCTCGGTTTCTAATTCCTACTAAAGTTACATAAATGAAAGGAGCTCCAAGGGAAGACAGCTTCTAAATATGAAGGCAGCTTATGAGGTGGGGCAGAAGGGATGCTGGGGGAAGCTGTGGGGAGAGATCTTCAAGACACAGACTGAGATCAGACACTTGAATCCTTGAAACTCCTAATTCAGTTCTTCCTATATCATTGGTTAGGCTCTGCTCTCATTTTCCCTCCTTCCAGAGGAATAGTCCATCAATCTTCTGTTAAAAGCCACACATACTCTACTATTGAAGACCACCAAGCCTCCAGTTGCCTTAAGTGCTCCAACTCCATTGCTTTCTACTTCCTTTCACATATAATATTCATGACTCCCATGACCTGTGTGTCAGCTCCTTCCGATCTAGACCTCAGATCACCAACCACAGAAGCAAAGCTGAAACCAAACCACTCTCATTATACTCAGATTAAATCACGTTGCTATTTCTTAAGCTTGTGTTTCCTTCAATATTTAGCTACCTTTCATTCTCACAATGTTGCTCAGGCAATTTTAGATCTCTTTTTAGGTCCCCATTTCATGGTCCCTTCTTGCTACCACATCTCTTTATACTCCAGATAAGCCCCATGGAATAAAAACATGGTTGACAATATTTTAAAGCCAGATTCGTCTTAAGAGCTGGTTCTTTTTGTGTGGATCTTAGAGTCTGTTTGGTTCACATCCTATCCCTCACAACTATCTCTAAATTTGAGTAAGATCAACAGTGTATGAATTTTAATAACACACAACAGAAGTTGAATTCAATACAACAAACACATGCCAGTGTACAGAGCATTGTGTTAAGTAATTGTGGCATGGGTGAAGTGAGGCATTCAAAGATAGGGCAATACATGGTCCCTGACTCCATGTGGCTTACTCACTAATAGGAACACAGGATTAAAAGTTGGAAGGGACTTGTGAGGTCATTAAATGACTTCGTTTTACAGACAAGGAAAGTGAGGCCCAATTTCCCTTTCACTCCTTATTTCACATTCTATTTTATTTTAAATCAGTCATTAATGTATTTCTCATGTGTTATTGATTCCAAAAATGTGGAATGAAATGTTAGGAAAATATGACCATGGTCCAAACAGAGACTGTCCATATTAAGATGGTGGCAATGGGAATAGAATGGATAGAGCAACACAAGAGATTTATTCGAGATAAAAGAACAAGACTTGGTAATTGATTGGATAAGAGAGTTGAAGGAAAAGAGGAGAAGTAAAGATAATACTAAGGCTTCAAACCTGGGGAACTGACAGAAAATGTGGTGAGGTAGGGTACATGCTTTGGGGAAAGAGAATGAGCTTGGTTTGGACATCAAGATTGAGGTGCTTATGGAACTTGGAGATGTAATCAGATGAAAATGTGAGTCTAGAGCACAGAATAGAGGTCAGGGCCAGAGATTTAGATATGAGAGTTATTCAATCAATCAACATTTATTAAGCCCCTACTATGTGCCAGAGTCATCTGAATAAAGATGCCAGTTGAAGTCATGGAAGTAAATGAGATAACCAGTGGAGAGGGTGGAGAGGGAGAAGGGAAAAAAGATCAAGGATAGGTCTTGGTAAACATTCACTACAAAGGGATGGGAAAAGAAGGAAGGGACAGGAAAAGAGATTGGAAGGTGAGAATATACACAGCAGAGAGTGGTGTTCAAAAACCTTTATCCTTCCCAGCTAGTGAAACCTGTGATAAAATGTTTTGGCTATCAGAATGAATCTGACTAGATTCATTCATAATGACTCTTGTTGAAAAGCAGTGCCTACTAAGACAAGAACAACAACAAAGTTTATGTAGCACTTCAATAATCTGTGAAGGACTTTATATGTTAGCTCAGGTGATAACTCATAACAACCCTGAAAGATGAATGTTATTATCATCCTCATTTAACATGTGAAGAAACCAGGACTGGGGGTTAAGGGACTTGTCCAGGGTCACACAGCTAATAAGTATCTGGTGTGTATATTTGTGTGCGTGCGTGCATGTGTGTGTGTGTGTGTGTGTGTGTGTGTGTGTAGAACTTATTTTACTGGTCATTAATGTGGCCATGGACGTTTACATATAAGGAATTCATTATCCCCAAACTAATAGAGTGAATTAGCAGAATCTACAATTTATAATCCCTTAGGTTTCTTGATATATTCATGCTGATTTACAGCAGTGGAAAGATACAATTCCCTTCAACAATTTACTTGAACTGGTGAAATAGCAAATATGAGAAAAGCCATGAAGGGATAAATCTGGTTCTATTGCATTATGGTTTTATTTTTAAACTCCTTTTTTCCTGCTTAAAGATGAATGAAATGTAAAGTGTTTTTCCTTCTTTCTCTAATATGATTCCATTTCATTTCATTCAAAAAATATATTTTTCAAAAGTGGCACAAAAATATCACCTGGAGGGATTTAATCTTGCTTAACAGCTCCTGGGAGAACATGGCATAGTGGATAAAGAGCTAGTCTTGAATTCAAAAAGACCTGAGTTCAAATCCCACCCCTGACTCTTGGGATCATGGGTTGCTCACATAACTTCTCTCAGACTCAATTAGCTCATCTGTAAAGTAGGATAATAATGAAAATACTTCCCAGGATTAGTGTGAGACTCAACTAGTATACATGTACTTTGCAAACCTTTAAGAACAAAATAAATGACAATTTTCATCATCATCATCATCACTATTATCATTATCTTACACTAACTCCTTTTCTAAGGCAAAGAATTATTTCATAAAATAAATATTCGCCTCCTCTTTGACTTACTTTGTAAATCCAGGCTTTCATATATTGGAGTTCCTTAAAGTGAATTAGTCCTGTCTTGGGGGAAGACCACTATTAATCATTATAGTGTTTATTTTTCTGGGCACCTAATAAAGCATGAATCATATATATACATATATATATATATATATATATATATATATATATATATATATATATATATATATATGCTGTGTATTTTAATTTTCCTGAAGACTTATTAACTGTGTGCACTATTGAAACTTTGACTTGAAATTTTATTTATTCTTTAAATAAGAAAATTAGGGTTCTTCTATGCTAGGTTGGGGAGTGATACTTGTCTAAGTATAATAGAATTGAGTTTTCACCAGTCACATGAATCAAATCACATGAAGAATGTATAGAAATCCAAACACTCCTAACAAGACATTTTTGCTTGTCAGGAAGCAGACTCTAAGCTCGGATTGTGTGAGACATTGGATACGCCAACTTAGATTGGTTGGACTAATGTTGCCCATGGGGCTTCTAGTCCAGTTGGAAGGATCAACAAAAGAAATAATAAAGCATTTTTTATTAGCCTTGAAGTCAGAGTGAGCTGGGAGAATTTTTTTTCTTTCTAAGGAAGGACCCACCCCACATATACTTCATAAATTAGTTTCTCTGAATCCATGCTTCCCGAGAAGAAGGAAAAAGAAAAATTCCCTAAACCCCAGATAAAAAGGGCCAAAGGAAAGTATAACAAGGTGTTGGTTGTCTCATTAACATTTGAACCATATGACCCTGGAGCACTTCTGCTAGTGTCAGAAGTCTGGACTTTAGTGATAAATAGTAGATTCTAAAATGTGTCTATTTATATTTGTTGGAAGGAGTGGAGTAGAGGAGGAAATGGAGGGATTTTTATGATTTAGAGTTACACTTCATATCAGAGAAGCCCCCACAAGTTGCAACACTAGCTTCCTGCAGAATTGGTAGATTGTGGAAGAGCTTGCTTTCTCAGCAGTCTGATTGATTTCAGCGTCTAAACCAGAAAGCATAAAGACATTCAAAGTTGGACAGGCTTGAAACTGCTAATACCTTCCACGAGGCTGACATCTCTCTGACTATCTGCCTCTGTTTTGGAGTTGCTTACTACATAAGTGATGATATTGTATCAAAAATATTTTTAAAAGAAAATTTAAGGAAGATGTTTGGAATTTTTCTATGGTTGCCTTCCTACTGCTAGCTTGCTGAGTGACCAAAGTTTCTGCCTCTCTGAGGGTCACCTTCCTCATCTGTACTAGAGAAAGTTTATTACTCAAAGTGATGATGGGATGTTCATCTAGTGAAAATGATGGAGAAGAGATGCACTGTGTGAATCATAGACCAGATCTCTTAGAACCATAAATGGGGGACCAGGAGGTCACACTTGCTGGATGGATTGAATGGTCAAATTATTTGGAAAGTGATGGGATTGGTAAAGAATAGATTATTGGAGTTAGTGTTCTTCAGATCTGCATTTACATCACTTTTAAGAATCATCAGAGGAAGCATGATGTCATGGAAGAGGGATGAATTTAAAGTCAAATCATTTGAGGACAAATATTGTCTCTACTAGTATGACCTTTGGCAAGTTGATCACTGTTTTTTCATCTGTAAAATGAAAGGATTACACTAAATGTCTAAAGTCCCTCTAATTCTGGTTCTGTGATGGTAAGTCAACTATGTTTTATTAAATGCCTGCTATGTGGCATTTGTCTGTTGAGATGTAAAGAAAGGAAAAACAAAATCCCTGTTCACAGAGCTCACAGTCTAATGAGGGAGAGACCTATCTGCAAACAGGATATTTATAAAGTAAATTGAGGTTAAGGCTTTGAGGGAAGGAAGTAAGATTAAGGAGGGCTAGGAAAGAATTCTTGAAAAGGTGGGCCTTTAGCTAAGACTTGAAGAAAGCCAAGGAAGCCATGAGGTGGAGATAAGGAGGGAGAGAATGCCAGGTATGGTAGCCAGCTTGTGAAAAGGCTTTCAGAATATGGATATAGGAGGTGCTTCACAAGTTATGATTGATTAATTGATCAATCGATTGATTGCTTACAAAGACAATGTACCTTCTATTGGATAGAGGAATCAGAAGAGAGAAAGAGGGAGAGAATATGTGATGTGAATACCAATAAGGCGAAGAGTACAGATGGCAAAGGAGAGAGCCAAAAGAAAGTCTTCTAGGGACTTTGAAGAGGGAAAGTTGGGAGGAGGGATATCAGGTAAGAATATTTGGAGGAGGTGACTTGATGAAGATAAGGATTCCCAAAGATAGAGATGAAGTGGAAGTGTATTTCAAGTCTAAGGGATGGTTTCCAGGAATGGATGGAGACATTTAGTAAGGATAGAGGAAGCTCTGTGTGGTAACATTTCCCTAGGATTCAAATCCCAAGAGGGATTCTTCTGCTTATTATGTTATGGCCTAGGTTTGCTGACTCCAAAAAGATTATCTAGCTCCCCTTTTCCAGTTCCCAAGAGGAATAAGTGGTTCTAAACAAGTGGACAGTGGATAAGTCTGAAAATGGAAATGCAGAGCCAAATTCTGAGCTGAGCTAAGAGGATGAGTTAACTTTATGAACTGAGCCAGAACAAATATGATCCTGCCTGTGTTCCCTGGGCTCATCAAGGGAAGGGCAAAGACTCTACACTAGGAAACCAGGACATACTTTTCCCTGGGTATGAGTTATTAAGTCAGAGTTAGGACCATGCGTAGACCCAGGGTTGCTTGAGTTTTTAAAGAATTTAATTTTCCTGTTTGCCATGATGCCTTATTTGATAACCCAAAGAGACAGGATTCCCCATCTCAGCACCTGACTGATACATGAGAAACTGGCCCAGAGCCTATAATCGTGAGGCCAACTGTTTGCTTTCTAATCACAAACCATTTCCTGGAGCTTCCAAATGAAGATGGATAGAGAACAGCAAATAGGTCCATATGGCAAAAATCAGAGTTTGAAGAATCAGTGCTTCACATTGACCCCAGAGATGAGAAGCAGAAAAGATAAATGACTGCAGGTCTGTTTTGACAGCAGTTCAGTAACCAAAGTATCTTGACTCAGAATAAAGTAAAAAGGCTAACTGATGGCCAGCTCTTGTGTTTTAGTATGTACTTCCTGCTCTCCCAGAGTTGAGAATCCCTGCCCCAGGATAAAGTTTGTCCCTTAAAACAAGGAAGGGTGCCCAGGAAATTGGTCAGTTGCTTGTCTTTCAATAACAAAACTAACACCTTCCCAGTACCTTAACATTTACAAATTATTTTACATAATTGTCATAATGTATATGTAGATATTCCCCCAAGCCCTGTGAGGTAGAAACCTAATAATGAATATTGTCATCCCCATTTTATAGAGGAAGAAATTGAACCCCAGCGAGGATGCCCAGGGTCACACAGCTAAGTCAGTGTCCGAGGTAAGATTTAGGCCTAGGTCTCTTTTATCTCCAAATCCATCCTGTAGCACGCTGCCTCTGGTTTGTTAATTCATGCCTTGCCTGGTACCATGCCAGAACTGGTAGAATACTTGGGCTTGGGCTTGTACATGAACAGAGAGCACTGTGAGGACCAAGCATATTTGGAGTCTTCTGGGATACTTCATTTTTTTCTGTGCTCTTTATCACCAAGAAATTGAGGAAAGCATTACCCAGACACCATGAAATGCCTGACATCTTGATCTCTTTCTTGAGGAAAAATGTTTAAAATAAACCCCTTTCTCCCCGCTCCCCCCCACCTCCCTGCCCCAGCAAGACAATTTGTTCTTACAAACCATTTTACAAGAAACTATTTTTGTTGGTAGATACTAGAATGGGCTATTTGGAAAACTTTCCATGGTATATATCCATAAATAACTTTATAGCTTAGGATCATTGAATCCAAGAGCTGGATGAGACCTTAGAGATTCATCCTTCTCCTCATTTTACAGATGAAGAAGGGGAAACTCAGAGAGCCCCATTATTCTCTTTCTGTTCTATAGATACCCCAGATCTTCTTTCCCTTTCTCTGCCCCACCTCTGGCCACCTTCACAACCAATCCTGTTGCTATAGCCAAAAGGACTTGAAGCTTGAAAGATAGAGAGCATAGCTAGCTGCCAGGATTTCTGCCTAGTATACTTTTCAATTGCTTCTCACACAACCTAAACAGGTTAGAATCTCACAGATGATTTTCTTTAGAACCTGTAAAAAGGTCATGTCATCTTCCAATACAAAATATAGAAGAAACTTAGGTATGTCTTCATAATAGTCATAATTTCTATTTTCTAGACAACTACAAATCCAGAAAAAAAATTAAGCGAAGACAGTTAGCAACATTAGTACTTCTATTCGGATGTTTGTGGGCTAGATGGCATAATGGACAGAGGGTTAGACTTGGGCTTGGGAAGGTCTGAACTCCAATTCTGACTCCTATGCTTATTTGTGAGATCTAGAGAAAATCATTGAAGCTTTCTTCCTCAATTTCCCGATCTGAAAATGGGGATAATAATAGCATGTACTTCACAGAGTTGTTGCAAGGATCAGTGCACCAACATATGTAGAGCACTTTGTAAACTTTCAAGCACTACACAGGTACTCACTATTTTTATTATTGTGCTAATACAATAAGCATGCTTTTAAAGTTAATGCTGCTACAATCCAATTGCCATACCCTACTTGTCCCAAAGTATAGGTAACATCCTATGTTCTAGAGATAATCTGATTAAAAGAAAATAAAAAATCATAATTTTAAAAAAATGGAGAAAATATTCAAGCAGGCTGAACTGTGGTTACAAATTCAACTTTGGTTGCTAATGACATTACTGGTCATCTGACTAATATGTCATTCTATGCAAACATTTTTGGAAACCTTTTGTGCTTTAGAAAATAGCCCCCATGTTTAACAGAGACCAGGAGTGAGTAAGAGTTGTGAGAGATTGACACTTGCCATGGAAAGTCTCTTGGGAACTACTGCCCCAATGCCAAGCTAGTGGCTTAAAACTAAGGAAGCTTTGGAAAATATTACTGAGCAGAATAGCAGCCAGGAAACGCACGGAGATTTGTAGAGATTGCTGGAGGCCAGAAAATGGAAGTGGGAGTATATTGAATTTAAAAATATAATTATACCATCAGACCTTTCTTTCTCTCTTTCTTTCTTTCTTTCTTTCTTTCTTTCTTTCTTTCTTTCTTTCTTTCTTTCTTTCTTTCTTTCTTCCTTCCTTCCTTCCTTTATTTCTTTCTTTTTTATTTTTCTTCCTTCCTTTCTCTCCCTCTCTCTCTCTCTCTCCATCCATGCTACATCTAGAATAGCCCTGCTTGCTGAATTTTCTAATCTCCATGTAAAAAGTGAATATTTTATTTCACTCGTGAAGTTTCATGACCTATACTAGCATGAGAGACATGATGATTTGAACCCTTTCTAAAGTTAAAATGTATGAAATCATGGATGTACCTCAAGTGTTTGGCCCCTTATAACTGACTTTTGGGAAATCGTGGTTTGCCAGCCAAAGTCAGCTCATTCATTGGAAAAGAGAAGAAAACACAGATAGAATGCATTTGCTGAATGTATCAAGTACCTTTCCCATCATGAATAGAGGCTACTTAATTCGCTTCACTCTTCACTCTACTACCAGCCTATAGTATACTCAGAGTCACAACTAGGATTGGGTGACTGGAGCTTTTCCCCTGAGTGCCAAAATCTAGAGCACAACACTTTTAGTTTTTCAGCAAATAGAAACAACTGAGTTTACCACTTTATTAGGGGAAAAGTAATTATTTTAAATAGGAAATTACCATATATTGTGATTCCTTCCCTCTTTTCACCAGTGGCCATACTTTAGTTGAATTCTTCTTCAGCCTAGTCTTCTTCCTTGGTAGCAGCTTTCATAGAAGTTTCCTCGGTTTCTGTCCATTGGGTCAATGCTCAGTCACCCAATTCCAGGGTAATGTCCTAAGACCACCTCCAAAAGTCCTTTTGTACCCATCTGAAGTCTCACCACGAGGTTTTGTTGTCCCTCAATTAAATTATCCTAAAAATTTCATTTGAGGGCACCACCTTTCATTCTTGCACTGAATATACTTTGTGGTGTTTTCCTCAGATGCCTGGATCACTAGTTAAGGTTGTATTCATTCTACTTAGTCCCCTCTTCAAAATTCACATAATAATTCCTATCCAGGTGGCACAGTGTATAGAACACTGAACCTTAAATCTAGAAGATCTGAGTTCCAGTATTGCCTCAGACACTTACAAGCTGTATAATCCTGGGCAAATTACCTAATTTCTGTCTCCCTCGGTTCCCTCAACTACCAAATGGCAATAATAATAGGATCAATTTCCAAGATTGTTGTCAGGATAAAATGAGATCATGTTGGTAAAGTGTTTAGCACAACTTTAAAGTGCTAAATACCTGCTGGTTATTATTATTCATAGTGTTTACTATTATTACTATATGACTAATTCTCCATTTACCATATTGTCTATATCTTACCAGTGGAGACATTTTGCTGCCTATGGCAGCTCAAGCAAGAAGTGGACAGAATTCAGTTCAACTCATTTGTTATTCATTTCAATTGCTGAACTTCTTCTGTAGGCTTAGAGCTTTACAGAAAAAGGGTAAGAGGAGAACCCTTAAACATTAGAGCAGTTAAAGTGGCATAGTAGACAGAGTATTAGTCTTCTAGTCTGGCATACCTGAGTTCAAACCCAGACATAAACTATCTGTGTGATTCTAGGCAAGTCACAACCTCTGTGTAGTTCATTTTTCTCCCTAAAATGGGAATAATAACAGCACCTACCTATTGTGAGGATCTAATGGGATAATAGTTGGAAAACACCTGGCACATAGAGTTTTTATTGTTGTTCAGTTGTATCTGACTTTTGTGACCACATTTGGAGTTTTCTTGGCAAAGATACTGGAGAGATTTGTCATTTCCTTCTCTAGCTCGTTTTACAGATGAAACAATTGAGGCAAAGTTGGCAACTTGCCCAGACACCTAGTATTTGAGGTCAGATTTGAACTCAGGAAGATAATCTTCCTGACTCCAGGTTCAGCACTTTATCCATGGCACCACTTACCTGCCCTAAATATTAGCTATTATTACCATTAAATGTTTAGCACTTCTTGGGATCAAAGCTGAACTTATTGACTTAAAATGATATTCTTGTACAATCTTTAGATTTCATTCATTTCAACAGCATTGTGCCATGTATAGGGTAAGGAACCCCAAAAAGTTCTGTAAGGGTGATTAAATATATGCATAGAAATTTTATATGAATAGTAGAATTAAAATATGACAAGCATGGGGATATGAGAGGTTGGCAGAGAGCTATGCATTAAGATCATAAATGTACACAGAGCGTGGGCTGAGTGTCCTGGCACACCCAGGTAATGCTATATGCTGACCTATGGCTCAGGTGAGGGTGTCACTGCATGGACAAGTGTTGATGCCTTCGCTGGTTGGTTGTTGTCCTTTGTTTTCAGAGAGGACCAAAATGATTTCACTATGTTAGAGTCAAGTTACATTGTGTCCAACTGTGACTGATCAGACCCATATGAGCTTGGAAGGATCTACCCCAGGTTGGGCACAAATACTCCATGTGAGGGCTTTCGGAGCAGAGCATTTGCAGCAGAGATGTCTTCAAATTTGCATATTTCACTTTTCTTTTGATCTCCTCTAATTCTGCTTTGCTCCTAGAGCACGGTGCCTTCTTTGATGTGGGTATGCCATGCTGGGTGGTTCTGTGCCACTGTCTCCCATGTGATGCAATCAATTCCAAAGTTCTTCAGAGAGATCTACAATGTGCTAGGATTACTTTTAGAATCTTAGGATACAATGAGAAAAGTGGAATAGCCCCTGACCTCAAAGAGGTTCCATTCTAGAGAGAGATCAGAGGGAAAAAGATGTAATAAGATCATGGCAAAAAAAAAAAATCAGAAGATTATGTGTGCATAATAGATACATGCTTTCATCAGTGTTGGGTACTCACTAGCCAGACTTCTGTATATAAATTAGTAGATGAGTCCTAGAGAGTTGCCTTGGGCATATAGAAGCCAAGTGACTTACCCAGTATCAGACAGCTTGGGTTTTGATTGCAAGTCCAGTGCTCTATGCATAGCTTTGTGTTTTACTACTTAAGTGACTGAATCAGAGAGAGGAATAAAAATGACATTGAAGGGTTTCATATATATATATATATATATATTCTTATTCTTTTAAAATTTTTAGTTTATTTTTAATTTATGGAATAAAACAAACATTTCCATAACATTGTATAATAAAAAAAAGATTGAAGGTAAAATTGTAAATCTACAATATATAACTTTCTATTCCTTTTACATCTACAACAGTTATTATGTCAATTTCTTTATTTTCTTTCCTCCCTCTCACAGCCTCCCTAGAGAACTTTTTCCTTTACCTTGAAAGTGTTTTGAAAGAGAATGCTATGTAACCTATAAAGAGACAAATACTGGCCAATAGTTAGTAAAAAGTGAGATAAGGGTGCCCCCCTTCTTCTCCTAATCTCTATAGTTCAGTTAAATCAGATTGCTCCATTCTTTTAACAATCTAGAGGAAACATATTTGTATGTACACCCTGGAGATCATTATTTATTTAAGCATGGCCTCAGCAGCAACATAATAGTCTTAATAAGGTACCCAAATTCCTATAATAAAAATGAAACAATAAACACATAGAAATATGAGGAAGAAATGACACCCATTAAATGCATCGAGACTGATGAATGATATGATGGCTGCCTATTCAACTTAGTCATTTTACACATGATTGAAGCTTTATTTAGTCTAATGAAATGTGCTTCCTGAGTATTGCATCTGAGTGACCGAGAGCACAATAGAAAGTATTATGTGATTTGACTGACATCATCCTCATCTCGAGTCATTGTGATAAAATGTTGAGGTTTTTTTAATTGGTGCAACTACCTTTTTTCTAGTGACTGCCCACCACCTGGGCATTAGTTTTTAAAATTCATTTTGAATTTTAAAGTTCTAGATTGCCATCTTTAACAATTCACAGAGCTATGAACTGATGTAATGATTCCATAAGTATGTTAGTTTCTGAGAAAATTACTTAGCTATTCATAGTCTTTGACTTGCAATCCCACTACCAGCTATATGTAATGATGATGATGATAACTAGCATTTACCTAGGCTTACTAGGTAACAGGAACTGTGCTAAGAGCTTTACAATTATTATTTTGTGTGATCCTCATATGTGGTAGATACTATTATTAACCTACTTTACAGATGAGAGAACTCAGGCAAACAGAGGTTAAATAGCTTGCCCAGGGTCATGTGACTAATAAGTGTCTGAGGCCATATTTTCATTTACTCCAGATTCAGTGTTCTATCCATCATATCACCCAGCTGCCTCAACAAGGTTTTGCATAGAGTATGCCTCAAGTTGATTCACCTGAGTTGCCCATCACGTCTGTTAATCAAGCATCAGAGCTTGGAAGTCTTTGTAGCTGTCTCGTAATGCCAAAAGCCTGAGCAATAAGTCCTCTGAGCCAATCATTTTTAAAGGATGATTTCAATACCATTTAAAGAAAAAACTATTCTGACTCTCATAGGGATTGTGGGGTCAGAGGTGGGATGGAAGGTTAGGATATTGCTCCCTCCACAGCTATACAACAATACAAATGAAGACAATGAAGTGTCAATTTCAATGATCAATACAGCCTACAGAAGGCTAATAATGAAACATACACCCTGTGTCTAGAAAAGTAGTGGACTATGGGTTCAGTGTGTCATACTGTGTCAGTATGGGTCATATGTGTCAGTATGGGGGCAGTGTGTCATACTGTGTCAATCATTGGGTTGTAGATTAAGAGATGGAAGACACCTTAGAAACCATTGAGTCCAACCCCTTCCTTTTACAGCTGAGGAAATGGAGGCACAGTCATACAGCTAATAATTGTTTAAGGCAGTATTTGAACTCAGAGCTTTCTGATTCCAAGTTTTGTGCTCTAGTATGCTATGGTACACTAGATGGAAGATTAGAAAAGGTCTTACGTGGCATCTAAGCCAATTCCTTCTTTTATAAATGTGGAAACTGAGAACTTGCCCCTAACTGGTTAAGTGATTTGCCCAGTCATTTAGTAAATGGTACAGAGTGGATTTAAACTCAGGTCCCCTGATTAAAAGGGCAACTAGATGGTGCAGAGCACCAGGCCAGGAGTCAAGAAGACCCAAGTTCCAATCTGACCACAGATACTCACTAGCTGTGATCCTGGGCAAGTCACTTAGCTTTGCCTCAGTTTCCTCATTTATAAAATGAGCTGGTGAAGGAAATGGCAAGCCACTTCAGTATGTTTGCCAAGAAAACCCCAAATGGGGTTACAAAGAATCAGACACAACTGAAAAAAATGATCAAACAACCACTGGCTAAAACCAGAATCCTTTTCACTAAGTCACTTTTGAGCAGTTTTATTTAATGCTTTTTGTTGTATTTTGTTGTTATTATTGTTATAAGGGAGGGATTCATGTGGAAGGAACCATAGGAATGGTATGATTATTAGAAGGTAATTGTGATTTTAAAGTTAAATATCTTAATAAAACAAAGCTTACCCAATTTTCTCAAAATCACTGAGATTACCAAACAGTTTGACAACTTCTTTCCCTCTCTCCCAAATATCCCCCACTAAAGCCTTCTGTGGTCAGTGGGAACAGTTACCCTCATTTTATAAATAGGGAAGCTGAGTGGGACTTTGAGGAGTCTAAACTCCCAAAGCAAGTCATCAACAATTACTAACGCATAACTCAACCCTCTGAGTATCATCCCATGGGAGAGTGTGTCAAGAAAGCAACAACTCCTCCCTCCAGGGCATGTGACCTCCCAGAAATAACCTCCCAGCAATAATCTTGTCAACTACGAGGAAAGGGGGTTTGGTTTCCCCTACAACTTGGTGCCTCCTGTCAAGGGGTACATGAACATACAGCCAAGGTGATTCCTTAGTCTGAAATCTGCTCTGCCAAGGCAGTACAAAAGTTTGGACTGAGTATTCAGGAGACTCTAAACAGGTTCCTGGGACAGTTTACACTATTCATAGTTGGACTTTCTCTGGGGTGAGGGAGTCCTAAATCTTTAAAGAAGGTTATAATCGACAGGTAGTATTCTGAAACAGTCTCCTTCCCTGAATTAATCAAGTCCTCCCTGGAGTTCTTCAAATTATCCTACCTCTTGGGGTTTCTCTGAAGCTGTTTATGTTCTGTTTCTCAAATAGATCTCCCTTGCAATGACCTGGTCTTCCTCTAGTTCTAGTCCTCCCAGAAAGGAATCTTGGGTCTTCCTGGAAACCCAGCTTGGTCTGACTTTTTGTGTCTTCACCCCCAAAGAATCTCTGTGGGGCAGAAGGTCTGAGCTATGAGTAACTGAAGTGTTTGTCATTTGGATAGCTCTCAATCAAGAGGAATGCAGAGAATAACCAGGGATACCTGGAGGTTACTGGAATGCCCTGACCCTGAATAGAAGACCATACAATGATAACAGTTGTACCAAAAGTGAACTTAGAGATCATCCTTTTAAAGATGAAAACCTGAAGTTTAATGGCTTGCCTAAAAGCACACAGATGACAAATAGTTAGTCTAGGGTCTTTCATCCTTCTATCCCAGCTCTCAACACAATTCCTTGCTCAGTTAGGTGCTTAATAAAGGTTTAGTTAAATTGACAAATTGTAATCCAAATGGTGGCTAACAAGGTGATCTCAGAAACTTACTAGGTGTGTGACAAAATAAATCACTCAACTCTGTTTGCCTCAGTTTGCTCATCTATAAAATGAGTTGGAGAAGACAAAGGTAAACCTCTCCAGTGTCTTTTCCAAGAAAACCCCAAATGGGGTCATGAAGGGTGGGACATCACTGAACAGAAACAGCAGTCCAAATGGTCAAATAGTATTGTGGGTGAAGGTATAGTCTATGAGCCTCATGGGAAGTTGCTTTGCAGTGCATTAGAAGTTACTAGTTTTACAGAAAGCAACAATTTTTTAAAATTAACTCTGTTTCTGGGAAGGGAGGGCAGAATGGAATATACTCTAAGCATTTTGGTTTTTCAGGTTTAACTTTGCCTGAGACAGTCTAGATATAATACTACTTTCTTGTCGTTACTGGCTCAGTAGTCTTTAACTAGGGTCTTACCCTTGCAAATTAGTTTATTCACCTGTAAAGTGGGAATGATTCTTCATGACTTATCCCTGAGAGAGGTTGTGGTCAGAATTGAGGGGAATAAGGTTTAGTGGTTGGGAGATGGTTTGGAGAGGTTGACAGCTGGATTTGTATTTGGCTTCAACTTCAGACACTTCTTTCCTAGTTGATGGGCTCGTCTTCCTCACTGTGACTCTCACTTTCCTTGAATGAAGTTGTTCCTATTGCCCACCTCCTCGGAATTATTTTGAGAAAAGTGCAATGCAAATGTGAATGATCATTATTAAAATTGCTATGCGCAATCAGGTAGACAGAAGGACTTTATTTTATTTTATTTAATTATTGCATTGACAAATCAAGCAATAAGAAAGAAAAAATTCTCCCAGACAGCTGGTAACTTTCAGTGTGTGGAATGTTGGTATTCAGTCTGATGACCACTGCATGCAGAAAGTCTGAGATAATTTCTGTTCAATTCAGGTCAGTAAAATGTTTGGTCAGTTCCCTATGCTTTAAGTACAGCACACTACGGACCCTTTAGTGGTAAGTCAGACCCCATAGATTCTTACTGGCCCCTGTTCCAAGGGCTCCCTTGCTGGTTAAAGTGATTGATTACCCAGGCTCAGCTAGAGTCATCAAATCAGTGAGTGAACTTGCCATGTTGAAAAACCTGTGGGAAAGAGATCTTCTGTTTATTTTTTTTCTCCCCCTTATTAAATGGTCAATAAAACAACCTGCCCTACCACAGCAAAACCATATCAATCAGATCAGACAGAATTTTGAGACTGTGCCTTTTCATTCGCTGCTTAACAAATCAATATATTTTCCATTGTGCTGAACATACTGCTCACCCACCACTTCCCCATACTTGAGGTTGACTTGAGCACCTGTAAACTCTACTTTATGTTCAGGCAGAGGAATCAGCCCTCAGAACTCTAGACAGGAGGTGTCAAACCTGTCCAATCTTAGCCCCCATGTAACACGGGGTGAGTCTACTACTTCAAACACCAGTTCTTCATCTATAAAATAATGGAGTTGAACTAGATAACCCCTAAGGAGCCTTCTAGTCTCAAAGTTAATACTATATTTTTCAACATATTTGCCTTGATTCCTTGTCTAATTTTTTTCTCTGTTTATAATTTATTTAAAGGCATTTCCACGACTGAATGGAGTGACTAGAAATTTAGAAATCCAGTGTCAAAAGATTTGTGGCTGGTTATATTTGAGGAGTGGCAGAAAACACAGAAATTATTGTTTTATTTTCTCCTGCCTAGAGACACCCAGATGTCCTTTCAGAATGTAAGTATGTGGTGGAATGCTCATTCTCTTGCTCAGTGTGATCCCAACACGGAGTCTCTTTAAAAAACAGAGAGATATCAGGAGAGAATGATAAATGAGGGTGTATATAAAGGGTTCCCGCATTGCTCCAAATCAACTGTATAGTGAGTGGATTTGCCATGTTGAAAAACACGTGGGAAAGGGGCCTTCTGTTTATTTTTTTTCCTCCCCCTTATTAATTTACTACAACCACAGCCATGTGCTACAGTTCCTGTCTGGGAAGAGTGGCTGGCTGGGCCATGTTGTGACTTAGTCCAACCAGTGATCCAAAAGCAGCTAGAAAACCCCAAGAAATTATGAAGCCCGCATAAAAGAATCACAGAATGATGTTCTTCAAACCACTAGAAAAAGTGAAGAGTCCATTCTGGCTGAGTTACTCTGTTTCTCGTGATGTGTTAACAGCTGTGATGAAGGATGTCAACAATTGTGGATCAGAGAGAGAATGTTTGCTATGAAAGTTCGGAATTTGTAAATGACAGTATTTGCAATGTATTCTAAGGAAACCCATGATTTAGAAAAAAAATTAAAAAAATAGTGGCCTTGATGTATCTTAACCACCAACTCAAGAGAACAATTCTTGAGTCTTACTTTGAAAAATAATAGAGACATTCAGAAAAATATATGAAAGAGTCTGCTCAACAAATCTCAACTTTGCATTCTCCATGGTCTTTAATAAAACTTTATCAGCACTGATGAATATGTTCTTAGAGATGCTCCAGATAAAACTAGCAGTTCCATTTTGAAAGAGAAGCAGGAAAAGGAACTAAAATTTATAATTTTGTCACGATGTCAAATTAAATGCAAATGCTGTAGCTGGCCATGGGAGTGTAAGTCACAGCTTTAAAAACTTATTTAACTTCAATGTTCCTACCAATGTTTGATTGTGAATTATATTGATTAGATAAGGGTTCTTAATGTTTTTTGGGTCATAGATCCCTCTTAGATTGTCTAGTGAAGTCTATGGATTTCTTTTTAGAATGATGTTTTAAAGTACATCAATAAAATACATAGGATTATAAAGAATTATATTGAAATAAAAGATGTATTTTTTTCTCCATCTAAGTTCATGGAACCCATGAAATTGATCCATGGACTCAAGTTAAGAAACCCTGGATTAGGTTTGGAAATATACTGTTTGCTGAATGACAGTGACGCAAAGAAGGCAGGAAGACACCAAATCCATTTTTATGTTTTTCTACAACCTTTACCACTCCTAATTATGGTCAACCAACCTCTCATCCCACTCATCATCTTTGCTCTGGGGGACTTGTCAGTTTTTCCATTTCCTGGTCCCTTAAGTAGGTACATTCATCTATTAAGTTTTCTTCAGGTCTTCTAACAACTCTAGCAATTAGATATGAAACATGTCCATTCCTTCATGTAATATATATTAGTATTACAAAAGCTCACTACTTAGTATTTATAATGTTAATTTCAACACAATATATGTGCACAAATATACAGTACTTCTGAAAATTTTAATTGTAGATAAGCTTAAAACACACAGACACTTCTGAAATACTGGAATAGACTACATAATCTCTGACATCTCTCCAATTAAATTAAAAGCTCTTTGCCATGAAGGACTATGTCACATACCTTTTTTTATTTTTCAATGCCTAGAGCATAGCAGCAATATAGTGCAATAGAAAGACCCCTGGGTTTAGAGTCTGAAGATCCAAGTTTGAATACAGATTCTAATGTTTTCAACTTGTATGACCATGGATTAGTAACTGAATTTCTCAGGACTCAACTAGGAGAGATTAGTTGACTTTAAGGTCCTTTTTACAACTAATCTACAGTTTTAAGCATGTATATTGTGGAACTGCTGTAAAATATATAACTACCTTACCTGTTTCTAATCTAGCTTTGTTATTTTTGTCATGAACTGTGTATAGTTTCTTAATATCTTCTACTTTGTATCTAATTCCTTCCTTCCTTCTCTTTCTCCTTTTCTCCCTCTCTCCTTCCCTTTGTCTTCTTCCTTTCTACTCTTTCCTTCCTCCCTCCCTTCTTCCTTCCTTCCTTCCTTCCTTCCTTTCTTCCTTCCTTCCTTCCTTCCTTCCTTCCTTCCTTCCTTCCTTCCTTCCTTCCTTCCTTCCTTCCTTCCTTCCTTCTTTCCTTCCTTCCTTTCTTCCATCCTTCCTTTCTTCCTCCCTCTCCCTATCTCATGCAAGCTAAAATTCAGTGGTTATTCATAGGCCTGATTCCAATACTAACTAAACTGCGATTTTTTTTCCTGACCTGGGTTAATTCAGTTCCCCTTAAATAAGGAGGCCTGATGGCCCTCCACTCTTAGCACCTCCCCATCTTGGTGCTAGACCTAGTGGAACTTAATTTGGGCACCTGATTAGCTCTAGCTTCACTGTAGTTCAGAATTCCAGAATTGAAGCAATCCACTAACCTTAGTCTCTCCATTACAGGAACCACAGATGTGTTCCACAATGCCCAGTTTTCCATTTTGGAAAAAAAGGAAGAAAGGAAGAAAAAGAAAGAGAGAAAGAAAGAAAGAAAGAAAGAAAGAAAGAAAGAAAGAAAGAAAGAAAGAAAGAAAGAAAGAAAAAGGAAGGAAGGAAGGAAGGAAGGAAGGAAGAAAGAAAGAAAGAAAGAAAGAAAGAAAGAAAGAAAGAAAGAAAGAAAGAAAGGAAGGAAGGAAGGAAGGAAGGAAGGAAGGAAGGAAGGAAGGAAGACATAGATTGATGCATGTATGTATTTATGTTCGTCCTTTGTTGCCAAAGAAGACCATGCCATCAGAGAAATAATGACATGATTTGCACTTGACTTTGTTTTGAGTGAGGGAGGGCTGTGCAGGTCACCAGCCTCACTTCTCCTCCAGAGCCATTTGAATCTGGTGACCAGATATTCATCAGGATGACTGGAGCTGACCCAGGATGAGGCAATTGGGGTTAAGTGACTTGCCCAAGGTCACACAGCTAGTGAGTGTTAAGTGTCTGAGGTGAGATTTGAATTCAGGTCCTCCTGACTCCTGCACTGGTGCTCTATCCATTGCACCACCTAGCTGCCCCTACATAGATTCATAGATAGTAGAAAATTGGAGATAGATAGTAGATAGAAAGTACATATATATAATATATATGTATATATATATACATATATATGTATCTTTTCTTTATATCCTTGACTCTTACGTAGACTCTGTTTCCTATAATCTATGGAAAAGAGGATGGGTCAAGATGGTTAAGAGTAAAATAGGTCTTAATCACAAATTGTAAAACTTAATCTGTATTCCTAAGATATTGATTTTGTTTTCATTTGTAGCAAGATTAAGGCAACTTTTGGTTAGACTTGAGCCCTTTCCTCCAGTTTATTTAAGTTTGGTGTTAAAAAGAATCAAATGCTATGTCAGTAGATTGGGGGATATGAAGAGTGAGGATGTTTCCATTCGTCAAGTGAGAGGGAAGCACTTCAAAATATGACCTGTTGGCTTCATCTCTGAACTGCTGCTCTGAACTATGGCAGACACTCATTTAATACCAGCACTCAACTAGCTTCTCCTTTCTAACGTGTTTTCCAGAGAAAAGACCATGGAATCACAAAGAGAGAGTATACCTCAATCAGGGCAGTGTTTCTGTGTCTGTGTTCATCCTTCTTTTTCAAAGATCATGACAACAGAGAAATGATGACATGACTTACATTTGACATTGTTTTGAGTGAGGGAGGGCTGTGCAAGGTCACCAGCCTCACTTCTCCAGAGCCATCTGGATCCAGTGGTCAGATATTCATCAAGATGACTGGAGAAGGCCCAGGATGCACTGGGAGACCTTGGACTATTCAGGTACTCACTTAGAGTGAAGTAACACCCATTCAGTGAATCGGCCTCTTTAAGAAGTAATCAGGGAATGGCCCCTTTAATGAGCAAAAGAAAAAAACAAATGTTATTACCAAGATGAAGGAAGTTTCGGAAAATTTATATTACTGAATATATAGTTCATGAGAAGTGATACCATGCTCTTTGTAGGTGACCTATAAGATGAAGACAGGTAGCAATTTAATCCCCATGGTGATAAAGGAGGTGACATGACAGGTCTTAAAAACTCTAATTCTGGTCTCACTCCTGAGATGCTCCGTGACCTTGGGCAAGTCACGCTGCTTTAGAGACAGAACTCCGTTTTCCTCATTTACAAAGTGGGTTTCAAATATCAGACTTCAAAACCCAAATATTCAGGAAGTATCATCAATGTGCTGCTCTTCTCTCCATGATGGAGTACTTAGAACCTTTTTGCCATGTCCACCCACTTCCTTTTGCACTTCTAAGCTGAATGCAAACTGATCTACCGCATAACAGGGGATACAATTTTCAAAGCTCTCCAATCGGGGGCCTTTAGATCCCTTTCTTTATGATCTCAGCTCTGTCATCTATTTCCATTCTGAAATCAAATGGAAATTGACATCAAGCCCCACAGAAAGCATAGCAAGCGAGTCTCATTCTCTTTGGCGTCTGGAGTATGACAAATCACCACTACATAGCTCTCAGGATTGTGGCAACTACAAGGCTGTCCTAGCCAATTGCTAACATAAATGGCTGATTGATGGAGTTTGAATCCTCTTTATCCCGAATAGCTTACATCCCATTTTCTTCCTGTCTTTCCTCAGCATCTCCTTTAAAAACCTGTTTTGTTTGAAAGATCAGAATTAGGATCAAATGAGGTAACTTAAAAAACCGCTTTGTAAACCTTCAAATTATCTGTGTGTGTAAACATAATACATTATATTATAAATATATATGTAATATATAATAGAGAGAGGCAGAGATAGAGACTCATTATTTTTGTTTTTCACCAAGACTAGGTTGTTTTCTTTTTCCTTTAAAATTTTATTATGCGGTTCATTTATTTTCCTCTCTAAACGAGGTGCCATAGTGGATGAAATGTGAGACTTGGAATCAGGAAGACGAGTTCAAATCCTACCTCAGCCACTAACAGAACAACCCTGGGCAATTCACTGAACTTTCTAGTCTAAGCTTACTCATTTGCAAAATGGGGATAATAACAGCATTCATCTCACAGGGCTGTTGTGAGGATCAAATGAGATAATTAATGAAAAGCTCCTTAGCAACCTCAGAGTCCTAATGACTGAAGTGGAGGGGTAGGTAGCAGAATGTCAGCTCCTATTATTTATTAGATGTAAACATCAAAGTGGACATACCTACAATATATAAACACACCGCTCCATGTGGCACACAGAAAAATACGTACTATTTACACAGCATTCCTGTGGAACATATGGAAGATGCACATACTTAAATGCCTTTGATGAGGCCAAGATGGCAAATTCTTTTTTAACCATGATAATGATAATTATGACTGACATTCACGAAGTACTCTAAGTCCAGAAGAGCACTCTCCATGCAGTGCTTTATCTGAACTTTCCAACAGCCCTGTGGGATATTATCTCTTTTTTTACAAATGAGAAAACTGAGGCACAGATAGCTTATATGACTAGAAAGTTTCAGGGATAAGATCTGAACTCATTTTCCTGCCTCCCCATTCCAATTCCAGTACTCATTGTATGAAACTACGCTGTCTCTCAACCTCAGAGAAAGGAAAACGAGAAGAAAAATATCTAGTGCTTCTGCTGCCATTGGGTAGTTTGGGGCTATTGTCCCTTTAAGAATTCCTAACACACATTTGCAGCAAATTCTAATGCCTTTCTGGTTGTGTATCTTAGGTGCATCCGGTAGCCCAGTCTTGTTCAAAGCTTCCTGGCAGATGTCATAATTTATTGTCACCCTCATCCATGTTTTACAATCCAGCCAAAGGAATGTGGGTGAGAAGGCTTCATGCAGGCTCTGTGATCCATTGCCTGGCAAGTACAGAGTGTCAACTTGATGCTGTCTTAGCAGCAGAGGAACATCATTTGCCTGATAGGGTCTGTGATAAAGAGTTTCAATTAGATGCATTTGGGAAATCCTGCTTAGAAATCTACTGACTTTTACAAAACATTAAAGGCCAAGAAAGCTTCATAAAAGTTGATGGAGAAAAATTAAGCATGTCAGTATCTACTTTAGATCTCATTAAATTTGGATAAGATAAGAATTTTACTCCACTGGTTGAGATTGTTCCCTTCTCAATCTCTCTATGGACTGTTTCCCTCCATATATATATATAGCCATACACATATACACATATAAATGCAGGAGAGGTGGAAGTGAAGGAGTCACTTGAAATTCAGGTCTCAAGATTTTGATTTCTTAGGCAGGCAACTCCCTGGCTATAATCCTTTCTTCCTTCCCTTGTCATTTTTTCTGTCTCTCTGTCTTCCTCTTTTTCTCCTCCCTTTTCTGTTTTTCCCTTCCTCTCCCTTTCTTTTCATCTCTTTCCCTCTTCCTCCTTCCTCCTCCTTCCTTTTCTCTCCTCTCTTCTTCTCTCTTTTCTTTGCCCTACCCCACCACTTCCATTCACAACACAGTCACAAACACACATATTTAGGAGAGAGAGGGAGAGACAGACAGACAGACATACAGACAATGTGGGGATCTAAATTAGATTATTACTTTATATCTCAGTTCTTAAATTTGTTGCCTGTCCCAAAGAGTGATTTTTTTGATGTGTATCCTTTGGGCCCCACTCTTCATTTCTTCTTAATGGGATGACTTCAGCTTGTCAGTGATTAATGAACCTGGAAGGTTAGTGACAGTTATCTTAAGAGCTCCCAAAAGTTTGTTTGCAGATACTGGTCAAAATTTCCTCACTGCTTTAACTGCAGTTCGATTTCCTGCTGATAACAGAACACGGAAAATCTCTGCACACCCCACAGAGGTGCTCTGTTTGTCAGCTAGCAGTGGGCATCTTAGATCAGCTACACATTTATGATTTTTGCACATTTATGATTACTACACATTTATGATTTTTCCTCCAGAAAGAAAACATTTTACCTACAAAATGAGGGCCAATTTTCAGGATGGACATGACATCGGGACTCTCTAGTTTGTAGCTGGTGTCATTTTTATGTTGGAAAGCCCAGGTTCATTGGGCGGATGTGCTTATTAGGAATGGCTTGTAGACATTGGAACAGGAAGGTGCCTTCCCTAAGGTCAGTTCCTCAGCCGCTATGGTTGTGGGTGGGGGAGATGTGGAGAAGTATTCTCTTGGCAACAGGAATTCCCCATAGAGTCATAGGAGATGAGCAACCTTTGGTTTGCCTATTTTTGCACCTTGAATCATGAATAGGCTGAAAGGAACTGGTCTCCTGGAAATTTGTCCTTACTTTGTGTGGGAGATTGCATTTAATTCAATTCCAGAACAAATGTTGGGTAGATTGTGCTAGGATTGATTTAAGATTGCTTTGTTATTAAGAGAAAAAAAGGTGATATTCTTTGCCCTGGAATACATTTTATTTTGCTATCCTCTTTGAAATCCACTCACATACACACCCCAAAAAGGAAATTTCTTTTCAAAATACTCAGAAGTCCTGAAAGCAAACTGATCAACTCTAGGGAGTCTGGGGTGCTGTTTCACCTGATTTTGCATGCTCAGATTCATAGTTGTCACAGCATGCATAAGATAATGATAATAACTCATTTAGCACTTTATAAACTGCAGACTATCTGACATGCTTTAGCTCATTTGATCCTCACAACAGCCCTGTGAAATAGGTGTTTTTATTATCCCCATTTTGCAGATGAGGAAACTGAGGCTGGGAAAGATTAAGTGACTTGCCCAGCATCATACAGCTGGTTAGTGTGTGAGGGAGTATTCAAATTCAATTCTGCCTAACTTCAGGCCTGGTCCTCTATCTTCTGCATCACTTCATAGTCCCTCCAGTGAAGGCCACTGTACTGTGGTGTGCTCCTGTCTGCATGCTCAAAGTCTGGGTAGCACCAGTAGATTTGAGGTTATTCCTATGGTACGTAATCATGCTATGGAAATCCAAAGGGAGGGGGCAATGGCCTTGGTTTTCTGTATATCCAAAAGGAAATATTCTATACATGTTCTGGGGTTTCTGTAGTCACCTGTCATCTTTGATAAGGTACTGAGGATCACCTAGGAGTTCTCTGGAGCATATTCTCTTGTCTTTTCTTGGCAGGGAGGGTAAGGAATTCCCCCCAGGGCAGCCTTGGATTGGGAGATATCAAAATAAGGGCTGTAAGCGAGGTGCACCTGGGGGGATGGTGGAATAAACGTGGAGCTTTTCTTCAGTGTCACCATCCAGTCAACATGAATTTGACAATCACCATATGCCAAGCATTGTACTAAATATTGAGACTACAAAGAAAGGTAAAATCATGGTCGCTCATCTCAAGGAGCTCACACTCTAGTAGGAGACAACAAGCAAACATCTTAGTATATGCAAGATACATAGAGGGTGCCTGATCTGATCTAACTGGTCTTGGGCAAGCCACTTAACCTATCTCTGCCTCAGTTTCCTCAGCTATAAATAGGTGATAATTTATTGTTCAATCATGTTTAACTCTTTGTTATGCCACTTGGAGTTTTCTTGGCAAAGATACTGGAGTACTTACTCCACTTACTTCTCCAGATAATTTTACAGATGAGTAAACTGAGGCAAACAGGGTTAAGTGACTTGCTTAGGGTCATGCAGCTAGTAAGTGTCTGAGGGAAGATTTGAACTCAGAAAAACAAGTCTTCCCGACTCCAAGCCTAGCACTCTATCCACTGACCTGCTTAGCAATCCCATGGGGGATAATAATGACTCCTATGTCACAGGAGTATTGTGAGAACCATCTAGTGCTGTATTAATGCTAAATGCTATCATCATATCTAGGGAGCATTTATTAACCTAGTACCAGAGAATCATGAGATTTCTGAGTTGGAAGGTTCTTCCAGGAACTTCTAGTCTAAGTTCATACTGAAGTTTCTCTCAAACTTTTCAATTTTTGTTAAGGGTACTAACATAGTTCTATCCTCCCACATTTGCAATCCTCAATTTCCCTCAATCCCAAACATCCAATCTATTGCCACCCTTATCATTTCTACTTCTACAACATCTCTTACATCTGACCCCTTTACTTATATGGCCATTACCCTAATTCAAGCCTTTATCCCTCTTGCCTAGAATTCTATTCCAACAGCCTCCTAGTTAGTCTTACCTCAAGTCTCTATCCTCTCCAATGCATTCTCCATACAGTCGTCATAGTGATTTCCCTAAAGACCAAATCTAACCATGTTACTCCCCTTATTGGTTCCTTATTGCTTCTAGGATCAAATATATATTCTTTGGTTTGGCTTTTAAAGCCCTTCTCAACCTGGTCCAACTTTCTGGCATATGTATGACTCCCCTTCCTTCATTCTATAATCCATTCAACATGGGCTTCTTACTGTTCCTCCCATATTTCCCACCTCTGTGCTTTTGTGTTATCTGTCTGCTATATCTGGAACATATTCCTTCCTCACTCCCACCTCTTAGAATCCCTTGTTTATTCCAAAACTTAACTCATATACCTCCTACATGAAAGATTGCATAATCCACTCAGGTGCTAGTATCTTCCCTCTTGAATTGTCTTGAATTTATATATGTATATACACAAATACATACATATATACACACACATACATATGTACACATATATGTATGTATATGTGTATACATACATGTGTATGTGTGTATATGTATATGAGATGAGCATGTTGTCTCTTCCTGATAAAATGTCAAGCTTGGAAGTCAGATGTCTTTGAAAACTTTTGTCTCCCTGTTCCTAGCCCCTAGAATGGTTCCTTGCATATGGTCAACACTAAATAGAGGCTTATTGTTTGATTGATGGATATTTAAACAGTTATGGAGTCTTCGTTTGAAATCTCCAAAATAAGGAATCCACAATGATCTGAGGCATGTTATTCATTTTGAGGAGGTGTTTTCTAACATTTATTTATTTTTCCCAAATTCTTCCCATCAAGTATAGTCCTTTCCTTGAAGACCAGTCAAAACAAGTGTATTTCCTTTCTACATGGCTGTTCTTCAGATGTTTAAAGAGAGTTGTCGTGTTCTTCTGGAGTCTTCTCTTCTTTAAGAGGTTAAACACTCCCAGTTTTGTGAAATTATTCCCTTTAAAGTAGAATCAAGGCCCTTCTTTCTCCACTCTGATTGTCCTCTTCTAGCTGTTCTTTAGGTTCAACAATCTTCCTAAAATTCAGTGCCTATGGCTGAACACCATTCTCCAGAGGGGATGTGGTGAGGGCAGAGTACAAAGGCATGGTGACTTCCTTTATTCCTGAAATCAGTGCCTCTCAACCCAAGTCAAAATCATGTTAAGTTTTTTTTTTTCCTACAAAACTGCACTGCCAACTCACACTAAGTTTTTCGTACCAATAAAAACTTTTAAAGATAAATTTCTGCCCAGTCATGCCTCTCTCATCTTATATTGTGAAGCCGCTTTTGGATCCAAGTGGAAGACATTTTATTTATCACTATCACATTTTATCTTATTAGATTCATTCCAGTGTTCTAAGCAGCCAAGATCTTTTTAGATCCTGACTCTTTCTTCCGGTGTCTTAGTCCTCTCTCTCAATTTGGTGTCATCAACAGATTTGGTAAGCATGTCATCTATTTATGCCTTTGAGTCGTTGAAAAAATGTTAAATAACGAAGAGAACAGATTGCCGCAGTGCTCTTCTGGAGTCTATTTCCAATAGAATTTTAGTCCTGGTTCTGCTAAATTAGTTGCAGTGGACAAATAGTAGTACCTCAGTTTTCTTATTTTCAAAATGGAAGGGATGGGTTGAACGATCTTTCTCTCTCTCTCTCTCTCTCTCTCTCTCTCTCTCTCTCTCTCTCTCTCTCTCTCTCTTTATAGACACACATTCTAACATAATGATTTTATACATCTGGATTAGACACTGTAAATAAAACAAAAGAATTCCAAGCTACCCAAACTGTCCATGGAAAGTTTATGGTCTAGTATTGTGTGTGTGTGTGTGTGGGGGGGGGGGGGTTACATTCATAAAACAATTAGTGACAGATACAAAAACAAAGTGATAAATGGTGGGGTATAAACAGGACATACCAATACTGTTACCCTTAGAAATACAAACTAACCATACCTATCTCTTTCAGGAGCCATACTGGAATATAAGAAAACAAACCCCACGTAGCTTCAAGTGCCCTAAGCACATAAGGCTAGATATATGGACTATGGGATTTTCTCAGGAATTATATCCATTGATAAGAGCTTCTATATATATTCTGAGTAGAATCAATCTGGGATTAATGCGAAGTGCGAGAACTGGGCTTCTTAGGACCACTAGAGACCTCACTAATTTTCCAAACATGGGGCCTCAACAGGAAATGACTTGGACATTAAACAGCAATTTGATAAATTCACATATGTGTACAGTATGCATTACTTAGAAATGCTCAAAATATCCACTCAGTTTTTCAAGAGTACAGTTTACATGCTGGCTGTATGATTCTGTGCAAGTCACTTAAATTACTAGTACCCTGGAGAACTCTCTAACACTGTTAAGTTGCTGAGATGCCAATCGGAACTGATGGAGGGTGTTCCCTTATCTGAGAGTTCCATATATCAATGAATCATAGGCCAACTCCCCATCCCTAATAGGTTCCACTCCCTTCAACTTCCTTCCCCTGAAAAGGCCACCTTTGACCCCCACTGACGATTGTACCACTGAATTAAAGGGTTAGAGGTTGGAAGAGATCTGGAAGGGTGAAAAAGGAAATACCTCCACCTTAAGACAAGAAGTGCATGACTTGTCAGCAGAGAGACAAGCAATCAAAGAATAAGAAAGTACATAGACAAGAGAAAGGAAGAGCTAGAAGCCAGATCCCATCTCTGGCCCTGGTGTAACTTACTCCCTTCATTCCTGACGTCAGTACTGTCAAGGTTATTACATGCTGGAATTACAAAATCAGCCATGAGGGGGATGGGGGTAGGGAAGGAAACAGAGTTGTATTTGGGCTAAGATGGGTTTATAGTTCTTCCTGTGTTGCTATTTTTTCAACACAATCAGGAGAAAGGGTACAGGGAGATTTTGTGTGTGTATGTTTGTGTGTATATGTATGTACGCACATACATACACACAAACACACACATATATACACATGCATATATATGTAACAAAATAATAATTTTTAAAAATTAGACTCTAGCCTAGGAGTCTTTCCTAGAGGCAAAACAAATTATTCTTTATGCTTCAAGTAGGCCTGCACAGGTGTCTCAGTCACCTAGCCTAGGTTCTGGGCTGTGAAAGCTCTTGGTTTCATAGTCTTTCACAGTAAGTAACCTGACTGAGATTTCAATAAACTTTACTATTTCAAAGTTATTTTTGAATATTTTCTCATAATCATTATTATTTCAGTTACCAAACATTTATTTTTTCCCATCTTGCAGAAAGGAAAGAAAGAATGAAAGAAGGAACAAAAAAAGAAGGAAGGAGTGAAGGAAGGGAGAGAAGAAGGAAAAAAATAAAGGAAGAAAGGAAGAAAAGGAAGGAAGGAAGAAGAGAAGGAAGAAGGAAAGAAGGGAGCAAGAAAGGAAAGAAGGAAATGAAGAAAGGAAGGGGAAAAAGGAAAGGAGAAGGGAGGAAGGAAGAAGGAAGGAAAGAAAAAAGAAAGGTAGGAAGGACAAGAGGAAGGGAAGAATTTCTCCCAAAATTATTCTTTATTCTTCATATTAATTCATCATTTCTCTGTCATGATGTGATGGTGGGATTCTTTATCAATTTTCTGAAGTCATGGTTATCTTTTCATTGATCAGAGTTCTTTGCTTATTTAATATGGATGTTATAGCATAAATTGTTCTTCTAGTTCTGCTCGTTTCACTCTGTATTAATTCATACACATTTTTCCATCTCTCTAAAATCATCTTTTTTCTCATAAGATTCCATCATATTCATACACTACAATTTGTTCAGTTATTGTTTAACTAATGGGCACTCAACTTAGTTTCCAGTTTTTTTAAACCACAAAAAGTTCTTTAAAATCTTTCTTATCATGAACTCTTTGTTGACTGATTTCCCCCAAGTACCACAGGAGACTAGTTGCCACAATAATTCTCACCCTACCTCTCCTCCCCACCCTTTATTATGTCTTGTCTCTTTAACCTCCTATTCTCCACTGACAAATTATCATCCATTTCTTATAGAATCCTTCTTTTCCTCCCTCCTAGTAAATGATGGGTTTATCTTTAACCAGACTTGACAAAATGTTTATTCAAATCATTAAATTAAAAAAATATGAATTCCTTTTCTGTTTCCTTTGCTGGCCTCTTTTCCAATGGCTTTAAATGCAGGTATCTCCTTAAGATCAATTCTTGGTCCTCTGTCCTCTTTTTCTTCATCCAGTCCTGAGGCTTCTATTCTCATGTGGCTTCCCTCCAGAGGGGACATCTCCTTAGAGCTTCCTCCCTCTTTCCAAAAGTCTTCGGGATCTCTCTATTTCTACGTCCTTCCAGCAACTCAAACTATATAGTCAATCAGCAAACATTTATGAAGTCCTTACTATGTGCTAGGAACTGTGTTAAGCACTGGAGATATAATGAAAGACAAAATCATGGTCACTGCCCTCCATGATGCCCCCAAATGAACTCATCTTTCTTGCAACATCTACCCTTTCCTCCCTCTACTTTTGATTTTTTTCTGCCAATGACACTTTTATCTTTACAGTCATCCAGGTTTGAAACCCTGAGATCAGCAGTAGTTTCCCTCTCCCTTACCTTCCAAATTTCCAAGACTTGTTAATGGTTTTCTTTTCTTCTGAAGCCTACCATGCCCTTCCTTCACCATCTTTGCTAAGTTCCTCACCTCATAATTCACTTTAAAAATTAAGGCTAGGAGCCAAGATGGACGAGTAGAATGATGGACCTGTAGAAACTCTCCCCCCACAGCCCATAAAATACCTGTAAAAAATGACTAAACAAATTCTGGAGCAGCAGAAGTCACAAAATGAAAGAGTGAAAGAGATTTCCACCACAAGGCAGGCTGGAAGGCCAACAGGAAAGAACTGTCTCATGGGGCTCTGGGTGGAATGTAGCCCACAGAGCCCATCCAAGCTGTGGCTCAGACAGGACTGGACTAGGCCTCAGAGGTGGAATTCCCAGCAGCAGCTGTGCTTCCCAGGTTTCTAACCCCACAAATACCAACGATAGCTTCAAAGGTCAGTGAGAAAGCTCTTTCACCTGGGTGAGAAGGGAGAGGCAGAGGCAGCGGCCATTTTTGGAGCCCTTGGGCTAAAGACCCTGGGGGAATAGAGGTGCTGATCTAAATCTCAGCCCTGAGTGGCAATCCTGGGGTGAGGAGGAGCGCTGGCCTGGTGGAGCTGATGGAGGCTCCAGAGAGGGAATTCTACTCACAGATCCTAAACAAAAGAGCTTGTGGTTTTTTCCACACCAGAGCACAGGCCAGGAGAGGAGTAAACTCCTCTTCCTTGATTGTGCCACCTTAGAGGAACTGAGAACTTACAGGTCCCTAGAGAATACCCTCCACTTGACAAAGGACTCAAAAGACAAGTAACTGACTGGGAAAAGGCCCAAAAAAGGGGAAAAATAAGTCTATAGAAGGTTATTTTCTTGGCAAACAGGTATTTTCTTCCATCCTTTCAGATAAGGAAGAACAACCCATACAACCAGAGGAAGACATAAAAGTCAAGGTTTCTGCATCCAAAATCTCCAAAATAAATGGCAATGATCTCAAGCCATGCAAGAGCTCAAAAAGGATTCTGAAAATCAAGTAAGAGAGGTGGAGGAAAAATTGGGAAGAGAAGTGAGAGTAATGCAAGAAAACCATGAAAAACAAGTCAACAGCTTGCTAAAGGAGACCTAAAAAATGCTGAAGAAATTACCACCTTAAAAAATAGACTAACTCAAATGGCAAAAGAGGCCCAAAAAACCAATGAGGAGAAGAATTCTTTAAAGAGCAGAATTAGCCAAATGGAAAAGGAGGCTCAAAAGCTCCCTGAAGAAAATAGTTCTTTAAAAATTAGAATGGAACAGATGGAGGCTAATGACTTTATGAGAAACCAAGAAATCACAAAACAAAACCAAAAGAATGAAAAAAATAGAAGATAATGTGAAATGTCTCATTGGAAAAGCAACTGACCTGGAAAATAGATCCAGAAGAGACGATTTAAAAATTATGGGACTACTTGAGAGCCATGATCAAAAAAAAGAGCTTAGACATCATCTTTCATGAAAGTATCAAGGAAAACTGCCCTGATATTCTAGAACCAGAGGATAAAATAAATATTGAAAGAATCTACCAATCACCTCCTGAAAGAGATCCAAAAAGAGAAACAGTATTGTAGCCAAATTCCAGAGTTCCCAGGTCAAGGAGAAAATGTTGCAACCAGTCAGAAAGAAACAAGTCGAGTATTGTGAAAATACAATCAGGATAACATAAGATCTAGCAGCTTCTACATTAAAGGATCAAAGGGCTTGGAATATGATATTCTAGAAGTCAAAGAAACTAGGATTAAAACCAAGAATCACCTACCCAGCAAAACTGAGTATAGTACTTCAGGGGAAAAAATGGTTATTCAATGAAACAGTGGACTTTCAAGCATTCTTGATGAAAAGACCACAGCTAAATAGAAAATTTGACTTTCACACATAGGAATCAAGAGAAGCATGAAAAGGTAAACAGAAAAGAGAAATCCTAAGGGACTTACTAAAGTTGAACTGTTTACATTCCTACATGGAAAGGTAATATTTGTAATTCTTGAAACTTTTTTTAGTATTTGGGTAGTTGGAGGGATTATATGCAAATAGACAGAAGGCACAGGGTGAGTTCAATAGGAGGAGATGATATCTAAAAAAATAAAATTAGGGGGTGAGAGAGGAATATATTGGGAGGAGAAGGAGAAATGGAATGGGGCAAATTATCTCTCATATGAGAGGCAAGAAAAAGCTTTTCCAATGGAGGGGTAAAGAGGGGAGGTGAGAGGGAAAAAGTGAAGCTTACTCTCATCACATTTGGCTTAAGTAGGGTATGACATGCATATTCCATTTGGTATGAAAATCTCTCTTTACACTACAGGAAAGAAGGGGAGAAGGGGATAAGTGAGAGGGGATGATAGAAGGGAGGGCAAATGGGAGGAGAGAGTAATTAGAAGTAAACACTTTAGGGGAGGAGCAAGGTCAAAAGAGAGAATAGAATAAATAAGGGGCAGGATAGGATGGAGGGATATATAGCTAGTCTTTCACAACATGACTATTATGGAAGTCTTTTGCAAAACAACACATATATAGCCTATATTGAATTGCTTGCCTTCTCAGTGGGGAGGGAGGAAGGGAGAGAAGGTAGAACTCAAAGTTTTAGGAGCAAATGCTGAGAATTGTTTTTTCATGCAACTGAGAAATAAGAAATATAGGTAATGGGGTAGAGAAATCTGTCTTGCCCTACAGAAAAAGAGAGAAGATGAGGATAAGGGAAAAGAAGGTTGTGATAGAAGGGGGGACAGATTGGAGGTAGGGGTAATCAGAATTCATTGTGTTTTGGGGTGAGGGGAGGGGAGAGAAGGGGAGAAAATTTGGGACTCAAAATCTTGTGGAAATGAATGTTGAAAACTAAAAATAAATAAATAAATAAATAAATAAATAAATGTTTTTAAAAACTAAGGCTATTCTCCAAGAGCTCCCTCATTTCTCCTCCTTGTTTTAAATCTCTCTGACATTATCCTTCATCTCCTTCTTCCTTATATCTCTGATGATGTGGTGGACTATCTGCTTGCTAAGGCCATCCCCTCCCATCTTCTTCAGCAGATTGCATTTACCAATCTCTCTCTCATTTTAAATCTCTTCCTATCTATTGACTTCTTAATACCTCATGGGGTATGTGGAGTGTTTAGGGAGGACTAGCATCCTGATGTGAGGAATTTCTGAGTCCTTTTTTTAGAGCTGCTCATCTTTGGTGTCCACTTTCACCCAACCCTCATGTGTGACTCCAAGAAGCCCAGTGGCCACACTATGGCAAACTGTCTTGGCAGATGGGCTAAATCAGGTTGAGGGTAACTAATAGTCTTCAAACCAATTGGTGAGTTAGGTGAGTGTTTGCCCCAAACATGTGAAAACTGCCCCCAACAGAATGGGCAGGTGAGAACAGTTTGTTCTAATGTCCTTGAAGGTGGTTGAAGCAGGCATTGTGGAGTGCTTAGAATGTGGTCAGATATTGAAGACACCAAGGTTACCTACTGCATCCCGGGTTCTCACCAGACATCTTGACTTTTATTCTGCCATTGGACTTTGTTGACTCTGGAAGAAAGTGAGGTTGAAGACTTTGTGCAACTCTGCCTCACTTAAATCCAATTCATGCACAAGTTACCACCCCATGATGTAGTTGGTCCCCTTTGAAAATGAAAGACAAATCACAACAATATATGCCTCTCTATCTATCCTCAAAAACTCTCACTAGATACTACCATGCCCGCCAGCTATTACCTTATATTTCTCCTGCCCTTTCCAGCTAACTTAAAAAGTTTTTTTTACCATCAATGCTTCCATTTCCTCTCCACTCATCCTTTTCTAACCTTTGCAATCTGGCTTCTGACCTCAACATTCAACCGTAACAGAATTCTTCAAAATTTAAATCATCTCTTAATTAATAAATCTAACAGACCTCTCAATCATTACCCTTTTTATTTTATTAAGTACCTACTATATTGTAAAATTTTTAACTAAAATTTTGTTTCAATTAAAAGAACATTTCTCTTTCTTTTTCTGTCTCCCCAATTGAAAAAGGAGCAAATATGCATAATAAAGAAAAAAAGCCTACCCTGATCATATACAAAAATGTGCGTCTCATTCTGCATCTTGAATCCATTACCTCTCTCTCAGGAGATTGGTAGCATGCTTCATCAGTAATGCTATGGAATATTGGCTGGCCAGTGCTTTGATCAAGGTTCTTCCTTCTTGCCCTCTGGGCAGCATTTGACACAACCATATTTTCCTCCTGGATATTTTGTCTTCTTTGGGTTTTCAAGACACTACTGTCTTGGTTCTTCTACTTGTCTCACCTTTCCTTTTCAGTGTGTTGTGCTGAATCTTCATTCATAAAATTAAAAAATAATTCATTTTCTGTTCTACAAAAATCTTCCCTTTTCTTGACTCCCCTATAATTGCCAAAACATTGCCATCTTTCCAGTCACCAAGGCTCACCACCTCAGTGTCATCCTAAACACAGACTCTCTCTCACTCACTAGAAGCACCCAGTTGCCAAATAATGTGATTTTTTTTCTCCACAACATCTCTTGCATACATCCCTTTCCTCCACTCACATAGCCATCACCCTAGATCATCCTCTCTCCCCTGGACTATCAGTAATTGATCTTCTTGCTTCAAGTCTCTCCCTACTCCAATCCATTCTTCACTTAGGTTCCAGAATGATTTTTCTGAAACATAAAACCTGACTGTGACACCACAATCCTCAATACATTCCAATGGCTCCCTATTATTTCCAGGATCAAATATAAAGTTGTTGGTTTTTAATGTTCTTCACAACCTGGCTCCTTCATAACAGTCTCCAAACATTCTACTTCCACTCCCCATACCATGTACTCTACTATTCAGTCATATTGTCCTACATTCAGCTCCATACTCACAATACCCCATCTCTGTCTCTGACTTGGCACTGGCTGCTCCCCACACCTAGATTTTATCCCTCCCATCGTCTGACTCTTGGAATCTCTGATTTCTTTTATGGCAGTTTAAGAGCCACTTTCTTGGTTTCCCCGGTTGCTAATGCCATCCCTTGTAAAGTTACTTTCTGTCTTCATTTGTTTATTATGTATATTCTGATATAAATATATATATATATTATATACATTTTGTTGTTCAGTTGTTTCAGTCATGTCTGACTCTTTGTGACCCTATTTGAGGTTTTCTTGGTAAAGATACTGGAATGGTTCTCCATTTCCTTCTCCAGTTCATTTTATGTATGAGAAAATTGAGATAGAGTTAAATAACTTGCCCAGGGTTACAGAGCTGGTAGGTACATGAAGCTGGATTTGAATTCAGATTTTCCTGATTCCAGGCCTACCATTCTTATCTATTACATCATTTACCTGCCCCATAGTGTACATGTATGTATTTGTGCATTGTATATATACATACATACACACAGAGAAATATATAATATACATACATATATATGCATATATGTATGTATACATATTAGAATTTATATAGATTTACAAATATGTCATTTTATCTTCACAATAATCCTGGGAGGTAGGTGCTGTTGGTATTCCCCTTTCACAGATAAGGAAACCGAGGCAGGTAGAGATTAAATGCCTTGTCCAGGGTCATACAGCTAGTAAGTGTCTGGGGTCACATCTGAACTCAGCTCCTCTTGATCTCTAGATGCAATGGTATACTCCTTGTGACATATATATGGAGCTTTAGAATAGTATAGGACACAGAAGTTTAAGAAGGTTAAGTCACATAGCTAGCAAGTGTCAGAGGCACTTCAGTGTTCTCATTTGTAAATATGGGAATAATGATACTTTGATTTCCTACCTAGGACTCAGATAGATGGTGTAGTGAACAGAGTACTGGACCTGTAGTTAGGAAAACCTGAGTTCAAATCCCACCTCGAACATTAGCTGTGTGACTGGGCAAGTGACTTAACCTCTGCCCCAGCTTCCTTATCTGTAAAATGGGGATAATAATAGCACTGGGTTGTTGTGAGATCAAGTGTTTTGTAAAACATGAAATGGATGTTAGCTATTATCATGAAGTCATCAGATATTTTGAGGATCACATGAGTGAACATTAAAGTTACAGCACTTTGTAAAATGCCTTAAATCCTTTATTATCCTTACAATAAAGCCATCAACAGGCTATTACAAAGGAAGTGAAGTAAAATATAAGTAACAGCTGAGCACTCCAGAAACTACTCAAAAAAGATATAAATTCCCTAATCAATCTGTTCCAAAGATTTGTTTAAATTGAATCTTTGCTCTCCCGGGCTCTTTCAGAGGGGAGGTCAGTTAGTGAAAGAAATTTTTGCTGTTGCTGCTACTGCTGCTTTGATCAGAGACAGCACCATTCTGGCCTAAACAAAATCAGTCTCTAAATTGACTTAAAGGGAAAAAAAACCAACTTTTTTTCTTCTATGGAGATTAAACTCATGCATGGTCACTGCACCTACGATTAGGAAAGGAAATACATTGAGTTCGCGTTATAAAATTATTTGCTACAGAGTAGAATTCACCGTGAGGCAGATCTATTTCTGAGTATTTGAACCTTTGGAGTTCAATTCTTGAGAACCCCAGTAAAATGTAAGCTGGTGGAGGTCAGAGATTTTTTTTTAATTTTGGAATTCCATGCTCCTATATCAGTGCCTGACACATAGTAGGCATTTAATAAGTCCCTACTGAATTGAATGAATCATGATGAATCGAGAAATTTGTTGCTTAGTTTACTTAGTTGCTTAGTCACTAAATATGACTGTATTTGGGGTTTTCTTGGTAAAGATGATGAAGTGGTTTGCCATTTCCTTCTCCAGCTCATTTTACTGATGAGGAAACTGAGGCAGAGAGGATTAAGTAACTTGCCCAGGATCACACAGCTAATAAGTATCTGAGGCCAGATTTCACGGATTTCAAATCATTTTCTCCTAAATCTAGGACCAACATTCTATCCACTGTGACACCTAGCTGCCCCCTGGGAAATTCCTAATGTTGAAAGTTAATATAAAAATTGTTAAAAACCATGCAGACACTAGGAATGAAGTAATCTGTAAATGTTTGTAAAAATAAAAAAAAATACATCAATAAAACTGAAAATGTAAAAAAACTTCAGTTAGAAGGGAAACTTTATAGTGTTCTGCCATGATTCATTACTCAATTTACTTGGAGCCTGTTTATAAATTATGCTTTATTTCTATGGAAAAGCTTTAAAATATTTTATGTTGTGTTATTTTAACATCAAATTTTGTTTGTTCTATGTTTTTCTTAATTTTGTTTTAAAGATATCGATAAATGCTCAAAGGTTGGCCAGTAACACTTAGGTACCAAGATGGCCCCAGAGGGCTCATGTGTTATTTCAATGTTTCTCAAACTTATTTGTCTCAAGAACCCTTTACACTCTTAAGCTGAGAACCTGCCTCAAAGAGCTTTTGTTTGTGTGTTATAAGTATCAATTCTTACCATAATAGAAATTAAAACGGCATTGTGATGAAAATCGTTTCGATTTCATGGAACCCCTGGAAAGGTCCCCAGACTATGCTTTAAGGCTCACTGTGTTATTCCACAGAAATCAAGAGAGTTAAATCAAGGCATTTTTGAATCATATGATAAAAAGAAATAAAGCAAAATGGGTTTAAGAATATGAACTGGGCGGTGTAGAGAAAATATTGAAAAGGGGAGAAACTAGAGATGGGAGACTAGTTGGAAGGCTAATAGTAGTACAAGTGAGAGAGGAAGAAGACCCCAATGAAAATAAAGGTCCTGTGAACAGAGAGAAGGAAATGGATGCAAGAATCAACGTAGGGGAAGCATCGGATCTTGGCTCAGGCATCTATTATCTTGTGCCTTTATGGAAAAGTTGTCTTAGGCTCAGATTTTTCATCTGTAAAATAAAAATAATAACAGTGACATTATCTCCCTCATAGGATTATTGTGATGAAAATGCTGTATAAATCTAAAGCACTCCAGAAATATTAAGCAGTTTGGTATTATCATCACACATCTCATTCTCACTTTTTGGTGGAGAACTGAACTCTGTTATGAAAGACAAGGCTCCATTTTAGTATTACTCTTTTTCTGGTTAATGTTCAATGAACATTGGACAGATGGATAAAATGATCGCATTTTGAAATTGAATATGAATATTTAGCTATGAACTCATCACCAAAAGCATCTTCCGGACCCAGACAAGATGACAAGCATGAACTGTACCTCATCCTGTTACCACACAATTTTCATTTCTTCCACTAGATTTGTATGTTTTGAAAACTGTTCATTGCACGTAGTTATAAGATTTTCAGTCTTTGGTAGGACAACATCTTTCAGGTGTGGATTTGGGGGAGTGGGGTGAATTCTATCCATAATGATGACCTGGTGCCAGTATGATTTACTAGCTTAATCCTCAATGATATTTAGGGGTTTATATTTATAGATTGAGGGCTTTTCATCTGTTAGTTTATAAGGGAGAGCTATCTTCTCTTGTATAATTCCAGTCACCTGATAGTATTTTTCTAAGGATCTGCTAGATACTAAAATTTGAAGTGATATGCTGTATAGTTTCTGCTATTTCTTTGTATGTTCAGTTGTCTTTGTGACCCCATTTCAAGTTTTCTTAGCAAAGATACTGAAGTGGTTTGCTATTTCCTTCTCTAGCTCATTTTACAGATGAGAAAACTGAAGCAAGCAGGATTAAATGACTTGCCCAGCCAGTAGATGTCTGAGGCCAGATCTGAACTCAGGAAGATGAGTCTTCTGACTTCAGGCCCAGTGCTCTATCCTCTGCGCCTTCTAACTCCACCTGTTTCTTTGTATAATGTGCATCTCTCAATATGTCTGGGCCATTAAGGATAATCTTCCCGTAATTTCAGATGCCAATCA
This sequence comes from Notamacropus eugenii, assembly GCF_028372415.1. Lineage (NCBI taxonomy): Eukaryota > Metazoa > Chordata > Mammalia > Diprotodontia > Macropodidae > Notamacropus > Notamacropus eugenii. The sequence goes on from NC_092872.1 coordinate 584,780,281, forward strand.
TTTGATCCAGAATGGCTCTTCATAAACTCTGCTTCTATAAACAAACCCACATGATTCAACCATTTGTTTAATGTTTCTTTGTCAACAAATTGTTGGTTGAGTTCATGTACTTGTTGCCCATAGCCTTTTGAGTCTGTTCTTGGATCTTGGCCAAGTTTGGTCTAGAGATAAACCACTTTCAGTAACATTTGACAAATCCAGTAACATAAACCTATTGTCAGCCCTTATGACCTTCATAAAACCTCTCATATCCCTCCTCCGCCCTTCCCCCTCAACCCTGCCCACCGCTTCTCTTTACTGACAAAATCACAGACGTAATTCAGGGTCTCATCATGTCTTGCCTGGACTCCCATGATAGCCTTCTAGCCAGTCTTCTGATCTCACACCTCTCCCTGCTCCAATCCATGGTCCATGTAGCTGCCAAAGTGATTTTTCTAAAACATAAACCTTACTATGTCACATGAACTACTATGGCTCCCTATTACCTCCAGGCACAGATACAACCTCTTCTGACAGTTAAACCTCTTTATAACCTTGCCTCTTCCAACTTTCCCAATCTTCCTATTCTCCTCCACTCACTCTATGATCCAGCAACACCAACCTACTCACAGTTCTTCTTACAAAATGTGCTTTATTCCTAGTCTCTGTGTTTCTTCATTGGCCATCCCTCATTCCTAGAATAACCCGCCTCCTCACTTCTGCCTCTTTGCTTCCCTAGCTTCCTTCAAGACTCAGCTCAAACCCTATGTTCTGAGTCCTTTTCTAGGTTCTTTTCCTCTCAGATTGCCCCCACTTTATTGGTTCTAGCTGTCTGTTTCTGATTGCCTTTCTCTCTCTCTCTCTGAGTTTCTCTTTCTTTATGTGGGTATATATGTATGTATGTATATATTTATATATGTGTGTGTGTGTGATTTTTTTTCTCAAGTGTGGGCAATGTCATCCTACCTACCCCTGCACAATAAACACCAATGGCTCCCTATTATCTTCAGAATCAAATACAAAATCCTCTGACTTTTAAAGGCCTTTATAAGATCTGTTTAGTCTTCTTAAACTTTGCTTACTTCCATGTACTCTATGGTGTAGGTATGTTGGATTTCTTATTCTTCCTTATTCATGGCACTCCATCTCCTGAATCCTTATCTTATATATATGTTGATATATTGATTAAGTGCTTACTCTGTACCAGGCACTGTGCTATGAGCTAGAGATACAAATACAAGCAAAAAGAAAAGTGTATCCTCCCCTCAAAGGGCTTCCTTTCTAATGGGGGAAGACACACAGAAGAGAGCTGAATAGCTTGGGAGAGGGACAGGAATATATCCATCCTGAAGCATGGTGTTAAAATCCCTGAAGTTAGAAGGTGAGCTTAGAGGAGAATAAAGGCTGACTGGCCTGATTCTCTCTACAAAATGGAGGTCTAGGAAGAAACTCACCAGTGAGAGAAGGGGGCAAGCATGGCACAGGGATAGATGTGAGAAGGGGCAGGAGCTGATGGATGTTCAAGTGAAGTTATAGTGAAAGGAGATTGGAACCACTGGGGTAATGATTGGCATGGACTTCCCAGTATTAAAGGAAGCATTGATTTGATTACAGATCTGAGACAGAGTTGTAAAGTAGGAAAGTAGGGATATAAAGTCTGTGTGTGTGTGTGTGTGTATGTGTGTGTGTGTGTTGTATAGGCATATGGGAGGGGTAGGTGGGATGGGTGGGGAGAATACATATCTATCTAACCATGAAGAAAGCCAATACTCCATCATTTTCTTTGATATACATTACAAATGTTATACTTATCAAATGCAAAAGCCATTTTAACATTTGTTGAGAAAGGTTCCATGGAATGAGCTCTGATGTATTTTTTTGATGGACATAGGTTGATGCCATCCACATGTATCAAGTGATTTATAAGGCATTTTATTTTGATTCCCTCTTTAATTTAAAAGTCATGTTTACAAGAGATAATAATGGATTTAAGGATAGGCATGATTATGATGGATTTCATTTTATTATATTGAAAGATGCCTCTTTTTATATCAATTATTCTTGACATTGTTGTGCTAGTGATATGTATTAATGGAGAAGGGGGAAGGAATAAGCATTTTTATAGCACTTACTACAAGCCAGATACTATGTTAATTGCTTTAAACATACTCTAATATTTGAACCTCACAACAACCCTGTGAGATAGGTGTTGTTATTAACCTTATTTTACAGTTGAAGAAATGGAGAAATTAATAAAGGTCATCTCTCCATGTACACATCAAATATTCTAGTATTTTCATGCTTGTGTCTATTTTCATATGGCGGCAGTAAATGAATAGGCTATGAGCATACAACTGAGTCAGAGTCTTCAGAATAACCCCTAAAGATGATACAAATTATGTGATACCCCATCCTCTTTAGATAAATGGAACACATTATGTATGGTGTGCTGCAAAACCCCTGGTATATGTTTACCATTTCAGTTTGTTAGTTTTCTGATGATTACCAGAATCATGAGAAAACATTAAGAATAAAAGAGGAAAATAATGACGAAATTAGCCTTCTATTCACTCTTCCACCTCTAGGCAATTCTGAGGAAATGCATCCTTGGATGGGATCAGTTGGACCAACAGTAGCATCTTTATTTTTCTTGTAAAAAGGAAATCCTTTAATTTAGATCATTCCATCTCTATTTTTTCCCCTGCAACCATATATTTCTTTGCATAATGTTGTATGTATAACCAATGTGTATGTTTGATTTTATTTTAATAAGGTAGCACTAAAGAAAATTGAGGAAGGAGAAAATGTGGGATAATATTAAATGAGGGATGATCTCAAAGTTATCCCATATTTGGTTATAGATAAAGACCATGTAGTCCAACTCCCTTATTTTACAGATGAGTAAACTGAGGCCCAGGGATGTTAAATGATTTGCTGAAGGCTACACAGAGAAGCCAGTGTTTGAGGTAAGATTTGAACTCTCAAGTCTTCTGACTTAATAGTCAGTGCTCTTTCCATTCTAGTCCACTAGTGAAAAAAAACAACAACAAAAAAACAACTTGACTATCATCATCTTTTCCTTCTTCTTCTCTTTTTTTAATCAGACTTTCTCCAAGACATACTCTGCTGGAGCTTAAATGGCTCTGTTCCTTTTCAAGCATAGTTTCATGCCAATGTCCTTTGAACTGCAGAGGCCCATTTCTCATCTTGCAGAGTTCATGCCAGTAAAGAGACCCCACTGGCTTCAGAGGCAGCTCCGGGTACATATGAGCCCTATAGTGCACAGAGAAAAATAGGGAATTTGGTCATGGGGAAAACCGCATTAGTCTCCTGATGCCTGGTGTCTGGCAGTAGACAGGGAAAGGGCTATATTGTTGATCCAAAATCTGAAAGGGAAAAAAAATCCCACACACAAAGATTAATTTTCAGGCATGTACAGTAATAGTGCAATATTAAATTGGACCTTCTTTCTATCTAAAATTTGATTATTCTCCCTCTACAGTCTACTTACCCTGTGAAAACATGGCATTCAATTCCAGCACATTGGTTTGCATTTTCCAGTAGCTTTCTATAAGTGAGTAACCTGATCCAGGAGTTCTTACAATCCTAATATGGAATAGTTCAGAAGAGTAAGAAGATTGGTTCTCAGCAGTGAGGAATCAAACATTGATATGGGAGTTTTAAGCCTCAACAAGTGGAGCAGTGGGCCCCAGGGAAAGACATTTTTTTCTTTGGTCTAATGAGACCCAAAGATTGTAGCCCTTATGATTGTTAGTGGAAATTGTCTACTCTGTTGGTCTTCTTAAATGTTTCTTTGGGAATATCTTGTGTATACATGACTATCTAATCCAACCCATCCATATATTAGTAAATCAAACTCAGTATGGAAATTGGGTTACTGTTTATTTTCTCTGTACTCATCAGAGAGCCTTAGTTATTAGAATATGCCAAGAGAACAAGTTATTGACTTGGGAATTAGAAGTCAGGGATGTTTGCCATACAGCTTCTGAACAGAGTCACATAGGATGGCACCATTCAGTTGGTTCAGAAAAGCTTCCCTTGTGTGGTGAATGCTAGATAACGGTTTAGAGCTCTTGTCAGAATTGTCTCAACTTCTCAGGACAGGGAATCTTAGAGCTGACTTTTCTTTCACAGTCTTGTTGGGATCAAGCCGGAACTTCAAAGTGAGAGATGTCTTTCTGATCCTTCAGTGTCTACATTTATTCTTTGGTGTTGGGGGTAGTGGTGGCAGTGATTATTTCCAAATGTGATAGATAGCTAGATAGCAAAGGTCAGACAGGGAGAGGGAGGGGGAGAGAGAGAGAGAGACAGAGAGAGACAGAGACAGAGAGAGACAGAGACAGAGAGAGATGGAAATAGATATAACTATATGAGTAGATTAGGTATATATCATCTATTTTATATATGAATGCAAATGTCATGTCTCCACTACTTCTAGTCTTATAGAGTTACCTAAAAGCTGTGTGTGTGTGTGTGTGTGTGTGTGTGTATGTATAAGTGTATATATATATACACACACACACATATAGACCTGGGTTTTCTGGGCATAGTAAGAAGTGAAAAGCAGTCTATAGCTATACCTACCCACCTACATGACTACACATACATTATATATATAATATGTAATCCACATACTACTATACATATACTCATGTGCATGCATATATAGCTATGCATATACCCTTATGTACTCTCTGTGTACATGTGCATTTATATGTATGAGAATATGTGATTATTCATGTATATGCCCTTAATTTTAGAGGCAACTTATTCCCAGGAAGCTGGGGGAACCATAGTGCACAGAGCACCGGGACAGAAGTCAGGGAAACCTGACTTCAAATAGTGTCTCAGAAATTTACTAGCAGTGTGACCTTGGGTAAATCACTTAACCTCTCTCTGTCTCAGTTTTCCCAACTGTGAAATATGGATAATAGCTGTGCCTTTCTCACAAGGTTGTTTTGAGGATCACATGAGATCGTGTTTGGAAAGTACTTAACACAATGTCTGACATATAGTAGGTGCTATATAAACGCTTATTCCCTGCCCTTTTCCCCTACATTGATGGAAAGATTTCCTTACTGGGAGTCTGCCATACCAACGAGATCACAGGTCTCATAAAAAAAAAGGCACACACACATACATATGTACAAATACATCTATTGTATTCATATATATGTGCATATGTATATATGTTTATAAATTTTCAGAGAACCATCTCTACCACTTTTGAAAGCAACTTCTCTTGACCCCAAAAAATATCATGCATATGCTAAAATGTATATGAGCACATATATACACAGTTTTTATATATGTTTATATGTGTGTACATGTACAGAATAATTAAGGTATAAACTCAGAGCATAAGAACTTACCATTTGTCAAACAAACACATGAATGAATGAATGAATGAATGAATGAATGAATGAATGAATGAAAGAATGAAAATTTAAAGTCTGGACAGTGTAACTAGGTGCCCTGTTTAGCTACTATAATGTATCACACTCAAATGGTAACTATACAGATAGCTATTTTACGATATTTAAACATTTTGTTAAATCTCGGTCATCCTTGATGAAATGTTTCCTTTCTCAATTAATTTTGTGGCAGCTACCTTTGGATATAAGGTACATGTTAATCGAATCCTGGGATAAAAGAGCTGGTAGGGGCCTTGTTGTTTAGTCAGTTAGTCCTGTCTGACTCTTTGTGACCCCATTTGGAGTTTTCTTGGCAAAGATACTGGAGTGGTTTGCCATTTTCTTTTCCAGCCCATTTTACAGATAAAGAACTGAGGCAAACAGGGCTAAGTGACTTGCCCAAGATCATACAGCTAGTAAATATCTGAGGTCAGTTTGAACTCAGGTCCTCCTGACTTTAGGCCTGGGACTCTATCCACTACACCACCTAGGTGCCCAACAATAGGGACTTATCAACCATCTAACACACCCTACACTCAAAGGAGAATCAATCACCTCTACAATACACCGAACAAGAAGTCATTTAGCCCTCACTTGAAAACCTTCACTAATGTGAACTAATTACCTTCTGAGGCAGTCTATTCTACTTGGGAGTTTAAAAGTTAGCAAGTTTTTGCTTTTGGTTTTTCTACTATCGAGTCTAAATTTGCCATTTTGCAGCTCCCATTCATTGTACCTTTTTTTTCCCCTCTGAGACCAAGCAGAACAGTGTAATCACTTTTCTATATGAGAGATTTTCAAATACTTGAAGATAGCTATCATGTAGCCCCTAAGCCTTCTCTTTTTAGGCTGAATATCATCTGTTCCTTCAACCAGTCTCCATATGGCATGAACTCAATGCTCTTCACCCCTCTGGTTGCCCCACTCTGGACACTCTCCAGATGATCAGTGTAACACAATTGAAGACTGTTGGATTTCCTTCTCTGACACTTTTAAATATCTTTGAATTTGTCACGCTGTTCCCATGTAGAGTGGGAGGGAGGGTGTCTGACTAGGAAAAAAGGAAAAGGGAAGAGAAAATTTGGAGAGTATAAGAGGGCATTGAATGCTGAATGCATGCTGGGTCGAATATTCTGCCCCTTAGTCACTTAGAAGTTGTTATAGTTCAGTCAATACAGCATTCATTTGTGCCCAGAGACAGCCAGGGCAAGGTTCAGACAGTCTACTGGCAGGAAGAAAGCTCAAGGCAAGGGGAGGCCTATGTGGATTGTCATCTGAAGTTACAAGCCTGAGAAATACTTACTATGAATCAGCCTGTCTGATGCTGAGCTGTCCTTATTTGTAACAGTAAGGAAGATAAAATTTTAAAAGCTTTTAGGCATAAAGTGAGTCTTAACCACCAAAGAGAAAAACAATGATCTCCAACCACATGGCCTTAGGGCCAAATGATGATTCAATGTGAAATTAGTCTCCCATTAGAGCACCCTACATTTAGTGTACTTGGGTTAGGTAGATAAGGCTATCTTTTATTCTGGAAGAGAGCGAATCTTGCTTTTGGGAAAGAAGCAAATGAATTAAATCATACAAGGTGTTCCTGTTCCCAACCTGAAGTTGTCTCTAATAGGTCATTTTGCTTGCCCCTAGTACTGCAAGGTGAGAAAGAGAAAGAAAAGAAAGAAAGAAAAGAGAGAGAGAGAGAGAAAGAGAGAGAGAGAGAGAAAGAGAGAGAGAGAGAGAGAGAAAGAAAGAAAGAAAGAAAGAAAGAAAGAAAGAAAGAAAGAAAGAAAGAAAGAAAGAAAGAAGAAGAAAGACAGGAGAGAGTAGGAGAGAAAGAAAGACAGAAAGAAAGACAGAAAGAAGGAAAGAAAAAGAAAAAAGAAAGACCCTGCCCTTGAGGAATTTACAATCTTGGTTGAGGAAGACTAGAGCCACATTTAAGCTTTGGTGCTATTTTCCGTTTTCTTTCCATCTCTGCATGCCTGAGGACTGGTGACATGAACCCACTTGTCAGAATTCTCCCTCCTTAAATTATTTTGATCCATATTCACTGCATTCATGATGTGCTCCCCATCTGCCCCCACCCGCATTCAAAGTAGAATGTAAGCAATCTTAGGGAAGGGATATTTTTCATTTAATTGTCCTTGTATCTTCAACACCAAATGCATTGCCCATTGGGTTGTACTTGTTTGGGTTGGATTTGTATGCCTGGATTGAAGTAAGTTGTTTAGAAACTTCTTTCCTGAATATAAGTAACATGGCTAACTTTATGAAAGCACAGCTTTCATATCACAGTATGACAAAGATGAATCTGAAATCAGGAAAGTCACATGGCTTTATATTTTGGAGTGAGGATTCTTAACCTGGGATCTGTGAAACTGTTTTTAAAAGACACTTTGAAAACTATGTCTCATTATAATTGGTTTCCTTAGTATTTCTTCCTATATATTTTATTTTATGCATTTAAAAGCATTGTTCTGAAAATGAATTCATAGGTTTTACCAAACTTTCAAAGAAGTCTAGAAAAAAAATTTAAGAACCCTTATTCTAATAGAAAGATCTTATAGTGGAAAACTGGGAAGCCTGAATTTTAGGGAGGAGGGAAGCACCTACTATGTTCCAGACAAAGTACTAAGTGCTTTACATACTTTTTCCAATTTGATCCTTACAACAACTCCTATTAAATGGCTGGTGCTGGCTTTGAACTTGTCTTCTTGACTCCAGGCTTAGCACACTATCCATTGCACAGCTATCTTAATTGAGCAGGTTTTTTTCTTGACTTGGCCACTGTTAGTTAAACAATTCAGGTTTTAATATATTTATATCTGTAAGATGGTGGCGAGAATACCTGCTCTATGACTTCACATTGTTGTTGGAAGGCTCCTGCTAAATAAGACATTTCCTTCCTTTAGCAAGCATTCAAATGTGAGTCAGCTATCAGTCAGTCAATAAGCAAGTACTTTTTAAGCACCTACTGCATCTGAGGTGTTGTGCCAAGCTACAAGGATGCAAGGACAAAGAATGAAACAACCCTATTCACAATGAGCTCACATTCTGATAATGTAGGTAACAAGTACTTATCTATCTATACATATATACATGTATATGCATTCATATGTGCATCTCCATAAAGGTCAGAATACATGTACAGATATATTGCATGTACATATATATATATATATTTCTCTATATACAAACACATAGACATATGTGTGTATATCTCTTAATCACCACAGCAAGTGACTTTAATTCATTAGCAAATTTCAATATTCCCTTGGAGGAAGTATTCACAAGTCGAAATTAGTATATCTGAATTTTTCTAAGCCCTCAAAGTAAGTTCGGAAGGCTGATTTGCAGTTTCCCTGAGATTTTGACAGAGAACTAAACTATTCTAATTTCTGATTCAGATTGGAAATCCTGCAAGAACCACTCCACTGGAAGCATTTTCAAGTGTCTTTTTTGTAGATCTAAGCAAGTGGACGATTTTGTAAATTGCTTTGTAAATTCCAGCTCACCTGCATGCGGTAGCAAAATTTCAAGTTTGTTCATGTTTTATATCCTTCTATGTACATGAAAATTTGTGCTCAGAAACTGCCCTGGGAAGAGATTAAATTTTACAGTGAAGTCGTAGTCAGGCAATAGAAATTCAGAATTTTCTAGAATTGAGTTGTCTACTTTTCCTGAACTCTTTCGTAGGAATGGTAGTGTGCATAAGCAGAGAAGGGGAGGGAAAAGAGAAGGAGAGAACCTCTTCCCTCTTTCATTCAAATGTTCTATTTACTATGAATTCCTTTCCCTAGTTTTTATTAAATTTTCCTTGCTTGCAACCACCAGCTGAAGATGGGTAGTAGCTAGCTTTAGGGAATAATTTAGGGTGGAGGTTTATAATGAATTTAAAAACACCCCATATCAAGGACTTTGTCCAGATGTACTTTTTTTCCTTTTTAAAGTACAGTCCAGATGTCATTCATACTTTGCTCATTCTCTGTAGGCCAAGACTAGCTTGTTCTCTGTCCACTGGCTCATTTTCAGCTCCCAGTGTTTGCCTCAATACTTTGGGCAATAGATCATTTGCTTGTAATGTGCCGCACCTATGAACCTCCTCCCTACTTGTGAAGGGGCAGGCCTGCAACAGGATAGAAAGGTTAGTTAACAAGTCAGTCTGTGACTTTGTTAGTTCTTGGTCTTGTTGATCTAAATAAACGAAGAAACAACCTTAACTATAGTTTCCATACATTACTCATCCCAGAGAGGCTTAGAATTTAAAAATCTTCCTCTCTTTTGTACTATCCTGGCCCAGTCAACCCCATCTGCAGAAGTACAGAACTTTAGAGATTGAAGGGATGGCAGCCATCTAGCAAAACTCATCTCCTTCCCAATCCTCTCTTTCCCAAAGAACTCCCACAAAAAATGCAACTGACAAATGGTTATCCAAACTTTGTTTGAAGGAAGAAACACATTATCTCTGAAGGCAACCTATTCCACTTTTGGACTGCTCTGGAAGTTTTCTATTTCTTCTTTCCCTGAAATTAAGCCTAAATTGATGTCTTTGCAACTTTCACCTACTTTTTGACTGGTTCCTTTAGGACCCAAAGAGACAGAACATGAGAGACAGACAGACAGACAGACAGACAGACACACACACACACACACACACACACACACACACACAAAGAAAGAGAGAGAGAGAGAGAGAGAGAGAGAGAGAGAGAGAGAGAGAGAGAGAGAGAGAGAGAGAGAGAGATTCTGCCTTCTGTTTTCTTTTCTTTCTGGAAACTATAATCTAGGAGGACTTGGAGTTTAAAAGATCTAAGTTTGAATCCAATCTCAGACATTTGCTAGGCCCTAGTAAATAGGTAAGGCAAATTATAAGCTCTTTCAGCCACAGTATTCTCCTTGGTGAAAAAGACATAATAGCACTTACCTCTTAGGGTTGTTGTGAAGGATCAGTGGAAGTGATATGTGTAAAATATTTCATAAATCTTAAAATGTTATTTAAATGTTAGCTATTGTCACCTTTCCTTTACTTCCTTTCTGTTTACCTATGGGTTTGGAAGTGAGTCCAAGTGTGTATTGTTTTATGAAATTACCCTGGGAGATGCACATTCAGCAAACTAGGAGTCAAGAGTGTTGGTGAACGATGATTACCTTTAGGAGAAAAAAAGTTTAAGTTCTATTTTGTTATCTTAGAGACTAGAACCAGGGGCATAGATTGTAAAGTGATGCTCCCTTTCTATGGATGGAAAAAAAGTCTGAGACCTCCCCCACATACCTTTTGTCTCTGTCTCTGACTCTCTCCCTCTCGCCCTCCTCTCTCCCTCTCTCTCTCTCTCTCTCTCTCTCTCTCTCTCTCTCTCTCTCTCTCTTCCTCTCTCGTTCCTAAAGGAACCAATAACAATAGATATTAAATTACGAAAATATTCTTCATGTATGAGTCAGGCTTTCTCACCTTGGTGGAGACATTGCCTGGAGGAAGGAAGAACCTTTAGATTTTCCATTTGAGAAGCTTCTTTTGTTGCTGCCCTAGATTTGGAGCAATTGGCCTTGAACAGTTGGAAGAAAGGATAGTAGTGGGCAAACCAAAGTTTTGGAATGTCTTAAAACAGCCTACTAGATAACTGACCTAAATCCATCATTATTGTTTGCTGGTACCCAGAAGTATGCTAATTATGTCCCTATATTTGGGGAGAGAGAGTAGAGACAGACAGAGAGACAGAGAGAGATAGGAAGAGAGAGACAGAGAGAGAGAGAACATTTATTAACAAGTCGCTGCGTGCCAGGCACTCTGCTAACCACTAGGGATATAAATAAAGATGTTAAATAATCCCTGCCTTCAAGGAGCTTACATCCTAATGGGTATTAAGCTACTGATGAGTTGATGGAATGAGTTAAATTGTGAATGCGAATGAGTTGAAGAAAACCTCAAAACCAAAGCTTTGCTTCTCATTTGAACTCCATTCTGGATATACAGCTTTTAGTTTTGTTTTGTTTAAGTCTGTGCTTTTATCACATCCTCCCTGGTGAGGAAATGTTCAACAAACATAGACCCTTAACTCTCCTGGAACTTGCAGTATGAAGGAGTTGTCTGGGATGCTGAAAAATTACGAGACTTGACCAAGATCACACAGAGGAAAGAGCTGATTCCAGGCAAGTCTTTCTGACTCCAAGGCCTGCTCCTTATACACTATACCACACTATCTCCCACATGTGATGCTAAAAGGTACTTTCAATTTAAGAATTGGAAATATCCTGATCCTCCATGATCTCTCATCTTGATTTTTATTTATTTGCACATTTGTGGATACCCCCAACCTCTCACCTAATAGAATATAAGCTTCTTGAGGACAAAGACTACTTCATTTTTATCTTTGTATGCCCTAGTATCTAACCCAGGGACTGGAAAATACCAGGCACTTTGTTAATTGAGTCTACCTGGATTAGGAAAGGATGAGAAGTAAGACTGACTGTAGGCAGGTGTGTCTAGTACTCATGTAACCATTGAATTTTCATTGATTTGAAGAGACCTCTGTATCCTCATGAGGAGAAAGACTGTTGGATCTAGAAGGACCTTTAGTCCATCTCCTTCATGATTCAGAGGACAATGAGAAATAGAGAGGTCATATGACTTGCTCATAGCTAATATGTGGTAGTGATGAAATAGAGTAGAGACCTGCTCTTTTGACTCCCAGGTCAGTGTTCTTTTGACATTGCCTCTAGAAAATGGAACCTACCCTGTCCAGCCTCCCTTCTCCCTTCCCCTCCCTCCCAAAAAAAACCAATTCTCTACCTACCCTTGCAGTTATTTCTGTCAACTCCCTGTAAGTTAAAGGGTTAATTTGCTTTGATGTTCCTCTTACAAAGAGCTGATGATACCAGCCTTCTCACTGACATGTGGATTCCCACAACAAACAAGGATGGTTGCATTTTCAAAGCACTGCCTGGACTTTTAATGGCATGACTACAGTTAATGTCTATGAGAGATGAGAGGGTCAGATCTTGTGCAAGTCTTTGAAAATTCACTTGGGACATTTTATGTGTGAGAGCCGGAGCTTGAAAGACACGAAGCCCATACCTTGAATTCACTTTCCCATGAAAGGCTGAAGAAGCTAGCTAAGAGAGAAAGAAAGAAAGAAAACAAAGCTATTTACACTGAAATCTCACCCCTCAACCTCATGAGTTTGATCAATGGCAAGTAAAATTCTTCAGTTGGCACTGTCCATCTGGGATAGAGAAATAAAGATTTGGAATTAAGATGGAATGGTTGATATGACCTGATTTTAAGGACCCAGTAGTATTATTTAAGGGATGGAGCATGGGACTAGAACTTAATAGCCTGAGTGTATAGAATGGGTACCCTACTAACTTGCCATGTTACCTAGGCCAAGTCACTTCTCTAGGCCTCGGTTTCCTTGTCTGTAAAAATACACTATTCCTCAATTATTTGTGATTTTCTTCTTATAAATATAATCAGAGGAAGGGATCCCCATAATTACAGAACTGCACAGGCATGAAAGATGTGTCCTAAAGTGCTGAAGCCTTGAGTTTTGTTTTTTTTATCATATCTGCTTTTTGCTTATTTGGTTGCCATAGCAACTCATCCATACATCTTTCCACTCCCACCTTTTAAAAAAAATCATGACAGTCCCTGATTGAAATTGCATCACTTTAGCCTCTAGTATCTGTAATAGCATGACAGTTTTGAAAATTATGTATTAAATTGGTGCTTTAACACAGGTGGAAAGTTTATTTTGAACTATGGGATAAAAGAAATCATATTTCAGCATTTCAGATTGAATCAAGATTAAAGTACTTTGCTTTAGTTCACTCCCTACTACAAGACTGCACGCTGGAAAATCTGGACTAGATACCATGACCTAGGAGGTTTAACCCTTTTATCTCTGGAATCTGTCTGCTCGGCAATTGCCTCACCTGGCCCACTCCTGGAACCATGATCCAATGAACTTAGCTACTGTTCCTAGAAGGTATGTGCCCATTTTCTCCCATTCACCATCCCAATAACTTTCTAGAACAATGTGAGCCAACTTGGCCAACACTCCCCTGTGTGGGTTTCTCTGGACTTTTCAATCATGTTGTAGGAACCTCTTTGTCTTCAAAATAACTTCAGCCCTAAAACTCACACATCATCAATACCTTCTGCCCCGGAGACTGGAAAACTCCAGAATCTCTACTTAAGGAGGTCACTTAGGTCAGCTGTCTCCTCATTTCCCATCTAGCTGCACTCCTGTGGCCTCCTCAATCAACCTCACCACACAATATCCGCTCCCCTTTTCCTCATCCTTTTGTTTACTGTCTTTCATGTCATTAAGGTAGTATGGCCTATCTTCTGCCTTTCTTTGTATCATCAGTTCTTAGCACATTGCCTGGTCCTTAGCAGATGCTTAATAAATGTTTCCTGGATGACAGATTGAGTTTTCTCCAAATCAGAATGTAAGTATCTTGAGAGCAGGGACTATCTTTGAATTTTATTTGTATCCCCAATACTTGACATAATATATGGTATGTAATATGAGCTTAATACAGGATTTAATTTTTCATTCATTATTTACTGTCATAAAAATCAACATAATTCATGTTTGTAAGTAAGTATATGAATACGTGAATTAGAATGTTGGATCTTAAAATCTGTTTGGGGATGCCTGGGTATTTTTAAGAATTTTTCAAGGGGCCCAGGAAGTCAAAACAATTTTCACAATAATACTGAGATGTTTGAATTTTGAACACGTTAAATACTGATGAATATAACACACATAAACAAAAGGTCTTTGGGGATTCTCAATAATTTTTTAAGAGTGTAAAGGGCACCTAGGCCAGTCATTTCTTCATTTCCCACCCAGCTGCACTCCTGTGGACTTCTCCATCATCTCCTTCCTACTTTCTCCTTTTTTGAGACCAAAAAGTTTGAAAATTGCTAAATTATTAAATAGGAATATTGGTAAGTCAAAAGACAATTTTCCTGTCCAAATGCAGTAGAAATGTGACAATAGCCTCTGGCATCAGCGTATACCCTGTAGTTAATGTCTCTAAGTGAAATTGTTACAAAATTGTCTTCTGGATTTCTGATCCAGTTTTTGAACATCATTACATGAGTTTGATGTTGTTATTTTTCAGTCATGTCTAACTCTTCCAACCCCATCTGGGATTTTCTTGGTAAAGATATTGGAGTAGTTTGCCATTTCCTTCTCCAGCTCATCTGACAGATGAGGAAACTGAAGCAAACAGGATTAAGTGACTTGCCCAATGTCACATAGTTAGTAAGTGTCTAAGGCTGGATTTGAACTCATGAAAGTGAGTCTTCTGGACTCCAAGTCCACCATTCTACCCATTGGACCATTTGACGTCTATTATTTGTTGTGGAGAGGGGTGGAATTCTTCTTTTTGGACCAGGGCTTGAGTTAGTAGCCAGTGATGGATATACAAAAAGAAAACAGTGTTAATCAAACATCAACATTTCCCAGAATAAAGGAATTCAGAAGGGAACACAGAGGACAATTTTGTCATTACTTTGTTATATTATTAACATTTTAAAAAACACCTATATAATAGTAGTTCATGATTTCATTGACAACCTTAAAATCTTGTTGGTTTTTTGGTTTTTGGGTTTTTTTTTGGTATCTAGGTAGTGCATTGAATAGAACACGAGTCTTTTGAGTCAGGAATATCTGAGGTCAAATCTGGCCTCAGACACATACTAGATATGTGACTCTAAGCAAGACACTTAAACTCTGCCTCAGTTTCCTCAAATGTAAAATGAAATTACAGCACTCACTTCTCATGGCTATGAAGATAAAATGAGATATTACTTGTATAGCACTTAGCATAGCGCCTGAAACATAAGGGATTCTTAATAAATGTATTTCTTTACTTCCCTAATCTTTGTCATTATTTATCATTTATTAATATTGTTTGAACTTAGCTTTATATGGTTAGAAAATTATCTAACCCAAAAAGTTAACTCTAGAGGTCAGGCTGACTTCAGAGATGCTCCAGGAAAGCCAGATAGTTAGAAGGAATCCTTAGATAGCACCAGTTTTTGTTTTGTGTCCTCTCGGATCTTGTTTCGGGTTCACCCATTTGGGTTCTCCAAATTAAATTGACTTATCTGCTGATATTCATCTCAGACTGCCTGCATGAGGCTAATCAGGCAAATATTCTTGAACCTCTGTCTGAACTGTATATGACAACCTCAAAGAGAACTGAGAATGAAACCACCTCTTCTTTCTCTCTCTCCCTCCTTTACACCCCTCTCCTCTCCTCCTTTCTCCTCCCCTCTTGTCCTCCCTTCTCTCCCCTCCCCTTCCCTCCTCTCCTCTCCTCTCTTTTCCTCTCCTTTTCACTCTCACTTGCTGTATGTAAAAAATTTCTTTAGAAAATTGAGGTTGATTCTCATGAACAGCATTTGCATATGCTAATATTTTTGTTGATAATTAAGTTAATAATGAAAAATAAAATGAATATTGCATGTGAGGGTGGAGTGCTAGTTTTGCAGGGGGTGCAGTTCAAAGTATACTGGTTCAGTACTCAGAAATCTAGTTTCAAATACTGATGACTGCATTTGCTTGCGATCTCAGACAGTTGATTAAGTTCCTTGAGCCTCTCAGTTTCCTTGTCTGTAAATAGGAGTTATATATATTGCACCACTTTCGTTTCACAGGATTGTCACAGAGAATTTGCTTTATAAATTGCAAAACTCTAATACTGTGAATGTGAACTGTCATTACAGACATTTGCATCCATTACATCATCTATAACTTTTGATGACAACCTCTTACAGATTATATCTAGCAAGGAATGAAGCTTCTCTCTAGGCGTTTATGAAGGTTGAGTCTCGGACGCACATTGCCTGTAAGATTCCCAGAATCCTTTGTGGGATCTATATACATTATATCCTCCTGGGCTATGTTATCCCCCATAAAGGAGACAGAAGGGTTTGGATTCTTGACAAAAAAAAAAAAAAAAACCAATAACAAAAACCCCTTCCATTCTTGGAAAAAGTTTCCTGACTAGGGCTGAGATTTCCCTTGACAGTCATGTCTCTTCACACTGGACCATAATGCAGTTCACTATGCTTTGAAGGCCTCCAAATAGTGGTGGTCTGGCCTTGTCTTTCAATAGATACTGATCTTTATCACAAAGCCATAACAAACTATTCAGAAGTCTGAAAGGAAGGGGGCAGTAGGGCTAAGTGTTCTTATCCTGCATTCAGAAGATCCCTACAATGAAGAGTAAATATATTTCTGGGACATCACCTTAATAATTTTTGGTTCTAGGTTGTCAGAAGCACATAGTGGGGAATATATCTATGGATCAAGGACTGGCCTGGCTATGTTTGGGAAAGCTCACTGCCATGTTAGTTATAGGAGGATGAACTTTTCAGCCACAGAAAACACCACAAATGACCCACTGGTAGAGAAATTGAAATCCACTGTATTAGCAAAAGGAAGAGTCAAGCTGATAAAATTATAGTTTATAGTTTGGCTAAGTATTAAAGTGTAATGAGTTAGCATAATATTCTGTCTTCAAGTTTCCAAGAGTCAAGTAAAGTCAACAAGCATCTCTTAAGCATCGACTATGTGTCAGGCAGCTAGATAGTGTGGTGGATAGAGTGCTACGCTTGGAATCAGGAAGACCTGAATTTAAATCTGGCCTCAGGCACTTACCAGCTATGTGACCCTGGGCAAGTAATTTAGTCTCTATTTGCCTTAATCCACCGGGGAAAGAAATGATAAACTATTCCAGTATCTTTGCCAAGAAAACACCATGGACAGTATGGTCCACAGGGTCACAAAGAGTCAGACACAACTGAATGAACAAAAAATGTGCTCAGTACTGTACTAAACCCTAGGCATACAGAGAAAGGGAAGAGGTGACTCCTGCTTTCAAGGAGCTCATAATCTAATTGGGGAGGGGCAATATGCAAAAAACTATGTAAATAAATACATACATACATACATATTATGCATGTATACATGTATGTATGTATATATGAATGTATTTATGATATATATGGAAATAATCTTAGAGGGAAGTCATGTGCATGCAAACAAAATAAACCCACAATAAAAATTATCTGTACCAATTTAAAAAATGTTTAAGAGGGCGGCATTGCGAAAAACAACCCAACATAATCAGAAGGCTAGGATTCCTGGTCTAACACTTACTATAGGCAGGTCCCTTGACCTCTCTGGATCTTAGCTCTCTCAGCATTCAAAAAGAGGATAATACATTTCTCATCTCCCTAGATTGTTATAGCAAAGTATTTTAAGAGCCTTAACAATTTATATAAATTTGTCTTGCTATTATCATAGCTATTATGTTTGTCAGTCAATAGGCATTTATTATGCCAGGGATTCTTAAACCGGAGTCTGTGAAATAAAAAAAAAAAGTCAATGATTGTATTTTATAGTAAGTGGTTTCCTTGGTAAGCCTCTCTATTTTATTTTATGCATTCAAAAACATTTGACAAGGAGTCCAGAGCCTTCATCAGACTAACACAAGGATCTAGAACACAAAACACAGTTAAGAACCTCTATATTAAATGTCTATGTGCAGACATTTACTGCCTGATTGGCCCAGGTTCACACAGCTAGCAATGGCAGCTAGGAAGTGTAGAGAATAGGGCCCAGGGCTTGAAATCAGGAAGACTTAGCTTCATGGGTTCAAATCTGGCCTCAGGCACTTAGTAACTGTGTGACCCTGAGCAAGTCATTTAACCCTGTTTGCCTCAGTTTCCTCATCTCTAAAATAAGCTAGAGAAATGAAAGGCAAACCACTCCAGTATCTTTGCCAAGAAAGCCCCAAATGAGGTCACAAAGAGTTGGATACAACTGAAATGACTTATGTGCCAGGTTGGGGTATAGACAGCAATAATCTTTTCATTTTTGTGTTTATTCATATTTATATAAATCAGCAACATCCTCTAGTCCTATTTGATTCTTTGTCATGGTTTCAAATCCTGCTCATCAGTCACTCAAAGACATCTTGAGAGCAGAAGAAGGCACATATTCAGGTGCCAATGTCACCGTAGCTGTTTCTAGGCTACATGGCCCTATCCCTCCTTCTTCTAACAGAACAATGAACCAGGAACTTTTCACTTTGGGGGGGGGTGGGTAGGAGTGGGAGAATACAAACTCACTCTACAAACCATACCTAAAATGAAGGTTTACGTGTGTGGAAGGTGTTAATCTCCATAGGCACTCCCTCAGTCACATAAACTCTTATAAACCCTGAGAGACTATGATAGTTCTTATAGGGCATTTCCCTCTTCCCTCTACTCCACTCCCACCACCTACCCCCACCTTCCTATTATTGCTATTAATTGCTGGAGTCTCCCGTGACCTTCTCCCACAACACTGAGGCAACCAAAATTTCCCAGCTCCTCTCCTGACTGCCTCCTTCTATCCCATCTATTTGCTTAGCCTTTCATGCTTTGCCCTCCTCAAACCTCCTCACAAACACCATATATAATTCTGGGTGCCATGATTTAAGGACAGCAATAAGCTGTGGAGTGTCTGGAAAATGGAGAGGGGCCTTTAGTCCATTGACATCTTGGCATGATTGGTTGAAAGAAGTTGGAAAATCTGACCTAAAGAAAAGAGACTGGTAGAGACTAGGGAGGATACAAAAACTGTCTTCAAGTCCTTGAAGAGATTTCCACAGGAAAAGATAAGATTTGTGTTTGACTCACCAAAGCAGAACTAAGAGCAATTAGAAGAAACTACAAAGAGGCCAATTTAGGAAGGAAAGATCTGAGTTCAAATCCAGCCTCAGAAGCATACTAGATGTGTCATCCTGGTCAAGTTATTTAACTTGTTTGCTTCAGTTTCTTCAAATGTAAAATAGCATCTGTGTCTCAGGGTTATTGTACTGCGAAAGTCAAATGAGATAATATTTGTGAAGCACTTAGCACAGTGCCTGGAACACAGGAAGTCAATAAATAGTTATTCCCTTTCTTCAGCCCTCCCTCCCTCCCTCCCTTCCTTCCTTCCTTCCTTCCTTTCTTCCTTCCTTCCTTCCTTCCTTCCTTCCTTCCTTCCTTCCTTCCTTCCTTCCTTCCTTCCTTCCTTCCTTCCTTCCTTCCTTCCTTCCTTTTCTCATTCCTTCCTCTTCCCTCCTTCCTTTCTCCAATATTTATTAGTAGAAATTCCTTCCAGATACAATTTATTCTAGATGGCCACTGAGGTCCCTCCAATCCAGTCCAGTTCATTAAACATTTACTGTTGTTATTCATCCTTCATTTTCAAAGAGGACCAATGATATCACAGGGTGACGTCTTTACTTGCGCACGAATTGGATTTAAGTGGGGTTGAGTGGGACAGAGTCCTCAGCCTCACTTCTGAGTCACTGAAGCCCAGTGGAAGGTCAGAAGATGCAGTGGGAGACCTTCAATGTCTGTCCAAGTCTAATTACTTCACAGCACCTGTTTCAGCCACCTTCATGACAAATTATTCTTATTGGCCCATTCCAGCAGGGGAAGTCTTTACATGCCTGTGATAGACACCTCCCTAACTTACCAACTGAGGTAAGGCCTGTCAGTGACCCCTCAACCTGGTTTAACCCATCTGCTCAGATGGTTTTCCCCAAATGTGACCACTGGGCATGCTACAGCTTCTTGGAGCCACATGTTAATGTTGGGTGACAGGTAGACACCAAAGGTGGATGAGCAGCCCTGAAAAGGGCTTCACAAGCCCTCACACTAGAGGTTCTTGTCCTCCCTGAAATGCTTGTTGACTTAATAAATTTATAAATACATGATGAGAATGGAGAACAGAACCCCTATTTCAAACTAAGGATCTTGCTATCACTTTATCCTGTTCAACAAGCACCTGCTCTAGAGCCAGAGGACCTAGGTCCAAATTTAACCTCTTCCATTCACTACCAAGGGAACCTTAGAAACCAGATCATTAACCTTCTTGGGCCTCAGTTTCCTCATCTGTAAAATGAAGGGGTTTAAATAGATGGTCTACGGCTTCTAAGCTTCCTTCCATAATCATAGATGTTCCATCCTTTAGATCCATGACCCTATAATCTCTTAATGTCAAGTTCTTATTTCTACCTTTTCTTGTCTTTCTGATTCTTGGTTCTTGTGGAAGTTTGCATTAGAAAATGGCCAGGGATCTGCAGTGTCCTGTGGTGAGTCATCTATTGAGAAATTCTTGGCAATATTGTATTCTTCTATTAACAACTCAATAGCTTCTAACTTGAGACAGCTAGGTGGTCCAGTGGATAGAGTGCCAGGCCTGGAGCCAGGAAGACTTAAATTCAAATTTGGCCTCAGACACTTATTAGCTGGGTGATCCAGGGCAAATCACTTAACCCTGTTGGCCTCAGTTTTTCCTTCTGTAAAATGAGCTGGAGAAGAAAATGGCAGATGATTCCACTACCTTGCCAAGAAAACCCCCAATGAGGTCATGAAAAGTTAAATATGACTGAATGACAAAAAACAGCATTTTCTAACTGTTTGGATTTAGGGGGAAGGCACAATGACTCACTTTATCTCCTAGCAGAGTAACAGGTTTTGGGGAAATGGGGCAGCATGTAGACATGCAGCTGAAATGTGTTGCAGAACTGTTTTCTTCTTTAAAAAGTGGTAATGTTGTCTTCATTAGCTCTCAACTCTGGGAAGGAGTTTAGAATGCAGAAAGTATAATGTCAACTTTAGTGCTCCAGGTGGGTTAAGGAGAAAGGTATAAGGAGTCTAACACGAAAGACAGTAATTACATATGATCTGACTAGACTGGAGATAATTAAAGGGACTTTATAGGGGCACAGGTCTTCTGTTCACTCTCTTTGTTCCTTTTCTATTGAGCAGAGCCAAGGCAGCAGCTGGGTCCCTTCTCTTCCTGACGGCTGGGACAACAGTTATTATCAATGCATATCTGATAATCAGACACAGGCTATGTTTAACCTGTGTGTATTTGTGTATCTATCTCTATCACTTTCTATCTTAGTCTCTCTGTTTCTCTGTCTCTGTGTGTGTCTCTGTGTGTCTCTGTCTCTGTGTCTCTCTCTGTGTCTGTCTGTCTCTGTCTCTTTCTCTCTCTGTCTCTCTCTCTTTCTCTCTCTCCCTTATGGTTTCTCCTTGTGTATGGTTTGGAACTGGGAACACTCCAGCACTCCATTTGGGCTAAAAGGTCTCAACTTACCTCAGCAGAGGTAATCTTATTCTATCTTATTTACGGGAATGTTTGTGTGTTTCTCCTAACTTTAGTATTATTTTGTAGAATTTGTTTTTGGCAAGATTTGTCTGTTTGCACTAAGATAGACATTTATCCCCAAATACATTCATTTGCTATTCTGCTTTAAATATCTTTCTCCCTCTCTCAGGCAAAACTGACCATTATTCAGTGGGATGAAGCGCCAATGATGCAGCCTATTGTTCCCTCGTTAAAGCTCCCTAAAGGGTAAGACATTTCTTTTATTTTGAATTTCAAAGTCTCTCCCTCCCTCCCTACCCACTGGAAAGGCATATATTTGGGTATAGAATCTGAATGGGAATAGTGCCTTTGACAACAAATACCAGATCGACCACTAGGGATAGAGCTCCATGTCAAATGGATCATTTTGACATGATCAAATGATGTTTTTGCTTCAAGTAGTACAACTTAACCCTGGACAGAGTGAAAACCCAACACTCTTCATCCAAGGATTCAGGGCCTGACACGATCTGAGCTCTGCCCCATTTTGACTGACCCCTGACTCCTGGCCCCAAATGCTATGAGACTAAGAGAGACATGGAAAGAAACAAAAAGAAACAACTGAGTAACAGCAGGAGAAACTGAAATAATAAAATAGAAAAAAAAAACTAAAACAAGGATAAAAATACATTTTACTTTGTGGATGATGACAGTTTGTTTTGTTAAAGAGAACAGGACTGGAGAAGGCAAGAAGTGCTGGGTTAATATCCTAGCTCTGGAGTAGACTTACTATGAGACTTCAGGAAAGATCTCCCAACCCTCTAGACAATTCTTTAAAATACAAATTGTAGAGAATGGTTTTAATAGTGGCAGTTTTCTTATCTGGGTTCCCTGTGACAATGAGATCACAGATCTAATCCCTAGGCCTTTCCCTAAATGTGTATACACTATTTCCTCTAGTAAAATAGAAGCTTCTGGAAGTTCAGAACTCTTCATTTTTGTCTTGCTATCCTCAGAACCTAGTACAGTATCTGGCACATAGTAGGTGCTTAATAAATGCCTATGGAAATGAGTTCCTTGCATTTTTAATCCCAGAATTATGTCACTCGTGCCAGTAAAGGTGCATACCTTTATCAAGGAAAAGAACATGGCAAAATATTAGACTAAATAAAAGACTCTGAAGAACTAGGACAGCCCAACTCTAAAGACCTCAAAAGTGACCAGAAGTCTTTTCAATTGTGTTCTCAATGAGACCCTTAGTCACTCAAAAGATATCAACCTTCCACTCTGGGGGAAAATAAAACAAAATAAAACAAACAAACAAACAAACAAACAAGAGGATGGAAAAGATCTTACCCAGACCATGGCATGCAGTTGGATAGTTCATTGGTTAGTTCATTGGTCAATATATCTCAGACTGGCCCTGCAAATGTCTGATGAGTATGGCCCAGACTGATAACAGAAAGCAGATATGGAGACATAAGATCTAGTCACATATGGGAAATGACATAATGCCTTCAAAGATCTCAAGCATCTCTCTCTCTCTGTCTCTTGTCTCTGTCCCTGTCTCTCTCTCTGTCCCTCTCTTTCTCTCTCTGTCACATACATAAACGCACTTTACAAGTTCAATACCATCTTTTTTATACAAGCTTTTCTCTTCAGAAATATCAAAGCTTCCAATGACCAAAGGCAATCTAAAGACACCTTCTGGTGCCAAATAGGCTGTAGCACCGTTCCCTCTCCCCACAAAAAATGCAAGAATTCCCCATAGAAGACATGATCACAGGTCTGTATGACCAGAAAAGGAGGTAGCTGGGCTATGTCTCAAGAATGAGGGCAAAACAGAATTGCTCAGTATTCTGCCTTTTTTCCCAAATATTGGACTTGGGACTGGACTTGTGGTTTCAGAGCTAAAGGCAATGCTTACTGAGAAAACTTCCTCCTACAGAGAGTTGCCTAGAGCACTGAGTGACTTGCTGAAGGCTCATACAGCCATTAGGTGTCATAGGTACAATTTGAACTCACGTCTTCTTGACTTTGAAGCTGGCTTTCTATCCACAATGCCTCTCATGCCCCAGTATTGAAAGAATAGTTGTTGTTTGGCACTTTTCAGTCATGTCTGACTGTCTGTGACCCTACTGGGCAAAGACGCTAGACTGGTTTTGCCATTTCTTTTTCCAGATCATTTTACAAATGAGTGTTAAGTGACTTGCCTAGGGTCACACAGCTAGTAAGTGTCTCAGGCTGTATTTGAACTCAAATCTTGAATCCAGGCCAGAAATCTATCTGTTGGACCACCTATGTCCTCTAAAAGAATAATAGGAGCTGATATTTGCATAGTAGCTTAATGGATATGAAACATTTTATGTCCATTATCTCACTTGATTACCTCAGTGACCTTTTGAGATAGGTGCTCAATGATCCTAATTTCAAAGATGAGGGAACTGAGTTATGGAGAGATTTAAGTGTCTCCCCCAGGGTAACAAAGGATTTGAATCCAAGTCTTCTTCATCTCAAGTCCATCATTCTACCCATTCTGTTATAACTAGAGGAAGGCCTTCAGTGTATTGAGTAGATCCTTTGTGGAAGATTTATGGAAAGTCATGGGCAGGTCTTGAATAGAAGAGATGGTGTGAGGGGACTTGTGATCTGCATTGGTGGAGAGCATACCTATGCTGATGATATAGACCATCAAAGAGGCAGTCATCCCTTTTACAATAAGGACTGCCTGAATTTCATGACACAATGAAGATTGTGAAGCAATGAGATTGTTTTTGTGTATCCCACAGATACAGGTAGATCCCCATTAGTGTGAATAATGAATGCAGTGGTCACATTATTAAAATTTGTACTGTATATGTCCTTGGGGCTAGAACTAATGACCACACTTTACATTTCTATAACTCTGAATAGTGTAGATTCAAATGCATTTGACCACTTCACTGAATTCATGGATCCAGCCTTGATACTCAATACCTCCTCAGCAACCTCAGTTGCCTCTCCTCTCTGACTGGAGGACTGGCGGATAGGGCAATAAACTTCTTCCAATGCCTTCTCTTATATAAGGCTCAATGCTTTCCAGCTGAACTCTGCCATTTTTCCATCACCTGCTCTGCTTGGTTTTAACTTCAAGAACATCATTTCCCAGAACAGAGTACCCAGTTATCCCCCCAACCCCAGCTTCCTTTTGTGTATTATCTTCCCATGTTATATTGTAAGCTCCTTGAGGTAAAGGACTGTCTTTCTTATTTGCATCCCCAGTGGGCATGGCAGGCACTTAATATATGTCTAATGACTACTGACTATTTATTATTCTTACAGGACCTGGCTGCATTGGACGGAGATCCACAAAGTAGGATATTTTATGGTCCAGTGTCAGAAGAATTAATCTTAAGAGTGACAAATTTTTGTTGTTATTGTTCAGTGGTTCAGTTGCCTCTGCCTCTTTGTGACTCCAATGGTCAGTAACACTCCACACCCTTCTATCCTCTGCTATATCTTTGTCTGTCCAAGCTTATGTTTGTTTCTTCCATGACACTATTTATATCCATCTCATCCTCTGGCATCCCCTTTTTCTTTTGCCTTCAATGCTTCCTAATATCAGGGTCTTTTCCAATGAGTCCCACCTTTTCATTTAAGCTTTGGTATTTTTCCTTCCAATGAACAGTCTGACTTAATTTCTTTAAGTATTGATTGATCACCTTATTGTGCAAGGAACTACCAAGTCTTCCCTAGTACCACAATTTGAAAGCCTTGATTCTGTGGTGCTCAACTTCCTTCTATTTCAATTCTCATAGTCACACATTGCTACTGGAAAAAAAAAAAAAAACCAAAACCTAATTTTGACTATATGGACCTTTATTGGCGAGGTGATGTCTCTATGTTCTAGTATGCTATCCAAATTTGCTGTGACTTTCCTTCCGAGTATTCACACATACTGTCTGTAGTGATCTTTGAGATCAAGCGTATAAAATAGAAGGAGAAGAAATAGAAGTAATGTCATAGGAATTCTATTCAAATTCCAGCTCTATTCTTTGCGATGTAACCTTAGGCAGCTTTTACTGGCTGGGTTTTGATTTCTCATTCTGTAAACTAGGAGAGTTGGATTAGATGATCTATAAGGTCCCTTTAAATAGTATAGCACTAAGATAAAAAAAATCCCCTTCTAAATGATTGTGTCATGAATATATTTTCTGTCTAATATCCTCCTTATATAAAGACATTTCTTCTTAATGTCAGTTTTTCTACACATAGACTTGTTTAGACCCTTCAAAATTATCCTCTCTGCAAAAGTGAGAGAATGTTGAAATTATAAAAATACCATAATTTTCTAGGATTATTTTACAAACCCCAAACTTTTGATTTGGAGGTCCTTACCCTTGGACTATAAGTTCCTACACAGAGAGAAACTAAATTCATTTGGGAAATGGGGCAAAACTTTATCTTCTAACTGCATTATTTGACTTCTAGTGGAGACAGAAATTAGACACAAATCAAATGTCAAATTAGCTGATAAAAAACAGGAAGGATTAGTGTTGACATAGAGACCTGACCCCAGATTGCTGTGAAATGTACTGTCTATCCCCAAATCACCCTAGGCATAAAAGCAACAGGGCCCCTAGGTAAAGATCTGAGATCCACAGTGCTTGGGGACATTCTCAAGCCTAATCAGACTGACAGCTCTGACAGCATTCAGTACAATGTTTATTTACTCATTTTTGGCAGATGAGTAAGTAAGAAAGACAGGACCCTGATGAGATCCTTCCAAATGAGTTCTGGCTCCAGACACGGTCAACAAGGACAATGTCAAACAAAAACTTCCTACCCGCCCTTATATTTTGGTCTATCCTGGCACAGACATGAAATGACCTCAGATCACAGTGAGGGATAATAAGAAATATATCTTTGGGGAAATGTGACCCTTTGCTACCAGCAAGCTATAAAAATATGGGAAACAATGGAGCATATGAAGATAAAAGCTTAGGCACACCAAATGCTGTGTTTCCTACATGCTTTAACAATTCCATGTGCCCAGAAACGAATAGAAAACAAATTGTTATAGTGTGCCATTTGGGGCCCTCTATGGTGTTATCAGCTGATCGTTCACAATGGTAAAAGTCAGGGGTGGGGAACCTGTGGCCTCAAGGTCACATGTGGTCCTCTAGGTTCTCAAGTGCTCTCCTTTGACTGAATCTACCCCTGGTAAAAAAAATATAGAACCTCCTCGCAGAGGTTTCTGTACAGTGCTATTAATTGTTGTTAATAATGTAATAAATGCCAGTAATGTTTTGGCCCCATACAGTATATCTTCTTCAGTTTATTCCTGTTGTAAGCCAACATTGTTCTGTTTCTAAATTCCAACCCCTTTAGGCTTTTGAATTAACACTTGACATATTTTTTTTATATATTTCAAGTGTAAGTTTCATTTACAGAGGCAGCATAGTGACCCAAATACTCCAATATAAAGGACTTGGAGTCAGAGTCCAAATTCTGCCTTTACCACTTAACTAGCAGTCTAACCATGAGCAATTCTATGTGACCGTAGGCAGCTGAGGTTGCTTCAGGTCTCTATGCCTCCATTTACTCATCAGTAAAATAGGCACAATAATACCAATACTTCCTCACAGGAGGTGTTATAAATCTTAAATGAAATAACTTACAGAAATACACTTTCAAACTTGAAAATGTTGTGTAAATGTGAGTTTAAAAAAATTATCACCATTTAGCCCAATGCCAGGCACATAAAAGTACTTATGAAATGCTTATTGATTGATTTATTTGTTAGTCCTACCTTGCTAGCACCAGAAAGTCCTACTTTTCATTCACTCACATGTTTTGTATCTCTTTGACTTTTATCATTTAGGTTCTAACTTCACCCCATAGAAATGCCCATTATTATTTTATTCAAAGCTTTTTAAACTTTTCCCATCAATTCTCATATTCATGTAGCTGCTCTTGGGTAATGTATGAATTTTCTTATCAATGAGAAGGCTCTACAGTATAATAATAGGGGAAGAAAGGGTTCTGTGGAATAATTTCTGAGAACTTCAGTTAGTAAAAGCTTGGTTGTCATGTAATTTAAAAGGTTCTGGGAAGCCCTCCAGTCCCTAATAACTATCCTCATTGCCCATGGTTGGTTGATGCCTGAAATTTCCCTAGCTGTCCATGAGTCCTTTGGGTTAAGAGAGGAGATAGTGTGGTAAGATCATGGTGATCATATCACCAGGTAGTGAAATTATTATTTTCTTCAAACCTCTCTAACAACAATAAAAACCAAAAACCGAATCAAAACAAGACCAAAAAACCCATAACAATTGAAAAGGAAATATTTTCCAAATTGATAGTTCTGAGACAGAAATACCACCCAAAGTAAAAGCTTTAAATTTTAAATACTTGATGCTCCTACTTACTGACCCATTCCCAGTCCAATTTGTGTACTGGTTACAACCAGGACCATCAACTGCAGTGTTATCATTGACTTGAATGTTAGCATCCAACTATAGGGACCCCTTTTTGGTTGTCCCACAGCAGCGGCTCAACCTATAACCTGTCATACTCCATAGGTAGTAGAAGATATTGATTCCAACCAATCACATGAAAAGAAAGGGACTGCAAGGCCTCCAAAGGGGGGAAAATGGCCTTCTGGTTGAAGACATTACTCTTGCATAGCTTTCTTGGGAGGAATGAGCTTCTCTGACCAGAGGATTGGGAACTGGAAGAAAATCCAACTGGATTACTCTTCTATAGAATTTATTCTGAGTAGGGAGTCACACCCTTCAGATCCCCATTGGATCAAAGAAAAGTTCTATGATATAGCATTAGGAAGGGAAAATAGTCAAGAAATGGAAGGGAAAACCATAAGATAAGCCACTGGGAATACAAGTAAAAAATGAAAAACTAAGAAAGAAAGGCTAGGTAAAAGCCTAGCACCCAGGCAGATAAACCAACAATGAGATGAAAAAGAAAGGTGGAAAAATAAATAAAATCAAAACAAAAAAAGACCATGACATATTGAACAATATTGAAGAAAATGAATTAAAGATCCCAAATTAAAATGAAATGCCAGACTCTCCAGAGATAACGTAAAAACAAAACAAGTCAGTATGAAACTTCAGGATGATTCAACAGATTATAATATAAACAAAAGATATTATAGTAGAAATTCCATCAGAAATAATAGCTATCAAAATAGAATCAATGAAGACCAACAGCAGACAATTCAGAATTCTAGATGCAGGCTCCTTGAAACATAGTAGATGATATGAAAAACATATTCAAAGATTCAGAAATAAAAAAATAAAGGAAAAAAGGGAGGAGGGGAACATGTAAGAAGAAAAGGAAAAGACATCAAGATTGAAAAAAATATGAGTCCTACACAAGCAAAGTGACTGATCTTGAAAGTAAGATGGACTTAAGGACCTCAGATCTCCTAGGATAACATGATAAATTAAAAACAAACAAATAAAAATAACCGGAATATCATAATCTAGGAACTAGTATAAGAAAACTACTCTGAATTTCTGAATACAGGCAACAAGGCCCTGAATGATTAAATCCACTGATTACCATCAAAAACAAAACAAAACAAAACAAAAAAACCTCAGCTCAGAAGGAAGAAAATTAGAAGCTTGAAAAACAGTCATCTTAATCAAAGAATTTAGGAAGATATGGATAGGGGTGGTTTTGTTGAAGACAAACCCTATCACTGGCAATTGCAGTTAAAGCAGATTTTGTTGTTTCATCCTTTGGAAATTTAAATATTAAATAGTAACTGATTCTCTTGTATCCAGGAATTCTAAAGGTCTTCCCTTCCCAATTTGATCATTATTATTATTATTATTATTTATTAAAGGGGTCATCCTTTGAATAATTACTTAAAGAAGTCTATTCATTGAATGGGTGTATCTCACTCAGAGTGAGAATCTGATAAGACGTTAGCCTAAAATGGCCAGGCTTTCCATGTCTAGTCATCCTGATGAATATCAGGCCACCCAAATGGCTCTGGAGGAAAAAGTGAGGCTGGTGACCTTGCACACCTCTCCCTCACTCAAATCAAAGTCAACTGCAAGTCATATCATCGTTTCTAAAATAAAGGATGAACACAACAACAACCTCTGATAATTCAGATTAACATGAGCTGTGATGGTCTGGAAATTTTTTATCAAGGAAAGTGCTCTATACATAGTAAGGGCTTAATAAGTGTTTGTCAAATGAATGAGCAAAAGGAAGCAATATGGGTTTTTGAAGGATGAATTGCATTTAGGCAAGTAGAGAGGAGAGGGGAGAGTGTATTTTCTGGTCCTTTTCTGTTTTGTTTTTTCATCAACTAATTGTAAAATTGTTGGCATTTCTAGATGTTGTTTGAGCTTACCTCCACTACACAAGGGAAGTCCTCCTTTTATTGATAATCATAACAAAAGATTGATTTGGTGCCCCAAAATGAAGTCTGTCTGAGACCTTGAAATCAAATATTTATGTAAACTTTGATTTTAAATTAGGGCTAGGAAATAGAGACCTTAGAAAATATCAAAAGCCTTAAGATGCTATGGTTTTTGTGAACTCTTGTGTCAGCTGGTTGTTTCATCAAAGTTTTCAATTCTCACTAGCATATGTAAATCTAAAGTATATGTAATCAACAGTGTCATCGTTAGTGGTCCCAACACCCTGGAAATAGAGTTCATTTAAGCCTCTAGGAAAATCAGCCAGGCCTTTCTTCTCGATTTCTTCTCCTTTTATTTCTATTCCATTTTGTAAGTTGATGAGTTCAAGTAGAAAAAGGGGTCTCAATGAATAACAGGGCTGCCTAGATTTACTGTTTGTAGATGACATTGTTCTTATGGAACTAAGCCTCAGAATTTTGCAAAGTCTCCAAAATGAGATATAAGATTTACTCCAAAGCATTTGTCCAGTTGCTCTTTCTTCTATGTAGTCAAGAGTAGAGCAAAGGTGGTGTGATGTGGAATCAAGAAGTTCTTAATTTAAATACCAACTACTAGCTGTGTGACTCCAATTTCATTCAACATCGCAGCCTCAATATCCTCATCTGTAAACTAGAAATAATAGTGTTATTAAGATTAAAGAAGTATGTAGAGTAATTTACCAATCTGAAAGTGCTATATAAATGTCAACAATATTAAGTGGATAAAGAAGGCCTGTTATCTAGAGAGAGTGATTTGTAGAGGAAGGGACATTTCACAGAGCTGGTTCATCAGTACATATATTTTGCACAGAAACTGTGACTGGACAGTGAACTTGGTCAACAAATAAAGAGGGGAAAGATAGTTGGCTGGATAGCATTTGGAAAAGTTTCCTCTGCTTCCAATGACCCCAGATTTCTCCCTGAAACAAAATAATACTTTAAAAAAATACCAGTGCTCTTCTGGTGGTATCATATGGCTATGAGTCATTTAATACAAAAATATCTTCGAAATCAAATGTGTTGGTCCCCTAAAGAACAAAAGAGATGCAGGTGGGTGTTAATAGACTACAGCATATTACAAATTATGAGTTATATGCTTGAAGGGGAATTTAAATCATGAAAAATGTATGATGAAGAGAGGAGATATTCAACAAGATGAGATAATGGAGGGATAGCCTGTGCACTCCACTGGTCACCAGATGAGGTCAGGAGATCAAGAGGAAGCCCTCTAGCACATTAGATCAACTCCCTATGGAAGATGCATGGGTGGAAATGGATAAGAGCCATGCGGGATGAGAAGGCATGGAAGGGATGTGACCTATATATGTGTAGGGAGTGCTCACATTGATGAGAACAATGATTCATTGATGTTTTGAGGTAGATTTACAAGTTTAGGGGCAATGACCTACATATTTGCTAAGGAAAAGGCACTCCAAAAGGAATATATAGTCAGAAATAGAAAAAAAAAGAGTTTCTGAGTAATTTTTAGATATAGATATAGTATTTTAGGCAGAATTTTATTTACAATGTATGAATTAAAGCTCAATAACATCAGTCTTTATTTCTCTATCGTTGCTTTGTGCTGCAATCCAATGATTTATGCATTAGGGCTCTATTTGTCCTAATTTTTGTTTCTTAATTTTTGAATAATTTGTGTATTATTAATATTTTATTTAAAAGTTTGATAGAATTCCCCTGTAAATCCATTTGGATAAAGTTCTGTCTTTTTGCTAATTTCTTTATAAACAGTTTATTTTTTAAATTGGATTTTAAAAAATATTTATTTTTAATGTTCTCTTGATTTGAATATTTTGTATTTTTAAACAATTTCTATTTCTTTTAAACAAAAATATTGCATATTGGCACACAACTCTGTATAATAAATTCTGATAAAGCTCTTTCATTTCTTCTGTTTTGATTTCACTTTGACCACTTTTATTTTTTAAAATGGTATTTTCCTTCTTTTTTTAAAATTAGGTTGATGCTAAAGGTTTGCCAATTTTGTTAGTCTTTTAAAAGAATGTCTTTAATTTTGTTGATAAATTGTACACATTTGTGTTTTGCAATTTTTCTAATGTATTTCTTTTTTAATTTTCAAAGTTTCCATTTTTGTTTGTTTGGGATTGGTTTGTTTATTTCATAGTTTTATGATTACATATTCAATTCATTAATCTTTTCATCTATTTTTAAAATGTACCAATTAATAAGAATTTATTGAAACTTTTTAGCCACTAAGGTTTGCTGATGCAAACATAAGAAATGAAACAATTGAAACAAAAAACAATTCAATCTTAATAAGCTACTATTCTAACAAGTCCATATACATACTTGTGAGTGTGTGTGTGTGTGTGTGTGTGTGTGTGTGTGTGTGTGTATGTGTATTGTTTTCAGGGATACATTTTTTCTCTGATGACACTTTTAGCTGCATCACAGAAATTTGGTATGTTGTCTTACAATTATCATTCTCTTCTACATATTTATTCATTGTTTCTCCTATTTGTTCCTTGACCCACTAGGTATTCAAGATTTCTCTGTTAAGTTTCCATTTAGCTCTATATCTTTTGTTTGTGCTCCTAATATTAATCACCATTTTAAAATCACAATAATTCAAGATGATTAACTTGCATTTTTACCAGGGATGAAAATATGATTCAACATTAAGAAAAAAATAAAAATGATCCATGATAATAATAAAACAAGCAATCCTAGATTACTATATGAAGAAGTACAAAAAAGAGGCTTTGGCAAAGAACAAAATTTATTTATACTAAAAAACACCTGCAAAAAATAGACATAAGAGCAATCTTATGTTAACATGATTTAAAGGCACATATTAAAAATAATGACCTAGTATTCTATGCAGTAGGGAGACTCTCGAAGTTATCCCAATAAATTTAGACATAAAGCAAGGATGTCCCATTAATCTGCTGCAATTTGACATAATTCTCGAAATGTTAGTGATAACAATAAAATAAAAGAAATTAGATGCATAAAAATAGGAAAAAATAAATAAAGCTATCACCATTTGTTGTCAAATTTAGTAAGTCCCAGATAATTTTTTTAAAATTTATTTATTTAACTTATAACATTCATTTTCACAAAATTTTGGGTTCCACATTTTCTCCCCTTTTGTCCCCTCCCCCAACCCCAAAACACCGAGCATTCTAATTGCCCCTCTGACCAATCTGCTCTCTCTTCTATCATCCCTCTCTGCCCTTGTCTCCATCTTCTCTTTTGTCCCGTAGGGCCAAATAACTTTCTATACCCCTTTACCTGTATTTCTTATTTCCTAGTGGCAAGAGCAGTACTTGACAGTTGTTCCTAAAACTTTGAGTTCCAACATCTTTACCTTCCTCCCTCCCCACCCCTTCCCTTTGGAAGGCAAGCAATTCAATATAGGCCAAATCTGTGTAGTTTTGCAAATGACTTCCATAATAGTCGTGTTATATAAGACTAACTATATTTCCCTCCATCCTATCCTGCCCCCAATTACTTCTGTTCTCTCTTTTGATACTGTCCCTCTCCATGAGTGTCGACCTCAAATTGCTCCCTCCTCCCCATGCCCTCCCTTTCATTCTCCCCCCCACCCTGCTTATCCCTTCATCCCCCACTTTCCTGTATTGTGAGATAGGTTTTCATACCAAATGAGTGTGCATTTTATTCCTTCCTTTAGTGGAATGTGATGAGAGTAAACTTCATGTTTTTCTCTCACCTCCCCTCTTTATCCCTCCACTAACAAGTCTTTTGCTTGCCTCTTTTATGAGAGATAATTTGCCCCATTCCATTTCTCCCTTTCTCCTCCCAATATATTTCTCTCTCACTGCTTGATTTCATTTTTTTAAGATATGATCCTATCCTAATCAATTCACTCCGTGCACTCTCTCTCTATGTGTGTATGTGTGTGTGTGTGCATATGTGTGTGTGTAATCCCACCCAGTACCCAGATACTGAATAGTTTCAAGAGTTACAAATATTGTCTTTCCATGTAGGAATGTAAACAGTTCAGCTTCAGCAAGTCCCTTATGACTTCTTTTTGCTGTTCACCTTTTCATGTTTCTCTTCATTCTTGTGTTTGAAAGTCAAATTTTCTTTTCAGCTCTGGTCTTTCCATCAAGAATGCTTGAAAGTCCTCTATTTCATTGAAAGACCAATTTTTCCCCTGAAGTATAATACTCAGTTTTGCTGGGTAGGTGATTCTTGGTTTCAGTCCTAGTTCCTTTGACTTCTGGAATATCCTATTCCATGCCCTTTGATCCCTTGATATAGAAGCTGCTAGATCTTGTGTTATCCTGATTGTATTTCCACAATACTTGAATTGTTTCTTTCTAGCTGCTTGCAATATTTTCTCCTTGATCTGGGAGCTCTGGAATTTGGCCACAATGTTCCTAGGAGTTTCTCTTTTTGGATCTCTTTCAGAAGGTGATCTGTGGATTCCTTGAATACTTATTTTGCCCTCTGGTTCTAGCATCTCAGGGCAGTTTTCCTTGATAATTTAATGAAGGATAATGTCTAGGCTCTTTATTTGATCATGGCTTTCAGGTAGTCTCATAATTTTTAAATTGTCTCTGCTGGATCTGTTTTCCAGGTCAGTTGTTTTTTCAATGAGATATTTCACATTATCTTCCATTTTTTCATTCTTTTGGTTTTGTTTTGTGATTTCTTGGTTTCTCATAAAGTCATTAGCCTCCATCTGTTCCATTTTAATTTTGAAAGAACTATTTTCTTCAGTGAGCTTTTGAACCTCCTTTTCCATTTGGCTAATTCTGCTTTTGAAAGCATTCTTCTCCTCATTGGCTTTTTGAACCTCTTTTGCCAGTTGAGTTAGCCTGTTTTTCAAGGTGTTATTTTCTTCAGCATTTTTTTGGGTCTCCTTTAGCAGGGTGCTGACCTGCTGTTCATGCTTTGCTTGTATGTCTCTCATTGCTCTTCCCAGCTTTTCCTCCACCTCCCTTACTTGATTTTCAAAATTCTTTTTGAGCTCTTCCATGGCCGGAGCCCATTGAGTGGGCTGGGATACAGAAGCCTTAACTTCTGTGTCTTTGCCTGATGGTAAGCATTGTTCTTCCTCATCAGAAAGGAAGGGAAGAAATACCTGTTCACCAAGACAGTAACCTTCTATAGTCTTGGTTTTTTTCCCTTTTCTGGGCATTTTCCCAGCCAGTGACTTGACTTCTGAATATTCTCTTCATACCCACTTTGCCTCCAGATCTGCCCAGCCAGCACTTGGGGCCTGAGATTCAAATGCTGCTTCCCAACCTCAGGGCTTTTGGCCGGGGCAGGGCTGCTATTCAGTGTGAGATTAGGTTCAGCTGCTCAGGTCAGGACAAGGCCACCTCAGAGGCTCAGTTCCTTCAGGGGCTTTATGCAGAGACCTTCAACAATGGATCTGAGCTCCTGCCTGCTTGTGGAGCCCTGGTCTGCTCCTGCCTCTGCTGCTGCCCCCCTAGGGGGCCTGAGTTATGGGGGCACCCCACTCCCCTCTCGACCCGCCAAAGAGTCCCTCTCACTGACCCTTGTCACCTGTGGGTGGAGGGACCCATGTGGCAGCTGGAGATTCTGTCCCTGAAGCCTGCTTGGATCTGCTCCTCTCGGTGCTGCGTGGCCAAGGTGGGCTCAGCTCCGTGTCTGGGGTGCGATGGACCTTTTGTGAGAGGTTTGCAGGGCTCTCTGGAACAGAAATCTCATCCGCTCTGTTGTTCTGTGGCTTCTGCTGCTCCAGAATTTGCTGGGAGTTCTTTTTTACAGATATTTCATGGGCTGTGGGGTTCGGAGCTAGAGTTATGTGTGTCTTTCTACTCAGCCATCTTGGCTCATCCCTTAAGTCCCAGATAATTAGCAAAGAAAGAAATTGAGACTATTTTCAGTAAAGTTTTAGGATAAAACATAAACCCCCC
Organism: Notamacropus eugenii; assembly: GCF_028372415.1. NCBI lineage: Eukaryota > Metazoa > Chordata > Mammalia > Diprotodontia > Macropodidae > Notamacropus > Notamacropus eugenii. The sequence goes on from NC_092872.1 coordinate 584,816,159, forward strand.
AAAATAATATTTCTACATGGCAACAGCAAAATCTCTATGGAGATAGTAGAAGTTGAAGTCCCATTCAAAATAACTTCAAAGTGCATACAATGTCTGGGAATCAGTCTACTAAGTTATACTTAAAAACTTGGTGATGTAATTATTTATATCAGTGTACATTTCAGCTGATATATTTCATTCAGCATAAGATTTCCTTAAAGAAATATGACTTCAATAATTGGAGGAGTTATCCAGCACTTAGATTCAGTCAAGTCAAGTCAAGTCAACAAACATTGCCAGGCACTGTTCTGGGAATACAAACAAAAAGCAAAAAGAAATTTAGTTCCTGTCCTTGAAAAGCTTACACTCTAAGGGGAGACAGTTGGAAAAGGTACATACAAGAAGGCATGGTAGAACAAGAGTTTCAGAAATTCAGAAGAACCATTCATGGAAGAATAAGGAAGGACTCATTAGTTGGCCTAGGTGCTTCCTTAAAATGGAGATCCTGGGAGGATGAACTAATCAGAGAAAGGGATGGAGGGATCTTCCAACATCAAAAGACTGCTGGAGAATGGTAAAGATAGAATTAGAGTCAAGGTTCTCAAAGAGGAATAAAGGGGTGAGCTAATATAATAAACATGATGATACTATTTACATTAATTTATAAATTTAGTACCATAAAAATCATACTACCAAAGCTATACTCTACAGAGTTTGTCAAAAGAATAACTAAGTTTACTTAGATACCCCCCCAATTGGTAATTTCAAGGGAAATAAATAATGGAGGGACAAAGTAAGAATGAATGAGTATAACATTTTTTAGATTTCAATTTATATATCAAAAATGTAATCATGTAAAATATTTGTACTTTCTTTTTTTAATAAAAAAGAAGATTAGTGGAACAAAATGGACAAGGAAAATTCAGAATAAATTTCAGTAACTAAGTATTTGATAAACCTTGGAATATAAATTACTACTTGAAGGACTCCTTTTTGATGAGAATTGCTAGAAAAATTGAAAAAACAGTTTGGCAAAAATTAGGTTTAAATCAATATCTTATGCCATATATCACAAGTTCAAAATGGATACTTGATCCAAAATGGAAAATTACATCACTGAAAAAAAATTAAAAGAGAACCAGAGTACCTTTCACAGCTATGGTTAGGGGGAGAATTATTAACCAAACAAGTGACAGAAGAATATGCTTCCCTGTTGGATCCCTTCTCCTATTTCATATATATATATTTGGTAGGGGACTATGTGTGTCCAACACCATACATAATATTAGAATTAGTGGAAATATTGGTTAGTTTTGTTCAACTTTTTCCCCTCTTTTTTTATTTTGGATTAGACAGGAGGGTTCCTTGAGAGGGATTAAAGGATGGGAAGAATATTGAGAAATGAAGGTGATGTGAGAACAAAAGATATCGATAAGAAATTAAATTTTAAAATCCCAACAGGATAAAAGTGAAAAAATTAAAATAGCTGAAATTAATCAATCAGCAATCATGTATTAAGTGATTGCTATATGATAAGCACTGTGCCAAACACCAGGAATATAAAGGAAAATAAAAAACAAAGGAAAAACAAAAATGAAACCCATGTCCTGCCCTCAGGGAGATTATAATCTAATAAAACAGGCATATAGAAGAAGACATAGACCCTTTTCTTTGAGGTAATTGAGCTTATCAAATTTACCAACTTTGGTCCAGAACTGTCTTCTCCACCTATTTCTTCCCCCTCCTGCTTTTTATTTTACCCTTTCAGAAACCTGCCTACATACTATCTATCATCCAGAGCAATGCCTGGCAAAGAGTTTCTGGCTCTACCAAAACCTATATGTGACCTTGGCCAAGTAGTTGTATGTTTACCTTTTCAGGTCTCAGTTTTCTTATCCACTAAATGACCATTTCGGACCAGTAAATCTGAAAGCTTCCTTCCAGCTCCAATCTTCTATAAAAAAGGTTGGGAAACAAAATGTTTTGTTTTGACTTTTTTCCATTTAATTGTGTTCTTTAGGTATAGCATTCCATCTACTAGATCATGACTCTGAAAGACTTTTGCTACATGAAATCTCAGTTTCCTCATCTGTAAAATAATTAGACCAGATGAGTGGGCCTCAGAGATCACTTCCATTCAGCTTTTAATCTAAATCCAGCTCTAAGTGGTTTGCAAAATTTAAAGCTGCATTAATTGTAGACATTATTATTATCACATTTTAAAGTTTCCCAAGTTTTTTGTTTGTGGTTAGGTTTGGTTTTGCTAAGGGCAAATGAAAGAAGAAAGTTTTTATTTAGTCCATTCTTTTGGATGGTAGATCATGTAGCATCTACCCAGGGATCATGTTTCTTGGAATTAAGAAGTTGAGAGGAAAAAATGCCAGTTCAATCAGGCTCTTCCTACTTGTCCTTGCTCATCTGATTGGTGGACCTGAAAATGCTTTTACCTAAATGTTTGACTTTTATAAAGTTCCCTGCTGTCACTGTTTTTCCTCTACATTCCCTCCACTATTCTCATCCAGCTGCAAGAAAATGATTAAATGAGAAAGTGACAGTCAACAGTCAAGAAGTAGAACTTGAAAGTTACAAACTATTCTGCATGGACAGTTTTGAATATTTTTCATGATTAAATCTCAAACTACGTATCTGCTTGCTAGAGCCATAAAACTCAGCCTAGCATTCTGCAGAGAGAACTGGGCTTAAAATTCAGGAAGACCTGAATTTAGATCCTACCTCAGACTATATGAGGATTAAATGAGATAATAACTGTATAATGTTGTTTGTTACAGTCTCTGTCTTAGCTGTTCTCATTATTAATTGAAACCACTACCTTCAGCTTTAACAGCATTGTAGACTGCTGAACTTGAAGACAAGGAGACCTAGATGAAAATCCTCTCTGAGACACTATTCTGGAGATTAAAAGCAAATCAATTTTTTTCTCTAAGCCTTAGTTTCATCACCTGTAGAATGGGGATAAAACCTGAAGTACATATTTCACAGAACTGAAGAGAGAAAATGCATAGAAAGTCCTTTGCAGATATTAAAGTTCTATACAAGCATTAGTTATCATCATTATGAAGATGGCATATATACTCAAAGGACAAGAGAGGCAATTTGGCTCAAATTCAAAATTTGTTACATGTGACCTACATGATGCTTCATAAGGTATGGTATGAGACATAACATTTGTATTTGGAGTCAGACAAACTGAGTTTCTGTTACTTATTATATGACCTTAGATAAATCACTTATCCTCTTAGAATTCCAGTTTCCTCCTCTGTCCAATGAGGTGGTTTGACCAGGAGATCCCACTCTAAAATCAGTGAAAATTCTGGAAAATAGTATCTAACTTTTTTTTAGTATTGGTGGCACCTCTAACAAGATTATTGTGGGTTCCCAGGGCAGGGAGGGTAGAAGTAGTTTTTTTCACTTTTCAAAGTTTGTTTGTATCTCATTTTATCCTCACAATAAACTGTATCAGTAAGCACCCCAACATACACATGGGGGCCTGCTCTCACAGGTTCTTAGATCTACATTCATAAAAGGAAAGCAACTTTTGAGGGGTTAACAATCACTTTACTCAAGTACATGTATCAATCTTTTAACCAAGCACACATATCATTCACCTACTCCAGGGGAGTCAGCACCCTGAAATTCAAAGAAAATACAGAGAAATCAAAAAGCCAACAGACATGTCTTCCTCTGCCTGTCAACAGACAAGTACCTCTGTCTGACCATAGTTACCAAAGAGGGAAGCTCAACATCTTGGTTCTCAAAGCCAAGAGGCTTCTTTAACGGTTTCCCAGAGTCCTTATTTGGCCAAACAAACACTCTTACAAAAACTAAGCCCTAAAATAAAACCCACACCTCAGAGTCTTTATAGACTTTTTAGAGCCAGAGGGCATCACATCCCTTGACAACCAGTGCCTCGTTAACAAAAAGTTACAAACAAAAGGTTACCTTCATACAAATCTTCCCAGCAACAATGGATGGGAAAGATTTTCCTCAGTCACCTTAAAATAGAGGCATTATGCTTCTTGATTATACTAAAACAAAAACAGCAAAAGATCCTATTTTATTTGCCATTACATAAACCTGAGAGGATTATTCTTATTCCCATTCAACATATGAGCAAACTGAGACCCTTAGCATTAAGGTCAATTGACTTTCATAAGGTAGAGCTAGAGTGAAGGTCTAGCTCTCCTGACTCCCAGCCCTAAAGTGTACAGTACTAAAATTTTAATGAACTCTGTGTACCCTTGTCAGTAAAGTCTCATAACCTACAGATTATGAGAGACAAAGATGAAGTGAGCATGGCCTGGTGTAGAGCTGTGTTGGAGCTAGGTGTAAATCCTCACATCAAAAATTGTGACTTCAGGTCACAAAAGCTGATTGTTAAATTTTTTGTGAGAAGATTTATACCTTGGGCAGCTAGATGGTACAGCAGATAGAGTTAGGGCTTAGAATTAGGAAGACATCTTCCTGAGTTCAAATCCAGCTTTAAACACTTACTTGCTATGTGATCCTGGGCAAGTCTCTTAACCTTGTTTTCCTCAGTTTCCTCATATGTAAAATGATCTGGAGAAGGAAATTGCAAACCACTCCAGTATCCTTGCCAAGAAAACTGGGGTCATAAATAGGAGGACATGACTAAGCAACAACAAAATATATGCCTTGGAAATTGATAAATGTTATAGATCAGGCCTTGGTTTATTTATTTTTTGACTCAAACTCAAAAAGTAATGGAGAAAATGTTAATAATTCACATTAATTTTAAAAGTGTGCCTCAGTGCATTATTTTTCTTCAGAGAACTGTTGTTCAACATTTTCTAGTACATTCCTGCTTGGGTGTCCAATGAAATGGTGGTCATGGACTCACCAATAAGAAGGGTTGGCCCTGGGCAGAGGCATCTCTAGGGTGGGAAAGTTAATAGAAAGATAGAGGAGAATTGGTACCCTTTTCACCCATAAGTATGTATGGCTGCAGAAAAGTCAACCAGATAATAGGAAGATGAAGTTTCTGGTATATGTTGGCAGCTCAATTTCCTGGCTGTGTTACTATCGAGGGAGCAGTATGCTTTTGGGATCACTTGGGACTCCTTTGGCTTCTGTTTAAATGCTCAAGTTTGAGTTGAAATATCCAAGCAAAATAAAGCTCATACAACTGCATTACAACTGTGTAGTTCTAATACATGTACTTGTAATGCTATGCCACTTGATCTGTGGTGGATCACTGGAGTGAGATGTTGAAAGACTTGTACTCTTTCCCAGTTATAAGTGCCTTTTCTAAATGTTGAAAAGACTCCTTCAACAAGATGACACACATTTATTAAATACCTACTATGTGAAAGGGACTTACTGGTTGCTTGGGCTACAAAGACTAACATGAAACATTCCCTGACCTTAAGGAATTTGCAATCTTCTAGGGGTGGAGATGGATATAACATTCACAAGTAAAATGCAAAGTAATTAGAGGAGGGGAAGATTTTCAGCAGCCAAGGGAATCAGGAAAGTTTTTATGGAGAAGGTGGAGCATTAATACCACCTTGAAGTCTGAGCACACCTTGAAGGAAGATAAGAATTCTAACATCTTGAGGTAAGTATGGAGTGCATTTCATGCATGGGTGATCAACTATGTAAAGGCAAGGAATCAGGAGATAGAATCTGAATTCTGGGGAATAGTTGCTATTCATCTGAGTGATGTATTAGCTGAGGGCAATTACCCTTCTCCCAAAAGAGTAACTTCTAATAGAGGCTTAGAAAAATGGTCAAATATGGTGGTGGTGGTTGTTTAGTTGTGTCCAACTCTCTGTGATACCATTTGGGTTTTCTTGGAAGAGATACCAGAGTGGTTTGCATTTTCTTCTCCAGCTTGTTTTGTAGATGAAGGAACTAAGGCAAGCAAGGTCAGGTGACTTATCCACGGTCATACAGCTAGTAGGTATCTGAGGCTAGATTTGAATTCATAGATATGAATCTTCCTGATTCCAGTACCTATTTTCTATCTACTGTGCCACCTGGTTGTCCAAGTACTGGTGACTTAAGTTACTGCATAATGCTTCTGTGGCATTATCAGTTGTGATATGGATGATTAGATGAACAGATTTTTTGTGTGTATTCCTGAAACAGAACTTTTCTTTTAGGGCCATCGTTGACTTGATCTATTCCAGTCCTACAGAGGCTTGCATTTGGCTTGGTCTTGAAGTGCTCTGTAAGGAGCAGGACTCCAGACAGCATTTTGGGTGGGCCAACATTTGGTAGCTGACAATTGTGGCCAGAATGGTGCCAAAACAGGGGTGGGAACCATGTGCTTGAGGTCTGCAGAGGAATGTTGGCAGACAGTTCCATGTCCATATGAGTCTGAAGTTACAGAGATCTGCAGGAAGTAGAGATAGAATCAAAGATCACAGAAGAAGGTGAGAGAATGGAGGCATGAGTTAAACTGTCTGATGACACCAAGGATGCTGGCAGGGAAGGCAGGGGAGAAACCAAGACCAAATCACAGGTGGACCCTGAGAAGATGGACTGTAGGAATAGGAGATGGATTTTTTGGAGAGGGTGGGAGGAAGCACTGGCACCTTCTCCCTTTCTCTTCTATCAATCCCTTCACCCAAACTTTCCACAATGGAGATTAAATAGGCTGGTCTAGTTCATGAAACAGTGTTCTATTCTAATGTTAAATAGTTGTAACTCCTATCAGCTAACTCAGTAGGTTGCATTCATGTAGTCCAACTAGCCAAATATCGAGCTCTGGTTTCTATACAATGTTTTGATGAAGGTTCAAAGTCACTGCCAAGGAATACTGACATCTTTATGTCCAAAAGAAAAGGAAGGTGGATAATGTTACTATTTATTTATGGGTCTGTGGATGACTTGGATGTCTACATATTTGTTCTTATTCTGGTAGACAAAATGTGAAGGGGCTGGATAACTACCTGGGAATTTACATGTTGTATAGCAACACTAACAACACCTCAGGGCCTATCCATGCACAGACATTGGCTAGAAGTCGTAAATATTATGATGTGAAATATTTTGGGTGTTATAGTGGGAAGAACACTGGACTTGGAAGAAGGAGTTTAGTTTTGAATCCTATTTCTAACATGACACTTCTGTGACCATGAGCAAGTCACTTAAAATTCCCTAAACCTCAGTTTCTTGATCTGTAAAATGGGATTAATAATAATACCTGTGCTACATACCTCTAAGGATTGTTATGACAACTAAATGAAATAAATAATGGATGCAGAGATTTTAAAACTTTAAAGTCTTTTATGAGCATAAATCATTATTATTATTATGTAGGCTAATCAAGCAGCAGAGGGACTGTCGAGTTGCTTACGTAGTCCTAGGTCGGGATATTAAAGCTGCTTGGAGAGTAGATATTTGTTCAAGTAGTAAAGATTCTGGGTTTTTGCAAATATGCTTCTGTACCATTCCTGTGTGCGTGCTTTGGTCTATATTTAGTACTTTGTTTTATAGGAAGCAGATTATTTAATACCATTGGTTGTTTATAGACAACTTAGTTTTCGACAAATGATAGCATTTTCTTTACAGAGCTTTTACATGTGCAACATATAAGCATCCAAAGGCACCCTTAGGTAATTTAAATGATGTTTCAATAGAAAAACATTTTTATTACATTTTTAAAATCCCTTATTTGATGATAACTACATATTTGAATGTACATGTGTATAAATAGACATTTAATTATAGGAGCTATCATTTAGGTAGTTCTTTAATGTTTACAAAAGGCTTTCTTGAGCAATTGTGATCTAGAGTAGAGATCCCACCAAAATGGGGACCATGGCATTCTCCACAGGGTACCACAGCATGACCCTCAATGGAATAGTGATCAACCAATTAGAGAGCAGGAAAGTGGATCATATTCCAGCCTCCACTCAATAGCCAATCATAGGCTATCCCCCAATATAGCTACGTTATAACAAAAATACATTATCTCAGTTCTCTCCTCCTGTATCCCCTCCCATCATTGGCCACCCTTGGTTATGCATGGATGGCTCAACATTGACCCTTAAGAGCAACTCAGGTACCTATAAAAACAGCAAACCCCACCGCTCCTTCCCCAATGTCCCCACATTCCCCCTGCCAACTTCTCCTAATCTCCTCATTTCTTCCCCAGGTACTGGCTTCTGCAGTTTGAGGGAGGTGAAAGATGAATGAATTCTCCTCACCCCTTTCAGTTTTAGTGAGACAGAATGAGTTGTCTAATGCAATGATTGATAGGTACAACTTTTGAGATAGATGATTTTCAGTACGTGCAGGCATGGATGACTTTTGATTTCTACAGTAATACCTATCTTATTATTTTTCACCCATAATGATGTTGAAAAAATAATAGCCCTTTAAGGTTAACAAAATGATTTACTCTCCTTCCAAGTTTTCCTCTTATAGAAGTACCTCTATCTTTCCCAAGTTTGCTGTCTTGATGCCATCTTCAAGTCCTTACATCATTCCACACATCATCAGTAACCAAATCTTTCTGTTTCTCTCTCCATGGTATCTCTAATACATTCATTGCTCAGACCCTACTTGGTTTTTATTTTCTTTAAACAGGTGTAAGCTATTGAACCTTTGCCATCAAACATTGTTAAGTACATGAGCTTATAGCATATCGCTTTAAAGTTAGAATGTCACAAACACTGATATCTGCAATTCTTTTCCCTTGGCTTATCCCCAGTATCTAGCACAGTGCTTGGCACATTAAGAAGTATGTGCTGATTGATCAATTGATCCTTTTCCTAAAGTTTCAGGGAAATGGATTTGTAGTAATCAGGTGTTTTGATAGTTCCCTAGGTGTAAAACAGTATAAGTTTTCTGTTGAGATTTTTCTCTCCTTGCTTTGGCATGAGTCCCAAGGATAAATCAAGCTTGATGTTAAGTGGACTCATCCAACCAGCAAAGCATAGTCGAGGTTGAGGAGATACGTGTAATCAAAATCTAGAGGATTTATTCCCGCCCCCCCCCCCCAAAAAATATGCTGAGCAAGTTAAACTGTGCCAAGTCTCATATGAGAATGGATGAGATATGGCTCCTTTAGCTAGGTTATCATGTTTATAACAAATGTAATTGTCTCATCACTGCTGCTCTCCTGATTAGGGTATAACATGCCATTGTACATAATAGCCTGGATTTACCTTTTGTGTCTAATGGTACGGAAATTCTGCCTTGGTGTTCTGCCCTTTCAAAGGGTGTGGCTGATGACTGAAGGGACTCCCTGCTCCTGTCTGTGTGATGAGACCATTAAAAAGGACTTGCCTCTCTAGCTTCTGCACAGCATAGAATTCTACTTGGTATAACCTCTCGTGACAGTAGTGCATCGCATCCCTTGGAATCAGTTAAATAAAAGAGTTGACATGTACATGGTATTTTAAGGTTTGCAGAATGCTTCACATACGCTATCTCATTTGATCTTCACAATGATCATGCAAGATAAGTGCTGCCTTTATTCTTATTTTACAGATGAGGAAAGTGAGGTTGAGAATGGTTAAGTGCCTTGTTCAGGCTCACAAGGCTAGTAATCATCTGTGATAGGATGTGAGCCCAGTTCTTTCAGAGTCCAACACTTTAGTTACTATTAAGCACCGACTATATGCAAGGCCGAGTATTAAGTGGTAGAGATACAAAGACACAAATGAAATGTGTCTAACCCTTAAGAAGACTACATTCTACTAAGGAATGCAATCTGTACAAAGGTTAAATGCAAGTAACACTGAATAGGGAGAGAATGCTGTCAACTGGGAGGTTCATAATAGCTTTGCTTAGGAAGTGAAATCTGAGCTAATATTTGAAGAAAGAAAACTAGGAAATCTAGTAGAGAAGATGAGAAGAGGATACATTCCAATCGTGAGGGATGGTTTAGGTAAATGTAAGAGATAGAGGATGAAATGGCAAGTTTAGGAAATAACTAGCTGTCCCTATTTAGGTGAAATGTTGAATACTTAAAGGAAGAGAAAGATAAAACTAGTAAGATTGGTTGTGCCCAGATTAGGGAGGCTTTTAAATGTCTTTTTAATGTATAATAGGTGGGAAATAAGAAATGCTTGTAGGAAATTCAGTTCCAAAAGTCCAATAGATAATTTGTGAAGATGATGATGATTGATGTAGAGGTATTCAAATATGGAAGTTAATTAAACTCACTGAAATGGAGGTAACCAATAGGGAAAGGGTAGAGAAAAAAGAATTGAGAGTCTTAAACAGAAGTTTGTGAAATACCCAGACTTAGGGGGGCAAGATTTGGTTCTTGAACCAGCAAAGACTAAAAAGGAGTGTTTGTAGAGGTTAAGAAAGACCAACATTACCAAAATTCAAGGAAGATAGTGAATCTAGGAGGAGGAGGTAGTTGATAAAGTCAGAAGCTGCAATATCACAAAGAAAAAGAAAAGGTTTGGGGGGGCTTACCTGTTAGACAACTGGTAAACCTTTCATTTGATTCCTGTTAACAAGAAGGGAGATTTCAAGGAGTTGAGTGAAGGAGGAAAGAAAGAAGAGGCCATGAAGATGGCTTTTGAATGGATCATGATTTCCAATACTTATGTGTATTACAAATGGGTTACAAATGGGTCCTCTTTCTATGGCACTATCTTTCTGACTCTCAGCATTAGGGTCCCTAAAATCATGCCTCTAATCTGCGTGCACAGAGAAACCTGCCTAGTATTCAAAAATTTACATGAAAAGGTTTCCCTTCTTGACTGACTGAGAACAATACGTGACATCAGCAGTATTACTGTAGAATTGCCCATGGTGGCCTTCAGTGGATCAGAAATTTAAAGCTGGTAGAGACTTCAGAGGCCAGTGATTCCATTCTGCCCTCTCCATCCCCATTTTACAGATGAAGAAACTAAGGTCGAGAGAGGTCAAGTGATCTACTCATTGTCACAGATAGTGTCTGAGTCAGAACCTTGAAGTCAGAAAGGCTTGGGTTCACATAGCCTAGTAATTGGATGACCCTGGATAAATCATTTAACTTCTCTGCATGCCTCAGGCAATGGCGGCTTAGGGGCAACACTGAGGATAGAGCACCGGACTTGGAGTCAGGAAAACCTGAATTTAAATCCATCCTCAGACACTTGCTAGCTGTGTGACCCAGGGCAATTCACTTTGCCTTTGTTTTCTCATCTGTAAAATGGGGATAATATAGCACCTACCTTCCAGGTAAGGATCAAATGAGATAGTAATTGAAAAGGACTTAGCACAGTGCCTGCCACATCATAGGTGCTCTGTAAATGTGAGCTATTGTTAATTATTAATTCCCCAGTACCTAGACAGCAAAAATTAGAATTTTTATGCAACTTCACATACATTATCTCACTTTTAACCTCAAAGTCTCACCTTCTTCCGGAAACTTTTCCCATCCTGTTTTATCTTAATGCTTCTCCTCTGAAACTACCCACAATTTATTCTTTTATATCATGTTTGTACCTAACTGTTTGACTATAGTCTGCCCCATTAGAATGTGAGCTCCTTGAAAGCAGGGACTGTTGGATTTTGGGGGAGGGGTTGCCTTCCTTTGTATCCCCAGCATTTAACACAATGACTGGCATGGATAGATGCTTAATAAACACTAGCTGATTAACAACAATCCCATGAGGTAAGTGCTATATTTATTATCTCATTTTTGCCACTTACTACCTCTATAACTTTGGACAAGTCACTGACCTTCTATGGGCAATTTCCTCACCTTTAAAATGAAAGGGGTGGTCTAACTGCTGTCTCAAGTACCTATCAGTTTGAGGTCTATGATTGATCCCATGATCCCCATTTTACTGGTAAGGAAAGCAAAACTGAGAGGTTAATCTATTCAGTCATAGCAGAGTAATCTATGTTGAAGAAACCACAGGGCCCTGGCAATTGACCTCATATATTCTTGGCTGTCCTCTGACTCATGTTCTTCTTTTCCCAATGAATATTCTGCCTTCCACCATTTTTTTCCTATGGAAGGGCAGAGGATGAGGTACCCTCAAGAAGAGGAATTAATGCAACAGGTAGCCTCAGCATCCAAGGTTTATGAGTCTTGGAGGTGAGTGATTTTTTTTATCTCCTCTTTAATGAATGACTACACCTTAACATGCCCCTTTTTTCTCAGGAAAGGGTCTGCCTCTTTCCCTGACCCGAAGTAAGTCTGAGGTTACCTGAAACTGTTGGTAGTGACTAGGAAAGGGCAAGCTTTCCCACCTGAATTCCTCCACTGTCAGCTGGTGAGGGTTTTAGGGTGGGTGTGTATTTCAGTTTGTCAAAAAGGGATCGGTTCCTGTAATGAAAGACAGGCCCAGGGCAATGTTTTACAGAGCAGAAGGGATTGGGAGGGACAATTATCACAGAAGTGGTTCTCACGGCTTGGGCTGGCACTGGGTGCCAGGTTGCACATTTATTTCTTTGACTGCACTTTACCGGGTTTACTCAACATTCTCAAGTGGTGGCTTTGTCGATTGTTCCCCGGGCTGATATTTTGACAGATGATAGCCCCCTGATGCCAGCTCCGGCTGGCTAATAAGAAATAGGCCAACATGAAACTTTAAACCTAGCAACTGCTCTTGGAGGATGGGGTAGCCCTAGGTATTTTCTCTCTTATTTCCCCCTGAATGGTAATGAACTTTGATCACATACTGCCCTTTCCCATTGTCCCAGACTTGGGAGAAAATAGATTATTCAGTAAAGTGGGCAGGTTTTCACAAGGAAGTTTTTGAAATTTCCACTAGTAAGAGTTTGGATGCAAAGAAAAAGGCTACACAGATTAAGCAGAATTATAACTAGATGGAATTTATGTTTTTACAGTGATTTCAGAAGAATGATGGAACACATTTAAATGTCATTTCCAACTGGTAATTTTTTCCCCTCACTCTGCACCTATGTTTTAGGAACTTCCAGTATGAACATTCTTTCCATTGATGCAGATAGGAACTGATCTGAAACTTAAAAGCATAAGAATATTACTTGGGGACCACTGATCCAACTTTAGACAACTCATGTATAAGACGCATGATTTGAATCTATATCTTCCTGACACCAGCAATAGTAGGCACTTAATAAATTTGATTGCTTAACTATCAACTACCCCATGTTCCCTCTCAGATCTTAAAGTGAGCAAAATAAGCTCCAGGCGTTAACAACATAGCTGCCAAGGGAGAGAATTGAAGTTGAGATTTATCTGATATTCTAACCCCTCATCCTATGAAAAATGTACCCCTTAGGGTCCCAGGTTTTTATTTTTTCATTTTTTTGAAACAAGGGTACAAGAGGTGACCCATGGAACCATGTATTTAAATAAACATAAATGTGATTCCCCCGTTAGGCATTTAGCTTACCAGACAAGCATGGACTTGGGTTACAATTTCACTGGTAGCTCTATTTGAAGCCTGGGTGTGTACTGTTGACCCATTTGTATTTGTTGGTATTTGAGGTATATCATGTAGGGTTTTTTTGTGGAAAACTTGTATTTTAAAGACTTTAGTCCAATTATAATTACAGAGGCCCCTGATGAACTATGCTCCCTACCTCCTGACAGAGATAATAGATAGGCTCAGTGTTCAGATTGAGACATATTTTCCAAACATTGTCAAAGGGAGGATTAGTTTTGTTTGACTGCATATTAATTACAAAGGCTTTCTTTTCCTTTTTCTACTAGTGGCTGAAAGGCAGAGAACAGAGACTGTTTTGTTAGTGAAAAAATAAAATTTAATTGAAAAAGGAAAATGAAGGCTTTGGTCCTCTTAGTAAGGTCATCTTTATGATGCAGCAGACAAAGTTCTGGCTCTAAGTTCAAATCAGACCTCAGATACTTACTAGTCACATGACCTGTACAAGTCACTTAACCTTCATCTGCCTCAGTTTTCTCAACTATACAACAGAGATGAAAACAGAATGTACCTCAGAGGATTGTTGTGAGGGTAGGATGAGACAATATTTGTAAAGTGCTTAGGCATGACCTGGAACACAGTAGGTGCTTAATAAACGTTTATTTCCTTCCCTCATTCTTTCATTCAGTATTCTAAGTCATTCATATTGGAAACTTTCATTTCAGCCCATAATCACTATCTAGTCCTATTTTTTTCTCCATTGATTCATAGGAGCACAGATTTAAAGTCTAAAGAGAACTTGGGAGTCATCTTGTTCAATTTACTCAATTTACAGATGAAGACCCTAGAAGGCTCAGAGAAGTTATCAAGGTCATACAGTTAGGAGCTGGAGACAGGATTTAAACATGGATACTCTAACTCCAAATATAGAACACTTTTCAATACACCATGTTGCCTCATTGGAAATAAGACACTGTGATGCAAAGGGGATGTGACTGGGGAAGAAAGCAACAAATTTAACTTTATATTAATTCAATGAAAGTTCTTAACTAAAAAAATCTTTTTTTCCACAATCTTTCTATCTTTCCTTTCCTTTCCTCTTTCCTTTCCCTTGTTTGTCTCAGTTTCCTCATCTGTAAAATGAGATAGAGGAGGAAATGTAAATCACTCCAATATTTTTGCCAAGAAAACCCCACATGGGGCCATAGAGTCAGACACAATTGAAACAACTGAACAACAACAACAACAGATATTACCAACACTTCAAATCTTTGCTATTCAATCTAGCTTTCCATGTATATTTCTGTAAGAACAATGATTTATTATTTTGAATTTTCCTCTCGGGGAATCTCAAAGTCTTAAAGAATATTGCTAATATATTTGGGGATGTTTTCCTATTCTGAATAGCAGAAAAATTGGGGCATGCTTTTGTTTTTTTCAAAATCACAAGAGAGTTATGGTAAGGAAAAAGCACCTTCTCAGAGTCAAGAGAAGTTGATTCTTAGTGCAGATATCTCATTATTCAACAGAGCCACCTTGGGCAAATCATTGCACCTTTCCAGTTCCCTCCTCTATCATGTTAGCAGTTTGAACTGGATGACCTTCCAGTCCCTTGCAAATTGAAAAAAAAAATCTATGATTTTTACTACCATCTGTATTCCCTGCTTGGGGAAAAACAGCAAGCCCAAACTAGAGTTTCTTTAGGATATGTAGAATTAAAGGAAGGAAAACATTCTTTAAATACATTTGTGGAAAATTTCCCTTTACTTTGCAACATCGAATACTGCACTCTCATATAGCATAAAAGGAATCCAGATACTCTTTACATAACAAGTCTTTTCCTAGTTACATAGTTATCCACGCTGCTGCTAGGTCACCTGCATTTGCCTTTGTTCCTGGATGTCTCTCAACACTTTAAGCTGTGTATTTCTACAGGAGGCATTTCTTGCTGAGTCTTCCTCTCTCTCAACTCTTCCCCTCCTGTTCTGCAGAAGCTTGCAAATTTTATAATGAGACTTGGAAAAGTAGACAAAAATGTTTCACCTCTATATGGACAAGATAGGTAAAATTTATAGAACTATTTTAAGGTTTGCAAAGTGCTTTACATGGTGGATTAAGGCAAGCCGAGGTTAAGTGACTTGACCAAGGTCACACAGCTGGTATGTGCGTGAGGCCAGATTTGAACTCGAGTCTTCCTGACTCTAGGCCGGGTGCTCTATCCACTAAAGCATCTACTTGCATCATTCCCATCTTCATGCATTTATATAATGTGACATATTCAATAACTGTAGCATGATTTTAAAATTTTATTGAATTTTCCCATCCAGACACAAAATCAAGTAATCCACATTGGTTATTCCAGTGTTCAGAATATTTAAGGAAGAAGCATTTTGAAGAAATCTAAGACTGGGGCTTCCTGAGGCATTTCTAAACACCCACACGTGTGAGGACCTCAGGAGGAGAAAATGAGAGGGCAGGGGAAGAATGGTTAACTTAAAAGGACTGGCAGGACTTGAGAGAAGAAGTGAGTGTGGAAGTAGACTAAAAGCAAAAGGAAAGAAATCTATTTAGAATTCATTTTAGCAACACCAGGAGAAGGGGGTGAGATGGGGGGTGGGGAAGCCCTTAGGTCTCTCAAAGTTTGGTACTCATTACTCATGCTTTGTTTTGGCTTCTCATTCTTACCAGCTCAAAAGGCCTCAACCTAATTCTTTTATTAAATCAGTTGGTTTGCTCTTGGGACTTTTGGACCTATTTCCCTCAGGGGATGGGAGGTGGGGGTGGAGTTTGCAAGCTTGTTGTTTTAGAAGGTTTCTAATCACAAGAGAACAAAACTGTCCACTTGGTTCATTTCCTTTACCAATTAGTGGCACAGACAGGAGGGGGGGGGGGTGTCTCCCTACTGTTACCAGGATGGATTCCAGGGACTGACCCTTTCAGACTTGACTTAAAATCCCTGGGAAAGTGGCAGCAATTTTTAGGGAGGGACAGGAAGTTAAAAATCCTGGGGAGGGGGTGGCCTGAGAGCCTGAGAAAAGGGGAGGTGGCCTGCAGGCCAAAACGGAGCTCAAGGAAGGAGGTAGGGAAGTTTTATTTTCATTTGAAAATTTCAATCTTGAAATGGGAGACTGGGCCCTGGGAACCTTGTTTTATCCTTCCATAAGGGGCTTGTTGTGCTTTTGCCTGGATCAGTCCAATTTGCTTTCAGTATCCTTTGAGGCAGGCAGGGAATGCCAGAGTGCAGCCCCAGGAAAAGAAAGGACCACATCATGGGGGACAGACTGGAGTCTTTCCACTTGACCCTGGGACCACTGTTTTTTCCTGGGCTTCTTTAAGGTGCCTTCCCACCCCAGATCTATGACCACACTCTGACTTTCTCGAGAAAGAAGGGGAACAATGAAAGGAGAAGGAGCTAGAACTCATTAGCTTTCTCCCTCTAATGCACACTTCTCCCAAACTTCTTTATTTTTGTCAAGGGCACCAACAGTCTTCAAGTTACCCAGGTCTGCAAATACCCAGTGTTATCCTAATCTCCACAATTTTATTACATTGATAATAATGATGAAAAGGAGGATGGTGATAATAAACATTTATGTCACACTTCAAGGTTTATGAAGTGCTTTATAACATGTGATTTCATTTGATGTTATCCCCATTTTACAGGTGACGATGTGTGACTTTCTTCCAAGGGGACATAGCTAATATGTATCTGAGGCAGGATTTGTCATCTGGTCTTCCTGATACTAAGTCCTAGCCTATATCTACTCTGCCACCCTGCTATCCAAGCAGACTTACCGTATCCAAGCTGTTGCCAAATCCTTTCATTTCTAGCTTTACAGTATTTGTGCATCTGCCACCTTCTCTTTACTCACATAGTCACTACCCTTGTTTCAGGCTTATCATCTCCTATCTAGACTTTTTGCATTTTCCTCCTAATTGGTCTCACTGTCTGAAGTCTCTCCCCACTCTAACTGATCCTTTACACAACTGTCAGTGATTTTCCTAAAGCACAGATCTGACCCTATTGATCTCCTATTCAATAAACTTCAGTGACTCCCTTATTACCTCTAGGATCACCTCTAGCATTACCTCTAGGAGTTTCTCTTTAGGGCTAAGAGCCTTTCACAACCTGACCCCAAACTACCGTTCCAGTCTTATTACATATTTTTCCTCTTCCTATCCTCTGTGGTGTAGCCATACTAACCACCTTGCTGTTCCTCACCCATGGCACACCACCTCCCTCTTTGTGTTGGCTGTTCCCAATGCTTGGTTTCGAATCCCTCTTCACATCTTCCTCTTAGAATCCCTAGCTTCCTTACAAACTCAGTTCTTGTATATGAAGACTTTCCAGGTCCTACTAGTTGCTAGTGTGCCCCCTACCCTGGTATTTCATTTGTATCTATTTTCTATGTATCTACCTACCATAGCGATACATTTGTTCCCCTCCATGGATGGTAAAGTTTTCAAGCAGAGGGACTGTCTTATAATTCTATTTATATTACCAGTGCCAGGATTAATATATCCTTGTTGATTGGTTGATCTGCCTCAGAGAAAGTATTAACATAGGGAGGAGTCAGAAACCAGAGTGCAATTCCCCTCAGATTGCATGTCATAATTAGACACCTCTGCTCTTTCCCCAAAGACAAGTCTCACCCCCTAGCTACTCTGGTCACAAAGGTTTCTCCATACCTCAGACAGATGTTTTAAGTATAGACCGTGTGACATAATTTAACAATTAGGTACTAATTGTTAAGTTGTTATGTATTTGCTCAATATGTGTTAGAAATGTCACCTCAACTAGAATATAAGCTTCCTGAGGACAGCAATCATGACTTACAAGTCTCATGAATCCTTCACATTACTACATAGCATGGGGATTAGCACACAATAAACCCTTTATACATACTCAATAAATTAGTTGAAGGATCAATTCATGGAGAACTCGAAAGCAATAAAAGGACATTAGATTTCCTAGCTAAATAAAGATTAAAATGATTATGACTCTGTAGCTTTGAAGTTCCATAGACATAAGCCATATTCTGAGATTTCCCCATGAGAGCTATGGATGGAGTAATATAAACCAAAGGTAATAGTTTAGGGGTTAGCCCCAGAGATTGCATCTACTCTTTATAAGTCCAGATTATGAGATGCTGGACCATGTTACATTTATTTCTATACATATTTTATCTCCTGGTGGAATATAAGCTTTTTGAGGCCAAAAACTATTTCTCCCTTTGTCTTTTTGTCTCAAGTAATAAGGACAGTGCCTTGCACAGGGTAGTCATTGGAATATATGTTGAATTATTGAAACCTTCACATGAAAATACTCTGCTTGATTGTATGGATTTTAAGAAACACATGCAAACAGACTTGCAAAACAAAGCACTAAACCTTCCAAGAATGGGGGAAAAAAAATCTTCTAATATTCGTCACTGTGACCACTAGACCTTGTTCCTATCTCCCCTCTTTCCTCCCTCTCAGAGCAAAGCAGCCGAGTTCCATCAATCTCTGGCAGCTTCTAAAGGGAAGGTAGCAGACAATGCTAATTGGAAGGATCATTACAAGATGTCTGAAATATGCCCAAAGATATTAGATGAAGCAGCAGATACTGAATACACACTTCAAAATGTAGCTCTTTGAACAGCTTAAAGCTAGCTGAATCCAGCTGAACATCAGCCTTAGGACACAAATGCGGAAATGATCAGATGAATACATTTGGCAGTTTTTGTTCCCAAGAAAACTGAGAAAGATAAAGATGGAATGTTCATGCATGAATAGGAAGCCATTGATTTCTACATGAGAAGTACACCTACCTCACAGGGCTGTTGTGAGGACCAAGTAAGATCATATTTGTAAAAACCACTTAGGACAGTGCCAAAATTCTTTGGGGAGCGAGAGAAAGTATCAGTGTGGTACTGACAGGAGATCATATAGTGTATCCTCCCTATCCCCTTTTCCATCCAGCTGTTGCTACAACAATTCCTGGAGGGATCTCTTGAGCTATATTTCAAACCTTATGTATGGGGACCATTGCAGGCACCATATAAATGCTTATTCCCTTCTCTTCTTCACTATGATATCCCATGATCCTTCCCCAAGGAGCCAACACATGTAATATATACATAAATGTGAGATAGGTCAGAGTTGATGGACTCTTAGAGCCTTAGATAGGATGCTACTAGCCCCAGGGGAAACCAGAATAGATCTCCTAAAGAAGGTAATACTTAAGAAGAGTCTTAAAAGAATCCAGGGACCCTGAAAGGTAAAGGTTAGGAGGGAAATAATTCCCACAATGGAGGATAGCCAATGGAAAGATTGCACTTACTAAATGTTTGCTAACTGATCCAGGTGGAGCTCTATGTATGAGAAACACAAAGTAGGTCAGTCAGTCAATACACATTTATTAAGCACCTACTGCATACCAAGCACTGGAAATGCTGAGAATATGAACCAAGGTAAAAGAAAGTCCCTGCCCTCAGAAGTTCAGTCTAATAGGGGAGAAAACATGCAAATAACTCTGTACAAACAAGACATACCAGATAAATTTAGAATATTCTCAGATGGAAGATACTAGCATTAAGGGGGATTGGGAAAAGCTTCTTATGGCGGGACCCCAGAGTGCATGAATGAGAGAAATGTAGTAGAAGCGTGGAAGCATAGGAAGCAGTTAGATTGTGAAGAGACAAAAGTCTTTGGGGAGCACGATAGAAAGCATCAGTGGGATGTCAATGTCAGGAGATCACATAGGATGTGTTCCCCAATCCCTTTTCCACCCAGCTGTTACTCCAACAATTCCTGGAGGGGCCTCCTGATCTATATTTCAAACCTTATGGTGGCTGGTATCTTAACATGGTCTCATAAATTCTGGGGTCCTTTAACTCTCCTTTGGATAATAAGGGAGTTAGAACATGCTCAAGGCAAGCCTGGGAAGCTGGCTGCAGGCTCCCAGGGAAGAATTCCCTTGGGACTGCTGGTCTGTTCCAAGTCTCCCTATTTGTTCAGTTTATTTTCAGTCACATAAAATCTATAAATTAAACTGACCAAAAGAAGGCCATGGGAGAAGCATTATTTTGCTCCTTCCTGTAGAAGGGAAAAGTTCCACAGGCAGTTATGTGGTACAGTGGATAGAGTGCCAGATCTGGAGTCAGGCTTCCTTGAGTTCAAATCTGGCCTCAGACACTTACTAGCTTTATGACCCTGGGCAAGTCACTTAACCCTGCTTGCCTTATTTTCCTCATCTGTAAAATAAGCTGGAGAAGGAAATGGAAAACTATTCTAGTATCTTTGCAAAAAAAAAAAACCCTCAAAACGGGGTCACAAAAAAGAGGAGCAGGACTAAAAATGACTTGACTACCACCAAAGAGTGGGGGAAATGAGCTGAGCACCCAGAAGGGTTCTAGGACATCTTTGATGATCAAAAAAGAGATCATGCATCAAATATATTTCTGATTTAGGAAAAAAATGTATATTTCTAATATGTGCTTCTGTTAATGTATGAAACATAACATAACAATTTTAAAGGATAAACATAAATTAAAGAATATTTTAAGTGTAATATTGTTTATTAATAGTATACAAAAACCATTTTACTTTTGAAACATGATTGAATATGCTTCATTATTTATTTAAATCTCCATGTATATCCTAAGAGATAGGGCAGATGTATAGATGATGAATGTTTCTTAGTAATGTATAAATCAATTAGGTTGATCTAAGTATCCAGTCTAGCAATTTAATTTTTTCAAAAGATATTTTCATGTTGAAAGATACACAATGCAACAATCAAATAACAAGACATAACAAATGAAGATCCCAGCTGCTTAATAATAGTCATCTTTCTTTGTATGTAAACATTCAGCATATACAATGCAGAAACAAATAAAAATTAATTGTGTCTGAATTCAATATGGCAAAAAGTTTTTGGTATAAAAATTATTCCTATTTCCATATGTGGTTGTGCTTAATAGATGACATCATGCTTTAATTTTTTTACTAATATTCCTTTTTTGTGTAAGTGTGAGGAATAGTTGGAAGGCCATTTTGGCTGTGTCATAATATTCAGGAAGGAAGGAAACATTTGTTAAGCTCCTACTATGTGCCAGATACTGGGATGATCACTTTACTCATTTGATCCTCACAGCAACCCTGGAAGGGAGGTATTATTGTCATCCTCATTTTACTGCTCAATAAACAGAGTCAGAGTGAGGTTAAGTGACTTAGCAAAGGTCACACACTAGTCTCTAAGACCAGACTTGAATTCAGGTTTTCCTGACTATAGGCCTAGTCCTCAGTCTACTGTACCACCTTATTGCCTCTTGGAAAAAGATTAATGTAGAATGGGGCTAGTTATGAAGGATTTTGCCAGACAAAGTAGCTTTTGTTTTATGCTAGAGGCAATAGAGAGTCAATGGAGTTTTTATTTTTGGGTGGCATTGAGGGTATGACATGGTCAGAAATTTAGGAAATTCACTTTTACAACTTTGTGGAGGAAAGATCAGACTGGAGAGAGACTTGAAAGACTAAGATCAGTTAGCACATTACAGTAGTCCAGGTGAAAGGAAATGCAAACCTAAACCTTGGTGATCCGGTATGAAAGAAGGGGATGAATGGATACAAGAGATGATATGGAGACAGAGATGATGCAGCAACTGCTTTGCTATGTTTGGGGTGGGTGAACCAAAGTGAGGACTCAGTGAATTTGAATTGGCGTTACTGAAAGTATGATGATACTCTCAATTGTAATGGGGAATTCAGAAAAGAGTTGGATTTGAGTGAAAAGAATGTAATGAGATACATGTTGCAGATCTCAATTCATGCATGGATACTTATCCTGTGCAACTCACTTTGTCCCACCCAAAAGGAGAGAGCTCACCCTCAGAAGAGAACATACAGAAGCCATGAGGCGGGGGCTAGGACGGATGGCTATGCTGGGGTTGAGACAGAAGGAACTCTGCTCTTGGCTCCTGGGTCACGCTTAGAATACAACTGCTCTGAGAAGCAGATGCCTAGAACAAAAGGAGAGAGATTAGGTCAGGAACCAGAGCAGGTAAGGTAGGGAAGTGTTAGGTTGTAAGAGGTGAAGGTGATGAGTTTCATGATTCATTGCCATGTGAAGGCATGAAGAGAGGTGACTCATCTTCTTAGTCTCTAATTGGTTTATTATAGACTCCATAGAATCATATCATGACTCTTCAAAGGACCATGGCCTTAATTTTGGAGACCATTACTCTCGACAACAAGGGCAAGACTTGATGAGGAATTAGATAGAGCTAACCTCTAAGTCCCTGAAGAATAGAAGGAGTTGGCCACACAAATCTCCTCTAGGAATAAGAGCACATCATCTACATTAGTAGGCCCTAAAATATATAGCTACCCAGCTCTTATTTGTTCTGGCTGAGCTTTCCTGAGTTGTCTGTATTTGGGACTGCATCACACATTAATGATGCAGAAATGTACTTCCCAATGTACTTTGGACGTATTGTGAATTCAGTTTTTTGGAAATGCTCTCAGACATTTATTTATGTGTGTGTGTGTGTGTGTGTGTGTGTGTGTGTGTGTGTGTGTGTGTGTGTGTTTCAACTTATATATTCTTGGCAAAGTGAGGTTTCTTTCATTTAAGGAGAAGGACTTGAAAATGTTTATCATTAAATATATTCTGGACATCAAATAATTTCTCTGAAATGGTTGATAGTTAAGTGTGAATCAGTAAC
Source organism: Notamacropus eugenii (assembly GCF_028372415.1). Lineage (NCBI taxonomy): Eukaryota > Metazoa > Chordata > Mammalia > Diprotodontia > Macropodidae > Notamacropus > Notamacropus eugenii. The sequence continues at coordinate 584,839,164 of NC_092872.1, forward strand.
AGATACATGAATTTCCTTCCAGAGATTAATAGATCAAGAAAACTAAAGGGGAAAAGTATGAATCACAAAATATATTTGGAGAGTTTGAGTATTTGGAAAATAGATTAAGGTATTAGGCAAATTGCATATTTGTCATTCTAAGCCTCTTATTTTGTCATGATATTATTTTCAGAGATTTTTCTACATTGATTTACATAAATATATATATATGAATTTGAATTTTCTTGCTACAAAGCAGTTAGCTATAAGCCCTACATTAGATAACTGTAGTTGATTTAGAATGTGAATATATATACACATGCATACTTATACATACATACATACATGTACAAAATTGAGCTACTACATAAAGAAAATTGGATAACAAAAAGTAAGGGAAAAAAAGTCTAGACAATTACACAAAAATGAGGAAATAAGCATTTATATAGTGCCTACTATGTGCCAAATGGGCAGCTAGGTGGCTCAAAGAAGAAAGTGTAAAGGCTAGAGTCAGGAAGACACATCTTTATGAGTTCAAATCAGGCCTCAGATACTTACTAGCTGTGTGAACCTGGGCAAGTCACTTAACCCTGTTTGTCTCAGTTTCCTCCTCTGTAAAATGAACTGGAGAAGGAAATAGCAAACCACTCCAATATCTTTGCCAAGAAAACCCCAAATGGAGTCAAGGAAAATCAGACAAAACTGAATAATAACAATATGTGCCAAGCACGGTGCCAAGTAATTTTATAAATATTATCTCATTTGATTTTCACAACAATGAAGGTTAAATGACTTACCCACGGTCTCACGGCTAGGAAACAGATTTGATTTCTAGTCTTCTTGACTAGGTATTCTATCTACTTCACCAAGGGCTATGTGGGATGGGGAGGGTGCTAACAGAGAAACCAGGTGAGAAGATCTTAAAAAATGCTTTTAGGGAACTTTTCTTTTTAAAGTTTGTAGTTATTATGGAAGGATCCATGATTGGTTAACTTAGAGATCTCTGCACTAACCAGCTGGAAATAAATACTCATGACTCAGGAGACAAATCCTGGAGAATGGCCTGAGGCAGGCAGATATCAAGTAGTCTGTCCTGGGCTTCTAGCTGGTAAGGATCACCTTACTAGGGTTCAGCCTAGTACTACATCAAATTTTGATATTTGCTTTTAAAAAATCCAAGTCAAAAACAAACTAAAGCAAACCAATTTACTGAGTCAATCACTTTTTTAAAATGACTTTTTATTGTTATTCTCCCCCACCTCTTACCCCTCCATCTCCCCCACCCCTTACCCCTCCATCTCCCCCACTCCTTACCCCTCCAACTCCCCACCCCTCAGCTTCCTCCTCCTTCTTCTTTGTTTTCCCCCTCAGCTGGCATATAAATTGCAGACTCCACAGGGTTGTTCAGGGCTGAACTTCTCAGGTGAAAAGAATGAATCTTCTGTTTCTTCAATATACTCCAAAGACCTCCGTTCAGTGCTAAGCACACAGTAGGCACTCAATAAATCCTGACAGCTGTTGCTGGAGTCTCAAAATTGATTCATGGCCATTTAATCTGTTGCTAAAATGGAAAAGTAAAACACGTTGTTTGAATTTTTGCTTCTCCCTCTCCCTCACTACCCCCATTAGCTGAACCTGTCTAAAATGCTAAGGAATCCTGTGCTGATGTTCTGTTTCATGTAGTAGATGTGGCATTGATGGATAGAGAATTGGACTTAAAGCCAAGGAGACTTGGGTTCAGATCCTGCTTCTGACATATGCTGGTTGTGTGACTGGGCAAATCAGTTAACCCCTCAGTGCTCTACTTAACTGGTGGCAATTTGCTTTGGGTGGAAGGATTTTTCTCACTCAGAAATAGAAATGAAACCATAGGTGTGGTCTCTACCTCCTCATTAGAGATACAAACAGAAGAAAGGGTGAGGGGAGTGTGAGTAGGGACATTTAAAATCATATAATCATTTAAGTCCTGCTCTATGACTTCCCTTGAGGATCCTAATTAATCTTTAAAAAACTCCACCTATTAAAAAGTGCCTGGTAATCAGTAATACAGCAGATAATTGGAATATTTATCTTATAACATTCCTTCTCCTTTCAATCTGTCAGTTACTTATCAAACATTCATTACGGGCCTATATGTTGAGGACTGTGTTAAGTGCTGGGAATACATAAAGAGGCAAAGGACTATGCTTATCCTCAAGGAGTTTACAATCTAACGGTGGGGGCAGGAGGCCACATGTAAACTAATGTATACAAAGTGAGCCATATACAGGATAAAAAGGAAATAACAGAGAGAAGGCACTAGAATTAAGAAGCTTTGAGGAAGAAGGTAGGATTTTAGTTGAGACTTAAAAGATGCCAGGGAAGTCAGAGCATTCCAAGCATGGAGAGCAGCCAGAAATAATGTCCAGAGTTGTTTGTAGAACAGCCATAAGGCCAGTGTCACTGGATCAAAGAATACTTGTTAGTAAGGTACAAGAAGATTGGAAAGGTAGAAGGGGGCGAGGTTATGAAAGGCTTTGAATGCCAAACAGTATTTTGTATTTGATCCTGGCAGCCTATAGGGAACCTCTGGAATTTATTGAGTAGGGGTGGCATGTCACATTGAGATCTGTACTTTAGGAAAATCACTTTAGTGGCTAAATGAAGGACAGAGTTGAACGGGGAGAGTCTTGAGGCAGGCAGACCCACCAACAGGCTATTGTATTAATCCAGGTGTTAGGTGATGGGGGCCTTCTCCACAATGGTGGCAGTATCAAGAAAGAAAGGGATATATTGGAGAGATGTTGCAAAGGTGGAATCCACAGGTCTAGGCAACAGATTGGATATGGAGTGGGGGAGAAGTGTGAAAAATGAAGAGTTGAGGATTTCTCTCTCCTAGGTTGTGAGCCTAATGGAGTGAGAGGATGGTGTTGCCCTCTACAGTTATAGAGAAGAAAGGGATGGAGGAGGACTTGGGGGAAAGATGATGTGTTCTGTTTTGAATCTGTTGAGTTTAATGTCTTCTAGACATTCAGTTCAAGGTATATGAAAAAGACAGTATAAAATGTGAGATTGGAGGTCAGCAGAGAGTTTGGGGCTTTGGGGCTACCTATCTTTGCCTGTGGCTCTCTGCCAGTTTGAAAATACATTCAAGAATTAACCTCTATGTTGTGGGTAGAATCTTCTGACTATTGTATTTGTATCCCTAGAGTTAAGTATATTGTTTGTCTCATAGTAAGATTTTAATAAATACTTTCTTTTACTCACTCAAATACTACCAGAATGAACTCGTAAAATACAAAAATGTCTAGAAGAAAAGAAATCTAAGGGCCAAATGTAATTTTTATAGAAAAAAAGACAAGAAAAATCACAAAATACCAAAACAGAAAGAATTAATCTATAGTCTTCCTACAAAAGGAAGAAGAGAAAGCTTATGACAGGATGGGAAAAGTCAATTGTGATTAATTCTTAGTATGCACTGAAGGTAGGTAGCAAACAACGTTTTTTTTCTCCTTGAATTTAACCCTTTACTTCCCATCAAAGACAAAGCCATTGTAATGGATGACCTCTTACATTCAATCTTTGATTCTATAAGCCTTATTGTTTTGTCCAGAGTTGCTGCTTTTTCAATGCAGAAAACAAGTGTCTGTGTATATGGTTGGGAGTGGCTGTGTAATTATGCAAGGGAAATATTTTTCTTGACTTTTTTCCAAAAGTTGGGAGTGGGCTGGATAAGCAGTGGAGAGAATATGCAAGTGAATATGATATCAACTGTCAACTACCTTATTTTGTGTATTTTTAAGTTGTTTTATAAATAATGTGCTAGGGTAGAAATGGCCCTTTTTTTGGTCAGGACAAACTGAAAGAAATGGTGCATAGAAAGTGGGAAATATTAGGATAAATAAATGGGTTAGTGATTTATTGTTTCCTTTTTTGTTGTGTGACTGTTGTTTTGTGACTGCTTTGAAGTGAGTTCCTCTTAATGCATTAGAAACTAAATGGACCTGCACAGGGTCCAATGCAGATGTACTTTAAGTTGAATTTTACTCTATAGTGTTACAAAGAGGCACCTCTGTGATGGGTGTGGTCTAATGAACAGAGTACCAGCGATAGTCTCTATCCAGCTTTGTCTGTGTTACCAAGAGGAGTCACCTAACCTCTCTATGTCAGCTTCTGCAATGACCTTTTTGACTCCTGCCCCACCATTTCTTTGACCTCAGCAACTGCAGCCACCTGTTGTTTCAATTTGACTCTATTTTCACAGAGAAGAGTTCTAAGTCATCAATTCAGTCTTCTTCCTGGTTTTATACTGACCTTCACGGGATCATAGGATCTCACCATTAAAAAGGAAATCAGAAACCACCTAGTCCAATCTATACCTATGTAAGAATCTTCTCTACAGTATACCTGACAGCAGGTTATCCATCTTTGCTCAAAGCCCTTCCTATTACCCAAGGCAGCCCATTCCACTTTTAAATAGCTCTAAATGTCTAAGTTTTTCTAACTTTGTACCTAAATTTGCCTCTAAAATGTCCACCCATTTGAGTTCTGCCCTCTGAGGCTAAGTAAAACACATAGTAACCCTTCAAATAATTTGAGAGGACTCTCTCAAGATCTCCCTGACTTTTCTCTATCATAAACATCTTCACTTTCCTTAACACATTAATCGATCAATTAATCAATCAGCAAGTATTTATTATGAACTTACTATGTACCAGATGTTGTGCTACATGGATGGGGAGGAGATGGATATATGCAGGGTGTCCTAAAAGTGTTAGTGGGGTTTTAAGCTGTAACTGATCTATATACATATATATATATATATATATACACACGCGTATTTTTGTGTATACATATGTAGAATGATGGAACATAAGCTCATAAAGAAAAGGAATTGTTTTGTTCTTTATATATGCATGTATACATCTTCTTTGTATGTGTGTGCATCATTTATGCATGTATACATGTATACATGTGACATCTACATAATTAGAAATATATACATGTGTGTATTACTTTATGTATATATCATTTGTACATATATATGCTGTTAAATCATTTTTCAGTTGTATCCAATTTTTCATGAACCCATTTGGGGTTTTCTTGGCAAAGACACTGGAGTGTTTTGCCTTTACCCTCTCCAACTCATTTACATATTAGGAAACGGAGGCAAACCAGGTTAATGACTTGCTCAGGGTCACATAACCAGTAAGTGTCTGAGGCTGGATTTGAACTCATGGAAGATGAGTCTTCCTGACTTGAGACCTGGTGGTCTAACTACTTAGCTGCCATGTACATATATTAGGTAAACAAACAAAAAGAATGAAACAATTCCTTTTCTTTATGAGTTTACATTCTGGAGTTCTGTTAGGCGAGATTCCCTTTGTATGTATATATATATATATATATGCATACATGCATGTATGTGTGCAAGTATGTATACATGCATGTATAGAATCAATTAAAAATAAATTATTAGTAGTTAAATAAATGGTATTCTTCCACTTATCAATGTCTTTCCTAATTATATGACACCCAGACAAGTTTACCTTGTACTCCAGTTCCATTCATTCCTGCAAATATTTAAGTGTTTATTCTGTGCAAGGTACTACACCAGATGTTGGTGAACCCAAACACAAAGCAGTCTTTGCCCTCATGAAGCTTATATTCTATACAAATTCCATGGGTAAATAAATATTAAATTGAGGGAGAGGGCTTTTAACTAGGGAGTCAATGAAGGCTTCACAGGGGATGTGGCAGCTGAACTGATGTTCCAAGTAAAAAAATTCTTCAGAGTAGCAATGACAAAGGACTACATCTTAAGCTTGTGCAAATGTTTGGAGTTGGGAGTTGTAGGAGATAAGACAGAAACGATATATGGACACACACTTAGGGAGTAGGAGTTGGATGATGAACTAGCAGAGAATATTTGGAAGAAGGGAGACAGGTAGGAGGAGGACCAAGAGAAAACAGCATCATGCAAGCCAAGAGAAGGGAAAGGATCCAGGAGGAGGGGATTGGCAGCACCCAAAGCTGCAAGGAGGTTGAGGAGGATAAGGACTGAGAAAAGGCCATCTGAAATAGCAGTTAAGAAATCACTGGTAACTTTGGCAAGAACAATTTCAATGGAGTGGCGGGGCCAGAAGCCAGACTTCAAGGGGATGAGAAGTGAGTGGGAGGTGAGGAAGTGGAGACAACAGGCACAAAATGATGAACTTTTTTCTATTGGGTCTGCTTTGTAAAGGAGAAAAGATAGAGGTTGCTAACTGGAGAGGGATAACAGGATCAAATTTGAATATTTTTGTTTCTATTGCTGTCGACCCAAAGAGATCTGGTCACATTCATGGCATAAGGGAAAAAATCAGTACAAGAGTAGAGAAGGAGGATGAGTTAATGAGGGAATGATCAAATGGGTGAACTCTCCAAAGAGACAGTAGGGAAAGGGCTCAAGGTTGCCAGCATAGGGGTTGACTTTGGTATGTAGACAAGAACTACCTCTCCTTTCAATGCAATAATGAAGGAGGAGAAAATGAAAAATGATACAAAGGGATTTCAAGGTTTAGAAGAGGAGAGAAGAGGGAACCCATGACAGAATATCTTAATTTTCTCAACAAAGCAGAAGGAGGTTTGGTCCTTTGCTGAGAGACAGTGGGGACAGAGTAATAAGTGACTTCTTGCCTTGTTTTCCCAGTGGTTAGACCAACCTTGTAGACTACTTCTAGTCTCCTAAGTTTTTGCCTTATTTCTCCACCTAATATTCCACTTCTGAACAATCATAGTGTCATTGGTTTAGAGTTGGATGTGAACTCAGGTGATCTACTCTAACCTCTTCTCTTCCTGTTGCTCCCAAAAGGATACTAAGGGCCAGAAAGATGGTAATTTTGCCCCAAATCTCAGAAGTGGTGACAAGTAAGGATGTGAACCAAGGTCTTCTGATTCCAAAGCCATCATTCTTTTCAGGGCATAGTACTGCCTTCAGTGATAGTGCTTTTCCACTTCATCATTCCAGGGCTTTGATTCCTACCCCTGAATCTTACTCACTATTGATAGCCATGCTGCTTCTTTCCAATGAAGCTGACTTGCCTCCCAACAGGCACCTTAATCTGTTGCTTATTGCTTGACTTCCCTAATGCCTCCTGCCCATACACCTGGGAACATCCTTTTGTCATCTACTACTTGAAATACCCCCAACCACTCTCTATTGACCTGATTATCCCCTATTTGGCAACCTTAATAATGAGAGATTCGTCATCTGATTCCATGTTACTTTTCATATTTTGGAAATTAAAATTTGACATGTATTTTGAATTGCCAAGAAGAGTAGTATGTAAATGATACTTAAGTTTAAGAATCATCTGGAGAACTCGTGGTTTGGAAACCCCCTCCAGCATTTAAAATTTTAACCTTCTGTGACTTAATATATCAGCCATAGGGAATACCTTACAGTGTAGAAAAGTTCGAGAGGCATCACTGCACAGACAATAGAAGTTAACCTTGGGCTCAGGTTTGGGCTGGAATAATGGTGACATGGGTCTAGATCAGGGGGCAGACTGAAGCTACATTATAGAGGTACAGTCAGTCTAGGGTTCTTTGCAGTCATTAATTCAGCTCACATTCCAAATTTCAAAATAAGGCTGCTTGGGATCCTGTGATAAACAAATGATCACTAGGCTGGACGTAGATGCTGGGTGATGAATTCTTCAGTCCCAGCACCTCTACCCAACATTGGCTACTAAAAAGTAGAGGGAGGTGTCTCAGGTTGTGTCCATAAAAGGAGTGCCCACGCTTAGGAAACTGTAGATGTTGGAGTCAGTGAAGAAGATAGATACCTCAGGCTCTCTAGAGAGCATTGGAGGATTTAAATTTCCCTTCCAAATAGCTGTTGTGTTTTATCCCAAATTCATAGCACCATCAAAGCTGTTAATTGACCTGTTACAACACCAGCCCATTATCACTTCTAGATCTCTGTGATGAATCTATGTTTCCATTTTTAGTGAATGACTCTCCTTCCTTTTGCCACACTAAGTTATTAAAGCTAAAAATAATCCCGAGGAATGGCATTCGGGACAATGGCCACCTGTTGAAATATGAGACTGATAAAATGGTCAGGTAGTACAGGGCATTGTTTTTCTCCAAGGCATCTTATGAAATTCTGTGACAGAATCCTTAAGATCTGAATGCTTAAAGAAGACAGGAGCAGTGTTTTCATTTTGTTTGTATTTTGCTTTGTTTTTCCATCAGACTCATCATAAGACCTAGGGCAACAATGGTGGGCAATGAAATCTCGAGTCATTCTCTTTGGCCTCTCAGGACAAATTTATCGCCACCCTCAGCAGAGCCTGCATCCAGTTTTCCAACTTGGGTGCATGCCACACAAAGGGTATTGACACTGGTCTTTTGGATAAGACATGAGAAGAACAGCATTTGATTGTTAAAGGACAGCACGTGCTCACGCACGCGTGTGCTCTCACACACACATTCTTCCCCCATCCTGGCCAAAATCAGGTCGTGAATTTCTGACTCGCTGTTGTTGTTGTTGTGAGAGAAAAATGGATCTTTCTGCTCCCTGCATGCTCAGAAAAGCAGATGTTATCATCACTTGATTAGTTCTCTGCTGGTACAGCTTGTTTCATTTATTAAAGAAAAGACATGGTTGAAATTGGATCTATGCAATACATGTCAGTAAGCTTTATGTGTTTGTGAATAATAAACAGCTTTCAGTGTTGGGCTCTGACTCCTAAGCTGTAACACTGTCATATGAGTTTATGGTCCATTGAACCAGCCACATTGTGGTGTCTGTCTCTTTAAATGGGAAAACACCTTTAAGAATAGAGGAGGGGGTTGGGTGGGGAGATGGAGAAGGACAGAATTCTTATTTCACAAGAAATAGGGGGAAAAATGCTTTTGTTCAGTTAGGAAAAATGGACCATGTCTCATGGCTGCTGCAGTTTAAGTAAACATAAACTCTGGCCCAAATAGCATAACCATCATTTCCTCAATGCTAGCAGCACGAAACCAAAATATAGTTTTATTTGGCTAACCCCAAAGTAGGATGTGGTTGCCAGCCTCCAAAACCACATGATCGAGTTTCAAGCAGACGCCACTCGAGCTATCCCGTAGTCTTGCAAAAAAGTCCTAACTGCTTTGACTCTCTACACCATCATTATGTTTAACAAACAGCTGTAACCATAACAACAGGTACCTTCCCTCTGAATCCTATAGGTCCTTGTGCCCTATAATGTTCAATGTGCATCCTCTCTTGGTTCTATGGCTCTGCTGATAGAATGGCAAGGATGCTGTTAAAAACAGCATGGCTGGCAGAAAGGGGGAGGAGAAGGAGAACTGCAGGCTGATGTGGGAGAAATGACCCCATCCTCTTTGGCATATTTCACATTCTGCTATGAGAATGGAACATCTGGAAACAACTGGCCTGGGATCCATCTTGAGAAGCTACACCTGGGTCTCCTTGGAAATTTGTTTTGGTACAAAGCTGACCCAGAGAATAGGAAAGGGCCAACATATGGTGACAACATGCCGCCATTTTGTTTGTCTCTCTGATTGGGAAGGAATACTTTACCAACTTGTAAGAGATTGTTCCCTCTTCTGAACCATTTCAGATTTCTTGAGGCCTGCAAGTATAAAATCCTGGCTTCGAAACTTTATGGTGCTTTTATGTTTGTGGAGGATGATGATTTATTTGTTTACTGCAACGGTGTTGTTTCTCTCCCAGTAGCCAATGCACACTCTGGTGCCACCTCTGAGGGATGGACAGATAATAGAGCTGGGCCCCCCAAGTTAATGACTAGTACTATATTCAAAAGCTCGTTTGGTTTGGTTTTCATCCAATGCTTCAATGCTACTGATGAGAGGGAATTAATTTTATTGAGAACAACTCAGTGAATTAAAAGAAAAACTGCTCACTTGGCTGGAAATGCTTGGACAGAAGGCAGAGCAGCCGGTCACATTTGAAACACTTTACATCTCAGAGACTTTTTTGAGAGGGAGGTGACAAATGAGGTGTGCATGTGTGTGTGTATGTGTGTGCGTGTAGGGAGCAGCTTAAGCTACAAGGCCACTATTACAGGGTGGTATGAATAGCAGCAGAGGCAAGCTGCAACCCTTCACTCTGATTCCTGGGTCTCCTGCCCCTTTTGTCTGATGATTAACTGAATCTGTTCATGATCTCCTCTACTCCCCCCACACACACCCCATCCCCTTCACTTCAATAATCACCCAATAAGAAGCTAATCATCCTATGGTGAATTGGAGAAGAAGAAAAGATGTTCAGGGAAATGTTATGGTCATAGAAAACTCCTTAGCATTGGAACCATCTGGTGCCCTGTGACAACAATGCCTGGGATAATTGAGTGCCCAGCAATTTCTTTGGGGGACAAATAATGGGCACTCACCCTGATTTGTATTCTTTACACCAGTAATTCCTCATCATTTCACACCACATCTGCACGTTTCCTTGATCAATACAGTGCTACCAATAAGTGACCACACTTAATTAAGCCCACATCATTCTTCTCCAAAGAGAAGAAAAGTTTGTGTGGAGGCCCAAGAAGCACAAATGAGATTGTAGTGACCCTTGTTTTGTGTGCAGAATTGAGATTGATGGCGATCTCATGCCACCAAAACACCCCTCAACACCCCACCCTTACCAACAGGGGGTGGAGGAGGGATGGACTGTGAAAGCATCAGGCAAATCAACAGCTGTGTATAATGTGGGGCTTTCAGGCAAGCAGGCTCCTGGAGGAGGTGATGGGGAGGCCCCCATTGTCATGTAATCTGGCTTTTGAAAAAGTGTTACAATTGATTTGATTGGATGTCTAAGGTGCTCAGCCACTAGTGTATCACTGAAAACCCTTTAAGAAAATGGAGAATAGACTCCATCGCCAAAGGCAGTTTGGTCCACTTTAAAAAAAAAAAAAATGTTTTCCACTCTAGCTGACAGAGGGAGCCTGGGGGTAAATTTAGAATAAATATAACAGTTTTTTCTTCTTTTAATCACCAAGACTAAATGATAGAAGTGACTCAAAGAGCCCAATTTACCAAAATAAGAGTGTTTCATTTTTAATTTGACTTGTTGGCTCATAGGCCTAAGAAAGCAGTAAACACCCAATCTTGAGTTAGCAATGGGTTTTGAATCCTCTCCTCTGCTCTCCTCTCCTCTCCTCTCCTCTCCTCTCCTCTGCTCTCCTCTCCTCTCCTCACTGTCCAGTTGTATGTTTTTGTGTTTCTCCCCTAAGCCTCTCCAAATGGAAAAGTACAAAGTAGTCCCAGTGAGAGGAATTTCAGTCCTAATGCGAATGGGATTAATAAGCAAAATCCGGCCAGAAAAGGGATGATTCAAGAAGCAAGGCCTTCCCACAGACTCTCAGCTGCTATCTTGGTCAAAAGCAAATGAACAACTTTCCCTCCACCTTCTTGGAAGATAAGCCTGGACTTTGAGCCAGGGCCCTCTGAAGATATTTTTCAGAACAAGTGTCAAAATACCCCCAAAGCTCTCTGAGGGTCACTTCACACACACAGCTTGCCCCTCATTTGTTTATCTAAATGCTGACAAATTGCAGTATTTTAACAACATATCTTTGGTAGTGGGCTTCATTTGCATGGTCTGCCCTCTATCTTTGAGCTGATAATGAACCCAGACATAAAGCCTTCATTCATTGCCCCAAAGAGCCTTACAGAGATGAATACCAAGTAGGAGATTTAGGTAGTTTATAGAAGAATATGGTATTGTGCTAGATCTCTCTCTTTTTGTCTTCCCTGCTGCTCTTTTTCCAGCCCTTTCAAGTAAATGATCTCTCCCTCCCTCTCTAACGAGTGTCTTTCACCTCATTTTCACTTTTAATGGGAGCATATTCCACCCCATCGGCTAGGCATGGCTTCTTTTGGCCTTGGTGATTATCTCTCCCAGCTTATCCCTTTGTTAGCACTAGAAAAATGCCAGTGCAGCTTGAGTGGTGGGACAGCTTTGCTTGTCAACTCAGGGAATTAATAATTATGGGGCACTGCAGAACAGGACAGCCTTCTGTCCTGGCAAGTCTCCTGCAGTCGCAGAGGGGGTCATTTGGTTCTCCTTCAGGACGCCAAGGGTTCTTTTCCAGGAAAATTATGCATCCAGGGTATTCTCTTGGCCCACACTCAAATGTCTGCAGTTTGGGTGGGTTATGGTCAAGTTTTCAAAAATTTTCAGGAGTTAGTCAGTCCAGCTCAGACGGAATGAGTGATCCTATGTGGGTGGTTGCTTGAGTGTCGATTTCATATTTGCCCGTGGCAAACATTTATTCCTTGTGCTCTTTGGAAAGAAAAAAAAATTGGTAACTGAGCACTCCAAAAAATCAACATAAGCTCTTGGAGGACTACAGCTGTCAGTCCAGTCCATCATTCTGTGCCATTGCTAGTGACTGAAGGCCTTGGGTTAATGCATTCCATTTGTAATAGAGGCATACTCAAACTTATGTGCACCAGACGGATGACCGCTCTTCTCACAAGCATGTTGGGGGTTTGAGGGAGGTATCACTGTCACTGGGTCAGTCAATTCCTCTCTTTTCTTCAATGCCTTTCTTTTGTCTGTTGGGCTCTTGAGCTGTGGGACTATTGGACTGGCCAGCTGACTGACCACTTGGACCCACTTCTATGTCCCAAAGTTCTGTTCCCCCTCCCTTGAGTCCCTTTAACCTTGGTTCTCTTGCTGAGACTTCTTCATTATAGTCTCAATTTAGTGTTAAGGTTACTTAACTACGTTCTTTTTGAAGATGCTGACCTTGCTTCCAGCCCCTTTCTCCTCCACCATTGTGGTTAAGTTTACTCTATTTTCTTCTCCCTCTAGTGAGGGCATGGCTACCTTTTTCTGATAGGCCTATGACCCTCTGCCAGCTGGAATACCAGTGAGGATTGCATATGGTCGAAGTGGAAGTTCTATCTGTTTCAGAATATGACTCATAGAATTTTAAATCTTAGAGCTGGAAGTCATCTTTTTGTTGTTCAGTTGTTTTCAGTCATATCCAACTCTTTGTGACCCCATTTTTTGACAGAGATACTGAAGTAGTTTGCCATTTTCTTCTTTAGCTCATTTTACAGACAAGAAACTGAGGCAAATAGGGTTAAGTAACTTACCCAAGATCACTTAGCTAGTATGTGTCTGAGGGCAGACTTGAGCTCAGGAATTTGAGTTTTCTGACTCCAGGTGCAGCACTCTATGCACTGCACTATGTAGCTGCCCAGAAGTCATCTACGCCCCTATTGTTTTAGAGATGAGGAAAACGAGACCAAGAGAGATTAAATGTCTTGCCAGAAGTAGAACACTTAAAAGACAAATTGTAACTAGAACCCAGGTCTCTCAAACTGTGGTCTAGAATTTATTTCACCACATCATAAGATGCACATGTTACAAGATGGAGAGAAAGAGAATATGAGAAGACATAGGAAGAAATAATTGAGAGAATGAGAGGCGGTCTATCTGTTATTCCAACTTTTATAGATGAGAAAATTGAGTTCTCAAGAGGTTAAAGGACTTTCCCAAGGTCACATAATTAGCAAAACTAGAGTTTAAATTCAAATCCACTAACCCTAGACTTTAAAGTCTTTCCTTTCTATGGTTTAGTATAATTATTCTATTAGTTTCTCCAGTGCTTGACACAAGTAAGTGCTTAGTAAACTTTTTTTCATTCTTTGATTCCTTTTATTACAATGCCTTGTGAGACTAAAATAGAGGGGAAAATATAAAAAGAGAGACTTATTTGAGAGTTGAGGAAAATATATTAACTTTTGCATGAAGGCAGTATATATTATGTTCAGTTGTTAGTTAGAAAAAACATCTTAGTCTGACCTGACAAGCATGACTGCAGAACCATGGAAGGAAGAAGGAAGATGTATTAAAATAGCAGTTGACCTGGTATAAAGAGCCATTAGCTCATTTTAATTCAATTCAACAAATATCGAAGTTTCCACTACTTGCTGTGTGACCTTTGGCACATTCTTAATGTCTCTCGGTTTCTTTTTCCTTATAAAAATACAGATCTGATTTAATTCAGCAAGTATTTATTAACTACCTATTATTCATCAGGCATTGTGTTAGACCTAGGGAATTCAAAGACAAAAATGAAAAGTTTGAGTGCTCAGTGGGCTTACAGTCTAGAGGGGAACACAAATAAGCTATTGTTAAGTAAACACAATGTATATATTAAGTAACTATGACCTAATTTTTAGAGAAAGGTATTTTTCTTAATACCTTGGGGCTTCTGGAAAGACTTCATGTAGATTAGAAGAAGACGGTACTGAAGCTTGTCTGGAAAGAAGCAAGGGATCCCAAGAGACAAAGGGGAGAAGGGAGTGTAAAAGTGTGGAGGCGGGAGTTGGAAGCTTGACAAAGTGGTATCCTATGAAAGGAGACTATCAGAGCAAGTGGGAGCCAGGTTGTAGAAGACCTGAAATGGTAGACTGTGTGTTGGATTAAATGATCTCTAGAGTCCCTTCAAGCTCCAAAAATTCTATGGTTTGATGAACTTCTAAAGCCCTTAAAAGTGCCCAGATGTCCCCTTCAGAATTTCCACAGATGTTTTCATCTACCTCCTCATCTTCTTCTAATTAAGCTGCTTTCCCTCCAAGCACTAGAAGTCAACTTAAAATACACACACATACACACACACACACACACACACACACACAGAGCTATTTCTTATTCAATTTTCTTGTCAAATTATAGACTGTTAGAGCTTCAAGGGATTTTTGAGATCATTGAATTCAACCCCTCCATTTTATAGAAAAGCAAAGAGCCCCATGTTCGTACTGTGAGACGAGGACAGTGTCAAGACTTGAATCCAGGTCTTCGTCTGGACTCCTAGATCAAGGCTCTTTTTTTTTTTTTTTTTTTTTTACCATATCATGATATCTTTCTGCCACTAGAGGAGGGGTCTTCTAAGGAAAGAAAGGTTGAACCACAAGAATGGTGATACTACCTCTTGTTCCTCTCTAACCTATTCACCCCTCTGGATCAGTGGGTTGTTAAGATATTGAAAGTAATGTACATGCAAAGAGAGGTGTCATACTAGAGATCCCATAACGGGTGGACAAGGGACTTCAAAGCTCCTGGGGCCACCTCAAGAAAAACATCTTTGTATTCTTTTTGACAGAAAAAGATAAAGGGGAGGAGAAGGAATCTATCCATTTCCATCAGAAAATAGACTCATAGAATACACACACACACACACACACACACACACACACACACACACACACACACACACACATACTCACACTCACATAAATACTAATGTGCTGATTGGTATAGCCACAACTCAGAATTTTTGTACCTAGAGAAAGTATAGTGAAGGTTCCCACCCTTGAAAGAGCACAGAGGGCTTAGGACAGGTTTGTCCTAGGACAGTAGCATAAATTGGCTTTGGAATTTGGACAGAGTGGGGGGTTGGGGAATGGTTTGGAGAAAGAAGAAAGAGCAGGATGGCAACTCATTTCACCTCACCTCTGGTAGCTTGCTTTTTCAACTAAGTATTCTTCCTGACTAGGTGTTCTGCTAGTCTCCTCTAAATTCAGCTCTAGGGCAAAGCATCAATTTCACTACAATTCTGAAGGTGACAGATGAGTCCTATATCCCTCAGTGCACAAAACTGTTTCCCCTCTCTCCCCAACTTTAAAGAATAGCCCACTCTTATGAATAAAGTTTTTAAGCATATGCATATATGTATATATGTGTATATGTATATGTTATGTGTGTATAGGTGTATATATATATGTGTGTAAGCACATATTTATATATTGTGTATATTTATGTATGTATATGTATATATATAATGATATAATAATAAATTAAATATAATATAGTCTAAATTAGTTATAGAATTATGGATAATATATGTATGTGCATGCATATACACACATATATATACATATACATATATGTACACATAGAGAAGCTGAAATTTCCATTCTCTGATAGAATAATTTATCAATAATCCTTTATTTTTAAATTGGGGATTAATAGGAAACTCCAAAGCACCAAGATATATTAATCATTAACTACTTAAAATTATATTATGCTTACTTCAGCAGATTAATTCTCCTTGAATAAATGAGTAGTCATTTTCAGATGGATTTTTTAAAAACTTGTTGTCAACCTTTAGGAAAATACTAATTTCTACTAATTATTCTACTGCTCCATTGAGGCTATCTGGAAAACCTAGGATACAATTCTTTGACCTGCTAAATGACTAGCAGTACTGCAAAACTTTGGGAAACTATTGGATATCTATTTTCTAAATAGTTTGTTATTTGAGAATTTATTGGATTTTCTCTACAGAAAGAGTGACATACCATCTTTTATGGCTAATGCAGGCATCTAATTACCATTTTTTGACATTGACTTTACCAGAAAATCATCTTGTGTCCATACAACTAACTGGTCAAACAATTGTGTGTATCCAGCCTATTTGTAAGGTTTTTGTGAGGATGCTCAGAGCCAAATATCTGAATCTATATGATAATGAAAAGATAAAAAGTCAGATGCCTTAATGCATATGAATCCAAATAGTCAGATAAAAAAATTAGAAAGTCATTCTCTCATCTGGATGTTAATATATGTCCAAATGTCTGTTGCCCCATGCACCAGAGATTACCATCTCTGCTCTTCTGTTGTCTTTCAGTTCAACTCACCTTTCCAAAGTATTATTAAGTACCCACTATGTGTTAGGCACTAATGATACAAAGACAAAAATTAAACATCCCCTGCCGTATACCATGTCACCACTTTTCTCAAGGAATGATTTTGAAATCCTCATAAAATTCTCAAAACCAAACTAATTTATTTTCTTTTTCATTTGAAACAATGATATTTGCTAAAAGACAGAGTACTGTGGGATCAGGTATTATAGAATCTAATGAATAATAAGAGAGTATAACAATTCCAGTCTGAATCATAGAAATTGAAACCATCCGGTCCAACTCCCTCATTTTATGGATGAGGACACTGTGACCTAAAGAAATTAAGTGACTTGTTCAAGGTTGCACAGTAAGGATGAGAGGCAATATTTACATCTAGGTGCTCTGGTACAAAGCTTGTTCTTTTTCTGCTATAATACACTAATTCCTTACAAATCACTGAGATGGAAACTGTTGTTTAGGTGACCGACTAAATCGTTCACCTTTACATATATGTCTTGACACAGGCTGGCACTGACCAAGAGATGTCCCATAATAGCTATGTACTGATTTGAAAAGATCAATAAATTTTGATTTCTTTCGTGTGAGAATTCCTCCATACTGACAGGCAGATTACAATCTATCAGTAATTTACTGAGTTGTTTGAGTCTCAGAGAGCTTAAGTGACATCTGTGTCTACTCAATTAGTTAAGAGTCCAAGTCAGGAATCTGCATCTTCTTGACTCTAAGCCTAGCAATTGCTTTTTTTTTCTCTTTTACTATACCAGATGTCTCTCTTGAATACGCAGATATAATTAAGTAGGTTTTATTATTATTGAACCAAGTAAACTGGCTTACTTATTGCTGAAAGTGATGAATTTCTACTTGGCTAATGGCAAAGCATTTAATTTAGAAAGTTAAATGATTTGCTTTCTTGTCAAATTGGGCTTAAGAACACATTTAGATTAGGTATAAATTAGAGATCATAAGAACATATCATATTATAATTTATTATTGTATTTATTATAACATTCCATCATGCTGATAGGATATTGTAGTAGATTGCCATTTATCTGGGGAAATGTTGTATTGCCTGGTAGTATGGACTGAGGTTTTTTAAGTTTCTTCCTAGAACTCACACTCTTTGATGCATGCAAGGCTAACAAGGCTCAGTAGAAACCAGCCATCTGCTCCTTGAGTATAGAGATATGGTCAATACAAGCTTATGCATGTGTGGTTTGCAAGTCAATAACCACGGTGTACCTGCCCTGGCCTGTCCTATGTCATTCCTATAGGGGTTGGAGTCACTTCAGAGATTATTTTCAGTACTTCGGATAAAGACATAAATCTGCATTACAGATAAATAATACATAATACAAAGACATAAATAATGTAGCCTCAGGTTAAAGAGCATATAAAACATAAATATGTCCTCAGAATCGAAAATATTTATGTCAAATTCCTTATGTAACTGGGGGGGGGTAGGGGAGAATGGTATGCATTTATGACCTTTCCCCATCATTTAAAGAAAGATATAAGTAAAAGATTTAGATGAAATTGTTTGCTTCATTTGGCAGTAAGATATATACACACATATGAATTATATATATTTATAAGATGTAATTATACATAAATTTAATAAATATATTGTGCATATAAGTGTACATGTATATGTGTATATATACATATATATACACATATACATGTACACATATATATTGATATATACATACAATACACATACACAGATATGTGTATATATATATGAAAGAATTCATTCAAAGTTGGGAATTCAGGTTCTAGTTCTATCCCTGCTTACCATGGGTAAGTACTTCACCTTCCTGAAGTTCTGTAATTCTGTGAGCTCAGGTAAGAGGAGGTAGGTACCTAATCTGTCCTTTGAAGGAAGTTAGAGATTCTGCATGGCAGAAGTGAGGAATGAGTCCATTCCAGACACTGGGGATCACCTAGGTAATAGTATGACGGTGGAAAGTAAGAAATTAAATATGACCTACAACCAGTAGGGCAATTTGACTTGAATAGAGCATGTTTGAAAGACTATCTTTGAAATAAGATTGAAATGAGAGGTAGAAGAGAGACTATAGAGAACCATTCTGGGGAGTCTGTATTTTATCTCAGAAGCAATAGGGAACTGATAATACTAATGCAGCTTAGCAATTGTTCTAAAATGTATGGACTTTAAAAGTTGCCTGGGACATTGGAAAAATGAAGCAACCTGTCCAAGGTCATTCAACACATATGTGTTAGAAACAGGATTTGAACTCAGGTCTGTCCTGTCTCCAGGGTGGGCACTCCAATCTATCCACTCTTCCATGCTGAATGTCTCAGATATGTGGCTTAGAAATGTCAATTTGGTAGCTATGTGGAGAATGGATTAGGTAGAGAGAGAGAGAGAAGACTGGAGGTGAGTGTAACCAATTAGGAAATGAATGCTGAGCAAAGTTAAGCAAGGACCAATTCAATTATTTAAGTTAATCAAATTTCAAGGCAGCTAGATTCATAGCCACTCTTTTGATTTGGAATCTTCTTCTTTGATCACATGCCTTTTTTTCTATTAGAATGGCAAAATGACAGAAAGCAACATGGAACAAAAAATAAACTTTCACAGCAAATAGAATCTTTCTTTCTGAAGCTTAAAATGATATTCTGCTTATTCAGATTTCTATCGGATAATGACAGAACCAAACCCACTTTTTTCTGACTGCCTCTGTAAACTTTTGGTATAACCATTAAATAAATATAATTTAAAATTTAAATTAGATTAATTAATTTAGTTAAATTAATAACCATTAAAACCTAGTGGCCATCCTAGTTTCCCTACCTCCCAGGGTGAAGGGGTTGGGGCTGAAAAATTGGTTATAAGAATGTGATTAGGATCCTGGGTTACAACCACACTGGGGACTTGAAATCCTTGCGCTATTTAAAGTTACCTAGGTCCCAGACAGAAGTCTCTGTCAAATCAAGAACTTGTTTTTATGTGTCCTAAAATTATTTCTAGGTTCACCATTAATGCACGATTTCTATTGAACTCCCTTTGAACAATGGAAATTGTAACCCTGTGTCCCTATCTTCTTCCACTTCCCCCAACAACATTACTGATAGCATAAAATTATAAATCTTCAACAATTTCCAAGAGAAAAATTTAATGGGTCCCCTTATCCTTTCTTAGTTGTAATGATATGCAAATTATTCATTAAAAAAAAACAAAAGAAAACAATATATGGCCAGTTGTACCAACTCTTTATTCCCTCCTTCCTGTTGGATCGCATCTTGGTTATTTTCTCTCTAGAGCAGACTGGTTGCCTAGTAAATTGTTTCCATTGGCCATACTCTACTTAATGATGGCTTGGATTATCTTAATGCCACTATTGTCTCATTTTCATGGGGCACCATTCAACACACATCCCTTTTTTACTAGATATTAGTTAATTGAAATAAATAAAAAATTCCAAGCATTGTTTTAATCTCTAAACTCTCTTCCATGATAATTTCATCTAAACCCATAGATCTATCACATCTCTTAAGATAGTTGACCAAGCTAAATCTCCTCCCACGAACTTTAAGTCCCAGTCCCAGTTTTCAACTGCCTGACCACAGAACACTTACCCATCAGTGTCTTATTTGCAACTAAAACCTCACTTGCCCCAAACTGACTTTACCATTTTACTTTATAAGTCATTTCCTCTTCCTTTTTTATTTCTATTAATGACCCTTTCATTCTCCCAGATGCCTAAACTAGAAACTTCCTTTTCATCATCTTTTATATCTAATCAGTCAATTCTATCTCTGAAATATCTTATGCTGTTTCCCTACTCTGTTCCCACTACTACCAAAAATTATATTTCTCTTTTCTTTGTTCAATAAACATATAAATTAATGGATGACATGCTTCATGTAATTTAAAGAGAGAGCAAGGAAAAGGCCATTTTTACAATTAATATTGTACCTTCTTATGAATTTGTTGGAGATACTAGAAAAGGATGGGTTTACAGAAATAGCTTACACTGATAATTACAGGATTATACATCAGAAAAGGAAGTGATTTTAGAAACTGAGTTCAATTCCTTCATTTTCTATGTATGGTTGAATTTTTGGTAACAATTGTAATCTTACTTAAGAGCCCCTGTAGTATACATGGACTAGCTTGTACAAGCAGCAACAGTAGCATCTAGAGATCTTAAGAATCTATAAGCAATCCATCTTCCCTTTGGAGTCTGCTTCCATTTAGACTTTCTAATACAGTGATGCAGAGTGCCTTAAAAACCTCTCAGTGCTAACTACAGGATCGATTCATTCCCATGTTCAGTTATCTGATAGTTTAGGGTGACACAGAGTGAGGCAACCATACCAAATGTAATTCTCTTTTGGAAAGTGGGTCTAGAGATTTGCCCAAGGTTCCTTTCATTGACCTTTCAATCCTGCCAACCATGATGGAGTAGAAAGAGTACTGGGATGATTGTCAGGAAATTTAAATTAGCCATGTAATCCCTTGCCTAGATTCTTCTGTAGAATTGTTCTACCAGTGAAGATATTTGCTCCCTCCAATGGCAACACAATCCATCCTTTCTATTCATGAACTATTCTTGTTCATATCTTCTTATAAATCCTCCACTTAGGGCTTACCCAATATGCTTGGGGCGAGGGACTTTTTATAGGTCTTTTGCATATCCAATATGAAGCTACTATGGAGCACGCAGGCTGCCTAATATCGGCTTTCTATCAATCTAGAGTTGTAAAGGACTTTAGGGTAAATCTAGTCCAACACCTTTATTTTACAGATAAAGAAACTGAGTCCTGGTTTAAGTATCTTACCCAAGTTAAAGCATGTAGTAAGTGGTTGTCACTGTTAAGAATAACAATGCAGTTCTATAATATTTTACAGTTTACAAAATGTTTTCTACCTTCTTGGATAATATATCATTACCCCCATTTTATGCATGAGAAAATCAATATGCAAAGACGTGAAATGACTTGCTCCTAGTCACACATCTGGTAAGTGTCAGTATTAGTATTCAAACCCAGGCTTCCTTACTCTAAATCGTGTTTTTTTTTTGTTTTTTGTTTCCAGTAAATATCACAGAGACGTAGCCTTGGGCAAACATCATACTCTTTTTGGTTCTTGGCTCCCTCATCTGTGAAGTGACGGGGCTGGACTAGATGGTCTCTTAAGGTCCTTTCCACCCTTAATAGTCTATGATTCTGGGATATGCAGTTCAGGAAAAAATGCCTTATTTGAAATCTTATTTTCCTACCCCCTCCTCATCTCCCTTTATAAACATGTTGCAACAAAGACAATTTCAAAGGGGTTTTAATCTGTTGGAGAGCCAACATGTTCGAGAAGAGAACATTTTATGTAATGGGAAAGCCTTTTAACGAGAAGGGGGTGAACTGCAGTGAACTGCTTCAGATTTCATTTCTAGCCCTGCTGAAGAATAAACTTTGGCAGCAGGCTTAATGTGACTTCACAGCCCTGTATGGTACGTAAGACTTTTTAACTGGGCTGCAGCAGGTAGCTATACTGGCAACACACACCAACCAACCAGCATCACTGCCACCCCCCCCCCCCCCCAAATAGGCTGCTTTCAAAAATTATCTGGTCTTTGGAAATGTACAAGCAGTAGGGAGTTGGGGTGGAGGGAGTGAAAGGACAGCGACTTGAATCCCAAGCTGATTAAAAAATGTCTTATTTCTTGTAAACAACTCCATCTGGAACCAGTAAGCAGTATGGGTCTGTGCCAGCCCTCACCTCCTCCACACATCCCAGCTTTCCTGAACAGACTCCAGCAGCAGCCATGGCTTTCCATCGCCTCGCTGAGCCTGGGGTAGAATCACACCACCCCTGGGCCAGCAGCGAGCACAATCACTCACTCTGAGTCATTACATAAGCTGGAGTAGATGATCTATTAGACCACAGAAAATTCAGCTACACTAACATTAAGAGTCTGACTGGAACCCACAAAAACAGTAATATTCCGACTTAGGAGGCCGAGGCTTCCTCCTCAGCTGAGCCCAAACAGCTGAGTCCTCCCCCCACTCTCCCCAACCCCCAGTCTGAGAAGACCCATTCTTTCCTGGGATGCCTGAAGCACTGTGGTGTAGCCCTTAGAGCAGTTCCTGGCATAGAGTAAAGCTTTTAATGAATGCCTATTGACTGATTGACTTACTGACTGGTAGACTGGTTGTCTGCAGGCAAAAGAGTAAAGTCCAGGATTGGCTTTCTGAATTGTCCCCTTGAAGATGAACGGTGTCCTAACAGTAGCAAGGGCAGTGATGCTTCTCTCAGAAGTCTTATGGTCAAATCCTATCTCTGATATTCACTGCCTTTGTGACCTTGGAGCAGTCACTTAATGTCCCCTTTCCTCAGTTTTCTTCTCAGCCAAATAAAGGGGTTGAACTAACTGGCTTCTAAAGGTCTCTTCCAGCTCTACCTGCAAGGTCTATGTTCCTAAGTTTCTATATAGCTGTTTTACCTTTATGCATGGATTTTTACTAATATCAATTGCCATTGCTCATGTTCTCCTTATTTGGCTGTTTGTTTGATATCCCCAATTAGATTGGAAGTTTCTTGAAGGAAGAGATTGAGTCTTAACTTAATTTGCACACCCTTAAATTCTTAACCATATTAATGAACTCACAAGATAGATGCTGAATTACTATGTATCCTAATTGATTAGTGGCATTGTGGTAAAACAGCTGGCGTCTCACATTTATAATGTAATTGATTAATGTCATCATTCCTCTTAATTTTTTTATGTTGAAATTTACGTTGGCAGTGTTTCACTATTCCCATTTGTTACAGTAACGTAATGCTGGATTAGAAATTTCTTGTTGATACAGCAAGTGGCTAAATGTCCAGCCATGTGAGTTGTCTCCAAAACATGACAGCTTTCCAGGGCTGTGAGCTCTCTGAAGAGTGCCCAGAAAAGTGTACCAGTTGCCAAGATAGCTGGCTTTTCTTCAACACCCTTCAATTCCCGTGTTTTCCTCAGCATCTCAGCCACATGTTCTAGCAAAAGATTTTTGTTGTTGTTGCAATGTTTTAAGTAGGGTATCTCTTTTCACTGTCTCATCTATTGGATTTGGGTTGTGGGTCTTTTTATGATTCTGTCTCAGGATGTCTTGAGCTGATCATTTCTAAGACATTCTTAGATTTGTAGATATACATTTTAAAATTAAATTGAATTTTCTCTTAATTGGCTGAAATCTATTTAGTCTTTTTAGGGGAAAAAAAGGCAAATCCTAGTTACAAATATGTATAACCAAGCAAAAGGAATTCCTTCGTTGGATTCACACACACACACACACACATACATACATACATACATACATACATACATATATGTGTGTGTGTTTCGTAGTCCATTACCTTTTTGTCAAGGAGAGAGAAGGGAGAAGGAAACAATCATTTTATGAAGCACCTACTATGTGCCATGCACTGTGTTAAACACTTTTCAAATATGACCTTATTCAATCTTCAAAACAACCCTGGGAGATAACTGCCATTGTTTATCCTCATTTTATGGCTGAAGAAGCTGAAGCAGATAGAAGTTAAATGATTTGCTTAGTATTACATAGTAAGTGTCTGAGTCCAGATGTAAACTCAGGTGTCCCTGACTCCAGGCATAGAGCTCTCTCCACTGCATTGCCTGTCTGACTAGAGGTAGAAAGCATGTTTCATTAAAGGTCCTTCATTATCTGTCCATCCATCTCTATGGATGGTCATTATGTGGATCAGAGTTCTTTTGGTTTTTAAAGTTATTTATTTTTAGTGTTGTTGTTACTGTATACATAGTTCTTCACATTCTTCTCATTTCATTCTTTATCATTTATGCATCTTCCAAATTGTTCTTTTTTATAATATTTATGTTATAAGTTTTTTAGTTTCACTCATTTCATTTTTAAGCATTTATTTTTATTTTATTTTTCAAAATTTTGAGATCCAAATTATCTCCCTCACTCTAGCCCTTCTCCCATCCATTGAGAAGGCAAACAACATAATATCAATTATATATGTAAAAATCATACAAAATATATTTCCATATTAGATATGTTGCAAAAAAAGCGATAAAAAAGCAAGTGAAAACGTATGTTTCAATTTGTACTCATCGGTTCTCTCTCTGGAGGTGGACAGCATTTTTCCTCATGAGCCCTTTGTAATTGCTTTGGATCACTGATTAGAAGAGCTGTCTTTCATAGTTGGTCATCGTTATAATATTGTTCTTACTACATACAATATTCTCCTGATTCTGCTCACTTCACTTTGTATCAGTTCATATAAATCTTCCCATTTTTTAGAAATTATCCCCCTCTTCATTTCTTATATCATACTCGTCTCGATTGGCTTCAGTTCATACAAGTTTTCCACATCCATACATATCCTGTCAGCAAATCATATGTTTCTTTATTCATCCATACTTCAATACTTCTGGATTCTGTGACTTTGTCAGTATGAGCACACCTTCCCCAATGCTACAGATCACAATACTTTGATAACTTAATGAAACATCTTTAAGAGCTGCTGTGGCCAAAAATAGTATCACCCTAAAGCCAACTTGGTGATAAGCCTCTCTTATCACCAACCATACTATCACTTAACCTATGTAGCTGGGCTGATCTTTACAGGAAAGATATACAGTCTGTCACCATAAAGATATTCAAAATCTTTCCACATTTGTAGGAACTGCCAGAAATTTTAGCATACATATAATAAATAAATTGATAAGTAAATTATGAAATTAAAAAAAACAAAGCATAGCCCTTTGAAAACCTAGGGTTACCTCTATTCAAGTTGGACTTGAATGAAGGTATAGTACATTTGTAGGTTAATTGTGAACATAATATCTGAGCAGCATTATTTAGGATGGCACCATGAGTCACTAAAAAGCATGCTAGTGTGGGAGCCAGAGCATTTGGATTTGAAACCTAGGTTTTCCTACCTATGTGATTTTTGGATGAATCATTTTTGTCTCCCTGGGCTTCCAAGTCATAATATGTAAAATGAGGGCATTGGACTGGATGTCCTCTAAGGTCCCTTAGAGATTCAAATTTTTGATCCAATGTCTTTGGTGAAATCCATAGTAGTCAAGCTTATAAACATTCCCATTATATCTCACTAATTACCATAGACAGAGGTAGTATGGCATAGTTGATATTCAAGTCTTGAAGCCAGGATGACCTGAGTTTAAGTCCTATCTAAGATATCTATTAGCTGGGTGACCCTGGGTAAGTCACGTAACATCTTGGCTCTGTAGGTCAGTGGTGTCTAACTCAAATAAAAATGAGGCCACTAAACTGTATAGAAAGATCCTTCTATATATAGAAGGATCCATATTAACTTAAAAAGCCACAAATTAACATCATATACCCTCTATTGTATTTTTATTTATTTTGTTAAATATTTCCCAATTACATTTTAATATGATTCTGGAAGCTTGTTGAACACTTCTGCTCTAGGTAGCTCTGTAAAAATCTATGTTACAAAGAACTTGCTGATCTGCATTGGCAGAGGGAGTTTCCTCACCCAGGAATGCCAATAAAATCACAGGTCTAGTATCCATTCCTGTCCCTAATTATTACATCTGCAACCTAAGTTTTCCTTAATTATATGTTAGAAAAAATGGGTAGCAATCACTTTATCCTGAAGAAATATCCATTCTTCCAAAAAAAATTATTGGATACAAACCACTCATAAAGAGGGCACTATGAAGGATGTAAAACTGAATAACATATGGGCCTGTACTCACAGAGGTTTCTACCTATTCAAGGAGATGTGTGTGTGTGTGTAGCTATATTAAAAATATACATGTTACCATAATAAATATTTGTGTATCTATGTACATAAAATATATGTCTATATATTAAAATATACATGTGTATATGTTTCAATTATATATGTATGTACACATATAACTATACAGTGTATATATGTATATATATATATTTATATACATGCATATACATATACATATGTACACATATATGACTGTAGCCATGAAATTAAAAGACACTTGTTCTTCAGAAGGAAAGCAGTGGCAAATCTGCACAACGTACTAAAAAAGCAGAGATATCATCTTGCCTACCCAGGTCCTTATACTCAAAGTTATGGTTTTTCTACTAGCCATATATGACTATGAGATAAGGAAAGCTGAGTGTTGCAGAATTGAAGCTTTTGAATTATGGTTCTGGAGAAGATTTTTGAGAATCCCTTGGAAAGCAAGATCAAATCAGTTAATACTTAAAGAAATTAATTCAGGTTACTCACTGGAAGGTCAAATATTGAAGGTGAAGCTTAAATACTTTGTCCACATAATGAGAAGACAGGACTCATTGGAAAAGATCCTGATGTTGGAAAAGATTGAAGGCAAAAGGAAAAGAGGATGGCAGAGGATGAAAAAAAAGTGTCATGGAAACATAGAGCATGAATTTGGACAGACTTCTGGAGACAGTGGGAGATAGAAAGACTTGGGGTGTGTTATGGTCTATGGGGTAACAAAGAGTGAACACAACTGAAAGATTCAACAACAGCAAAATATATATAGTGAAAGTGAACTAAGAAATTAATAAATAGCTATGGATAGTGAAAAGAGAGTGGACTTGATATAGGTAGAGAACTCTATTGACTTCCCAACAATGACACTTACAAGTTATGTGATTATGGACAAAATTTCACTGCTCAGAAATTGCTTTTTTAATTTATAAGATACAAATAGCATTATCCGGAATATTTTAAGCATAGGGTGATTTCAAGAATTAAGACATCAATTAAATGCTTTATAAACCTTAAAGTACTATAATAATATAGCTATAGGGCTAGGGAAATTTAAAAGGAAAGAGTATTACAATACTATGATGACTGTTATAGGTAATAATAACATCTCCCATATTCTAACAAGGCAATATTTTTTGAGACTAGTTTACTCCATCTCACCCAGGTGGGAAGTATAGTGGCCACACCTAGACATGACCTCCCACTAATTGGTACATGAGCTTTGCCCTGCTCTGTTTCCAACCTGGGCTGGGTTGCTTTATTCTTCCCAATGGCTTCCCATTCCTTGAGGCTTACCATACTGGTGTTGGACTTAGTATAGACATCTAATCAGTTATGACCCAACTGCAGCTCAGAACTGCCAAACTCAAGCGATTCACCATCTACAGCTTTTCCAGTATTAAGGGTTATAAGCATGCATCTGTCACAACCAAGGTAATTTTTCTGCTAGGAGTAATGTATTTTGAAGTGAAAATAGATGGGGAGCAACTTTTATTTGATTTCTTTTTTAAAAATTGAGATTTTGAATTGACCCAAGAATTACTACTATACAATGATAAATGTAGTCCCAAGCTACCTACTCTCAGCTTACTTAGTGCACAGTTTCCCTAAAAGACGCAGTCATTCTCCCCTAACGCTGGGATCAAAAACAAAAATGTCATAAGAGAGGAAAAAATGTAAGTAGGTATAAGTCACAACTGTGTGCATGAACCATTAAAAGGTAAGCAGTAATGGGGGAAAATGTTACCAGCACATTTCCTTGTACAAATATATCTTCCTTAAGTAAAGAATGACCACTTTAAAAATAAATGAAATCAGAGGAAAAACTGTGCAGCTATCTGACTGGAAATACAGAGAATGGAGCTAAGATTATTTTCATTTTTACCCTGGGGAGAGGCAATGAGACATAATGGAGAGACCTGCCTTTCAGTTTTGACTAGATCCTGTTTGTGTGACAATGAAGAACCCCCTGGGGCTCCAGGTGACTCTGAGACTATTTGTTTTAGATAAATTGAAAAGCTATATTGGTGGAGGGAATTACCATACCAAGAATACAGCCACACAGACCTCCCCCCATATACTAATATATATCAATTAAATTACAGGTCTGCTCTCTGACCCAAAGGGCATGCACACATGTGCATGTGCACACACCTGTATATACATGCATACAAATACACACAACCTTGATAGAAACACTTCATATGTCATTCTATGGCAGTAATTCTTGCCCTAGAATGGATCTATGGAGAGATTTCAGGAGGTCTGTAAATCTGAATGGGAAAAAAAAAACACACGTTTACTTTAGTACACTTGGTTCCCTTTGTAATCTTGTGTATTTTATTTTATGAATTTAGAAACATCATTCTGAGAAGAGCTCACTAGAGTTCATGATACTTTAAAAGTTAAGATTCCTGCTCTAGAGTACACCCTTAGGCTCCGATTAAAGAATGGTAGTGACGAAGATGCTGGAATGTTTAGCATGTAGAAAATGAGAGGTAACTCCTACACTTCACACATGTACAAAAACACATGCACATGTCTCAGCCTGATTTTGCAAGAATATGTCAACTAGTTTAGGGTCTGTTTATAATTTATTTTTATTTTATTTCATTTAAATTAACAACCATTTATTTTCTCTCCCTCCTAAATTCTTCCTCCCAATAAAATAGGAAAAACAAAATACTGGTAACAAATATGTGTAGTGGATCTGTTTGTAATTTAAAGACAGTCAACTCATCAAATCTTTTATTATAAAAACTACTAGAAGAACCTAATGTGTCCAATTTCTGCTTTCCCAGCTGAAAGTAGTCAATAGTAACTAATTTATCTTCCCTATTCCTTTCACAGACAAACTCTAAAGGGAAAAACAAAAACAAAAACTATCTACACTCCATTTCCTCTTCTTTCAGTCACTTTTCAACTCAATATAGTATGACTGAAACTGCTTTCTCCAAGATACTAGAGATTTCTTAATTGCCAAATTCAAGACTTTTCTCAATCCTCATCATTCTAAACGTCTCTGAAAATTCAACATAGTAGACTAGCTCCACTCCCTGGATACTCTCCTTTCTAGGTTTTTGTGACTCTGCTCTTTCTTGGTTCCCCCCAGCCCCCTCTTTTCCTGGATCATTCATCTCATGTCCTCTAATTGTGAGTGAATGTTCAATCTTCCCATCCTACCCCCTCCATTGTTCTAGGTTCCTTCTGTGCCTTTTCTCTCTCAGTGACCTCACCATCTCCATTGGATTCAATCACTGTCTCTACATAGATGACTCTCTGGTGTCTATAGGCAGCCCTTGTCTAACTATATTCCAGGTCTGCATCACCTACTATTTATTGTAGAACTGTTTCTCCTATAGGCATCTGAAATTCAACATGTCCAAAACAGAACTCATTGTTTTCCCCCCAAATCCACCCCATTTCTGAACTTTCCTATTCCTGCTAAGGGAGCCACCATCATTCTAGCCACCCAGATTGGTCACCTCAGACACCTCACTTTCCCTTAGCACAGATATGTAATCAGTAGTTGTCTTCTCAGTTTTACCTTCCCAACATCTGTCCTATCAATATCCTGTCTACTCATGAGGGAACTGCCTTGGTTTCACCCTCATCACTTCTTACCTGGACTGGTCTTTTTGCTTCAACTCTCCCCACTTAATCCATCCTAAAACATATGTCTGACAGTGCCATATTCCCTACAAATTCTAGTGAATCCCTATTGATAATAGCTAACATTTACACATACCTATTATGTGTCTGCTACAGATATCTGATAATGACATATTCCAGACAAATTCCAGTGTACTTGAAGGGGCTGGGGGTAGTTAGGGGTAATGTGCCAGATACTGTACTAAGCACTTTACACATATTATCTCATTTTATCCTCACAATGACCCTGAGGGGTAGGTGTTATTATTATCTCCATTTTACAGATGAGGAAACTGAGACAAACAGAAGTTAAGTTACTCATTCAGGGCCAGCCACTTAAGGCTGAATTTGAACTCGGGTCTTCCTAACTCCAGGTCTGGTGCTCTATCCAATGAACCACCTAGCTGCCTTTATTACCTCTAAGATCAAATACAAACTTTTCCATCTTCACATATATTCCATCTCCTGTCCTTTCATCTTTGTGAGACAGGTCCCCCATGGCTAGGATGCATTCTTTTCTTAGCTTTGTTTCTAGGAATTTGTTTTCTTTCAAGCTTGACTTAAGTACCACCTACTACAACAAGCCTTCCCTTAATTGCCCTAGATCCTAGAGTCTCTTAAATTTCCTTGTATTTATTTTGTACATATTCAATAACTATACATATTCTCTCCCCATATGGAGTTTGATGCCCTTGAAGACAAGGACTCGTTCATCCTAGCTTATTTTGTCTTTCTGTCCTTGGTGTTTAGCACTGCCTGGCACACGGTAGAGGTCTAATAAATATTTCTTAATTGACTGGTTTCTTCTCCCTACTATATACATGCATCCCCCTACCACTAACCCCTTCAAGTGCAAAACTCTCTTGTCTGGGTATAATAATAACAGTTGGCATATATAACCATTTTTTATCCTTACAACCATCCTTTGAGGCAGGTGCCTCAAATTATCCTCAGTTTACAGAGGAGCAAGATGGAGGCTAATAGAAATTAAGTGACCTTTTTCCTAAGATCATAGCACTGCTAAGTGTTTGAGGGAGGATCTTCCAAGTTGGACATTTGTTCCTCTGTACCACCTAGCTGCCTCTTTTATTGTTTTATATTTGATTATCAAATGAAATAGTTTATATAGCATCAGCATCAAGCACATAGTAGGTGCTTCATCATACTTGTTTACTTCCTTTCTTCTTTCCTACAGCTTCTGGATCACTGAAGACTAGTGCAAGGTTAATCAATTAATCAAAAAAAAATTATTAAATGCTTACTATACTTCAGGAATTGTGGTAAGTGCTGGGAATGTAAACGGAAACAAAGGACAGTCCTTGGGAGCTTACAGTCTACTGGGGGAGACAACAATCAAATGTATACAAACAAGCTCCACATGGGATGAAGAGGAAATAATGAAAAGAGAGAAGATATTAGAATGAAGAAGGGTTTGGAAAGAGTTCCTGTAGAAGATGGGATTTTAGTTGGGAATAAAAGGAAACCTGACAAAGCAGGAAGGCAGAGTCAAGGAGGGAGAGCATTCCAGATGTGGGGGACAGACAAAGAGAATGCCTGGAGCAAAGAGATCAAGTGTCTTGTTTATGAAAAAGCTAGAAGGTCAGTGTCATTGGATGGAATATTACCTGTCAGGTAGGAGAAGGCTAAGTTATGAAGGGTTTTGAATGCCAAGCAGAGGATTTTGCATTTGATCCTAGAAGTGAGTGGGAGCCACTGGAGTTTATTGAGTAGAAGGATGACATGGTTGAGTTTAGGATAATTCACTTTGGTAGCTGAATGGATGATGGATTGGCATGGGGAGAAATTTAAGACAGGCAGACCCACTAGCATGCTATTACAATAATCCAGGCATGTGGGGTAATAAAGTCTTGCATCATGATGGTAGCAGTGTCTGAGGAGAGAAATGGACACATTTGAAATATACTACGGTGGTGAATTTGACAGGTTTTGGCAACAGTTTGGATATAGAGGGTGAGAAAGTGAGGAGTTGATGATGACTCCTATATTGTGAGCTTGAGAGACAGGGAGAATGGTCTTGCCCTTGAAAGGCATAATTGGGAGGGTACTGTTAGGGAAGGAGTTAAGGAGTTAAATTTTGGACATGTTGAGTTTAATGTCTGCTGGACATTCAGTTCAAGATGTCTAAAAGGCAGTTGGAGACATGAGATTGAAAATCAGCAAAGAGGTTAGGGCAAAATATGTAGATTTGAGAATTGTGAGGATTATTATTGTCATTTTTCAGTTATCGGACTCTTTGTGATCCCATTTTGAGTTTTCTTGGCAAAAATATAGGAGTGGGTTGCCATTTCCTTTTTTTTTTTTTTTTAAGGCAATAGGATTTTAAGTGACTTGCTCAAGGTCACGCAACTACTAAGTGTCTGAGATACAATAACTTGAACTCAGGTCCTCCTGACTCTAGGGACTGGTGCTCTGTCCACTGTGCCACCGAGTTGCCCCCCCATTTCCTTGTCTAGCTCATTTTAAGTGACTTGCCCAGGGTCACACAGCTACTAAGCGTCTGAGGTCAGATTTGAAAATCAAGATGATAAATAAATCTGTAGGAACTGATGAAATCACCAAGGGAAGTAGTATATAGAAGAAGAGAAGAGATCCCAGGGCAGAATCCTATGGGACCCCTACAGTTAGAAGCATAATATGGGAGAAAATCCAGCAAAGGAGACTGAGAAGGAACAATCAGATAGAATTGCTTGAAATTCTTTCAATTAATCAACAAGCATTTATTGCCATGTCAGACACAGGGAATATAAAGTCAAAAAGGAAAACTTCCTTGCCCTTCAGAAGTTTATATTCTGATGGGTGAGGAAAAAAGATTCTATGTATCTATCTATCTATCTACCTATCTATATAAATATTTATCTGTCTTTCTATCTATCAGCTGCTTATCTGTATGGATATCCAAAACATATTGAAAATTACTTCTAGGCTAACAAAAGAATGACACATTGAATCTGGGAGCAATTCCTTTAATGATTATATATTAGTTAAACCCTAAAAAGTGTGTGTGTGTGTGTGTGTGTGTGTGTGTGTGTGCTGCTCGTGGAAATGTTGACTGTTCAAATTCTAGTCTCCAAAGCTGGGTTGCTTTAATGCAGGAATGACACCATCAGGAAATCCTCATTCAAACTTCCAACCATACAAATAGATCCCTTTATTCTGCAGAGAATCAAAATGATGCCATGTCCGGTAATTAAGGATGTTGTTAGCCAAGCTGAATAGAAGTAAATCATATCTAGCCTTTGTTGCCAGGGGCCTTACGTTAGCAGCTAGTTCAGGGGTCTCTGGCCTCTGGAATCACCTGTTTTGGCAAAGACTGGGGGGGCTTTGTTTGCAAGCATGCTCTGGGGCGACCTAGCTTTTCTTTAATCTTTACCTGAGAGCAAGGAATTCGTTAATTGGCAAGAGAAACAGCAGAAATGCTGAAGTGTGCTGCTGGAAGGTTATTGAGCAGTTAAAGAAAACAGTGTAACAGCTGAGGGGAATTCCAGGCATTCTGGCTTGAGCTAAATTGTCATCTGGTGGAGGGGGGTAGATGAAAAAAAATCGTCAGAAGTCCATTGAACTGGCAGCAGAGCAAAAGACAGCAGCTTCAACTTACTTCATTTTCGAGGAAAACCCTATAAAGCCATTAGCTTTTCTAAATATTAACCATTCAAGGAGCCAGGTATTGGTGTCTCTAAGGTTCTAGAGCTCAGCAGATGAAATGGTCTGGTGAGCGGCTGAGCTGGGTGAGTGAGGGGCATTCATGCAGAGATACAACCTTGCTGAACTCAGCAAGCTAGAATAGCCTGTATGTCCAACAGGCAAATGTTTGGGTCACCAAAAACCTGAATAAAGATCCACTTGAAGCTCACATGAGATAATGTATGTAAAGCTGAGAAGTGCCATAGATGATAATCCATGTAGAGGCATGGTGCCCATTAGCCCAGCTGCAGGAAAGAAGAAATCACCCTAAATGCTGAGATAATGCCTGTCCTTGCCATATCCTCCCTCCCTTCCACCCCCATCAAATTCCATCTTTGTTTCAGAGCATCCAGTGTCCATGACTCATCAGACCCCCTCACCACCCCCCCTCCCCGTGGTCAACAATGATTCATAGTATAGGCCAGATAAACTGTATGCTAAGGGGCAAGGGTCGGATAAGTTTAGTGTTCCTCTATCCTTCCCTAGTGGCAATGATGGGTCAAATGTTCAAAGGTAGTCTTGTTTGAGGTAATTCTTCAGGGATGATTCAGAAGGGATTTTTGCAATGAGGGGAAGATTGAGTTCCATAACCACTAAGCTATATTTTAATGCGATACTGTGATGCCATCTTTTACCATTGGGGTAAACTGCCCTTGTGAATTTTAGTTGGGTTATGGAGAGTGATATGTTTTCCAAGTAAAGTAATTCCTGTCACAAAGATGCACTGAACAGAGATTCAAATTTCTCCAGTCTGATTATAAAAAGCCTTTTAAATTCCCAAAATAGCACAGCTGAAATGGATCTCAAAAGGCGAGTCACAGTCCTCACTGATATGTCTGGCATACCATCAGGAAACCTTTAACCAGAAGTATTCCCAATGACCCTGATGTAAGAATCTTTTATGTACATAGCTCTCTTTTTCAAAGCTCTTGAATAATCTACATTATTAAGTATACTGTGATCTTTAAACCAAATGGGCAATAGATTAATGCTATTATTATCATTGAAGATATGATCAAGACAATGCCCAGCATTATATACATTATCTTGATTTTCTGGATAAGAACATTAAAAAGTTCTTGAGTTCCTAAATGTTAACCCTTAAATAAATGCCAAACTTATTCAGGGGATAGAACAGAACTGTAGAAACAGAGAAAGTAGAATTTGAAGAGACTGGAAATTAGCTAATCCAATTTCCCACTCAGTATAAGAATGTTTTCTGTAATATTGTTTTTGTTTAGTTGTGTTTGACTATTCATGACCTTGAGTGGAGTAGTTGGCAAAGATACTGGAGCAGCTTACCCTTTTCTTCTTCAGCTCATTTTACAGATGAGAAACTGTGGCAAACAGGGTTAAATAACTTGCTCAGAATCACGTGACTATTAAGTATTTGAGGGTAGATTTGAACTCAGGTCTTCCTGACTTCCAAACTGGCATTCTATCCACTGTGCCACCTAACTGCTCATTTCTGTAACATACCTCATCATTGTTCCTCTGCTTTAGAACTACCATTGATGGAGAGCTCACTATTTTGCAAGGTAGTCCATTCCGTTTTGAGTTGTCTCTTTAATTATTAGAAATCTCTTCCTTATGTTGAGCAAGAATTTTCTCCCTGTAATTTCTATACTTTGTTCCTCTTCTACTCTGTGTTACAACACTGACCAGGTCTCCTTTCTAGCTGGAGTGCAAAAATTTACATAAAAGACTTTATCAAGGAGGCACATGAAAAAAAAGAAAAGAGGCAGCCCAGCGATGGAGTTAGAATGAGGAACAAAAGAGCAATCGCCAAAGCGGGGCATGAGTATACTGAGATATCAAAAGAAACAGGGAAAGGAGACCAATAACTAGAATAATCTTATGTGGAATAGCTATGAGGAGCTGGATACAAGAATTTTATAGGTAAAAAAGCTGAAAGAGTTAGAGAACAATAACTGTGGAGAGAGAGTCTACATTACTGAAGTGAAGGCTCTGCCAAAGAATCAAATACCAATTAATTATCTCTGTCAAAAAAGAAAGAGGGCAGAGGGGAGGGAGTGATGCAGGACAAGGTTTGTTCAGGTTGACTTAGGTTTAATGAATATCCCTCCTCTAGCTCTTAGTAATAGAGGCATTATGGAGTCAATGGAAAGCATCCTGGATTTGGAGGGAGAGTCAGTCAGCTAACATTGTCTGTTATATGTCTGGCTCTGCTTGGGTTCAGATCTCAACTTTGATACTTCCTACCTGTGTAACTAACTATGGGCTTTGGTTTCCTTATTTATAAAATAAGGGGTTTGGGCTATATGATTGAAAAGGTCATAGAGGATGACTTTCAGTTTAAAATGCTTGGTCACTTTTGTCATGGAACTTAAAAGGAGTAGACACAGAGTATTTCTGACAGGATCTGCCCATATAGAGCAGCTATGGAGCCTGTTTCTGGAGAGGCATCATGATGTGGGATAGAAATATCTTAGAAAGACATTTTCTTCTGAAATGATCTCTGTTTAACCTGCACATGTCCTGAATGTGCATAGTTATATTGCATGCTGTTTCCCCCCATTAGAATGTGAGCATCTAGAGGCCAAGGACCATAGTTTTGCTTTCCTTGGTAGGCATTGATGTTGGCCCATTCCCTGGTTCATTGTAAATGCTTAATGGATGCTTATTGACTGATTGATTGAATACCTTGGCAAGTCCACAGAACACCAAATCTACTAGGGCCCTTTTACAATAAGAATATTATTTGAAAACGTTGAGGCTATTGCAGAATGAAGGAGAACAAAACTCTTATCATATATGCATATGCACACGCATGCACACACACACATACACACAGAGCAGGAACTAAACCTCAGTGTTAACAATTAGGAACATATGGAACAAGGCAGGTTGAACTGAGGAGAAAAAAAGAATATATTGCTAGGCAATAGAGAAGTCCCCAAGTCTCAGTGAACCTCCTATCTAGATGCCAGATGCAGATTATAGAAAATGGAGCCAGGGAAGACTACAAAGTATAGCTGATTCTCAGCTGAAAAAACTTGAGGGGATGGAGACAGCCAAGGAGAAGCCTCTATCCAAGCCCTCGGAAGTGAAGAGAATTGCTGGCAATCAGAAGCATGAGGCTGGAGGGCTATATATACTTCCTCTTGGAGGAAAAAAAAAAATAACTATCCAAAACCCTGAGCCTTTCAATTCATGCCAGGACATGAGCACCAAAAAATAGAAGAGCATCCCAGGAGGAGAGGAAACACTTTTGAAGAAATGGAGAAATTATATCTCTCCTCTGAATCCCCCAAAGCTACATGACATAAGGTACCAAATAATACAGAGAAACCCTGAGGGTTTTATTTGTTTGGGATCCTAGGACTGGGGTTGGTAACCTCAGAGAGGACAATTGTGGCAGTTATTAATGTCCGTTGATTGTTTTCGACTGCAGGTACCTCAAACATTATTTCTCCTTATTTTTTCTTTTTTTTCATTCCTTCCCCTTCTTTGCTCTCCTCTCACTCTCCTACTCTTTCCCTGTCTCCCTTCTCTCCATACTCCCTCTCTCCTCTTAAATAAAAATTCTCTCATGTCCAAGTCTTAAGCTTGTGAGTATCATTGTGAAATGAACCTTGGGACTATGTAGTTTACTGGCACTAATACTTTCAGCCATCTTAATGATTCTTTCCATACTAATATTCAGATGTAATCATTTACCCAGATTAAATGAAACATGAATGAAAGTGTTCTTTAGGGCACCAGGTGAACATTAGATGGGATCAAGATCTTCTTTCTATGGTATAGTGTTGCGAAATACAGAAGGAATTTAGTTTGGTTAAATTTTTCTCGGAATCCAGTAATGCTCCGCTGGTACTTTCTGGATAGTAGGAGTGAGCAAAGAGGACCATTTTCAGCACCTTGTTGGAGCCCCTGTGATTAACTCACACATGGGGGAACTTGGACAAAGAAGATGAACAGGGATGGATGGGTTGTGATATGTATCACTAGAGGAAACTCGCAAACCAATGAAATTCCTGATACGTTTGCATCACTGCCAGTAATGTTCATTATCTACAAGTGTCAGGTAGGGAATTATAGTAGCTGGTCTATTCATTGGTTCTTTTCTGCATCTGCTGTTCACTCTTCAAACATCATAAAATTGCAGAGTCCGTATTAGAGATTTTTAAAGTGTGTAGTTGACTCTCTTTTGTCTTCAATAGTCTTATTGTAACTTATATGCCCTTTGTCTCAGACTCTTGAGATCCTGTTATGGATCAATAATGGATAAAGAGGGAGTTGTGGTGAAAATCTCAAGGATTGTGGCATATGGGAAACCTTGTTGCAGCATCAAGAACATTAGACTAAGAATCAGGTCAACTAGATTCTAGATCTGGTTCAACTGCCAAGCAGCTTAGTGAGCTTGGCCAATCCATCTTTCTGGGCAACAGTTTACTCATTTGCAAAACCATGTATATATAAACACACACACACACACACACACTCCTACATAAATGCATGTGTATCTCTATGTGTATGAATATGTAATCTCTCATTCTGTCTCTCTGTGCCTCTCTCTCTCTCCCCTACCCCAATAAGATATATTTCAATAAGACCTTGCCTCTCTTTGTCCTCTTTTAAGACTATATTATATGAGACTTACCCAGGCAAACTGGCACCAAAATGGAAAGACAAGAGCCTGCTATAACCTAAGTATCAAGTCTGGATGACACCTCTCTAATGATCATCTCACCTAAGACCTGGTTTTTCCCAGTTAGCAAAGTCTTGTATATATCCTATCCCTCTGGTGATCCAGTTGTATCCTTGTCCCTTACACAGCTTTGATTATGTGTATTTGTCTTCTCCAGCCTCCCACTGATCGCCTTTACTTTGCCTTCTAATTCAAGCATCTCAAGTGAAGCACCTTCCCTTGAGGCAAAATGCCCCCTAATAAAATCCTATTGCTTTTAGAATTTGGGGACAGTTTGTTTCTTTGGTGGATATCTATATCACCAAAAATCAATTACAACTGACGAAAATATGGCAAGCAGAGAAGCTTCCTCCCTGTCTTCAGATGAGCAATATCCGCTCCTTTTTCCTTTTTCTTTTTTTTGGGGGAGGGGGGGGGAAGAAATAACTTTAAAAAAAAATTTAACAATCACTGCCATACAATTGAGATTTTATCCCCCCCACACCTACCTCCCACTACCCCCCTCCCTCCCCATGACTGCATACAATTCTGTATAGGTTCTACATATACTTTCCTATTGAGTACATTTTCACTATAGTCATGCTATGTAGTCAGACTAAAATAAATGAAAGAAATCATATAACAAATCAAAACATGATAAACAAAAACATACACATACACAAACATGATCTGCTACATTCTGTGAATGACTTCCATATTTCTTTCTCTGAGTGTGGAAGGCATTTTGCCTTAGAGAACCACCATTGGGATTTTTTTTTTTTAAGAAGTTCTTGCATTATTACGAAATTCCAAGTCTACCAGAAAAAACTCTTGCACACTGTGGTCGTTGCTGTGCACAAAGTTCTCCTGGTTCTGCTCCTTTCACTCAGCGTCAGGTCATATAAGTCCTTCCAGGCCTCTCTGAAGTCTTCTTGTTCATCATTTCTTATGGCAGAATAGTACTCCATTACATTCATATACCATAATTTATTCAGCCTTTCCCCAATTGATGGACATCCCCTTTACTTCCAGTTTTTGTCAACTACAAAGAGTGCTGCTATAAATATTTTTGTACATGTGGGACCCTTTCCCATTTTTATGATCTCTTGGGGATACAGTCCTAGTAGCGATATTGCTGGGTCAAAGGGTATGCACATTTTTGTAGCCCTTTGGGCATAGTTCCAAATTGCTCTCCAGAATGGTTGGATGCACACTCCTTTTTTCTGTACTTGTTTCCTATGCCCCTTGGAGACCATGTACTCCAAATGTCCATTCTTCTTTTCTAAATCCTATCAATTTTCAGACTCCTGTCAATTCTTTGAGGCCCAGCTCAAATCTTGCCTTCTGTCCCAACCACTGTGTGCAGTCAGAGATCTTTACATCCCTGGGGTCATCCTATTATTTGCTTATATTACTCATCTAGCCCCTCATTATGCATTTCTTGCACCATCTCTTATGTTGTTATTCACCTTATTTTTCCTTCTTAATTTGGCTTCTGGTTATGTTCTGTTCAACCAAATTGTAACATCTCTGGGGGGCAGATACTAAGTGTTACCCTTCTGTGCATACCCCTCAACCTAGCAGAGTGTTCTGGATAAAGTCCATCCATGCTACTGAATAAATGAGTAAATGAATGCATTAATCCTTTCTACCAGGAGTAAAATTTTAAATAGTCCTTAGGAATTCATACCTCAATGTGAAAGAAACATGTTAACCTTTGTGGTTTTTTGAACTTTTGATAGTATTTTATTTTTTCCAATTACATGAAAAGAAAATTTTCAATATTCACTTTTATAAGATTTTGAGTTCCAAACTTTTTTCTCCCTCCTTCCCTTCTCTCCTTCCTCCCCAAAATAGCAAGCAATCTGATATAGGTTAGACATGTACAATCACATTAAACATATTTCCACATTAGTCATATTGTGAAAGAAGAATCAAAGCAAAAGCAAAAAAGTAGGAGAAAGAAAAAAAAAAAACAAGCACCAAAAGGTGAGAACAATATGCTTTGATGTGCATGTAGATTCCCTAGTTCTTTCTCTGGATGTGGAGAGTTTTTTCCATTGTGAGTCTTTTGGAAATGTCTTAGATCATTGTATTTCCTGAGAAGAGCCAAGTCTATCAAAGTTGATCATCTCACAATGTTGCTGTTACTGTGTACAATATTCTCCTGGTTCTGCTCACTTCGACTTAGCATCAGTTCATGTAAGTCTTTCCAGGTTTTTTTTTTCCGAAATCTGCCTGCTCATCATTTCTTATTAGCTGATGTTTTGCTGGGAATTGGGAAACTGGAAAGAATTGGTATCTGAAGAAAGGAGAAGAAGTGATGCTGAAAAAGGGGAAAAGAGCAAAGACCAAGGAGGAAAGCGTGGGACACCAAAAGCAATACTCTCTTATTTCATTTTTTTGCCAAGAGTCATCTGTGCTCTTAAATTCAGTGCAGCAAGGAAAATAGAGATGTACTCTGATTCATAGTGCCTGTCCCTTGTCACAATATAAACTCTGTGAGGTCCAGGGAAGGTACTAAGAGCATTTGCTTTGATAGAATTATAGCCATTGTGAGAATAGAACTTTCAGCCCCTTAGAAATGGACAGCCCAAACTAGCCAGTAACCATTCTAGCCAGATGGTAGTCCCAGAGGCCACTATTCAAAAGCTGTGAAGCACAAAGTACCTATGGAATGTGCCAGGAGGGACCAGATGCCATTTGTGGAGAAATGTTCCACAGTGCAGTGTCCTAGGATGACAAATTCAAGAGGAAATATGAAGGATAGGGACAGCCAAGGAGATGCTGCCCAGATAATCTTGGAATGAAGAGTATATCTGAC
The DNA here is from genome assembly GCF_028372415.1 of Notamacropus eugenii. Lineage (NCBI taxonomy): Eukaryota > Metazoa > Chordata > Mammalia > Diprotodontia > Macropodidae > Notamacropus > Notamacropus eugenii. Next base: position 584,880,399 of record NC_092872.1, read on the forward strand.
ACCACTTCCATCTTGTTTCCAATGGTGAAAGTGCTGAGAGAGAGAGAGAGAGAGAGAGAGAGAGAGAGAGAGAGAGAGAGAGAGAGAGAGAGAGAGAAGAGAGAGAGAGAGAGAGAGACTATATTGAAAACTTCTCAGAAAGGAATTGCTGAATAGATCTTATACCTTTCCATGGGGAAATGTTTGAGAGAGGGGAAAATGCATTTGAAAAGTAGTCTTCTTGTTTATTTCAGTGGCTGGAGATGCGTATTTCTTTCCACTCCTAGTATTACTTTTGACAAATAGCATAAATGGTTGGAAAGCTCACCCAGCCCTTTAAGGCTCAATGGGACATTCTGTGTTGCTACTGATCAGATGGGATTTGACAATGGCTTAGTTTGGAGCAGTCTTAGGTGCCAATTAGTGCCTTTGAGCATCTCTCTCCACTGTCCAAAATGGCCTGTTTCTGCCTCTTCTGTCTCCATCCAGGCTTCAGCCCGTTACAGCAGCTGGACCCTGCTACCCTGGGACTGAACTTCCAGGTGGCCTCAAAGAGCATAAGGAACTTAGAAACCTAGGGTGTTGTAAAGCCACAGAGAATGCCCTATAGGCTATGGAGCACTAATCTTCCCCATAATTAGGGTATCAGCTTTCAGGATGGTCGTGCTGTTAGGAAATATGAATGAAGACTGAGGAGCCAGTTAGATCTAGAGTGTGTTACGTTTTGTTTCTCAGAGCACTTTAGTAAATGGGCTCTTATCAAAGATGGAATACAAAACGGGATTCTCCTCCTTGATGTGACCTGCCCCCACCCTGCCACCTCCTTGTTTTACGGTGAGATGGAAGGAGGGCTTTAAAAAGAGGAGAGATTTCCCCGGGCACAGCCTCAAAATTAGTTGTGTGCAGGGCTCAATTAACCCCACTTTGCCTTCCCAGCTTTTTTCTTTCTTCACTCTTAAAACTTATGTGCATTTTAAAGGAAATTTAATCTACATGAGTCTGAGTTGTTTACATTCAACTCATCGAAATGCTGTTTTGTAAGAGAGAGTTCATATCCAAAACGATTTATGAGCCTTTCTCATGAGCTATATTTCTTAGAAACGAGAAGTGGTGTTTTTACCCTAAGTAAACAGATCTGAACCTCAAGAGACTTGACAAAGATATAACTATGGCCAGAATATCTCTTTCCCCTGTCCCCATCCCCCTTCCACTGATTTAAATTGGGCCCTGGGATGAAGATGATTCCTCTTACATCGCTTGAATTAAGCACTGTGGTAAAGGGGACTATGTAGCAATGTTTTGTGATGTCATTTCACTTTCTATGGTAGTTCCTCTCAAGAGCTGCCTGTTGGCCCAAGAAGATGTAAACAAACATCTTGTAACTCACCAAGTAACTAACCATGTTTGGTAATTGGCAAATGTATCCAATCAGAGAGGAAAAAAAGCAGAGAGAGCTCTTTGGAAACTACCAGTGAGGACATCAAACTTTGTTGTTTCAGAAATGTTTAAATGCCTGACTTCCAATTAGGTCAATGTGGTAGGGTGAGGTGGGTAGGAGTATAACATCTTAAATATGTATGGGGCTTTTTACTGATTTTTCCCCTCTTCCACATCTTCTATCTTATTTGTCACTGCTCCAAATTCTGTGAGATAACATGGAGAAAAGAATTATTTTCCCATTTTTCAGGTAAGGAAACTAGGAGTTAGAAGATAAACTAACTTGATCAAGCTAATACAATCAATTAGTGACCAATGTGGAAATGGAATTCCCGCCTTATCTATATTTATAAATAGGGCAACACAAAATTAAACAGAGTCAGGTCACTGACTAGGCAGGTCTAGCCCTACAGACTTGCCAGTGACTTTGAAGTAAGTACTTGAATAAGAGGGACATTGAATGAGAATTGGATGCTGTGGGTTTCTGGCGATTGATGGATTTTCACCTAGAGATGGAATGTGGACTTGAATTCAAATTTCTTAGGATGGATGTGATTACTAACAAATCATTTGGAAGTACATACCTATATTTCGAGAATTTATTAGATTTTCATTGTGTCCCGATACAGACTGAATTCAAAGTAGGATTACCAATATCTAGGTCAGCCTATAGCCATAATGCCTCTAGTCTAGGTAGGCTAAACCCAGGGTAAACATTCGACACGAAAAATTAATCATCTTTGTCCAAAACCAAACCAAAACAAAACATAAAACACAAAACTGAATGAATGCCAAAAGATATGCATCAGTCCAATTATATTTTGTATGATCTCTAAAATGATAGGGTACCGAGTGTGTATTAGCAAAATGGAAAGAGGTAGATGCCTAAAAAAAAGCAAACAGAAAACCCCGGCTCCTACTGGAGCTGCCTCGAGCCTTCCAAAAATCATTCTGTTCTCTTCCTAATCTCCTCAGGCTATCAGCCCTCAGAATGCCCCCAAGCTCCCACAGCACACTTGTGTATGCAGTGACATCTAGTGACAAAGAAGACGAAATCCACTTAGATTTTTTCTTTTTCCAGCCTGGTTTAGGCCAAGGGACACAGTCAACATCGGTAAAAATGTTCCTGTCTCATCCCATTTTAAGTCCCTGTGGAGTTGTTACATCGTGTAAGAACAACGAAATAAGCCCAGGCTTCCTCTGTCTGTTCAATTGTATGCCTGTTTACAATTGTCTATCAAGGAAGTAACTGGTAAGCAATCAAGCAGGTAGCTGATAGCCTCTAGCCAGAATACAACCAACCAGAAAACTCAAACAAACTTCATGGTTTCTTTTTTGTTTTGTTTTGTTCTGTTCAGTTTTCCTTTTGTTGTTACATATAATTAAAATGGAAAGTCCTGGTGCTGACTGACTCTGAGCCCTTGGAAGAAAGATATATCCAGTATCGATGGGATATTGCATTTGTAGAGGGAACTCAGTGAGGAAACTCTCTCCACCAAAGAAGGTCAAGAAACTACTTAAAGATTTATAGTCCTAAAGAGCTGCCTGGGATCGTGATAGTTGACTTCAGTTGACTTGACCAAGGTCATACAGACACTATGTGTCAGAGCTGGGTGGAGTAGCTGATATCATCCTCACTCTATCCACCACCCCACACTGCCTCTCAGCGATTCTAATTCTTCAAAAATTAATTAAGCATATTATATTCACTTAAATGCTATATGCCTTTATTAGCTTACTTTTGTACATGTTTCTGGGTCAGATGCTAGAGTCATACAAAGATGATTAAGACTGGAACCTCTAGATTAAAAAGTTTATAATTTAGTAAAAGGAAATGAATAGGATACAGATAACTACAATATGAAATAGAACGTTGACAAGAAAGCTTTCAACAAATTGCTATTAAGATTTCCAAATAGGGGAAAAATCAGGGAAGAAATCATAAAAGTAGTACCATTTGAGTTGGGCCTTGGAGGACTTGTGGAATTTCAATAGCTCTGATGAGCACAGAAGAACCAATTCATTAAGGTTCCAGTACATACATTAAAATGTGAACAAATAACTCATTTGATCAAAATACTCTGACACCAGAAAGCTTACTTCCCCAGTTATTATTGATAAATGAGCTTGTTGTTTGAGATAAAAGGATCCCTTTATTTTGTATATTCCAGAGTAAAAACAATATACTTAGTTGCAATTATAGTTAGACCTTGCATCAAGTTGGCTTGACTAATATTGTTTTGTAATAATGCCGTTAATGATCATTACCAAACATCATTCTAAAACGGAGAAATTCCAGTATAATGTTGCAGTGCCAATGACCCATTTATAACATTGTTTCAATGCAAATAACATCTTGAGTGTCATAATTTTACCAAATCTCCAAATTTCTTGTTTAATGCAGTGAATATTAATAATCACAAAATCTACAAGGGACCTTAGAAGTCATCCAATCCAGCATTCTTACCTTACAGATGAAGAAACTAAGGCCAAAGGAAGTTAGGTAACCTATATTCATGAAAATAATCAGCAACCACAGAGGTAATTAGAATCTAGGTCTCTTGACTCTCATTTTGTGACCTCACTAGTATTGTTTCATGTCCCTTGAGAGGTGGTAGTAAGAGCTGACCTTTAGATTTACCAATGGAAAAGGTGCAGAGTTGACATTAGAACCAGGAATAGAACCTAAGCTTTTGGGATAACAATAATTATAACTTGCATTCTTATAGGACTGTATGGTTTCTAAGGTGCTTTTCTCACAACTTTATGCAGGCAGGATAAAAACCTTTACCCCATTTTACAAATGAAGAAACTAAAGACCAGAGACGGGTGGAGTGCTAGTAAATAAAAAGGCTAGGTCCCTATTTTAAGTCTTTTAACTTCAACTCTAGGATTCTCTCCATTACACCATACTGCAAGAAATTTGCAGTTGGGCAATTGATCCAGAGAACTGTGAAATTGCATAAATTCTTAGGGTCAAGACTCTGGTCGTTGTCCATATGTTGCTACAACTGTTTTTTTTTTTTTTAATAAACTGTGCATTCATTACAACTCACTTAGAGACTTGCATAATGACTGATGGAAATAACAATATGTCTTTCATAATTGTCATTTCCCCCTTTGGGAAGTTTTCCCTCCTTGTCCCTATGGAAAAATCAACTGCACAGTAATTCAGTGTTAAAGTTAAACTTTTTAAAATGTGAAAGTTATGAAGCACAGTTGTACCTTTCTTGGTATAATTCATGGGTTTCTAAAAAGTTGTATGTGAATCCAATTTTCATATGCTGAATCATATCAAAATAGAATAGGGGAGTAGGCTATTTAGAAGATCCCAAAAGTCAAACTTTCATAAAGTGAAGAATCTGTTTGTGAAGGAAATGAAAGAGCTGGATTCAAGTACTGCCTCAGACACTAATTAGCTAGGTGACCTTGGGCAATTAATTCAATTAGCCTCCCAGAGTCTCAATTCACTTACAAAAAAGATGATAATAATAATACCTATCTCATAGGATTATTGTGAGACTTTGATGAGATACTGAGTATAGAGAGCATTGTAAGCTTTAAAATGCTTTGAAAATGTCATTTATTAAAGTCATCTCTTAATTTACTTTTTCAATTTGAATTCTCATAGAACAGAGAATGGTGTAGAAGGCACTCCTGAGATCATTTAGGAGAAATTCTTTATTTTACAGGTGAAGACACTGAGTTCCAGAGACTAAATGACTTGGGAAATGTAAGACAGCTTTTTAATGGCAAGGCAAGACAAGGAAGCCCACCTTTACACTAAATTCAGCAAATATGTATACACTTTTTGAATGCACAGCCTGTGCTAGTTTCAATATTGTGACAAAAACAGTCTACTATCAAAAAGCTTATGTTTTACAGGAGGGAGGGGTGCAGGGATCTGCAAGTCCTGCTCTTTAGCAACCATATCATTTTCAGATATAGCCTCAGGTCTGTTTATAGTAAAACACAGTACTGACACCTCATTTGAAGATTCTTTCTCATTGAATTCAAGTCTTCCTCTGATTGCCTTATTGGGGCATGGAGGTGACCTTGAGCTCTCTAACCCTAAGCTGGGGTAAGTCTCACTAACCTGAAAAAGCTAGGAGTGTAGGTCCCATGCATCTGTCTTAATATTTCCAAGCTCCTTGTCAGAAGATTGGTCACTGAGTGGCAAGATTTTTATTTTATTTTGCAGCAGAAACTCATGAAAATTGAAAGGTGTAAAAGGATTTTCTTCTTCATCAGTGCAAGGAGAACTCACATAAATTCATTAAAATCTTTAGAAGTATTTATGTGTGTGTATGTCTCTCTCTCTCTCTCTCTCTCTCTCTCTCTCTCTCTCTCTCTCTCTCTCTCTCTCTCTCTCACACACACACACACACACACACACACACACACACACACACACACACACCCCTTTAGTTCAGTGTGGGGGAATTTCTTGGATAAAAATTCCATCTACCAAGGTGGATCCCAACCATCCTACGACTCAGTAACCCAAACTCCCAGGGACCAGGATTCTGGTTCAGGTAAGGAAGGAATAGAATAGAAAAGACTATTTTCAACTGAGTTTTTGTAATTCACTGTTGATTGGGACACATTACAGTTAAGTGACTTATCCAGGTCACGTAATTATTAAATGGAAAAAGAATTGGTGACAGAGAAAGGGAATTTTAGTCTGTCTCCATTCTAATATTCAGTATCACTGTAACATTGAGCAAATCATTTAGCCTACTTGTCCTCAGTTTTCTTATCTGTAAAATGAAAGGACTGGATTATATGTCCTCTAAGATCTCTTCTTGCTGCAGATCTATGATCCTATGATCTTATCCATGTCAGAAACAGGATTTGAAGCCAGTTCTTTTGAATTAGCATTAAATTAAGCATTCTATCTTCTGTGTGTGTATGTGTATATGTATACACATGCACACACATATGTATATGTGTATGTATATGAGCTGTGTGACCTTGTCAAAGTTAGTCTAATGCTTGGAGCCTCAATTTCCCACTCTGTAAAATGGAGATGCTAATACTTGCATTATTTACCTCAAATTATAATAATGAGATAATAGTTAACATTGATATAGTATGTACTATGTACCAGGCACTGTACTAGGAATTTTATTATCTCATTTGGTCCTTATAGCAACTCTGGGAGGTAGGTACTATTATTATCCCTATTTTTACAGTTGAGGAAACTGAGAAAAACAAACATTAAATGACTTGCCCAGGATCACACAGCTAGCAAGTATCTAAGGCTGGATTTGAACTTGGGTCTTTCTGACTCCAGACCCAGGGGTTTATCCACTTCAATGCCTAGCTGCCTAATTATTATCAACTGAAAATCTTTGCCCTTTGCAAATAAGATAATGGAAGGGTAAGAGGATAAACATTTTTATAGAACCTACTATATACCAGACATTATGCTAAGATTTTTTGCAAATATTATTTCATTTATTTCATTATTTCATTTGGTCTTCACTACATCTTTGTGAGATAGGTGCTTTTATTATTCTTATATTGCCAATGAGGAAACTGAGGCAAAGAGGTAAAGAACAATTAAAGCTTTACAAATGTAAGCAATTATGTTAAACTATTGATGTCAATTTTTTTTTTATCTGGACTATGAGTGTTCTACAGGATATTCTGGGTCATTTTAAACTATTTTGTAACTTGACAGTAAGTATATAGAATTTTCTGAAGGAACAATGAAAAAATATGTGTGTATGTGTACATTTATGTATTTATGTAGATAGGTATGTATATATATTTTTTAAATGAAAGATATGAGCTTAGAACAATGGGGGCAGAGCCAAGATGGTGGAGTAGAAGGACAGATCTGCTCTAACTCTCCCCCTACAGCCCATAAAATACCTGTTAAAAATGACTCTAAACAAATTATAGAGCAGTAGAAGCCACAAAATAGCACAGTGAAACAGATTTCCAGTCCAAGACAGCCTGGAAGGCCAACAGGAAGGGTGTATCACACCAAGCTTGGAGCAGAGTACAGCCTAGCATGGGCCACACAGCACAGACAGGACTGGAGCAGGCTTCAGGGTATGGAATCATGTGTAGTAACTGTGGTTCCCAGATTTCTCAACCCACAAATGCCAAAGATAGCTTCAAAGGTCAGTAAGAAAGCTCTTTCACGTGAGTGAGAGGGGAGCACGATCTGATCCCAGTCCTGGTCCCAGGGCAGTGGCAGCCACTGAGGTAACAATGTCCACTTTTGGAGCCCTGGCTTAAAGACCCTGGGGGAATCAAACCATTGATCTAGGTCTCAGTCCTGAGAGGTGGCCCTGGGGTGAGGAGGAGCTCTGGCACTGGCATGATAGAGCTGGTAGTGTCTGTGGAGGGGGAACCCTACTCGCAGTTCCAAGGCAAAAAAGAGTGCTTGTGGTTGCTCACAGACCAGAGCATAGGCCAGGAGAGGAATAAACTCGTCTCTCTTGATTGTGCCACCTTGTAGAAACTGACAGCTTACAGGTCACTAGAGATATCTCAGAGAACAGCTTCACCAAACCTCTGAAGCCTAGGGTAGTATACCCTCCACTTGACAAAGGACTCAAAAGTCAAGACTGGGAAAATACCCAAAATAAGGGAAAAAATAAGATGACCAAAGGTTACTTTCTTGGTGAAAAGGTATTTTCTTCCATCTTTTCAGATGAGGAAGAGCGAACGATACCATCAGAGGAAGACATCAAAATCAACGCTTCTACATCCAAAACCTCCAAAAAAAAGTATGCAATGGTTTCAGGCCATGGAAGAGCTCAAAAAGGATTTTGAAAATCAAGTAAGAGAGGTGGAGCAAAAATTGGAAAGAGAAATGAGAGCAATGCAAGAAAATCATGAAAAACGGGTCTTGCTAAAGGAGACCCAAAGAAATGCTGAAGAAAAAAACACCTTTAAAAATACACTGACACAAATGGCAAAAGAAGTCCAGAGAGTCAATGAGGATAAGAATGCTTTAAAAAGCAGAATTAGCCAAATGGAAAAGGAGGTTCAAAAGCTCATTGAAGAAAAGAGCTCTTTAAAAATTAGAATGGAGCAGAAGGAAGCTAATGACTTTATGAGAAACCAAGAAATTATAAGACAAAACCAAAAGAATGAAAAAATAGGAAACAATGTGAAATATCTCACTGAAAAAAACAAATGACCTGGAAAATAGATCCAGGAGACATAATTTAAAATTTATTGGTCTACCTGAAAACCGTGATCAAAAAAAGAGCCTAGACATCATCTCTCATGAAATAATCAAGTTAAACTGCCCTGATATTGTAGAACCAGAAAGTAAAATATAAATGGAAAGAATTCACCAATCACCTCCTGAAAGAAATCCCAAAAGGAAAACTCCTAGGAATATTGTAGCCAAATGCAAGAGTTCCCAGGTCAAGGAGAAAATATTACAAGCAGCCAGAAAGAAACAATTCAACTATTGTGGAAATACAACCAGGATAACACAGGATTTAGTAGCTTCTGTACTAAGGCATCGAAGGGCTTGGAATATGATATTCCAGAGGTCAAAGGAGATAGGATTAAAATCAAGAATCACCTACCCAGCAAAACTGAACATAATACTTCAGGGGAAGAAATGGAATTTCAATGAAATAGAGGACTTCCAAGCATTCTTGTTGAAAAGACCGGAGCTGAATAGAAAATTTGACATTCAAAAAAAAAAAAAGAATCAAGAGATACATGAAAAGGTAAACAGGAAAGGGAAGCCTTAAGGAATTCACTAAAGTTGAACTGTTTACATTCCTACATAGAAAGATGTTATTTGTAACTCATGAGACCTTTTTCAGTATTAATTAGAGAGAATATATATATACACATACATATATATGTGTGTATGTATATATGTATATATACACATACATAAATGTACATATGTATACACATACATATATACATACATATGTAGGTATGTATGGGTATATATGTATATATTATATATGTATAGGTATGTATATGTACATGGGTATATATGTATATATATGCATGTTCATATGTGTGTGTGTGCATGTGTGTGTGTATAGACAGAGAGCACAGAGTGAGCTCAATATGAAGGGAGAATACATAAAAAAATAAAATTTACTGTTGAATGGAATGTACTAAGAGTAAGAGAAAGCAAGGAGAAAGGGAGTGGTACAATGTAGCAAATCATCTCATATAAAAGAGGGAAGAAAGAGTTTTCACAATGGTGGGGAAGAGGGGGGGAGATGAAAGGAAATAAGTGAACCTTACTCTTATGGGATTTGGCTTAAGGAGGAATAACACACAATAAATTGAATATGGATGTCTATTTTACCCTGCGGGAAGGCAAAGGGGAAAGAAACAGGAGAGGGAAGATAGTAGAAAGGACAGCAAATTGGAGAAAGGGATAATCAGAAGCAAACACTGTTGTGGGAGGACAGGTCAAGAGAGAGAATGGAATAAATTGGGGGCAGGTTACGACAGTGGGAAATGTGGTTAGTCTTTTACAATGTTACTGTTATGGAAGTGTTCTGCATTTTTGCACATGTATGACCTATATTGAACTGCTTGTTTCTCAGTGAGGGTGGGTGGGGAGGGAGGGAGACAATATGGAACTCAAAGTTTTAGTAATGAATGCTAAAAATTGTTTTTAGCATGCAACTGGAAATTAAGCTATACAGGCAATGGAGTATAGAAATCTATTTCGCCCTACAGGAAAATAGAGGGGAAATGGGGATGGAAGAAGAGTGGGTAATAGAAGGGAGGACAATCTGGAGGAAAGAGTGGATGGGGAGCATGCTGTCCTGGTGAGAGATGGGGAGAAAATTTTGAATTCAAATTCTTGTGGAAGTGAATGTTGAGAACTGAATAATAAATAAATTATATATTTAAAAAAGCAACAAACAAAATAAAACAGCAAAAACAACAACAAAAGCCTTCATTTACTGAAATGGCTTCTCATCACAGAACAATGAAAGCTTCATGGAGTGACTCAGTAAGAAGTTCCAAATATTACATTGTTGACGCCATGTATGAGTTAGTGCTGCAGGAAAGAACAAAATGTTTCCAAGTTTCCCTGCTTGTAGCCATTCGTCACTTGAAAATTTTAGGACCTGAGACAGGTTTCACTTAAAAGGCAAATGCTTGGATACAAGAAGCCATTGGCTATTTCTCCTTGTGCCAAGGCTCACTGATTTTGGAACATTGATTTGATTCTCAGCTCAGTGGGGAGCAAACATTTCTTTCCAAGTCCTGCTTGTGGTGTAATTCCTGAGTGCTGCAGGAACATTTGAGCTGGCATTGATCTGTGAATTAGTGCGGACTTTTATGTATTTAAATGACCCCTTCTCAACTGTATGGATGCTCATAAGTTCTGAAAGCTTTTTCCTCTCATTCAGAAATTAAACCATACACACACACACACATTAATCCACACTCACAAAATCTACCCCCTAACCTCACCATCTCCCTCCTAGTTTATATTTTTCGGAGTTCTAAAGTCATTAATTCATTTTATGCTAGTGCCAAACAACTGGATTTGTTAGGCAAGATCTATGTTACTCCCTGGCACCTCAATATAACTTATTCTAGGTGGAATTTGAGAGCTTAATTTCCTTCATCACAACAGGACAACTTTACTCTCTCAAACTGTTCTTTAAATAACCTCAACTATATCAACCATCATTGTGATCCGACAGATAACCTTTTGTGGGTGTGAGACCCTGGACAAGTCACTTCACCCTGTTTGCCTTAGTTTCCTCATCCGTAAAATGAGCTGGAGAAGAGAAGGGCAAGCCACTCCAGTATCTTTGCCAAGAAAACCCCAAATAAGGTCACAGAGAGTAGGACAGGACTGAAATGCCTCAACAACAACAACAACTAGGGGCAGCTAGGTGGTGCAAGGGGTAGAGCAGTGGTCCTGGAGTAAGGAATACTTGAGTTCAAACCCAGCCTCAGACACTTACTAGCTATGTAACCCTGGACAAGTGTCATAAACCTGTTTGCCTCAGTTTCCTCATCTGTAAAATGAGCTGGGGAAGGAAATGGCAAATCACTGTAGTATCTTTGCCAAGAAAACACCAAATGGAATCACAAAAAGTAAGACATGCCTGAAATGACTGAGCAAGAGGAGGGGATGGAGTCAGGTTTCTAACTTCATTTGGGTGGGGAACTTTTAGTGTGAAAAAATCTACTCAAGCATCTTGTCTATAACATTTTAAGTTCTCTAGGGCACTGAAAGATTAAATGACATTCCTATGTCCATATAGTAAAGCATATATCAGACACAAGACTTGAACACTGGTATTCCTAACTGGACCAGCCCCCTATGGAGCAATGACTCTCAGATAGTTTTCTAAGAATTAAGACTACATTTGATTTTGTCCCCAAAGCAAGATACCATATGGCATCATTGAATGGCAAGAGAGAATAGGAAGAAAAAGCCTGGATTTGACTTTGACCTTCTGCAGGTTCTGAAATAAGTTTCATTGTCTATAAAGTGGAAAGTGGAATGGACTAGACTGTGATTTTATATCCCTTATAATACTAAAATTTTTATGATTCTAAAACTAAAGTCTAAGATGGAATCTACTCTAAGTCCTGGGATAGAAAGATTTGATTATTAGTTGGTAAGTACTCTTACTTTACCCTGGACCATAAAGAAAATGACTTTGGTTTCCTTCTTTTAGATATTGATCAATTTGTTTTTGAAGGGGAAATCTATCCTATTTAATAAAAATGGTTGGTTGTTGCTGTGTTTGTCCTTTTTTTTGAAGAGGACCGTAACATCAGGGAAATGATGACATGGCTTGCAATTGACTTTGATTTGAGTGAGGGAGGGGTGTGCAGTGTCACCAGTCTCAGTTTCCCCTCCTGAACCATCTGGATCCAGTGACCAGACATTCCTCAGGATGACTGGAGATGACCCAGGATATAATGGGAGACCCTGACCCTTTTAGGCCCTTTTCAGGTACTCACTTAGAGTGAGGTAATGCCCATTCACTGAATAGGCCTCTTTAAGAAGTAGTCAAGGGATGGTTTCTACCCTGACCCTTGTATCAGCTGAGAAGTAACAACTATTATCAACAGTAACTCACATTTCTCTAGCATTTTGGGGTTTATAAAGCTCTTTCCACAATAACCCTGTGAGGTAGGGATTTTACAGATGAAGATATTAATGAGCAGAGAGGTTAAGTGGCTTGTCCAGGACCCTGCAGCTGAAAAAACTGCTTTTGGATCCAATGGCCTATGGTGAGATCACCATATCTTCATTGTGGTCCTGAATGTTGACATGAAGCCAGGTGTGAAGTTCCTACCCAGCAGAGACTTTAGCTTTGTATTGGAAGTACAAGTGTTAGTGCTAGTAGTACCAACTCACACTTGCCAGAGAAAGTAGGAGTGTTTCTGAATTTTGAGACACATGGGCTTTGTGGTCTGCCAAGTGCTCCACAAACATCATCCTGTTGGATCTTCAACCTTGTGATTTAGATGCTCGTATTAAACGCATTTAACAAATGAGGAAATCAAGAGTGGTAAAGTGACTTGACCAGGGTCACAGAGTAAGATTCTGAGATAGAATTAGAACTTAAGTCTTCTTGTCTTCAAGTAGTTTTCATCAATTTGAAATAAATTAGGATAATAGGTTCACTTAGGATAATAGGTTCATGAGTCAATTAGGAGATAATTTTTTGATATATTTAAAAAGTTTTCTGATATAAGGAAGAGCTAACTAAGTTGTAGAACTAGTATTTTACATTAGTTAAATATCAATACACATCAGGGTCCTCTTTTTAAAAACTGTCTACGTCTGTTCTTGGATCTGGCTTCAGGTTTTATTCCCAAAGGTACTTGACTTCTATATGTTTCCAAACAACAGACTTGGGCTACCACTAAAGAGTTATCTGTTGTTCAGTCATGTATGATTCTTTGTGTCTCCATTTGAGATTTTTTTGGTAGAGATATTAGAATGGTTTGTTAATTCCTTCTCCAGCTCATTTTACAATTGAGGAGATAAAAGGGATGACTTACCCAGGGTCACACAACCATTAAGTGTCAGAGGCAAGACTTGAACTCAGAAAGATGAGTCTTCTTGATCCCAGGACATTATCACTTAGGTGTCCATACTGAAGAGTTATACAAAAGTGTAATTGAGTTAATAGAGAGCAGCCTTGTAGACAGTGCTTTGTATGGGATTGCTGTATTTGATTTCTGATTCAATGGCATAGAACTTTAAAAAGCTAAACAACAAAATTAAGTATCTGATTCTCAGCTTTTAAGGCTACCTCTAGTAACAGAAATGAGAAAAGAGAAGCTTTGTAGATGTAGGAGGAGAAGATCCCTTTCCTTGTTTTTGAATATCTCATTTAGAGAAATACCAGTCGGCACGTAAAAAGAAGCAAAAAGGCATTAAAATATATTTATTGAAGATTTAATAAAAACAACTAAAGACAGCTCAGGGTTTATATTTTAGAGTTTTCCTTGTACACTCAACCAAGAGTTGGTGGAAACTTTCCATTTTATTTTGGAAACTTTTTCTTTTAAAGGCTATTTATGGTTACTTGCTTTCTCACTGTGATAAAGCAAGGAGACCAGTGGTCTTGTACTCAAGTTGCCCCTTCTCTTGCCCTCACCTTTCTTCTTCTCTTCTCCCTTTCTCTCCCTTTCTTCCTCTCTCTTCCCCCTTCCTTTCTCATTTATAGGATCATTTCTCTGGTAAAGATGAATGATTAGGACCCCTGTCACTGACCTTGTAGAGACAGGAAGTCCTTTTCCTTTTTTTTTTTTTTTTTTACCAATCTCACCATCCTCACACCAAATGCCAAAAGGGAGCTGGCATTTTCCTAGCTGTCAGTAGGTGGCCTCAGAAATGGAGTGAGTGGAGATTCTGAGACCTCAAGCTACACTAAACTTCTCTGAGAATATATCCTGAGGGTCCCTGTCTGAATAACCATGGAGGATACAACACCCTTACAGCATTATTAGGGGCAAAGTGTGACAGTGTGTGGTTCTCCATTGCCTCCTTCAGTATTTTCTCCTCCTCTATTAGAATCTCCACCCCCATCCTATCAAGCAGCTAATTCTCAGTGGATGTTGCCTGGCTATTCAAGGTCCTTTACCTGGACTTTCCCAAGGCTCCATATGCTTTTTAGGGTTTTAAATATTAGTACTACCTTTTGCCAATGGCCTCTTCTGTATATTTGGTAGTCTTAGTTATTTATATGATCATATAATTCTTCTTATGTGCCTTTTACAATTACAATTTATGCTTGTCTGTATCTTAAAATGATCTGATGTCATACTTTGTCTTTAAGGATCATGTCTTTGATTGTGGGTCTGTTCTGAAGATATAAATGTATGAAGGGGAAGAATGGACAAAAATGTATACCATATTTCAATGCATAATCATTGCACTCTTTTTTTCAGTCCAAAAATTGGTTTATAACTTTTCAATGGGTAATCATCGCGTGGCATAATTCTGTTTGTTACACTGCTTAAAAGATAAATAACGAGCATTTATCTCTGGTGCATTGTGAGCTTAGAATTCTTGGTGCATATGCATTGTAAGTATATTTCCTGAAAGTCAAATTGCATGGTTTGTTTAGAGCTGGCAATACTAATGGTCACTCAACCCAACGAAGAGATATAGATAGGCTCAAGGGGAGCAAGCAGACCGGCAAAGCTGCTATGAGTAAGTTATGTGATATGGTAAGACTTGCATTTTCCTTTGACTGCCAGCAATATGTTAATGTGCAAAGCATTTCTTTCTGATTATGGGTAAATTTTTAAAAAAAACAGCTATTTTATGGACTTCAAGCTGAATGTGACTGTGTTCACCAAATAGCATGGAAACAGAGCTGTGGAAAGACAGTTTTCACTGAATGAAATGTTGGTGCGAGACTGCCAGAAACTAAAAAGACAAATGACACCAGCACAATGGTTTGTAAAGCTTCCTATAATGGTCACATCTCACTCTGTTGCCCAAAATTTGGCATAAAATCTACAATGATTGTGTGGTGAAATACAGTATTATGAATTCCTCTTCAGTTCAGCTTCTTTCTTTTTCTCTTCATTCATATAATTGTTTTATATGTAAGAGATGTATCTGCATGTGTGTATGTGTGTGTGTATGTATGTGTGTCTGTGTAATTAGATCAACGATTTAATTAGTGTAGGAGATACCTAGGAAGAAGACCCCCTCCTATCAAGCTAACCGCATTGTAAATTTCTTAAAGGGTTGCTTGAAGCACTAAGATGTTAATTGACCTGCCTGGGGTCACATAGCTAGCTAGTTTGTATCAATGGCAAAACTTGAACCCAGGTGATTTTGAATCAGAGATTGGCTCTTTATCAGCTATACCATAATGCTTCAACATAATACATATTTATATGTTTAACTTATGCCATTCATTTGATATCATGTTTCTTATCCACCCAAATAAAACTTGACATAAAGCCATCCAATGAATGTATGATGGAATCAATTTGACATTTGGTCCAACTCTTTTCCCTACTTAACTTAAAGTCCATATCATTTGGCAAACTAGGGATGAATGACTCACTCTCTTGTTGGGGTTCTCCTGTTGTCTTCAAGAAGCATTGTAGTAGAAAGATGTACCTCCTGCTGCCAGTCATCATACAGATCCAGGAATGTTCAGCCTTCTAAACTCACAAGGTTGTCACCAACCCTAGAAAAATCAGTGTCAGTATCACTATTCAGTCCCTTGTGCTCAGGGAAAGAAAGACAAGGCAGGAAGAGCAGTAAGGATCATGATACATAGCTTCAGGCTTATCAACAGGGCCACATGTTCTGACTACCCTGCAAGTACACCTAGTAATACCTTCTAGGGTAGGTGAGAGGGTAGAGACATCCCATCCCTCCCCCACTCAGTGGAAGTGTCTTGAAGAGTAATGGGATCATATATTTAGAGGTAGAAGGGACTTTGAAGGCTCTAAGTCCAACTACTTGATTTTATAGATGAGCAAATTAAGGCACACTAAGTGAAATTTGAATTATACACATATAATGCATATATATGTGGATATACATGTAGACACACACATATACTTGTTTCTCCTTCATTTTTTAAGAGGATCAAAGACATCATGTCATATCTTGTGAGTGAAGTGGATTTTAAATGAGATTGAATTACACAAAGTCATCAGCTTCACTCTCTTCCAGAGTCATAGAAGTTCAGTGACAATACAGAAATCAAGATGGCCCAGGATGTAATGGATGACCTTGGCATCTTCAATGTCTAACCAAACTGTAAATGCTCTATAGCGCCTGCTTCATCTGCCTTTGTGACTGAACAAATTGTTCTTATCCATCCATTCTGCTGGGAGAAGTCTTCACTTTGTTGGGGTAGACATCTCCCTAACTCACTGATGGGTTTGAGGTCTGCTGATTACCCTCAACTTGGTTTACCATGGTGTGGTTGCTACATAAGCTACAGTTTCTTGGAGTCACAGGTGAGAGTTGGTTGAAAGGTAGATGAGCAGTTCTGAAAAGGGTTCAGCAAGCTCTCATGCCAGAGGTGCTAATCCTCCCTGAATACCCCATATATATATATATGTATGTATGTATATATATATATATATGTATGTATGTATATATATACACAAGTATATTATATACAAACATTTACATAGTAAATATATAGACATGTATATAATATGCATAAAGTAATAGCTATAATATGAGCTAATCTATTGCCCTACAATATTTGAACTCCACAACACTTCTGTGTTGTAGGTGCTATTATCATCCCCCTTTTACAAATGAGGAAACTCAGAGTGAGAGAGATAAAATGATTTCCCTAAAACTTGTAGGTACCATTTTGAGGTACCATTCAAACTTGGGTCTTTCTGAAGTCAAATTCACCCCACTAGCCCCTATACCACCTAACTACACATTCTATATGACATCCTGGAGAGATAGGAAGACTGTGCTCACCAGATGGGAAGAGAGAACTCTTTTTTTTTTTAATTGAAAATGCTTTTTACTTTGAAAAGTTTCTTCTTCTGTAAAATGGATTGGGCAAGATAGGCCTAGATGATCTTTAAGTTCTTCTTCCAGATCTAAATCTAATGATCCTGAAAACTTTGTTATTTGGAATGATGGCAATTGACTGTATATTATTCATCTAAGAGACACTAATTTGACATTTTTGGATTTTTTGCCAAATGGCCTCATTTCAGTGAAAATCACAGAGATAAAAATCTGTGACTAAAATCCACTAGCTCTAAACCATTATAAATGATAAAAATGTACAGATTCTAATCTTTAAAGAAAGAACATAAATTAACAGTACAGATTATTCCTACCTATGAAAATATGGCTTATTGGACTTCTAGGTCAACATGTACAAAGTACGAAATGGAACTCAATTTTGTTTTGCTCAAGAGTTGGCCCAATACAGTGGCATGGACTTCAATCCTATAAAACTCAGTCAGGCAATTGTCTTTCCTTTACCTCTTGTATTTAAGGTCGAGTTTGACCCAATTCTTTCTTCCACATGGAAAGTAGTGCCAATTGTATCTTGACTTTAGTGAGTGTTGGGTCAAAGAGGCCACTTGTAAGAACCGAACCTTCACATACTTCAAGAGAGATTTCAAATTCTCCTAAAGTCTTCCCTTTTCCAGATTAAACTCTCATGGTTCATTATTCCAGTTGTCCTATAGAATGAACTACAGGTCCTCCATCATCCTGGCTGCTCTCTTCTGGATGTTCTCTGTTCCATCAATATTCTCTTTAAACTGTGGCATCCAGAACTAAACAGAGTACTCTAGACATCATCTAATCTGAGCCGAGTAGAGTTGCATTTTCTCCTCCTTATTCCTATGCACCTTCCACTGTGGATTAGCCTTGAGCTTGAATTTCACAAAACTTTCAAATCTCTTTCAGACAAGCTACTATCTACATAAGTCTGCCATCATGTACTTGCACAGTAGGGTTTTTTTTGGAACCCAAATGAAAACTTTCATCATTATTAAAAATCATCAGATAGATGATGCAGTGGATAGAACTTTTGACCTGTGATCAGGAAGACTTGAGTTCAAAGAACTTACCTCTCAGAATTATTGTATCAAATGTGATATTATTTGCAAATCACCTACTATGTGCCAGGCATTATGCTAGACACTTAGTAGGTACTTAATGAAAGCTTGTTTCTTTCCCTCCTTGTTAGAACTGACCCAGTTTCTGACCTATCAAGATTTTTTTGTACTCTGATCCTCTCTCCTAGCTAGCATCCCTTTGGTTTTAGGTCATTTGCAAATTTGATAAACATGCCATCTGTGCCTTTTTTTTTTGACATCATGGAAACAAATGTTAAATAGCTTAAGGCCAAGTATGGAAGATCTCTGGCTCAATCACTAGGGAAATCCTTCCAGACTGACACCAATGAGTAATGATTACTCTTTGGGTCATTCAACCAGTTACAAATCCACCTAATTTTACAATTATATCTCTCTAGTCAGGATTTGAACTCAGGTCCTGTGATTTCATGTTTAACTCTCTTTTTGCTGTACTTAATATGTTTATCCCAATGACATAAATAAACTTATCCAAGTAAGACTTAACAAAAGTTTGAAAAGGACCTTAATATCCTTCACTATATATCACATTATAGACTTAGCCTATTGGATTAATTAATTAGGCAGATATCTATTGAAAACTCATTATAGGTCTAGTTCTGGGTTAAGAACTAAAGGAGATCAGAAGAAACGAAAGAAGCACTCCCCACTCCAAGCATCTCTATAATTGGTTCACAGAAACACATTGAGGAGTACAGATAATAAATACAGTAAAAATGAAGCTAATGACAAAGAAAACATATCTCAATAGATAATCTGAAAGCAGCTAGATGGATCCTGGATCAGATAGTTTCTCTCATCAGTTGATCCATATTTCAGTCTACATGCCTTTTTATAGGTTTGTCTGGGGTTTTTTGCTTGTTTGTTTTTTAGATTGCACAGACTAAATAATTTGACTGGGAAGTATATGAGAATTAGAATTAATGCATGTGCTTCCTGCCAAGATGGCTGCCTTAATTGTAGGCAGACTGCTCAGCTTCTGTAGACTTACCCTAGCAAAGTTCTGATGTTTACACCAGACAATAATGAATAAGAAATCAAATGAGAAACTACATCCAATGAATTCTTTCATCCTGGACCCACACAAAAAGTCAACCAGGATATCATGAGCAAGAAGAAAGGGGATTCCTTTGGCAAAATAAGAGCCAGAGGAATCAGAGGCAGGGCACGTGTAACAGAGGGCTCCCTTGAGAAAGCTCAAGTGTGGTGACCTTGGAAGCCCCAGGGAATGGAAGCTGGCAGCTATCTTCGACCATCTTAGTGCTGACCAGGATGGTGGGTCTTTGATGCTCAGTCTGGGACAGCCCAGACCTAGGGAACCTGGAGTCTCTAACACTCTAGTCCAAGATTTCAGAGATGGCTTTAAAGATCCAGCACTCTGAACTTCAAAAATCCAAGGGGCTCAAAGCCCAGGAGGTGGAGATAAGCACCAGAATGTAAGCTGCTTAGGGAAAGTCCATGAAGGATGGATTACTCTACCAGAAGTACAGTAGCATGTAGAACTTGAATCTCACACACAGTTTCAAAGTTAGAAAGATGAATAAATTAAAGAAAATGTCAATTAGCATAAAAAATTATTGCAGATCTAGAGGACCCCCCAAACAGTGGTATAAAACTCAAATAGAATGTTGCATGTTGCATATTGATTTAGAAAATCAAAGGTTAACATTATCTCTGTTATACTGCATTTTTATTTTTTTTTAAAAACCATTTTCCATTTGCATTTTAACCTGGTTCCACAGTTTGGAGCCTTGAGTTTTACACTTCTGTCCATAATTCCATTCCCTACCAAAATGCAATGAATAGTACTCCATGACAACTCCAAGCACTGAATCAAAGGGGGCGAGGGGGAAGAACTATATTCACAAGAACTATAGTAATACCTAGAAGAAATGAAGTTAGAGACTAAATTAAATGAAAACAAACCTTTAGAAGAAACAATTGGAAAGAGAATAAGTGCCTAATAAGAAAAAGTGGTAAACTTTACCCAAGAAGTGAACTCCCTGAAAGCTAGAATACTAAAAAGGAAGGAAGGAAGGAAGGAAGGAAGGAAGGAAGGAAGGAAGGAAGGAAGGAAGGAAGGAATCAAAAACTCTATGAGACAACAAGGAACACTGGGACAAAATAAAAGACTGAAAAATAGAAGAAAGTGTAAAATATCTGCTATCAAAAACAACTGATCTGGAAAATAATGCTGTTGTTGTTCAGTTGATCACTTGTGTCCAAATCTTTGTGACCTCTTAATTGAGTTTTCTTAGCAAAGATACTAGAGTGGTTTGCGATTTCTTTCTCCAGAGGATTAAGGCAAACAGAGGCTAAGTGACTTGTCCTAGGTCACATAGCTAATAAGTGTCTGAGGCTGTATTTAAATTCAGGTATTCCTGACTCTAGGTCCAGCACTCTATCCACAGAGCCATCTAGTTGCCTCTGGAAAAATATTAAGGAGAAACAATTTAACAATCCTTAAATTTCCTAAAAACCATGTTTATTTTTTTAAAGGTTGGTTGTAATTCAAGAAATCATAAATAAAAAACTGCCCAGTTCTGTTAGAACCTGAGAGCAAAGTAAAGGTAGTAAAAAAATCCACCAATCACCACCTGAAAGGAATCCTAAAAGAAAAAAGTCCTAGGAATGTCATAGCCAAAATGCTGATTCCCTTATGCTTAAAACAAAGAAACAAACAAGTAAATTAATAAATAAATACTGTAACCATCCAGAAAGAAGCAGTTCAATTCCCATGAAACCACCCTCAGGATCACAAAAGATCCAGAAACTTCTTCTTACAAATAAGAGGAAATATTGGAACAATGTTGTAAAAGACAAAAGGTAAGAATTACCACCAGGAATAATTTACTGCGGAAAGCTGAATATCATCTTTTGGGGAAAAAAGAGATTTTTAATGGAATAGAGGACTTTCAAACATTTCTGATGAAAAGATGAGAGTAGAAGAGTCCAGGGAAAGCTAAAAAGGTAAATTCATTTGAACAATGGGAAGGAGCCACATATTGGTGTAGAGTTAAGGTTCTAATAGAGGGAGAAGAAACAAGCATTCCTTCAGAAACTTAATATCTTCTAAGGATATTGAAGGAGTTAAGAAAAAAAAAAAGAGTTCCTGAAGGTGAATTTTTCTTGGTATGAGGGTTTGAAGAAGGAAAAGAGAAAGCAGGATAAAAGCGACACTCTCACATGGAAAGGATGAAGTGGAGGATGGAGCTACCTTTTTCTCATAACTGGGGTACATGAGAAGAAGAGTGTTCCAACATAAAGGAAGAGGTGTGGGAAGTGGGCATCACTGAAGTTCACTCTTATCTGAAATGGACAAATGAGAGTCAAACACACACAAACAAGTTGGAGTAGAAATATACTTAGCAAGAAAAGCAGTGGAGACTAAGAAAAAGGAAAATATTGAGAAAAGAATAGTCAGAAGCAAAATAAAACAAGATGTAGAGACATACATTTTTGCACATGGCCATTTTGTGAATTTATTTTGCTTGTTATGCTTACTAGTTAAAGGTTTTTTTCTCTTAGAACAAATGAAATATATATATTTAATTATAAATATAATTAATTTGTTGAATAATTATAAAATATATGTAATATAATAAAAATATATAAATGTAATATATTTAATTATATATTATATAATTATTTTAGAATATAATATAAATAATATGATATATTATTTAGTATAAAATATATACATATATACACACACGTATATTTTGTATATGTGTGTGTGTGTGTGTGTGTGTGTGTGTGTGTGTGTGTGTATGTTATAAAATAAATGTATCAATCAACAAACTGCAATGGAGAACCTACTATGTATAAAAACATTACCGAGCTGGATGCTGGGAATGCATAATGCTTCACTACAATTAATAGGTCAGATTCCTCTTATGGTAAACCATGGTTGAATGGAATCTTCAGGTTAATTCTTCGTTTTTAGAGGCATGCACTTCCCATATATATTGACAAATAACCAATTTGTTTTGACCTACAATCATTCCCTCTTCTCTTCCTTTTCGTCACTGTTCAGGAAGACATTTACAATTTCCTCACCTGGACTCTACTTGTCAACCCATCTACCTCACCTGGTGCTCCACTTAGCCGGTTTTACATACTGATACTTATAAGGACGTATAGTATTTTAATTATTTATTATCTTTCATAATAAAGTTGAAAAATAACTTTGGTCCAGGAATTTTCTAACTCTTCTTCACCTTAGTGACCATTAGTTTAGTTTTTTATTGTACCATGTAGTCTCTCTACTTCCTTGGTAAGAAAGGTCTGGCCTTGTGTGGGGTGCTAGATATTTAGTTCTCATCTTTGTGTGTGACATAGTATTCATTTCATCTTCCCTATTTAAAAGAAACTGATTCTTCTCCTCTAACTGACTGGTGTTTCTTTAAGGATTTATCAGGAAGATCCTGAAGAAGGCACTAAACATGTATCTGAATCTAGGCCGGATCATCTGGATCAATTTTCTCCTCTGGACAGAAGTGAAAATCAGGGTTTGGATGAATGACAGTAGCCAAATGTCAAAGCACATTCTGTTTGAATATAAGGTTATTTACTTAACAAGTAAAGAATAGATAATTAGATTGCAAATTAAAATACATGAATAAATAGAGTCATGGAGTTGCAAAATTTAGATTTCTCTCTTATGGATGCACAGGAAAACAAAAAAGTTCAAGGCTAGCTGCTGCCCTCACTCAATCAATAATTATGAGGGACTAAGAATTGTTTTTATCCATATCCCTCCTTAAAGAAACAAAAAGGAAGATGGCAGAATAAGGCTTTGTTCTTCAACATATTAGGTCTTGCCTCCTCTATTAGCTATAAACTCTTGGAAGTCAACATTATTTTCATAGATGACACATTCAGAAATGGAAAGGAACTTGGAGGTCATGTAGTTCAGTGTTTTCATTCTAAAAAACCATGTTCTCAATGCTTCAGTGTCTTGCCCAAGGTCACATATACACAGGTAGTAAAAAGCAGGGCTGGAATTAAAACTCTGCCTCTAAATCCAGAGTTCTTTCCATTGCATCATCAGAATCACAAATGCCATTTTTCTATGAAATGTTTTATCCTGTATAGTACCCATGTGCCTTGTACTTTGTACAACGCACCTTGTTCCCTAAAATTCAAAAAATGTTTATTGAATGTTGAAACCACATCTATTAAAGCAGGAAACAGGAAAGAGCTGCTTTATGTTCTAACTTGGTGATGGTGTGAATTAGAGGGGAAATTCCCTATGCCCACTCAACAACTAGCTGATCCAGCAAACTGAAGGATGTGTGTCTGTCTGTGGGGAGAGGAACGAGGCTGTGTGATGGTCAAGAGGTGTTTTCATTAGGAGATTCTGAAGCCAACATTAGATGGGATAGCTCTAATATTTGTTCCCATTGATAGTTTCTAATTCAGCCATTATGTAAATGGATGTAGAAGAAATATACCATTCATTTTCTGTACAGGCTTCAATGAAATTATAGTTTCATTGGATTAAACAAGTTTACACCAAATATTTATTTTATAAGAGTTGTAATTGGTGAGGATCAAATTAACTGGGGATGGACTGGGAGACAAAAAGGCAATAAGAAAAGGAAAAAAACCAAACTTTTTAAATGAGTGTTATGTGCCAGGCATTGTTCTAATTCTACAAATATTATTTCATTTAATTTTCATAGTGACTCTGTGAGATAGGTGCTAATATTATTCTCTTTTTGCAGATGAGGAAACTGAGGCAAAAGAGGTTACAAGATTTGCCCAGGGTCACACAGGTAGTAGGTGTCTGAGGTTGGCTTTATACACAAGTCTTCCCTGTTCTAGGCCCAGCATTTTATACACTGTACCACCAAGGCAAAGGACATACGTAGAACTACGTTTACTGAGAGACTGCAGTGTACAATTAGGTTTAAATCATCACCACAAAATGTTCTGAATCTCGTAGCTCTAAGGCATACTTAAAATGGATCTGGTAGAATAATTTGTTCATTCAGTAAAACGTGAACTTCTTGAAGTCAGGGATTATTACTTTTTACTATTATACACCCCAGTGCTTTGCATGTAATAAATAATAATTGTTTGTTGGACTGAATTAAGTTATTGAAAAATTTCCATAACTAGGCCTATGGTAGATATAAAGACAATTCGATGCTCAAGGAATATCTAGTCTAAAAAGAGAGATAAGGCATGCGCACAATAAACGTAATTGGTCAGAATGTGATTTTCCTATGAAAAGTTCCAAGTGCAAGGCCAAAGGAAGGAATGATCACTTCTGGTCTGACCAGAGAGGAAACTCTCTGGCTGTGATAGCCTTAGAAAGGGAACGTTAAGGAAAAGTCTGATTTCAACAACTGTAGATACTTTTGGAGTCTGTGGTGGGGCAGGGTGGGAATCTCTCCTTTGAAAGGTGTTCTGTACCTGTTGGTTTATGGATTCATTGGAAGGGAGCTCAGTAACACTCTAGATGAAACAGCACCTGAAAAATTCGACCCTTCAGAACATCCTGTCAACTGGTTACTTAACTTTTGACCTCTCACCTCATGTGAAAGGGAATCTGCTAAGTATGGAATAGTTTCCACTTTTCCTAGGAAGGTTTAAATTAGGTTTAAAATACACCTAAATATGCTTCTTTGTGACTTCCACCCATTATTTCTGGTCTGTCCTCTGAGACCAATCAATAAGCATTTGTTAAATATTTACTATGAATCAGGCACTATATTAAACACTGAAGATACAGAGACCAAGTAAAATATTGTTCTCAAGACTTAACACTGTAATGACATCAGTCTAATCCTTTTTTCAAAATGACAAATACCTGAAGAAAGTATTAGAGACTATGAGGCAAGTTTCTTCTTTGGCAGATTAAATATCCTCATGTTCTCCAATAAATCCTTATATTAAAATTGAAACTGATGAGCTCTGTCATTCTCATGGTCCTCTTCTGAACTATGACTTTTAAATATTTTAACTAAAGTATCTCCTCAAATGCTCTTCCTCGAAGATGACCAAGAGTACCCCTTTCATTCTGGGATATGACAACCAATAGTTGAAATGATGATAAAAGTCCGCATTTATGTAGTTGCTTAAGGTAGCATGGTATAATGGATAGTGCTACCTCTGACACACACTGGTTGTGTCAGCAAGTCACAGACTTTCAATGATTTGGGCAATGATCTAAGGTTATATAATGCCGAAGAGACAAACTGCATGGGTAGGGAGAGTTTCTTCACCACGGTGAATCACAGACTGAATGTCTGTCCTTTTATTTAAGTTCAGAATAAAATAAATAAAATTTTTAAAAGACTTATACAACACATAATACCACATTTAATGTGATTCTGACAATAGCCCTGTGAGCTAGATACCATCAATATCTGTATTTACAAATGACAATCTTGAGACTCGTAGAAATTAAATGACTTGCCTAGAGTTACACAAATAGAAACCATCTGAGGATGGATATAAATGAAGCAGCTAGATGGTACAGTGGATGGAGAGCTAGCCCTGAGTTCAAATTCATCCTGGGACACTTATACAGTGTGGAATCACTTAATCTCTGTGTGCATAAATTTCCTCATCTTTAAAAAGTGATGATGATTAATAATAGCACCTACATCCTAGGATTGTTGTGAGGATAAAGTGAGGGCAACATTCATAAATTTTTAAGTGCTATATAAAAATGCCTACTACTACTACTACTACTACCACTACTACTACTACTACTACTACTACTATTGCTACTACTGCTACTACTACTACTACTGCTACTACTACTTCTGCTACTACTTCTACTACTACTAACCACTGCTGTGCCTATTTCTGAGACTGCTACCACTACTATTATTAAAGCTGTTGCTGCTGCTACTGTTGCTACCACTACTCTTATTTCTCCTCCTGCTTTCATTACCAGTGCTGCTGTTGCTACTGCTACTGTTACTACTACCAGCACTACTACAACTTCTATTACTACTACTACTTTTTATTATCATCATCATCATTATCATTATCCAGCTCTTAATGCAAATCCAGTACTCCAAGCACTTTGCCATTCTGTCTTCCATCACAGTGCTTTCTGTTTGTTGATAGGAAAATAACTTCAAAGCAATACATGATGCTGTGTTCATATCTGTTGAAAGAAAATACTCATTCAAATGCATTATTTTGGGGCTTGCTTGTTTAAAAAAATTAGTTCATTACTTTGAATATTATTATTTATAGGCAGACATCAATTTCTCTCATGACTTTCCATGTGTATGTATATTTCATCTCCTGTTGTCTAGATTAGAAGATCTTCATGGCATCTCTTCTGTTTTCTGCCTGGCATCCTCAGCTCCCAGATAACTAGTTCATTGCCCTGTATATAATAGGCACTTGATTCATGCTTATTATGTACCCATCTGAAGGTGATTTTCTATTGATTCCTATGTCTGGAATGTGACTGAATTGCCAGTGTCACATCCCACGATGATAAGCCTCACATAAAGGAGCAAAGTAGTAGCCGAGCTTCCTCCTGCTTGATGAGTCAGAAAGGGTTGTGAACGAGAGTTTACATGCTCCACATTCTTCCCAGGAAACCCTTGAACTTCTCAGAACCTGGGTGACTCAGATTAGCCCTCCTCGACTAGGACAGGAAGCCACCTTTCCCCAACCTCTGCATACCACAGGGTTGATAAGCTCCTATCCTCCACCTCTAAGGCAAATAGGTTAACATTTCACACATCCTGTAAGTGGAGAGCTTTTGTAAGTGGCTGAGAAAAAGGCGATACCCTTTGGACAATTTAGGAACCGTGTAAATTAACAGCAGCTCTCCTGATATTGGCATCTGGAGACAGGACATTGCCTTCGGAAATGGTGTCTAGATCTATTGACTAATAGGAAGCACTCTGTGCACTGATGCCCTTGATTTCACAAAGTTTTAATGATTTAGACTTAGACAAACAAATGAGAATTCTCGTTGGCCTCTAATACTAGTAGTTTATAGGGATCAATAAGCAAGATTCATTAAGTTGGAAAATATAACTTTTCCCCTTGTAAACAGATTCATCTGAAGTAACTGGCTTCCAAATCTATTTATCAGCCTGCCATAGAAGGGGAAAACAAAGAAACAAATGAATAATGCTGGTGTTTTTGTTTTTATCTTTGTATCCTCAGTGACAGTCACAGATCTAGCAAGTGCTTAATAAATGCTTGTTTCACTGAATTTATGGGGCTGGTTGTATCTAAGACTATCTATCTGTGATATAAAATAGGCATTAATGAACCTTTTGAAAAACTTATCTTTTGTTTTAGTATCACTTACATTTCCCATTTTATTTCTTGTTTTTTTCTTTTCCAGTGTGACATTTTTATAACAAAAAGTTAAAGAAAGGGGGGGGGCAGCCCATCAAACTAGCCCAACATTTTACTCACAGTTCTATATCCATAATCCTTCACTTCTGTTAAGAAGGGAGAATTGAGCTTTCTCATATCTCTTCTTTGGGGCCAAGCTCAGTTATGATAATTTCATAGTACTCAGTTTTGATTAAGGCATTTTAAAAAGTCTCTTCTAGTTATAAATTCTAAGCATTTATGTTCTTGGCTTTGTCCTGGGCATTATGGTAGATAAAGAAGGATAAGATGTGGTGCTTGGCCTTGGAGAACTGATGATAAGACTGATATACGTAAAATGTAACAAAGTATACAAGCAGACAAGAATGAAATGGGAAATTGTATGGGATAGACTATAAGTGCTGGAGGAGTTCCAAGAAAGGGAACTAGAGAAGGGTTGGAGCAGCCAAAAGAGCTTAACGGAGCAGTTGGCTCATGAGCTAAGCGTTAAAGGATAGGTAAGGTTTAGAAAAACAATTATGTTACAAATCAATTGGGACAGAAACAGTGTTTCTATTTTGTTTTGGTTTCAGCTGGTGAAATTTTAACATATTTGGATTGTCAAGCTCTTCGAAAGTAGGATATTTTCCCCCTTCTGCGTTCTTGGCAAAAGCTTGTTTTTTTTCTTTTGTTTTATTTTTACATTGTATATTTAGGCAGCATGGTGTAGTCAAAAAGACATAGGTTCAGATTCTGTCTCTGACACAAACTGGTTATATGATCCTGGATAATTATCTGGAGCTCCCCAGTCAATCCAACAATCGTTTATTAAGTGATAACTATGTGCCATGTACTGGGCAAAGAGCTGGGGATACAGAGAAAGGTAAAAGACAGTTCCTGCTTCTTAGAGAAGGTAAGAGGTTAGGTGGAACTTGAAGGAAGTCAGAAGAACCTGGAGACCTAGCATGAGAAGGAGAGAATTCCAGTCATGAGGAAGAGCTAGTGAAAATGCCCAGAGAGGGAAGGAGGAGTGTCTTGGATGAAGAACAGGAGGGAGGCCAGTGTTACTGGTTGATAGAGTACAAAGCATGAAGGAAGGTATCATAAAACTGGAGAAGTAGGAAGGAACTGGGTTATGGAGGACTTAATTTAAAAGCCAAATGAATAAGTTTATATTTGATCCAGGAGGTGATAAGGAGTTAGTAGAGTTAATTAAGGGGAATGACATGGTCAAACTTGTGCTTTAAGAAGAGTAATTTGACAACTGAATGGAGGATGGACTTGAATGGGGAGAGACTTGAGACAGGGAGACCAACCATCAATCTATTGCAATAGTCCAGGTATGAGGTGATAAGGACCTGCACCATGGTCATGGCAGTGTCACAGGAAAGATGGGGGCATTATGTGAGACATATTTTTCAAGTATAATGAATATGACTTGGCAATGAGAGAGAAATGAGAGAGAATGTTTAAGATGACACCGAGATTGCCCAGCTCTCCTAAGCAAATGTCTAAGACACTAAGTTGTAGAGAAAGTGATGATTTGAATGAACAAAGGAATTTCTTCTCTGGGAGCTCCATATGGATGAAATCATTTGTTCTTCAGTCATTCAGTCTTATCAGACTTTACATGACCCCATGGACTTTTGTCCATGGGATTTTCTTGGCAAAAATGCTGGAGTGGTTTGTCATTTCTTTCTCCAGTGTGTCCCATTGTACAGATGAAGAACTAAGACAAATAGGGGTTAAGTGCCTTGCTCAGGATCACACAGCTAATTGGTGTCTGAAGTCAGGTTTCAACTCATATCTTCCTGACTCCAAACTCAGTGTAATATCCACCCAGGTGCCCCTCGATGCAACCATAGCTCCATTAAATTTACCTTCCTTTGGAAAGGACAGGCAGAAGGGTTTACTGGCTAGATCTCTTTTTCAAAAACCAAAACTTAAACCCATTTTCCTCTGGAGCTCATAGATTGGACAATAATAGGTCCCTGCTCAGGTACCACTTAATGGCCATTTTTGGGACCCTCCTGACTCTGAATCAATGCAAATAGCAACTGTTTCTCTTTTGGCAGCAATCCTGAGGGTCTTCTCCTCCCAGTTTGACTTATTATTATTATTAAAGGAGCCATCCCTTGATTCACTTCTTAAAGAGGCCTATTCACTGAATAGGTGTTACCTAACTCAAAGTGAGAACCTGAAAAGAAGGCCTCCCATTGCATCCTGGGTCATCTCTAGTCATCCTGATGAATATCTGGCCACTGGAGCCATATGTCTCTGGAGTAGAGTGAGACTGGTGACTTTGCACAGCCCTCCCTCATCCAACTCAAAGTCAACTGCAAGTCATGTCATTATCTCCCTGCTCATGGTCCTCTTTGAGAACAAAGGACATATATAACACTAAGCTCCATTAAAAAAAAAGTTACTCTCACTTTAGTATTTCTCTTACATTTATGGAGATAAATTCAAGATTACATGATTAATATAATCAGCTCTGGATTCTCTAGAACTTAAACATCTACTGCACAACTATATCCTTTCTGACACTGTTCAACTCAGTCTCAAATTGCCCACCTTCAGCAGGGAGTTAGGACTGGGTACAGAGTGTACCAATGGACAAGTAAAGTGTGGTGTGTTTCTACTTTTTTTGTCTTAACTAAAAGGAGCATAACTGCCAAAATGTAACTTCTACCAACATTTTGAAGAGATGATTCTTTTGGGTTTAAACCTCTTTCATTTTCAAACTTGACCTTTTGCTTGACCTTAAGTACACTCCCAATGACACACTCCATTTATGAGGTATAAATTCATCTTTTTTTCTTTTGTACTAGACTTGGAATTTGATTGGCAGAGGGAACTACCAATGAGGAAACTCCTTCTGTCCATGGAGATTCACATCTCTTCAGAATTTGTAATCTTAGAGATTTTCATTGATAGGCTAACTGACTTTCCCAGGACTGCATAGACAGTAATCATTAAAGGCTATACTTGAATCCAGGTCCTTAACTCATAGACCTGCTTTCCAGCTACTAAATCATGCTGAATCTTGACAGTCATCTCACAGTTGTGTAATCAATCCCTTTACAGTAATTCCTAGTCAAATGACTAATATTATATATAAAAAACTAAGTGTAATTAATCTAACCCTATTAACTGAAAGCTAGTCCCTCCATAAAAGAGGAAAGGGAAGAGAACCCTTCTCTGTCTCTCTCTCTCTCTCTCTCTCTCTCTCTCTCTCTCTCTCTCTCTCTCTTTCTCTCTCTCTCTCTGGAAAACAGAGCCTTGGGAAGCCTGGGATCACAGGGGGTCACTTTCATAACAGGTTCGTTTCTAGAATTCTATAAAATGCTGGGACTGCAATGAATCAACCCTGAACTATGAAATTCTCCTTTTCTTTTCCTTTATATCTGAGATGAGAAAAAAAGCACTTTTATTTCATTTGCTGTAAATAGTCATGGCTGTGGAATTATGACGTGCACAAGATGAATTCAATCTAGTGTCATTTATTTGATCTTGTTTACTACCAATGAAACCAAGGCAGACTGGCTATTTTTTCTTACTTGGCATTTATAGGCAAAATTTATTTTAAGAGAAAGGAAACATAAATAGGTTAACTTTTATCCTTTTGAAGTCTAGAAATAAAGAAGGAACCTAAAAACTGAGCTGATGCAGTATTTCTGACAAGCATGGGGTTAGGGGGAACACTGGAGTATAAATTTTCCAGCTATGGAAAGGGACACATAACAGCTGATCAGTGATGCCCTTCAGAGCATGGTGTTGTTCTGTTGTAGCTGACTCTTCATGACCCCATTTTTGTTTTTTGGTTTTTTTTTAAATTTATTTATTTAACTTTTAACATTCATTTTCACAAAATTTTGGGTTCCACATTTTCTCCCCCCCTTCCCCTCCCCCCACCCCAAAACACCGAGCATTCCAATTGCCCCCATCACCAATCTGCTCTCTCCTCTGTCATCCCTCTCTGCCCTTGTCTCCATCCTCTCCTCTGTCCTGTAGGGCCAAATAACTTTCTATACCCCTTTACCTGTATTTCTTATTTCCTAGTAGCAAGAACAGTACTCGACAGTTGTTCCTAAAACTTTGAGTTCCAACTTCTTTTCCTCCCTCCCTCCCCACCCCCTCCCTTTGGAAGGCAAGCAATTCAATATAGGCCAAATCTGTGTAGTTTTGCAAATGACTTCCATAATAGTTGTGTTGTATAAGACTAACTATATTTCCCTCCATCCTATCCTGTCCCCCATTACTTCTATTCTCTCTTTTGATCCTGTCTCTCCCCAAGAGTGTTGACCTCAAATTGCTCCCTCCTCCCCATGCCCTCCCTTCCATCATCCCCCCCACCCTGTTTATCCCCTTATCCCCCACTTTCCTGTATTGTAAGATAGGTTTTCATACCAAAATGAGTGTGCATTTTATTCCTTCCTTTAGTGGAATGTGATGAGAGTAAACTTCATGTTTTTCTCTCACCTCCCCTCTTTATCCCTCCACTAATAAGTCTTTTGCTTGCCTCTTTTATGAGAGATAATTTGCCCCATTCCATTTCTCCCTTTCTCCTCCCAATATATTTCTCTCTCACTGCTTGATTTCATTTTTTTAAGATATGATCCCATCCTCTTCAATTCACTCTGTGCACTCTCTCTCTATGTGTATATGTGTGTGTGTGTGTGCATATGTGTGTGTGTAATCCCACCCAGTACCCAGATACTGAATAGTGTCAAGAGTTACAAATATTGTCTTTCCATGTAGGAATGTAAACAGTTCAACTTTAGTAAGTCCCTTATGACTTCTCTTTCCTGTTCACCTTTTCATGTTTCTCTTCATTCTTGCGTTTGAAAGTCAAATTTTATTTTCAGCTCTGGTCTTTTCATCAAGAATGCTTGAACGTCCTCCATTTCATTGAAAGAACAATTTTTCCCCTGAAATATTATACTCAGTTTTGCTGGGTAGGTGATTCTTGGTTTTAGTCCTAGTTCCTTTGACTTCTGGAATATCCTATTCCATGCCCTTCGATCCCTTGATGTAGAAGCTGCTAGATCTTGTGTTATCCTGATTGCATTACCACAATACTTAAATTGTTTCTTTCTAGCTGCTTGCAATATTTTCTCCTTGACCTGGGAACTCTGGAATTTGGCCACAATGTTCCTAGGAGTTTCTCTTTTTGGATCTCTTTCAGGCAGTGATTGGTGAATTCCTTGAATACTTATTTTGCTCTCTGGTTCTAGCATCTCAGGGCAGTTTTCCTTGATAATTTCATGAAAGATGATGTCTAGGCTCTTTTTTTGATCATGGCTTTCAGGTAGTCCCATAATTTTTAAATTGTCTCTCCTGGATCTATTTTCCAGGTCAGTTGTTTTTCCAATGAGATATTTCACATTATCTTCCATTTTTTTCATTCTTTTGGTTTTGTTTTGTGATTTCTTGGTTTCTCATAAAGTCATTAGCCTCCATCTGTTCCATTCTAATTTTGAAAGAACTATTTTCTTCAGTGAGCTTTTGAATCTCCTTTTCCATTTGGCTAATTCTGCTTTTGAAAGCATTCTTCTCCTCATTGGTTTTTTGAACCTCTTTTGCCAATTGAGTTAGCCTATTTTTCAGGGTGTTATTTTCTTCAGCATTTTTTTGGGTCTCCTTTAGCAGGTTGTTGACCTGCTGTTCATGCTTTACCTGCATGTCTCTCATTTCTCTTCCCAGCTTTTCCTCCACCTCTCTAACTTGATTTTCAAATCCTTTTTGAGCTCTTCCATGGCCTGAGCCCATTGAGTGGGCTGAGATACAGAAGCCTTGACTTCTGTGTCTTTCTTTGATGGTAAGCATTGTTCTTCCTCATCAGAGAGGAAGGGAGGAAATACCTGTTCGCCAAGAAAGTAACTTTAGTCTTATTTTTTTTCCCTTTTCTGGGCATTTTCCCAGACTTCTGAATATTCTCTTCACACCCACTTTGCCTCCAGATGCGCCCAGCCAGCGCTTGGGGTCTGAGATTCAGATGCTGCTTCCCAGCCTCAGGGCTTTGGCCGGGGGTGGGCCTGCTATTCAGTGTGAGATTAGGTTCTGCTCAGGTCAGGGCAGGGCCACCTCACAGGCTCAGTTCCCTCAGGGGGTTTATGCAGAGACCTTCAACAATGGATCAGAGCTCTTGCCTGCTTGGGGAGCCCAGGTCTGCTCCCGCCTACGCTGCTGCCTCCTGAGGGGACCTGAGTCATGGGGGCACCCAACTCCCCTCTCGACCCGCCAAAGAGACCCTCTCACCAACCCTTGTCACCTGTGGGTGGAGGGACCCGTGCAGCCACTGGAGATTCTGTCCCTGAAGCCTGCTCGTATCTGCTCCTCTCAGTGCCACGTGGCCAAGGCAGGGCTGGGCTCTGCTCTGGATCAGAGCGAAGGACCGTTTGAGAGAGGTTTTCAGGCTCTCTGGAACAGAAATCTCATCTGTTCTGTTGTTCTGTGGCTTCTGCTGCTCCAGAATTTGTTTGGAGTGCTTTTTTACAGATATTTTATAGGCTTTGGGTTCGGAGCTAGCATATGCGTGTCTTTCTACTCCACCATCTTGGCTCCGCCCCCCATTTTTGGGATTTTTGGCAAAGATGCTGGAGTGGTTTGCATTTCCTTTTAGGGAACTGAGGCGAACAGTTAGGTGACTTGTTCAGGTTCACACAACTAATAAATGTCTGAGGCCAAATTTGAACGCATTAAGATGAGTCTTCCTGATTCCAAGCCCAGTTTTTTATCTATTGTGCCACCTAAAGATGCCAACCTAATTGACAGGTAATCATCCAACTCTGAACCTTTCTCTTTAGGTTTATTTCTTTGTTTTGCTAGTAGTAAGTGCATAAGAAAACTAAGGTGAATGATTCCACAGTGGTTCCAGTGACGCAGAAGACTCTAGGTTAAGTTGGCTACATGCTATGTCCCTAATCCTTGGCAAGTCAGCCATATTTGAAAAGCCCAGTTGGAAGCAGCTGACAGTGGTATTGGATATGGAAAGTAGCCTAATCCCTACAGTCAGAAGGCAAATTGAGGGCTATGATCTCAGGGATCTGGAGATCACCCTTGTAGAAGTACTATGCCTTAACCACTCATCCAGGGGATGAACGAAGGTCTTAGCTGTTGGGGAAGCCTTGTGATACTTTGCTACCATTTCTATGATTGCTTAGTCAAATGCAAAATGCCAGTCATGTGGTATGATGGGAGATTTACACTGGGCAGGTGTCACACAAGAACCTGGCTATTCAGGAGCAAACTTTGGGGCCACTTCTCCATATTGCAAAAGATCTTCTTGTTCTATAAGTTATACTTTGAGACAATGGCAAATAGAGGAGTGATTAAGGCTGGAAAATTACTAACACACTACTGAGTATGATAATTAAATAGTGGTTGTAAGAATGAATCACTTTCCCCTTCTGCCTATAATACACCCAAGTGAGTGTCATAGAACATGTCTAATCAGAAAACTGCAATTTTTAAAGAAGGATTATTATAGCTTTCAATTACAGACAGATCACTTAATTAGATAAAACACACTGATACTATCACACACTTTCTGGAATCTTAATCTTTCCTGGACTTTTATTAGACTGAAAAAGAATCAGCCATTAAACTAAAACAAATTCTTTTGATACCTAATGGCAAAATGAACTTCTTAGTTTGTATGGAGTCAAGCAGAGAGTGACCTTAAAATCAGGACAACTTGGGTTCACATAGGTGTCTCTGACACATACTAACTGTGTAATCTTAGAAAAATAGTTTACTTCTGTATGCCTCAGGATCTTTTTAGGATTAAACTACTAAATGAAAAACATTACATTTGTCTTGTTGGTGGGAATTTCCACACTCAAAGTCCCTCGTGACATTGAAACTGCAGATCCTCTGGATATCCAAGAATGTGGCCAAACTGCATGATCACTTATTGAAGATGGTCATGGGGAGATTCATGCTTTAGATAGAGGCTGAGCTAGTTGACATCTACAGGAAGGATCTGTTACTTGGCTGACAGACCACAATGGATATCTCGGAGTAGGCTGGCAAGCATTACTCAGATGAATCAACTTAGGGTGTCCTCAGTGCATGTGTTTGTTGACTATCCTTCTGTAATGGCTACAGTAATCTCCTTTTGTTAAATTGTTCACAAGAGTCTAACCTGTTAGGTCTTGCACAGAACAAGATTACTTTGAACAGACAAGGTATTTATTGATTTTTATTGAATATTCTTCACAAAGCCTCTGTTAAGAGAAGAAGAGAAAAGCAGGAGCAGATGCAGAAAAATTGGAAGGTGGAGATAAATGAATGAGCACAATCACCAAATGTGTTACTAATAAATTTAGCATCATTTTCTGACTGGTCTTGGATTTGGAATAAACTTTGCATTGAAGATTATACTCATTTCCCCACCTTAGTTGTTGATGACCAATTCTCTTTAAGACTGGCTTTTGTCCTTGAGATAAAGCCTGATGTTGGTTTTATTTTTTAGGAAAAGTTGTGACCCCCTAAAAACTTGCCAGTCCTTCCTTCTTAAATTATGTAGTGGAGATTCTATCCATATATTTATCTCAAGTTTTATTTATGCCCATTTCTGACTTCATAGTATAGCATTCTTTGGTTTAGGGAAGTTGTAATGTTTAGTTCAGTGAAGTTGTGAACAATCAAATTGCTAAACTTCCCTGTGACTTAGATAAATGGAGAATTATCTGCTTAGTGTGGTAGAGCCGTATAATGAGGAAATGAATGAGGCACTGGTATTTTGCTTGGCCTTTCATAGTCAACAAGCATTTATTAAGTGCTTTCTGTGTTCCAGGCACCATACAAAGAACTGAGGACACAGAGAAAGACAATGAAAGGTTCTCTTCCAGCAAAGATCTCCCATTTTAATGGGGGAGTTAATACATGAATAGCTATGTACATAGAAGGTATATGTATATGAATGTATAAACACATGTATTTGTATTTGTGTGTACACTATATCAGATATATATCTGGTATATATACAAACATTAATATATATATATATGTTTGTATGTCTATATATACCTATACATACACATATATAGATATAGATATATTGAAACATTAATATATGTATAAGCATTTATTTATTCTGGTTTCATTCTGAGTTATTTTTGGGTTCAAGATGGACTGTGGTAGGGAGCCTTTTGTAATTAATTATGTGTTGCGCCAGATAGGCTCCTCACGTTCCTTCCGTCTCTGAAATCTAGGCTCTCATTCCTGGAAGAAACCTTGAGTAAGCCTTCACTGCAAAATCATTTCTGATTCAGGCTAGTCCCATGGTAGTCTACATTTGATATTACAACAATTTGAGACATTGATAGATCATTTAACACTTAACAAAAGAAGATTAATTTAACCATTGCAGGAGGATATTCAACAAACATATTCATTGAGAACACCCTAAGCTGATTCAGCTGAATTAATCTATGAGTTGTTCATTGTGGTCCATCAGGCAAGCAACAGATTGTTCCTAGACATGTTATCTATCTATCTATCTATCTATCTATCTATCTATCTATCTATCTATCTATCTATCTATCTATCTATATATCTATCGGCATTGGGCTGAGGAGAGACTTGGGAAAGGTTTCCTACAAGTGCAGTTTATTGTTCAGTCTTAAAAGAAGTCCAAGGAAACTGTGAGATAGGAAGGTCCTCCTTCCTGGAGACAGTCAATGCAAATGCATGGAGTCGAGATGGAGTGTCATGTCTGAGGAGCAACAAATAGGCCAGTCCAGTTGTATCATCAAGTTCATAGAGGAAAATAAGGTACAGGACCCTGAGGCAGAGTCTTTGTCCTCCATGTGATCAGAATCTAATTTCAAGAGATAAGTCAAAGGAGTTATTTTAAGGACCAAGAAATGAAATAGAGAATATTGAATGACTTGATAATGGCTCAGATGTTATTGAGATGTGCTTTTTCTGTCAAAAATACATTTTGTGGCTCCCCAAAATTAATTTTCACCTTTAAATTTTAGCTGTCAATCATGATTGGATCTCTTCCCCTAGTAAAACTTCATGAGGAATCCCCTCTGAGCCTAGGGTAAAAAAGACTTTGCATGACCATTTAGCTAACTTTTCCTCTCTTCACAATGGAAAAAAGTATGACCGTTTGTCCTGAGAAGCAACTGAGAAGAAAAAGGATTACCTTACAGTCAATGACCTTGGTTTTAAAAAATTGATATTTATATTTCAATATAATTGCTTTCCTTGGTGATACTATATGTATTATTTTATACATTCAAAATTATTATCCTGAGATGAGTTCTATAGATTCACCAGATTGCCAAAGGGTTCTATGATACAAAAAGGGTTAAGAATCTCTGTTTTAGGGGATAGTATCATCATGGAGGTAATCAAATTCCTCATGTCCCATCTTAGTAGCACCATCGTAATCTATGGTCTTCCCACCTCAAAACTATCTGTGTTTTAATTAAACTAACAAACAAAATCATCTTCTTGTGTCATCTATTTTATCAGTGCAGGGTTTTTTTTAGACCAATGGCAACTCTCCTCTGACATAGGTTTTGTGGGGAGTAGAGTGTAGGTTAAGGTGAAAAATATTTTTGCAGTGAAGGTTTACTCTAGATTTCCGCCAGGAATAAGAGCCTAGATTGCAGCGAAGGAGGGAACATGAGGGTAACCTATCTGGTGCAATATATAATTACAAAAGGCTCCCTTCCACCATCTATCTGCCAAGCATTCATCTGTTTAGTTGATTAGTTGTGTCTGACTCTTTGTGACCCTATTTGGGGTTTTCTTGGTAAAGATAATAGAATTGTTTGCCATTTCCTTCTTCAGCTCATTTTATAGATAAGGAAACTAAGGCAAACAGGGTTAAGCGACTTGCCCAGGGTCACATAGCTAGTAAGCATCTGAGGCTGAATTTGAACTCAGGTCCTCCTGATCCCAGGGCTGGCAGTCTATTCAACTGCACCAGCTAGTTGTGTTCATTTGGTCTTTGCTAAAATACTTCTAGCAAGGGAGAAGCCATGACCTTCAAAAGCAACCCATTCCATTTGGACCTGGCTCTAATGTTAGGAACTTTTTTCAAGGCCAGATTTTCCTCCTTGATATTTCTATCCAGTACTATTATTAGGTCTGTCCTCTGGGTCCAACCATACAGGTAGAATCTTTTGGCCATGTGACAGAAAGTTAGGATAGCCTTTCTAATATTTCAAGATATCTATAGTTCCCCAAGTCTTCTCATATGCAGGATTTAATCTATGTTCTTGATTAAATAGCACAGTACAGTGGAAAGGCTGTTTTTAATCTACTACTAATCTTATCTTCTGCTGATTTAGAATGAGAAGAGCTAGGTTCGTATCCTAGTTCTCTTATTTATTGTCTGAGAGCCCTAGGCAAGTGACTTCATCTGTCTAGACCTCAGTACCTTCGTTTGTTAAATATTGGATCTTCCAGCCCTAAATTCTATGTTCTTATGCTCTAGTGACTCATTGTGTGACCTTAAGTCATTTCAATGTCCTCCTGCCCCCAACTCCTTAGTTCTTCCAAAATATATAAAGGAATTAGGGTTCTTTACCCCAAGGGGGAAAAGAAAGAATTAACTACTTGGAAAATGCTTGGGGATTTCTGGATGAAAGACATTGTGGTTATATAAGACATCAGTCTCATTGTGATTATTGTTTTAAAGAATATGACAGTAAGAAGAATACAATTACTGTTAGAGAAAAGGTGTGGCTGACAGAATTACGTACTGTTGCAGTCAACCTGCAATTGTCAAGACCAAGTAGAAGAGAAGTAAATATTTTATATAAATGCCACTTAACCATTGCAGCATTCTTTAAATATTATATTTTGCTTTGGTTTAAATACCAAAGCAAAAAAAATACTTTAATATCATTCTCAAAGCATTATCCCAAGACTACTTGTAAGAGTCCTCTGGAGGAAGGGTAGGCTGCTTTCTTGAAAGAGCCAAGTTTCTAATGTGCCATTTACTATGTTTGTTTCTGGTATCAATGAATAATTTAGCTAATCACGAAGAGAGAGTATAGTGTAGAAGAAAGAACATGGAACCTGAAGAGAAGAGACCGAGCTCTCAATCATGACTCTGTGACTTCAGTTAAGGGACCTAATATTTCTGGACCTTAGTTTTTTAGTCTTTAAAAGGAAATATTTTGCTAGAGCTAAAATTCTATGATTTTAAGTCTCATTTTACTTAAAGAAAAAAGTTGCCAATTATTCTATTACTGCTTTATTGAAAGGAGGAACATAGTTCCTATTAATTTCAGTGGAGAATTATTTGAGAGTAATGAATGGAAATGGAAAGTTAATGATCTTTGGAATGTTTTACCTTTCCAAAATGGTCCTCAGAACTAGAAAAGCTTGAAAATAATTGATCTTGTGTATCAACTAGCAAACATTTTAACAAACTTGTTTTCCATTTCAAGTAATGTTTCATCAAATAAAATGATAATTCTTTAATCCAAAAAAAAATCTATTTTGATGGAGAGTATTCATCCTCCTAGACAATGTAGGGTCTATTTTTAATAAGATATATTTTCTTAGACCAGGTACAGGAAACTCTTCTTCCTTTTTGCCTCCTCTCCTCCTTCCTTTTCCTTGACCCTTTTTTACTTTGGTAGGTTACATGATTTTTTTAAGTCATATCTCATTGGTGGCTCTCTTCAAGTTGCCAAAAGTCAGCAGATACTTGCATTTCATTTTTAGAAGCTCAATGCAGGAGTTGACATTTATCCCTGTTAAATCTCATTTTATTGTTTTCAACATATTCTTCTAGTCTATTGAGATTAGATAAACCTTGCTTCTATCAGTCATGATATGAACTTTTACTTTCAGCTTTGTATCACCAGCAAATCTACAATATGTGCTTTCTATATTTTCAGTCCTCTGTGTTTTCATCTATCTTCTCCTCCTTGGTTCTAGTTTCAGAGGCTAGGAGGCCTACCTTCTTGCCAAGGCTAACCCTTTCACTTGTCTTCTTTGTCTTATCTTCCCCCATTTCTACACAGCTACTTATGTTTTTTTCCTCTTCCTCCTCTCCTTTTCCCCCCATCTTTACCTAGATGCCTTCTTTCTTCAATTTTCCCTTCTCTACTTACAAAACTACTGAAATCAAGTCTTATCTACTAGGTGAAGGGGATGTTAGTTAGGTATTGGGACACATTTGATCAATTAATTTCACTTCAGTCCATTTGATGAAATTAAAGAGGATAGGGATGTGTAACCAAGACAACATGATATTCAGGTCTTAAATTAAGTACACACAGAGGTTTTACAATTTTTACCCATTGTAATATATAAAGAAGTTCTTGGGTCAAAAATGGAAAGAATTAGAGGGCAACTAACCACTGTCGTACAAAGAATTGACCATAATTCTGGTAACCCTTATAAAGAGAGATATACTTCCTACAAGGGAGTTTTAGACAAGAAGCAGCTCCAAAGAATGTGTTCCTCCACCTTTAAAGAAGGAATTATTCTTTGTCCTTAATGGAGGAAGAGCTTCCCCATTCCACACTGCTCATGATATCTTACAGCAGAACTACCTGCCCAGTTGGTAACCTCGCACTCAGCAAGAATTAAGATCAGGGAGCCCTGTGTATATGCTCAGAAAAGATGTTAAACCCAGGGAGGCTTTCATGAGGATACCACAAGAAGAGAAAGATCATTGGACTACCTCAATGAAATCTTAAAAGCTATAATTTTAGGAGAGCAGACCCACCCAATAGAGGACCTCAAAGTTGGGAATTGCCTAGCATGATCTCCCCCCCAAAACATGTAAGTGTGAATTTGGGGGCACTACAGTTAAAAGAATGATATCCCTGATCCTACTGTCTCCTCATTCTTTTGTCACATTTGTAGTATTTCAAGGAAGCATGATATA
Source organism: Notamacropus eugenii (assembly GCF_028372415.1). Lineage (NCBI taxonomy): Eukaryota > Metazoa > Chordata > Mammalia > Diprotodontia > Macropodidae > Notamacropus > Notamacropus eugenii. The sequence continues at coordinate 584,922,079 of NC_092872.1, forward strand.
CAATTCCTGTTTCTACTTTCTTACCAGCTGCTCAATTCTCCTACAATCTAGTTTCTGTCCTCACTACACTGAAATGTTCCTTCCAAGGTTACCAATGACTATTTTTAACCTTAAAAAATTAAATTAATTAAAAAAAAAAACTTAATATCAAATATCTGTATAAATGAACTTGGTGACTACATTTAAATTAATGTTGGCAAATAAATACTATAACAATTTTCATGTATTCACTCTAAAATTTTATCATCCCTCTTTCTTTGTCTAATCATATTCATAGTTGGTGTATATACTGTACTTCTGATTTTGGTCTTTTTTTTTCTTCGTGATATTTCATAAAGTACTTTAGAGACTTTTAAAGTTCCTTGTGGTATTATAAATCTAGATCTGGAAAAGACTTGAGAGTCTTAAGTGCATTTTCCCATTACATTGCCTTCATGTATCACAATTTAGGTTAGCATTTCCCTTACTGTTGCACATTTAAGATGCTCCCAAGATTTTTGCAATTGACTCTAATGATTCTCTTAATGAGTATGAACAGATATCTCTTGTGCTTTATTTAGTCTTGATCACATTTTCTTGGGCACATACCCAAGAGTCTATTTTTATATGAAAGAATAAGGTTGTTTTTGTATCTGCTCCTGAGGGCCAGTAGATTGATTTCCAAAAATATTCTACAAGCTTTCAAGCCAAATATCAACGTACCCTTTTCTTCCTAATTGTACCAGTATTGCATTTCATTGCTTTTCATGATTTTTGCCAATGTAAAAAATATGACATGGTAACTCAAAGTTCCTTTCATTTGTATCTCTTTGATTAATAATAAGATTGACCTTCTTTCAAGGGACAATTGATAATCTCTGATTCCTCTTTAGTCAATTGTTTTTCAAATCCACCAACCACTTTTTTGGCCTGGAAATTATCTTTCTGAACTTTTAATAGGCCTAGGCAGCTACATCAATCTAATTCTATAGCTTTGAAAGCCTTCAAAGAAGATGAAAAAATGAGATATGAATGATGATGATAGTGTTCCTTACCCTACAAATATAAATCTCAATGTATCTTAGAGACTCCACAAGCAAATTGTACTAAAACTGATTCATCATCAGACTGTAGTCAGTTGCCCCAAATTGCTGGTCATAACATTGATGCATAGAAATGTTAGAAGAGCATGTTCAGTAGATGGTGCATATCCAGTCCTCATAATCTCCAAGTTGTTTAGAACATAAAGCTTTTTAAAAGACCCCCAAAGGATATCAGAATCATGTGGGAATGTGAGGAAGCAAATATCATCTGGGTTATTCTATTATCACATTTGTACTACTAACAATATGTTCAGTGAGACTACAGAAGGTGAAATTATATTCCAGTATACTTATTCACCTACAAAAGCAGTTATTTTGTCCATCTGCGCAATAGTCCGTAGAACATTGACTATAAAGGAATAAAACAATAATCCTGTTCTAGGATCATTTCTATCTGAACTTCTTCAAAAAAGAAATGAAGAATATGATAGCAGCTCATATTTATATAGTGCTCCAAGGATATAAAGCCTCTTACATCGACTCATTGGATCTATTAAGTAAGGAATATTATTGTTAATAATAATAATTAATAATAATAAATTATATTGTTATCTCATTTTACAGGTGAGGAAACCATGCCTGAGAGTATTTACACAATTGGGGTTACACACCAGGGTCACATAAGTGTCTGAGGTGAAGTTTGAACATAGGTCCTCTTGGCTGTAAATTCAACCCTTGATGCACAATACCTTGCTGTTTCTATGAGATCTTAAATTTTTATCTGTCATATTTGACATGAGAAGTTTTCCAATTAAAAATTTTGTTTTATATAGTTTTATTGAACTTCCTGTCTCTCAGGGTTTCTCTCAGTGGTTCAAGTGAGATGGTGTGTGTGTGTGTGTGTGTGTGTGTGTGCGTGTATAAAGTACTATGCACATTTATTTACTGTTATTGTCTTCATTAGTAGTACTAATCTCTCCGCAGGACTTGACTGATAAATCACCAGTGTCTTGATTTTATCTCTTTACTTGACTTACATGACAGTTACCAAGGGTTTAAAGCTCAGTTCATCAGTTTGTGACCTTTGTCACTTACACATCAGGACATCTATAAAATAAGATCATCTGTAAATGACCTTTGAAGTTTCTTTTATGTCTTAATCTAGGAATCTATACTCCCAGGAATATTTTGACATTTCTTTTGGGTCTTCTTTGGTTTACCTTTTTTTTCTCCCAGTTCCCAAGTTTTGATGTCCCCTTGGGTTTATCTTTGGTCTTCTCATTCTGCATCCTCTAATTTGATAATACAACATATTTCGTGTGGCTTCAATGGCCACTTTTATACAAATGAAGTCAAAATCTTAGAATCCAGACTGATTTCTACCTGAGCTTTAGCATTATATGTCCAACTTTCATAACATGTTGGTCATCGGCATCTTGATGTCCCACTGGCACCTCAAATATAACATATACAAAACTAAAATCACCATCCTTTCAAATTTGCCCCACGTTCCAAGTTCTTTATTTCTGTTATGAAATTCTCCTAGTCAGACTAAAAAAAATACTCTTGACTCTGCCCTCTCCTCTGTACTACTTATGATCATATCTTTTGCATTTATCCCTGGTTCTTCACTCACCTCTTTGAATTGCTAATCATATTTCAGCTAAGCAATCGTATTAGCCTCCTAACTGAAAGCCATTTGGAATTATTCTAAGAAAGTCACTAAAATGTTCATATCCTTTGATCCAGAGAGCTTTTTTTTGCTATATTTTTTCATTTTATTGTTATATTTCGAGTTCTGAGTATTCTCCTTCCCTCCCTCCCAAACCCGTGTTAGAGGCCAACATTTGATATCTATCTTTAAATATATCTAGATATATATGTATATGTATATATATATATATATATATATATACATACTTTCAAATATCAGTTCTTTCTTTGGAGGTGGATAGCATTTTCCTTTATAAATCCTTTGTAATTGAAGTGAATGTGATTCTTCTTACCCAGAGGTACTTTCTGCAACTGGCCAGAATAAAAACAACTTGAAACCAGCATCTTATTTAACCTTGTTTTCTTGGATGAATCCAGTTGTTCCAGGGGTTTTGGAAAACACCATTTGTAAGTTCTAAAATGTCAAAGGCTCTTATAAAGTGGTCCCACTGGTTTATTCATTGCTACCTTTTCAAAGGGATATATAGACCTTTCCTGGGGGCTGCCATGACTTCAAGGAAAGCAGATGGACTTGGAGTCAATAGACCTTAGTTCAAACCTCATTTCAGATGTGTACTAGCTGTGTGATCACAAGGAAATAACTTCCTTCTCTGAATATCACTTCTGTCATTCTTCAAAGACAATGATGATGCTTCCTACCACCAGAGTTGTGAGGGAAACACTTTACAAAGCTTAGGAACTCCTTAAGTGTTATTTTATTATGACTATTATTTTTAATAAACACTTCAATGAAAATGAAAGACTATGCTGTTTAATGCTTGGGCCTAAAATTATATCAGATGCTTGTACTTACTCTCTACTTGTATTTGTTAATGTATCCTGAAAACTGAGCCACCAGTGTTTCTCCATTAATAAAGGCAAACTGGTTATCCTTTCTACAAATTTTCACCTGGGAGCTCATTTTAATGGCTGGGTTATAAAAAGGGTTTATTTTGGAAGCTGTGGCAGATCATTTGCCGTAAAGAAATTGTGCCGTTTAACCCAGAGACCTTGCCTAAAGGATTAGGAACCTCAACCACGCTGAAATTGTTACTAAATCTGGAGCCATAAATTTTAGCATTGCACACAAGTAATAAGCTGTCAGTAGAAAGCCTTTCTGCTTTCCAGGCAACCAATTGTGTTGGGGGAGCATTAGATAGAAGGTTTATACAAACGTTCCCTGCTCTCACCCCCACCTTTTCCTTTTCTGAGTGTCCAGGCCTGTAAGTGATTGACCCCAGTGATCCACCTGTGGTACTGCTCATCCTATGAAGAGAAACTGGGGAAATGGTTAGTGGGGTTACCTGGCCTTGAAGTGGAGAATAGGTCAGGACGAAGATCTGTGATCACAAACATCTCAGTGATAAGGAAGTAGATGTCTAATTCTCTAGGGAGGATGCTGACACCTGTGGCAGGTTGAGAAGTGAGCTAAGCCTGGCTGGAAGCCCCAGCATTTGTTCCTTCTTCTACTGAGTACAGAGAAAATGGAAAGCAATCTGAAGTCAGCAATTTGCAAAGGAGACTGGGCTACTGGAGGGAGTTCAGTGAGTCTAGAGAGAGAACTTTTAGATGCCTATAGTTACAGGAAATGTCACTTAGAAGAAGTTTTAGTAGAAAGTTTAGTCTATAAATGAGAAAAATCTAAGCACTGTCCCTCAAAAAACCCAAGAGATGGCATCATTTATTCACTGCTTTTCTAATCTAGAAAGCCTCCTACTTTAGAATAGTAAAGTTTGGGAAAGTTCATTTACATGTAAAACATATTTCTCTCAGCTACAAAACAGAATTCCATGGACTTAGAAGTGGGGTCTAGTATGGCAAGGCAAGGTCCACAACCCTGAAAGAGGCTTGATTTACCTAACACAATGGGGGATAGTGAGAGAAGGGATTGGGAGATTCAGTACCTCTTTGTTTAGACCTGGCAAGATCTAAATTGGGCTCTGATTGTTTTCTTGAGAAATATAGCAAGGCGGTTCTAGAACTAACTTCTCCTAAGCCCTTGCTTAGGTCTGAGGTACTCCTCACATGGGCACCTACTTAAAACTATACATCATAAGCCACTCTCCCCCCCCACACTGATATGTTTACTTTCACAAGTCAGCCAAAGGATGTCTTAAGTCGGAGAGAAAGGATTTAATCTATATCATAGCAAATAAAGTAACAAGAAAATATTTTTTCATGCACACATGGGATATATTTTTCCAGAGATTACTACACCAATGGTGTCAAACTCAGATTAAAAATAAGGACTAAATTGTACATAAAGGGCACATATGGACTTAGAATATCACCAATGACCATTATCTATGTTTTATTGTATTTTATTTATTTTGTTAAACATTTCCCAGTTACATTTTAATCTAGATCAGGCTACAAGTTCGATATGTCTGTAATAGCCTTTAATGGAGAAGGACATCATGCATATAATAAAATATAATCAGAAACACTCATAGATACAGATAAGTACATGAGCAGTTGGGGTAATTTGTACCTTTGACACTAAAAAACTGTTAGTGTTCTTTCTGGATATGACATCATGCTAATCTCTACAGTATCGTGTCTCTGCCCCGGGACATTGTATAGGGCATCTCCAGAGACTCCAGCGATTAAGTAGCTCTCTGAACAGTGTCTGTCACATAGTAAACGCTTCATAAATGCTTACTGATTGATTGCCATGATTGAAATATCATATTTCTTCAAGAACAGGTGCTATTGTATACTATCCTTATAGGGATGCGAATACTGGAGAGCCTCTTCCTGAGAGTGAGAACTGTATTCACAGGCTTTCACAACCTAACCCCAACTCACCTTTTTGGTTTTATTGCAGAGTGCTCCTCTTCACGCACTTTACAGTATCCCCAAACTGGCCTTTTGGCTATTCCTCCCTGGGTCTCTCCACCTCTGTGTGCCTTTGCATAGGTTTTCCCATCACCCTGAAATGTAAACTCTCTCCATTTTCACCTCTTAGAATGTCGTTTCCATCAAGATTCAAATTTAAGAGGAGTGGGGCAGACAGGATACAGCACTGACTCTGGAGTCAGGAAGACCTGATTTCAAATTCTGCCTCAGATCCTTAGTAGCTGCATCACTTAACCCTAATTGCTTCCAAAATAAAAATTAAAAGAGGGCGGGGAGAACATGAGAATAACTTTGTACATATAAGAGATAAATAAGGTAAATGGAGATATTCTTAGAGGAAAGGCACTAGCACTAAAGGATATTGGGAAAGGATTCTTATTGAAGACATGATTTGGGTTTCTTATGGTAGCACTTAAAATGTACCTTGGAGAATGGGTAGACAAGTAGAAGGAAGTCAGGGAAAAGAGGAGATGGAGACAAAAGAGAGCCTTTCTAGTCTTCAGAGAGCCAGTGAAAATGCCCATAGTGACTTGGTTGAAGACCAGCAAGGAGGTCATTCTCACAGGATTAAAGAGTATGTGAGAGTGATGAGGACTTGCACCAGGGTGGTAGCAGCATCATAGACAAGAAAGGGTTTATGTGAGAGATGTTATAAAGATATAGGGAGGTGAGAGGTGAGAGATGCAGTCCAAATTGATCTCTAGGTTGCAACCCTGGGTGACTGAGAGGATGGTAGTACCCTGCACAGAGAAGAAAGCTTAGAAGAGAAGAGAATCACTTTTACTTCAGGAAATGCTAGCTGGTAGTCTCCAATTGGTACAACCCACAAAAGTTTTATTTGGGGTTTTGTGTTAACCAGACAAATAAGGGATCTCATGGATTCACTACTGCTGACAGTCAGAAGGGATAAAGTGTTAAAGGGAAGGCAAGGTCCACCATGCTTCTCACAAGTACCAGCCATCAATCAATTGACAATTATAAAATGATTGTTATGTACCGATTACTATTCCAAGCACTAGGCATCCAGAGGCAAAAAGTATAATAGTCCCTGCCTTCAAGGAGTTTACATCCTACCAAGTGAGATAAATATGCTGAGATAAATATGTACATACAGAAATATATGCAAAAATAGATAGCAAGGCAACATTTGAGGGAGAAGGTACTAACAGATGGGAGGTAAAGTGGGAGGGCAGACCAGGGAAGTCTTCATGTAGAAGGCAGAGCTTGAGCTGAGTCTCATACCAAGGCACTGTTTTTCATGCTTTGAATGACACAAATGGAGTATAGGACATGGTCCTTGTCCTCAAGGAGCTTATAATCTTGTTAGGAAGACAGGCATGTACACAAAAATGACAAAAGGACTGGGTACCAAATCATGTGGTATAGATGGTGGTATTTTTGATCAAGGAGATATCATTCTGGGCTGTACCTATCAAGATAGGTTTCTTATGGTAGCACTTAAAATGTGCCTTGGAAGATGGGTGGACAAGTAGAAAGAAGTAGAGCAGAGTTTTGGGGGGGTAAGGGGAAAGGGAAGGAAAGGATAATAGTAATAATATGCAGAGGTGAAATTTATCCTGCTATATGGGGGTAATGGGGGAAGATAGCTTTTTGCAAAACAGGGGGATATGATTTTGGATATATAATAATTTCTTTATTATCAAAAATTATTTCGTGTTATAGATCTCACTGGCATTGTCAGTATCTATATTAGGATTCTATCGATGAATTTAAATCCCATGGTTCAATTGCCCTCAATATATTTTGAGTAACAACACTGCTGAATCATGTTATAGAAAGTTCCTTAGACACAGGACTATTTTATAGAGCATGCAAGTATGTAGACATGATGATGATGATGATGATGATGATGATGATGATGATGATGATGATGATGGTGATGATGATGGTGATGATGATGATGATAGTAGGTACTAACATTTATTTAGTGCCTATTACGTGCCAGACATTGGTTAAATGCTTTACAGTTATGATCTTTATAACAACACTGGAAGGTAGGTGCTATAATTATCCCAATTTTACAGATGAGGAAATGGAGGCAAACAGATTTTGTAACTGACCCAGGGTCATATAGTAAATGATTAAGGTGGGACTTAAACTCAGCTCTTCCTGACCCCAGTCCCAGTACTCTATCCATTGGATCACCTAGCTACATGCAACAGAGCCTACACCCTGGCCAGTTCTGGAGACACAGGTTCTGGTTGGGGCATTTCCTGCAGAGTTGTATTCTTAGGACATTTCTAGCAGCCTATGTGCACTGAATCCATTCTGTGACATCTGTGTTTTGCAATGGCACAATCATCCTTGCTCAGTTGGTCCTGAGGTCTATGTGATGGCAGAAATGCAGGATGGAAGTTGGGCCAAAGAATACCAGTCTCTGAGCTTGATGGGCTGCTTGGGTGCATGTGCTTGGACCCCAATTCTAAAATCACATTTCTCTTTGAAAGTCACATTTCTCCCTAACCTCAAAATACTATCCCAGGCAGTTTCTCCTCAGCCCAAGGACACAGCATGTCCCAGCAACAATCATTATCTCCCTTCCTGATACAGCAGCCAGCTGCACCTATAGAATTTATTAATCTAAACCAGCTGTGTACTGACTGAATGGACTGTGCCCTGGGTCATAACAACATTTACTACTCTCTGACCAATCATGTGTGTGTCCTAGACTTAGACATACATGTACTCCCTTACATTTATCTTATCTAACAAGACATTGATGAGAGCAACCTGGGTATTTCTCAGCCAGCCCTGATCGTTGGTTGACTTAGTGATGTTTTAGATCTAAAACCACACCTCCACGTAGCCCTTCCCCCCCCCCCCCCCCCGCCCCGACTTGGGCTATTTCCCAGTGTACTCTAGATAAAATACCTGGGCAGTACATACCAAAAGTGCATGTTCCTTTAAGAACTAACCACTCTTTAACCACTCCCTAATCCCACCCTGAATCACCTAGTTAACATATTTGGAACATTTCTTATAGAATATCCTATGTAAAATTTACCTGTACTGCTCTAAGGTTGCAGGTTCCCTAAGAACTCTTACCCACTGAAAAGCATAATAAATCTTTACCTTGACCTGAACAATGCTTGAATCCGTGAATTCCTTCCAGGTGACCTGCCCGTAGTACCCTGGTCTTTGTGGGGATCTCACTTCTCCTTCCAGCCATCATCAAGCCCAGAAGATCACAGTCTATAGATTTTAAGAGAAATGACTTAACTTTGTCTTGATCCCCCATCCCTCTCTACCCAACACTCAGAGACTTTGGGGTCTCTCCAACTTTTTACAGTAGTGGTGTTTGTGGAGGGGAATCTTACTTGGAGCTCTGACATGCTTGACAGATTGGGAGGGACAGTGAGAAAGAACAGAGACATTTCTACTAAAAGTCTACAGAGTAGGCCAGTCTTCCTGGTTTAGTGTCCTCTTTGGTACATCAAGAAAGCAAAAAATAAGAGATTCCATCATTACAAAGTGTAAGACCTTCAATGTTGAGCCCAGGTACATTTTTCTCTGGAATTGGCTCAGAACCAAGAGGAGTGCCCAACCAGGACATGTGTCACCCCAATTGGCCAGGACACAGGCTCAACCCTCTGCACACTCCACAGGATATGAATGCTTCAGACACTCTCTCCTGATGTATTAGCTGAAATTTTTAAGAAAATCATAATTGAAGAAAATGCTAAATTTCACTTTGAAGTTAGTGAAAATAAAGGTGTATTTATTTCAGTCCAACTTCACAGATGACTTGAAATATACCTACAGACCCCAAGTTAAGAACCTTGGATTGGTTGATCCTTGAGGTAACTCCCAACTCGACTATTCTGTGGTTCTCTAAGGAATCCATTCCAGATTTTAGACAAAACTCTGTTGCATGCTGGGGCAGGACAGATCAGACCTTATTCACACACCCAGAAGAGAAACGTTGTTCTGTGGTTGAAAGTTTCTTAGTTCTTGGTGCTTTAATTTTCAGAGATCCCCACAGCCTGTAGTGGGCTCTGGCTTCAGAAAGAGCCAAGCCCCTTGCAAAAAGGAAGATATATTTTCAGGAGTTCTTATGGACTGGCAGAACCCTCCTGAAAGTCATAGCATGCTTTGTATATTCTTTTGGTTTTCTGCCCTCCACAGTGAAACTCCTCTTGGCCCATCTAGATGCACAAACTTGCTGCTATAAAGCAGTATTATTACTCCCACGCTGACATTAGCAATTGATTGAAGTGTGGTTTCTCAAGATGGGAGGGAGGAGGAAATAGTCCAGAACAATAAGGCAATAGTCTCTTGTGCTGAAATGGTACAACAGCTCCAGGAGAACCAGGTGTGAACAGAAGAAGATGAATACTAAATAGTCCAAGATTAGCAGTGGAAGCCTGGCAGCAGACTAACAAAGGTTCACAATCCGTCAATCAGATTCACCCTAATCTGTTTCGGTGTGATTAGAAAAGAGCTATTTTCCTTTTACCTTAAATCTCTCTCCTCTCCACCATTCCTCTGTCCTTCCTTTGCCTTCTTCCCACACCTACATGGGTCATGAATTCTACTTTCAATGGAAAGAATATGAAGAGTTATCTGTCAACCTGATAACATCCCTTCACTGAAACTTGAGAGAGAGGAGATAAGAAGTCAAATTTCAAGAGAGTCTGGGTAGCTCTTGGAGGAGGAAGGGAATAGAAGGGAAAAAGAGAACTGAATTACTGTTTCAGTCTCTATGTGTCATACTTGGATCCTCATATGAAAAATGCCAGGCTTTACTCTTAGCCTTGGTTGGCACCAAGTCTTGCTAGGGCATGAACTGTGATTGATGTCTGCTAGTTGTTCAAATACTGGCTCATTCATGGGAGGGAAGCAACTTCCATCATGATAGGAAAATGATGCTTACAAGACAACTCAGTCAGAGAGTGAGCTTGTCCAGCTGGTATCAGTCAAAGGGAATGATGGCAGGGGCTAGCCAAAACACATCAATCCATCTGAAAAACCAAGGTGGCCACTGACAGCCCAGAAGGGTCTGTTTCTCTCAAGGGTATCAAATCAATACATCTTTAGCCTTGGAAAAGTGAAGCTAAGTGTGTTATGTGTCTTGCTGCATTGTAAACAGAGTTCTGAAGTCCTCTATGTTAGCAAATGGCTCTTTATCAAAATCACAACACATCCATCAGTCTTCTTGGCTTATCTGGACTCCCTTCCCATCAGGTGAATTGCCCAGCATTATTATTGAGCAGAGTAACATCTTGCCTGCTTCTATACTCACTCTCATAGTGTGCTCAAAACTCCACCTGGAGCCTGGTCCCTGCCCAACCCCCAAATGACAACTTCTGTAACATGTACCGATTGTGTGACGTGTCTAACAGCAGACATCTGTTGCAAGACACTGGATCCCAATCTACTTATCTACTCAGCTTCCACAGATTAAACTGCATGCATGTAGTGGGAAATACATTTTATTCTCACTTGTTAGCAATAACTTTACTCAGGAATGATGGGTGATCCATTTCTACCCCTTCTGTTCTTGGACAAAAGTATTTACTTTGGCCAAGCAAGGGAAAATCGCACCCATTATTTACTGTATGTTCAATCCCAGGGCAGTGATAGACTGTAAGACTTTCTTCCAAACGTGTGTCTGCTTTTATGGATCTCTTGTTAAGATCCTGTAGTTTTCCCTAATAGCACAATAGTAGTATTTACTGACCCCTGAGCCAGCAGATCATCTCTTGTGGGAATTATATTCAAAGATATTTGGTCTGCTGGGTAGAGCAAAGCATGAGAATTAGGATTTGGATACCCAAACCTTCTATCCATTTTTGTATGTAGGGTTTTGTGTTTTCTGTTGCCTTAGTTTACTTGACTGTAAAACATCAGGACACTCTGAATACACATTGACTTTTTAAAATGGAGAAATTTCTTAGAGCTAATTGGCTTAACAGTGGAGAAATAAGCCAGGAGAAAGAGCATTTTTCCATTGACCATTATGGGACAACTTTGCAACTAGATAGGAAGAGATTGGGACAATTCATTCAATTCAACACTTATTAAATGCCTCCTATGTGCCTAGGCTGTAGACATTCAAAAACCAAAAAAGAAAAAAAAAAGAAAAAATACTCCTCTGTTCTCAAAGAGTTTTCATTCTACTGGGGGAGACAGACAGCAGACAGGCAGGCAGACAGACAGACAGACAGACAGACAGACAGACAGACAGACAGATAGATAGATAGATAGATAGATAGATAGATAGATAGATAGATATAGATATGCAAGTATATAAATTATGCCAACTGATTTCAAGAGAGAGGGGGAGATCAGAAATGGCTTATGGAGGAGGGGCTGCCTAAGGCATTCTTTAAAGGAATAGGGATTCTGAATTGAATGCTGAATTGGGATGTATGGTCCAGAATTGGAGACTGCCTATGCACAAGTTTAGAGGTAGGAGATGGTATATCTTGGACAAGGAAGAGCTATCAGGCTACTTTGTCTGGAACAGAACATTTGCAGAGAGGAACAAAATGAAATGAGACTAGAAAACTGGAAAAAGTAGGTGAGAGCCAGGTTTTAGAAGGCTTTGAAAGTTAGACTGAGGATTCCTATTGTGATATTGCTTTGAGAAAGTCTTTAATAAAAACACTAAGCAGAAATAAGTGACAATGGGGCTTAGTGCTTAGGGTTCTGGTCTCAGTGACAGCAAGATCTTCATTCTAATCCCATGAGATCTGGATTTGAATCCTGTCCCTGACAATTATTAGTTTTATGAAGCTGAATAAGTGAGTTCAACTCTGTGTGCTTCCACCAACTCCCCAGTTCCACTCCACTAAGACTTAGTTGAATTGTTTATATATAATGATCATGCTAAGTCTTTCTATTTCCATACAGGTCACATTTGAGACTCTCATGGTATCCATCTTGGGAGCCATTACTAGGAATTATGGCACCTGAGATAAATTCAGTTAAAGGTAGTAAAAGGTCAGTGGTTTCTCAGGCATCACTGTTAGGTGTAGTTACAGTGCACCAGAGAAAAAGGTTATAGAATTGGAGGAGAGGGAGGAGCTGAGGAATTAGGACATTTGAAAAAGAAAAGACCTTCCCATCCTTGGACCTCAGGGACTGGGAGAGAAGTAGCCATCCTTTGAGAAGTTACCAAAAGATGCGATGGTATCATCAGGAGAATACTGGGTTCCAGTGAGCATCAGAAGAGAGAAGGAATGTGAGCAGAAGAGTTGTAAGGTGGAAAAGAGTTTGTTATTCAACTCCTAATAGAGAAGGCTTCCAGAGGGCACCGTGAAAAAAGAGGATAAAGGAGGGTCAAGAATTTAAGACAGAGAAAGAAACATGGTCAGCCTTTGTCACTGACCATGGATGCTCTATGCCTACAGTCCAGGTAACACATTGGGGGTATCTGGAGAAAACAGGCTAAGGACAGAGTTGTGAAGGCCATGGACCCTCATAGTGTGGCAGCCTGGAGTCCAGGCAAGAAAGAAAGTCACATGGTTAGTGCTTTGTCAATGGGGTGGAGTTTGACCCTTCTCCCTTCTATTTCTCTCTGTCCCCCACCCCATGTCTGTTCTTGAAGAACCTCTATCCACATCTTGTATTAGTTCCATCCTTTCTCAAAAGAAAAAGCTCAAAACAAATTCAGAAAATGAATTCTGTCTTTCAGTATTACAATCAAGTGTTGGAAATGATGAAATATAATTATCTGCAGTGATTTCCAGTGCCACATGCAAACACAGCACCATATAAAAGTCCAGTGTTCTCCAGATGTACTTTATAAATGTATAAATGTTGGTTTTAAAACTCAGGATGTTGAAACAGCAGACTGTGTGTTGATGCAAACCCTGATTTTCAGAATTAGTGGATTTTGATCTTAAAATGTGGAGGAAATAAAGAAATCCATTCCATAGAACCACAAGAGAAAACATATGGACTTGTAAGACCAATAATTTAATTGAATGAAAATCCAAAATGTCTCCTTTTATATTATGAACACAGAACAGTATTTATATAGTCCTTGTATCAGTATTTGGAATTGTATTTTATGCCCAACATTAAATGAACCTCTCAGGTTTTTTTTCCTTTTATATTTTATTAATGGCTAAATAAAGGGAATAACTGGCTGCTATCATTTCGAACATAGGTAAGTCAGATATGCATTACATAGTGGCCCCTTCCTACTACCCTCAAGTGTATAGTTGAGATTTTGATAAGGCTCTGGAATAGCTCTGATCCACACAGCCAGACTAAGGTTCACCAAAAAGCAAGGCTCTGATGGAGGCTGGGGCAGTTATGTGGTATGAACTTTCAGGTTCCAGACTGAAGGAATAATTGTGTGGCTAGACACCAAAGGAGTCTTGTTCAGGAAGTAAATGAAATATTATTGGCCAACTTGGTATTTAAATTAGAAAACATAACCATTTTCTAATGTGGCTCCCTAAAATAAACTCAACAGTCTTGTTCTCCAGTTGCAAGGTATGAGTTTGAATCGCAGCTCTCTATTATATTCATGCTAGAATCTTGAGCAAGTTATTTAATTTCTCTCAATTTTCTCATGTAAAATTGGGATATTTCTCCTGGTATTATCCACTTCATGTAGTTTTCTGAGAATCAGATAAGATGATAGATAGGAAAGTATTTTTTAAAATTACTGCACTGGATATTTTTCCTCCCTTTGGTATAATTTACCTATAAGGAAAGAGAATGGACCTCCAATTTTATTGGCATGAGGAACTCCAGAGTGAGGAAACTCCATCCACCAGTACATATTAGTACTGCAAGATTTACTCTGCTTACATAACTCTACATAGAGATTCAATAGACAGAAAAATATGTCTAAGGGTGTATGTGCCTATGTCACCATCTTTCACTCTCTTAAGACTATGATGGGGGCAGCTAAGTGCTACAGTGGATATAACACTGGCCCTGGAGTGAGGAGGAACTAAGTTCAAATCTGGCCTCAGATACTTACTAGCTATGCGACCCTGGGCAAGTCATTTAGCCCTGATTGTCTCCACTTCCCCACCCAAAAGAACAAACCCCCAAGAATATGATGTCCTTATATCAAATTGCTTACTGTCTGAAGGAGGGGAAAGAGAGGAGAAAAAAGCTGGAACTCAAAATCTTATAAAAAATGAATGCTAAAAATTGTCTTTACATGTAAGAAAAAAATCACTAAAAAAAAACCAAAACAAGAATATAATATCTTGCCTCATGTGATCCAATTGGTGAAATGAGATAAATTACATAACGCCATCCATTAACAGTCACATAGCACTTTAAATTGTGCAAAGTATTTTATATGCATCATTTTATTTGTGACACACAACAGTCTTGTAAGATAGGCACTGTTAATATCAACATTTTACAAATGAGGAAACTGAGATTCAGAGAGGTTGTGTCTTTGCACAGTCATACAATGGGAAGCAACTTGGCAGAGTAGGTAGATAGAAAGCTAACCTTAGAACCAGAAAGACCTGGTTCAAGGTCTGTCTCTGACACATACTGGCTGTGTAATCCTGGGCAAGTCACTTATGCTCTGGGCAGCTTTCTAAGACTGGTGCCAGTCTGAATTGTTAAAGGGACTTTATTCACCTAGAAGTTCCCTCTAACTTTGATATCATAGTCCAAATCCCTGCTGCTATCCTTTGTAAGTCTACTATGCCCCACTGGCTTCTTCTAAGCCTCAGAACAATTCCTCAAATGCAATCCAGAGTCATCTTCGGAATTTTAACCAGACATGGCCATTCTGTTCATAGTAAATAAGTAAGGAACATTTCTACATTTTCAGAGTTGGAATGAAGCAATATGTCTATCACTTCACAGATGATACCAAATATTCAGCACTCTAGTTTTCTTCTGTCAGGATGGGTGGCCTAGGATAAGGGGCCTTCTCCTTGAGGTGGGTTCTGTTCAAGGCCCTCACTGAGCTTAAAGTTAAGACTGCTGGTTCCTCTATGGGGAGTGATGCTAAAGGTAGAAGGAAGCCACAGTTGACCAGAAGGGTGTCTTAAAAACTCAGTGGCCCTGTACATAAAGAATCCTTGTTCTGACCCATTCCTCTAACACCTTTTCTTGTCAAGGAAAAAAGTGGGGATTCAGGCCTACATAGCAAAATTGGCTTTTAATTTGTACTGTTCTTGACAACTAAGCTGCCCATTTGCTACTGACTCACGGTTGAAAGAAAGGTGCCAAGAGTATCAAGCTTTCATTGTAGTATGTGGTGGGGAAACCTCTAAAGGGAAAAAAAATCCAGCATGACTAATGTCAAGGTATAGTCAATGGAAGGTGCATTTTTGGCTAGGGGTAGGGGGTGGTGGTTATTTATGAGCCAGTTCCCAGCAGAAGTCCTCAGGCTTGTATCCGTCCCAGTCAGATGCATTCCCTGGCTAAGATACCATTTACTGAACCTGCCCTGACAACAAGCTATAACAAAACATCGTGCATATTTAAAGGATCTAACAGGAAAAGAATAGCCAGGTTAGCTTTATAAAAATAGAATATAAAACCTATATAAGATTGCAATGCAAGTTTACTCTCTAATATAAGCTTCTCTTTGCTTCAAAATGGGGAACAGTTTTATTTATTTTGAAAACCCTAATGACTCACTTTGTTATTAGTAGGAACTCTTTAAAAAGATTTGTAATAGTAAATATGTTGGCATTAATTCATTCAACACCTTTATCTGGGGCCTACCATGTGCAGGGCATTGATGTCCTTTATGCAGGTAGGCCTTCGGTGAAATTTCACATTAGGCAAAAAGAGGTCTTCAGACCTCTTCCATTCTCTTTTCTATCATCTACCTCCCCTCAACCCTCAACCCTGCTACCTGTCATATTCACACTAATAGTACTATTGCCTCCTAAGACCCAGGGCTGTCATCCAGGATTGCTCATTTCAAGGCCACACTCCAGCTGTCCAGCATCCAAAACATATTTCCATATCCCAACCAAAATACTGTTTGAATGCATAAAAGTGAAATGAGCACCAAAGAAGAATAGCCACTTGATGTGATATTTTGTGTGATAGAACAACACAGAGGGCTGTGTTTGTTAAATAGAATTCACCTGAGTATTGTTTAATCATTCAGTTGTGTCCAAGTCTTCATGACCCCATGTACCATATAATGCTAATACTGTCTATGGGTTTTCTTAGCAATGACACTCAAGTGGTTTGCCATTTCCTTCTCCAAAGTCAAACGAGATTAAGTGACTTGCCCAGGCCCACACAGCTAGTAAGTGTCTGAAGCTGGATTTAAATTTAGGTCTTCCTGACTCCATGCTCAGTGTTCTAACCACTGAGCCACATCTAATAACCTCTCACCTGAGCATATTCTCCCCAAACTGAAAGGGAGCTCTTGCTATTACAATAAAGTGAGATGTATCATTTCAAAAATCCTTTGGGATCATTATTACATTCACTGGTCCTCATGAATCTCCATTCAAATACATAACCTTTTATACACACTTTTACATACAGACATATAATGGAATTGTGTGACCTACCACAAGTCACAATCTCTCTGGGCTGTAGTTTCCTGAGTTGTAATATGAAGAGGTTGGACTCAATGATCCCTAAAGCCCTTCTAGCCTTCAACCTTATGATACTTAGAAGCAATGATCCATAACAGTCTATGAGTCTATGATCCTTCTGAGATGATTGGTCAAGGTCTCCTTGATCCACTCCTACTTGTGAAGAAGGATGAAGAACTGGAAAGATGAAGATTTGGATAATGTGATGACTATAATTGTTAATGCACTACTTGGGGTTTGGGGACTACAGTAGCAACAACTGCAGGATCTGATGAACAGAAAACCCCAATGGCTATAGCTCATAGAAAATCATCACTATTCGTTAGCTTGTCATGCCCGGCACATAATATATTCAATAAATGTTTGATGAAGGCGGGGATGTACAGAATCTCAGACACTGATCAAATGTCCCAGGCTCATTTCATTCCTCCAGTTATGAACCTAGCACTTTTCTCTTTCAATTTGATAGTTCTTAGGCTTTCAAGGAAATATAATCTAGGTATATTTGATTTCTTCGTGATATGTTCAGTTAAAGAACCAAAAGATTTTAAGAAATTAAAACTGCCTTTCTTATAAAGAACCACATCTGACAAGAGAATGCAGAGTCATTTCAAGAATGGAGAGAGATATGGTGAGCGAACTTTGATGTGGAAGCTGAGCTTTGAAGACAGATAGGGATTCCAAGACATAGAAATGAGAAGAGAATATTCCAGACATAGGGTCAGAGTAGGTAGTAGCCAATGTAAAGAAATAGAGCCAGAAGGTGGAAGAAGGTAATACAGAAAATGGCCAGTAGACAGTTAAGTTCATAAGGGAGAGATATACATAGATACATACATACATATGTGTGGAGAGAGAGAGAGAGAGAGAGAGAGAGAGAGAGAGAGAGAGAGAGAGAGAGAGAGAGAGAGATTTGTATTTTATCTGAGATAAAAAGAAACCATTAGGAACTTTTGAGTTCCCAATGAAATTTTTGAGTAAGGGAGAGATATGCCCAGAACTCTATTTAAAGAATATCATCTTTTCAGCTATGGTGAGGATACATTGGAGAAGGAGGAGAGTGGAAGCAGAAAGGACAAATTGCAATAATCTAGGAAGAAGGCAATGGAATCCTGAGCTAGGGTGGTGGTCTTGTATGTAGAGAGAATGGAGCAAATTCAAGAGATATTAAATGTATATTCTTTGCCAGGAACCATGCTAGATACTTGGAATATAAAGACAAACATTAAACAGTCCTTTCCTTCAAGGAGATTATATTCTATACAGTGTGATAGCTTGTCCACATATAAGTATATGCAAAATAAATGTAAGGTAATTTTAGGAGGAGCCTCTAGCATCTGGGGGTTGTGGTGGTCATAAGAGTATTAATGAAAGGCCTCATTTAAGAGTTAGGGCTTAACCTTTGAAAGCCTTTGAGGGAAAATAGGAATTTCTAAGTGGTAGAGGTAAGGAGGGCGAGCCTTCTAAACATGGGACACAGCCAGTACAAAGGTACGTAGACATGCAATGGAATATCATGTGTTAGGAAACTCAAATAAACCAATATGACTGGACTATAGAGAGTGTGTGGAAAGAAGTGATGTATAAGCAGACTGGAAAGATGGGAAGAAATCATGTTGGCTTTATGTGTCAATAACAGGAGTCTATATTTTATCTGAGTGATAATAAGGAGCCACTGGATTGATTGCTTATCTGGGAACATATATGTATATATACATATATATGTATATATACATATATGTACATGAATATACCCAATTAAATGTAATTTCCTTGAGGTTAAGGACTTGTCTCACTCATATTCATATCACCAGAAACTGACACATAGATGCTCCATAAATTCACTCATTCATTCAATAAACAGTTAATAAGTGCCTATGATATGCCAGGCACTATGCCAAGCATAGAAAGAAATAAAATCGTTTCTGCCTTCAAGGAGATCACAGTCTAATGGAGGAAGACAGCATATAAAAAAAAACTGAAAAAGATGGAGAGAGATCATCCAGCAAAGGATCACGATGAAGGCTTATAGTTGGGTGTGTGAAGTAATCTGAGGAAGTGAGAGTTTCAGAGTTGGTTTCATTTTGCAGAATGATGGCTTTCTAGAAATCATGAGGTCTAGGAAAGTGGTCTGGTGGGAACTGATGAGGTGAATTCCCCTGGTGCCCATTTTTATTAGTGGAGGCTCTAGGAACAGGGCCTTCTATGTTTTCCCTCCACCCTTTCCAATCAGAAGGATTGAGAAGGTCTGAGAGGTTCTAGTGACAGGAGTATTAAGGAGATGTGAGTTGATTTCATTTAAAAAAAATAATTAGTTTCTGGAGATCACGAAGATTAGGGAAGCAGCTGGAAATGATGTTTATCTATTGATTAATTGATACTTTAAAAGTGATAATCCAACTTTTGGAAATACGTTTGACATGATTGCACATGTATAACCTATATCAGAATGCTTGCCATTTGGGGAGGGGAGAAGTAGGGAGGAAGAAAAATTTGGAACTCAAAATCTTATAAAAACAAATGTTGAAAACTATGTTTACATATAATTTGAAAGATTGAAATATTATTTTTAAAAAATAAACAAAAACTCAAAAAATAGCAGTAAAAATTTAAACAAATTTTGAGTCCAGACACAGTTCATATTTGCTACCATCACTCTAATCTGACATACATTCAAGTCTTAGATGAGTCATATCATAGACTTGATTGGAGTAATTGAATGTAAAGTGTGGAAACACAAAGTTCAGCAATATGAGAAAGTGAAATTTGTCATATGTACTATATTTCTCCTAGTAATTCATGTGTCTAAGTACAACTTAATAATCTAACTTAAAATACTGCAACTTTAGGAAAATACGGATGACTTGTGAATGATTGTAATCATTTCAAATTATAAATAATTAAAATTAAATTGTCAATTTATCTTGTCCGTAATTTTTAAGTGAAATAATATTCCCCAGTGATGGAGAAAAACATAACCAATTTAAAGAGAAAATCCGCCTATCAATCAAGACTAGTTTAAGTGAAGACAAAGTGGTGATTTAAGTAACGCAAATATAGAAACACAAAAATTATTCTATTTACTTTTAAATAAATAAAGCAGCAAATATGGCTAAAGGCACTCATTTGAATATGTATTTTATAATATTGTTTGATTTGTTACTTTGCAAATCTATTGATATAAATGACACATTTCAAGAAAACTTTTCAGCATGCCAACATTTTAATGAAAATGATATAAATTTTATTGGACTAATGGGGCTCATTATATGTCAGGATGAAATCTAGCTTTAGAAGTGCTAATTTAAATTGTGGCCACAGACACAATCTGAAAGTATTGTCTGCTTAATAGACAATAGACATTTTTAATGGAGAAATATGAGTGAGTACCTACACATAGTTTTTTCAGTCTGTTACAAAGGCAATTGATGTTACAAAAAAAAAATCAGTTCATTAAGAGCAAGAATCTTTACCAACTTGCCTGACAATATGAGAGCTGAGCATAGGAAACTTTCTTTGTGGCAAAACAAAGTGGTTTTTCCCATGAAAGAATATTTAAAGAATATTTGAGCAAAAAGAAGAAATTACCATTTTCTTAGGGATAAAAGTAAATATGAAGCAATTTCATTTTGTGATTAATTTTTACCTGGATCTTATGTGTTTGGTGAATATTTTGGAAATTTAGTCTAAAGGAATCAACACTAGGATCTTAAATTTATATTCCTCCAGAAAAATAAAGTGACTACATTTTTGAAACAAGTTGGAGTTACGGGTAATAAATTAAGTTTCTTAGTTTAAAAAAATTCCCTTCCCTGAAAGTGAAATAGAAGAAAGTAACACCAGCTTATTAATAAATTGATCAGTCTCCATAAACAATTCTCATTGTGTTATAAAGGCCTAGATATTTCTAAATATGAATGTATGAGGAACTCAATTAGCCTTAGTCATACTCAACCTGAATCAGAAAGGGTAATAGACTTGTCTTGTGATAGTATGTTGGAACAAGCTGAAAGTTTTCAGCTTCAAACAAAACTATGGCTTGGTTATGAGTAAATAAAGAACACCTCCATTTATCAAGCAAAGCAATATAAATTTTGCGATGCGACATCTTTGTGTAAAAATGGAATTCTCTACTGTAGCTGTTTTAAAGGCAAAAACATCTCTGTTAGTAGTTGTAAGGAAATTGCAAATAAAAATATTATCAATAAGGACAACTCTGAAAAACTTTGCCCCTGAATAAGTCTAATTGTAGCATTAAAATATTATGATTGTTATTTTATGTTATAATTATGGAAATTTAAAGGGTTTTAACAATAAAAAAGATATTTGGGTATGTTACATTATTTTGATTATTTATTTAAGATTTTTGAGAAGTCAAATTTAGGATTAAATGAAATATTTAGGATTTTTATAAAATTATTTCTTAATTTCATTTGAATAAAACACTAGTAGTATTTGTTGCATAGATTTTTTAAATTAAAAGTGGAGGATATGACTACTTTTGTCTAAAAGAGAGTGTTATCATGTAAAGTTTGGAAAACACTTTCAAAAAGCATTTATTGACCTTGTTACACTCATTTTGAAGGTGGGGAAATAGAAGTTTTGGTTAAGACTCAGCTTCCATATTTGTGGAGTGAGGTTTGGATGACATAGTCTGGAAGCTTATTCTCAGTTCTGAAATCCTATGATTCTTGACTTACCTAAGATCACACCATTAGTAAGTGCTGGACTAGAACTTGAACCTGAATGCCTACCCTTTGCCCTACACCATCTTGTCTTGTACATAAATATGTTGGGAAAGGGAAACAGTATGAGAAACATGTACACCAAGAAATGTCACTTATTTCGAAAGTGGATGTATATCACAGCATTACTCAGGCAGTGTGATATTGTAAAAGGAACACAAACTAACCAACTTGGAGACCTGGGAAAGAATCCTATGCTACGTCCTAGCTCTGTGACCTTGAACACATAAGTCTCCCTACATCACCTCATTTGTAACATGGACATAATAAGTTTACCTGCCTGACAGCAGTGGTCTGGGTGATGTGATCTCTTGGCATTGCTTTTAGCTCTGAGGTCTATGTATTTAAGTTGTTGTTGCTGGTTTTGTGTGTGTGTGTGTGTGTATGTTTAAGACTTGTGTCTCCTCTAAAGAAAACTACCTAATTTGCCCAAGGGTCTATATCTGAACATGGCAAGCTGTTGAGGCCTGCCTGTTGACACAGGAAGGCTTTCAGCACTAGTACCCACATCTAGTAACAAAGGAAACAAATCAGCTTTAGTGAAAGAGCCAACCTGAGGCCCCTGCCCAGCAAAGGAACTCAATTATATAACAGCCATGGGGAGCTGGGAATACTTTCGTTGAGTTTTTCTTTCTACTCACATGACATAAGACTAGTCTTGCAGAGGGAGAGCTTGCCACAAGTAGGACCAGAGAGGGCATCTTATTCACAGCCTCCCCTACCATATTTACATGGGGAAAGAAGTAAAGACACACAAAAACACACAAACACACACATACACACACCAATCAGATCTTGTGAGTGTTTCAGGCTCGTCAACACCAGAACAAAACGCAGATTTTACTAGGCACAGTGGGTGTGCTAGTATTTCTGTAAGTGTTTCCATAGGGCCCCGCCTTTGAAAATTTGGCCTCAGGTGCCTCCCAATACCTCACAGGTTGCTACACAAGAAATAGTTATTTAAATGCCAATTTGGGGTAACTAGAAGCACCCCGAAGTCAACATCCCTGGGCCAGTTTCTCAGAACTGTATTTAATCAGCTTCTGGCTCAATAGGATATCCTTTGTGTAGCAAAAAAGATGTTTCAAATATTCTTTATTATATGAAAAGGAGTGTCTTGATAGTATTGTTAAATTGCCACCTTCCATGTTGGAAGTGAGTAAAAAAAAGGTTGAAGGTGGTTTTGTTTGTCTTAAAGTTACTTACCTGGTAGTAGTTTTTTTTTTTTTTAAGGAGTTGAATTGGATCATATTTAATCATTTTTCTAACTCATAACATTCTTTGATCATGTTTTTAAAATTTTGTTTTATATGCTAGGGTTTATCATTCTCCTGTATGTCTCCAATCTACCTTGACATCAAAAGAGATGATCTCTGTAAAGCCCTTTGGAGGCCTTAATGTTCCATGTAAATGCCAGGTATAATCTTTATGATGAATTTGACAAACCAAGTTAAGATTGTAGGCCAGGCCCAAATTGGGCCAGTCTAGCACATTCACGTTTTATAAGGCAATAAGACACTATGGATCATAAAATGCAATTACAACGAACCTTACTAATATATGACCGAAAAGCATATGGTTCCAGGGTTATAGAGATATAAAATGCTACCCTTAGTTACCATAACAAACAGTCATCAGGATCAGGATGGCATCCCCTGGAGGGCAGCAATAACTGAGATGAAACTTCTGATCCTTCTCCTGTCCCTCTATTCTACTGCCTGCCACCTTTACTCCAGGCTAAGCCTCTTATTTTTGGAGCAGCAAATCTCACTTGCCTTACTATCTTACCAGGCTAGTTTAGTTCATCCAGTGTATAAAGCATTAAGTGGGATCAGTCGAAGGAAACAGAAAAGAGGAAGCAACAAATAGATGGAGCTCTTACCATAGCACCTCACTAAAGAAGGCTCAATGAACCTGCTTGTAGGAGTATCTAATTCAGATTTTATTGATTTCATTGACCATGGGTAAGAGGTAACATAGTGCAATGTTTAGAGGACCAGTCTTGGAGGCAGGAAGACCTGTGTTCAAGACCTGATTTGGACACATACTACAGGACATGGGGAAATTATTTAATCTCTCCACACCTGGGAAGATTTTAAGTTTCAAACAAGTCTGTGTTAAAGGAGGGATTTTACATGTTAGGAATTTAATATACCAAAGAAATCACAGCTCCAGACGGTTACCCCACGCCTCATAAAAAATAGAACTTAAACATATACATATATACCATGAGAGGACTTTATATTTTTGTCATTTTCATGTCATTTTCATGAATGGTCATTTTCAGTGGTGTTCAACTGTTCATGACCCTATTTTGAGGTTTTCTTGGTAAAGATACTAGACTGGTTTGCCATTTCCTTAACCAGGGCACTTTACAGATGAGGAAATTGAGGAAAATAGGATGAAGTGACTTGCCAGGTTCACACAATTAGTAAGTATCTGAGGTCAAATTTTAACTCCTGAAGATGAGACTTCCTGACAGTGCTCTATCCGCTGTACCTCCTTTTAAAGAAAAGATTAAAAAGTACATGGAAAATAGGAAAGAAACATGCATTTATTAATCACCTACTGTGTTCCAGATATTGTGCTAAGTATTTTACAAATATGATCTAATTTGATATTCATAACAATCCCATGAGTTAGGTCCTATTATAGAGTCTGTTCATTGTCGAAGAAATTGAGACAAGCAGAGGTTAAATGATTTATCCGGGGTCACGTAGCTACCAAATATCAGAGACTGGCTTTGAACTTAGATCTTTCTAAGTCCAGATCAAGAAATCTCTCTATGGCACGACCTGACCAGGTCTGCTGGTCAGACTCAGATCTGCTGTAACAGTAAGAATATACATAGTCTTCATATAATCCATTCCATTTCTCAGAGATGTCATTAATGCATTACAACCAAACTCCAACAACAAATTCCACTATAATGTCATTAGATTAGATTAGACAGATTGCCCATTTAGAACCTTGTTCCTGTGGAACTACATGTTCTTTATAACGCTGTTTTAACCAACGACATATTTTTGTGAAGCCTAACAACCATGTGAGGCAGCTATGTAGGTATTGTTGAATTGCAAACAATCTACTTTATGGCCCCAGACATATAATTCTATCAATAGATTTGTATTTTAGTTCAAATTTCCTTTCAAAGCTTTTCCTTAAATTTTATTTTATGGCCAAATAATGGAAAGAAAAAAAATAAAAGACTTCAGAACTCTAATCAAGACAGGAATACATCATGGCTTAAGAATACTGATGGCGAAACATTCCCTTCTCTTGGCAGAAAGGTGATGGACTAGGGGTGTGGGATGTGACGTTTATTTTCATACCTGGATCAATACGTTAATTTGATTTGCTTGACTAGACTTATTCGTAAAAGGGAGATCCCTGTGACTGTGTGTGTGTGAATCAATAAACAACAAAAAAGGGTTTACAATAAAATATCAATCAACCATTTAAAATGTTTTCATATTTTTAGGTTGAGATATTTAAATTTGCTTAAGCATATTAATAGTAAATTTCCCTTTTAAATACTAACTATATCAAGTTACATTTTATTCTTGTCAATAATCGATAAATAAAATAGGGAACAATTTAAAGGATGTATCATTATTATTTCAATTTGCTCATCTTTTTAGAGGGAGTTCAGGAAGAGATTGTACTGGGACAAATTATCTTCCTGCCATTTTTTAATGTGTAATTTTCTGTAGACTTTTATACAAGTGAATAAAATCAATGCTTTCTGCAAATGAAGCAATGTTATTATTGGAAAATCACTATTTTTGTCTTCTTTGATGGAGTTCAGATAGAGGGAAGTCCCTATCCTATTATGATTTTATATTGATTTTCTACAAAATTTTGCACAGGTGAATGAAATAACTTTTATTCCCCATGGGTAACAGGGTAGTACAATGGGTAGAATGCTGGTCCTAGAGTCAGGAAAATCTGAGTTCAAATCTGGCTTCAGACACTTACTAGATGTTTGACTATGGTTAAGTCACTTAACATCTGCCTTAGTGTTCTCAATTGGAAAATGAGGATATTAGTAATGCCTACCTCCTAGGGTTATTGTGAAGATCAAATGAGATTTTTATTTGTTAAGTGCTTTAGTTCAGTACTTGGCACTAGTAGATGCTTAATAAATACTTATCATCCTCTCCATCTTCATAGATAAAAACAATATTAGGATGGAAGCTTTATTATTGTTTTTATTGATTTATCATTATTATTAATATAGAAAACCATATCTGGCCAAACCTTAACGATCACTTAATTTAGTTTCTTCAATATCTAGTTGGGGAAAGTGAATCTAAGAGAAATTTAGTAACTTGTTTAATATCATACAACTAAGTGATGGCACAACTAGATCTTGATTTGTTACCTACTTTTTATTCCACTGGTCATTATACCATTCCATATCATCTTTTCTCCGTCCTAGTTCCAAGGACAATTTTTTCTTTGTATCCTATTTAGGGCTTTAACTTTGATCTTCATTGGAAGGCCACTGCCAATTATTGTTCTGGATCCATTATCCTTATTTAAATGAAATTAACTGCTACACCCTAGCTATCCCTTTGTCAGGCAGGACTGATGTATTTGGGTCAGCTATGTTAAATAGGCTATTTATTCAAGGTTTGAGTCTAATAATTCAGCCAGTCAATAAGCACTGATTAAGTATTTTCTATGTGTCAGGCATTATCTAATAATAATTTCCAGCATTTATATAATACTTAAAGAATGCTACTCAGTATCTACTTTCCCTGCCCAATCTGTATCAACTGGAGTCAGAGAAAGATTTCAATTATGTTGACATAATTGACCTCCTTATTGTTAATGTATGTTTGCTTAATTTGAAGATCAAAATATTAATAGTTAAGATTCATGGAGTATATTATAAAAGATAAATGATTTTTAACTCATGTATATTTTAATTCCCAAAATATGTCTGTTGTTAGAAAGCTGACATCAAAGGGAACCCACATCCATCTAAGACTCTAAGTATATATATCAGAAATTTCAACCATCAGGATCCAAAGGTGTTAGAGAACCTCTGCTTCCAGAAACTCAGAAGTCAGAAGCCCAGCGAAGCTTAGCTTTGCTTGCAAATATCCTGGATGCCTCATTGCCCACCATGTTGGAAGGAAAATACAGGATGGGGTCAGTCAACCTCTACCTCCACCAAAACCTGTTATTCCCTTAATCTTCTGAAAAGAACTTTCCGCAACCAACTGTTGCCTCTCAAACTTCCCATAATATTTATTCGACATTATAATCTCTCTTCAGGTTTCTTACTAAAATTCACCCCTCCTTTCTCCTCTTTAGCAGAGGGCATCGTTGCCTAATTGACTATGATACAATAAAAGCAACAGGTGTAAAGTGCTGTAAGTCACTCTTTCTTACTTACTGACTCCTTGCCTCTAGACTCAAGCATGCCGAAGAGACAGTGGACTCTAAAGATGAGTCAGGCTTTTTCTCATTATCCCTGGTTCTTTAGATCTCCACCATGGAGGTGAGGCCCATGGAAGGCTTGGCTCATGGCTACAGTCTTCTGGAAAGGAATGAGAAAGACACTCAAAATACAAAGTAAATTACTTTGACAGATATTCGTTTCCTACACGTGTGCATGAAAACATTTAGAAGGATTACACGTGCAAAGAGAAGTATACTCATAAAACACAAAATACTCATAAGACGAAAAGACTAGAGCATGGAAGAGTAATCTGTAATTCTTTGTAACATTTTGTAGAATAGCTAAACAGTCATTTTGCTTTTAGTTTTGATCTGTGCTTTCTGTCTAAATATTTCCTTCAAGAAATATCCATGTCATTTGGCAAGCCAGACCAGGACATGGATTCAACCTCTTCCTATATCAGTAGCAAATTATTTTATTTTAGTTACATATCCCCTTCATACTTGAACCTTGATCCCCTTCCCTTTTGTCTGCCCTGGAATTTATCCTAACATTCCTCGTTCCTTCATCTTATCCCCCGGGCACTTCTATGCTGCCTTCGTAAACACGAGGTTACTTCATTCTAAAACAACAAAGAATAACAAACCACTACGGCCACCACCAAAAACAACAACCTTGACTTTAGGTTGAGTGAACATTTGCATAGTGCTTAGTACGTTCCAGATACTCTGCTAAACATCTTATAATTGTTATCTCACTTGATCCTCCTAATGACTGTGGGAGGAAAGTGCTATTAATATCCTCATTTTATAAATGAGGAAACTGAGACAAACAGTGATTAAGTGACTGGCTCAGGGTCACACAGCCAATATGTGTCTGAGGCTGAATTTGAACTCAGGTCTTCCTGACTCCAGGTCCTTCACTTTATTCATTATGTCAGAACCAAAGTTGAAGCTCCCTTAAACTTTATAATCTTGAGGCTACATGTATGAAATGATTTGGTATACAGATTAGTAGACAGAGATTTGATGTCAGATCCAAGAAGATCTGAATATCTTACCTTCCAGGATAACAGATTTGGAGCTAGAAGGGACTTTTGAGGCCATCTGGTCTAATCCTCTCATTTTACAACTGAGAAACTGCCTGTGAAGGTAAAGTAACTTACCTAAAGTCACAGGTTGAAAGTGGCAGAGCTAGAATTCAAGCCCAGGTCTTCTGATTCCAGATCCTGTACCACTTTCAGCTGTACAACATTACCTCAGACACATGCTGGCTCTGAGACCCTGGGCAAGTCACTTAACCATTCAATGATTCAGACAGTTCTAATAAGTTGAGGACTGTTGCCTATCTGAATTGGTAAGAAGAGTTTACTCATTGGAAATTTCCCGTGCTAGTGAAATCACAGGTGTGGACCCAAAAAGAAAAAAAAAAAGAAAGCTTCATTGTTATAAGCAGAAGGCCTTACTTAGTAATTTTATCTTAGAAACAGAGTGTACACAAAAACATAACTGATAATGGACTTGGTAATAATTCTCTTTCCCAGGTTTAGCAGAATATCTGTTTTTGAGGTTTCACCAGATGTTACCAAAGCCTTCAGTCTCCTGAAAGAACAGATTCTTTAGAATACTCCAAAAGCATTTCAGGTAGAATGCAGCATCCACATAATGAGACACTGTGTCATGGCTAGATGATCTTACAATGTGAGGTGATAATTGCTTCATTTTTATAGGTCATTACAGGAATAATGACTAATGCTCATTGTCTGCCTATGTATACACCTAAGGTTTGTCAGTATTTCCATTTGTCACTGAATCTCAGTGTTAGAAGGGACATGAGACAGAACATACTTAGACAAGAATCCCCTTTACAACATACCCACCAAGTGGCTATTCCAGCTTTTGCTTAAAGAACTCTAGTGAAGAAGAATTCCTTACTCATGAAACTTCCTATTACACTACTGGATTTTTCTAATTATGAGTTGTGGGAACAACTGTTGGGACGTGTAATTGCTGAGAAGTAACCTTTGTTCATTTTAACTAAAACAACCCTCATTTTCCTCATTGGATTGTAGTTCCTTGAGGGTAGGCACTGTCATTGGCCTTTTTTTTTGTATCCTCAGTACTTAGCACAGTGCCTGGCACAGAGCACATACATAATAAATGTTTATTGATTGATTAATTGACCAAGTTTACCTTTCTGTATCTTTAAAGGATCACTTCTACTTTTGATCTCTGGGACACTCTTTAAGTAATTGAATATAGCTAGCAGATTTTTGTAAGTATTCTCCAGATAAACATCCTTAGGTCCTTCAGTTGATTCTTCATATGTCATAGTCTCTGGGTTTTTTACCTTCTTGGTTGCCTATTTCTCAGATCTCTAAATTGTTTGGATGTGTCCTCCTATGTCATCCCCTCAAGTTCAGCTTTCCTTCTAACCCAGAGTAGCCCCATGTTTTCTCATAGAATATCTCACTAAATTATTTCAAACTTTTCCCACTTCATCAGGCATAAAGCCTTCTTCACTTGGAAATATGACAATGATATGGATAAAGACATCCTAGAAAATTAACTTCCAAAAGGTCTCTTGAGAGTCCCTTTGAGAGCCATCTGGTTCTCTGATGTTCTATAAAGCCTCATGTTTGGAAATCTTTTTGTTGGGACAGCATGCTCAAAATAGGTGATGTCAGAAGTCAAGGGGCAAGTTTTAAAACTCAAGACTTCAAATGTTTAATTTGGCAGTTTAAAACATATCTCAGTGATTCCCTCGTGTAGAAGTGTTCTATTGGTGTCTTGGCATCCAGCAGACAGTTTCTGAAGACTTATTCCAACTGTTATTTCCTCAGTGTGAAGTCTACAGATGCAGGAAAATGTATCCTTAGTTATTTGATATTTGAATAAGAGAAGGTGGATGGGAGAACCATGATATATTAAAGTGAAAGTGGACCTGTTTATGTGTCCTGTTCCCAAGGCAAGTGAATAGTACAGTGGAAAGAATACTGGCTCCAAAATCAGAGGACCTGGATTCAGATCCTACTTGGATTTTTACTATCCATGTGGTCACAGACAAATCGCTAAACCTCTGTTAGCCTAATTTTCCCTATTTGTAAAAGGTCATTAGACTATTTGCCCTCTGAGGTCCCTTTCAGGTCTAGATTTTTAATACTATGAATTTGAAAAACAGAATGTGCATTGGAAGTAACCTCAGAGTTCATACTTCCCTACTCACACCAGAACAAGAATTCCATTTACAACTAAGGTGATGAGGGGTCATTCAGCTTTCACTGAAGTACCTCATTGAGAGGGGAACTCTCTCCTTCCCAAGTAGCCATTTTTACTTTGGGGTGACTTTAATTGTTGAAAAGTTATTCCTTCTAAGAACAATTTTAAATGACTAAGTCATTTTAAGTATTATAAATACTCTAAAATCAACTACAAAGGACCTATAAAGGAAGATGCTATCCATATCCAGAGAAAGAAATGATAAATAGAAGTGTGTATATTATGATTTTTTTTGATAGGACAACTCGATTTATTGATCTGAGATTGCAGGTTTCTAAAGACAAATCTACTTGACAATTTACTCATCTCCCATCCTAGTAATTTGGCCAGTCTTATTGTCTTAAAGAATGTTCGCCTAGAGGGCGTCCATCTATTTTACATATTCCTTGTATTCTGTAGTTCTCTTGTTTATCTCACAGAGACAGTAACATCAGGTGGGTATGGAGAGCAATACCAGATGATAAAGAGCACAGTCTGAGAGAACAGGCTTTGCTGAAGTTCTGACCACACTCCATCCTAGCCCTCATATATTATGATTTTACATATATATGCATAAGTATATATGTATACACACATACACACCCACACACAAACGTGTGCTAATGGTAACCTTCTCTAGAGTAGGCTGGAGAGGGAGGGAGGAAAAAGTAGAGAACAAAAGAAAACTTAGAAGGAAGCACTGCAAAGCAGGGTAGCTGAAAATGATGGATAGTATTGATTGCATAGTTGTTTTTTTAAAGTAAACAGTGTAAAATGGAAATTAGTTTTATAGTGAACCCTCTTTTATGTTGTGCAGTATATATGGAAATGTTATTTTTCAAGTCTTTTTTGTCTTTAAGTTCAAAATGAATAGAACTTTTTTTAAAAAAGAAGAAAAAAAGAAATTGAAAAAAGTTATTCCTTTCATCAAGTCTATATTTTACCTCTTTGCAATTTCACAGAACTTCAGAGTTTTAAAGGACCTCAGTGGCCACCAAGTCTAATTCATACTCAGAAGTGTATCCCTCTATATTATACCTATGTGACTTCCCCCAGCCATTATCTGGAGAACTCCTATGAGAGGATGAATCCATCACCTCTTAGGAAGCCTGTTTTGCTTTGCGATGGCTCTGATGTTAAAGAAGTTCTTGTTTACATCAAGCTTAAATGTATGTCTTTGAAACATCTGCCCACATCTCCTAGTTCTGTGCTCTGGGCTGAAACCAAGTGCATTCTCTCTTCCATGGGGCAACCCTTCAAATTCTTGTTGACAGGTGTCCTATTTTTCCAAACCTTGTCTCCATCTTTAAACATCCTTAGTTCCTTCAGCAAATTTTTATGTGGCATAACTAAATGCCCTTCACCATTCTGTTTGCTTTCCCTTGGATCCTCCCTTGTTTGCAATCTCCTTCCTAAAATATGAATATAATCCTCGAGATATAGTCTGACCAGAGTGGAGCACAACTGGATTATACATCTGTCCCTGGTTCTAGTTGTTCTGTATTAACCTAAGATTGCCTTAGCTTTCTTGGTTGCCATGACATACTGTTGACTCATGTTCAGTTTGTTCTTCTTGTTGTTGAGTTGTTTTCAGTCATGTCCAACTCTTCATGACCCCATTTGGGTTGTTTTTGGCAAAGATATTGAAGTGGCTTGCCATTTCCTTCTTCAGAGCTCACAGTATTGAGTTTAAATATTGAGTTTATAATCCACTAAAACTCTTCAGATCTTTTTTTATTTTTTGGATGACTTGATTTCCAACCATAATTAATTCATTTTGTTCATACAAAGTTTATCTTTTGAACTCAAGCACAAGACTTTATATTTATCCACATGAAAATTTTATGTTTGTGCTGATATTCTAACCTGTTGAGATCCTTATGGATCCTGATTCTATTTTCATTCTAACTTCACTGTATTTTCCTGATTCATATGTTCACGGTCATTTGACAGTTTGATAAACATTCTTCCTTTATCCAAATCATTAAAAACAATAGCAACAACAATATTGAAAGGTACTAGACCAGGAGTATTTGGGGTGTGTGATTTCATGTATAATGTCTCTATGTTATTAGATAAAATTACGATTTCCTGATGTATGTATCTGAGGTTAACCTTGCTATTCCTATTCCCAGGTTAATCGATTTATCCAGGGTCACTTCATAGGTATTTGTGCTGCGGTTTGAACCCAGATTTCCTGCCTCTGACTCCTTCCTACGGCCTCTAAACTACACTGCCTCCGCACATTAAAACCGAGTTCTAGAACTGTAATAGAATTCTGGTCAGTGCACAGGTTTGTTCAGCCTGAACTATACTGCCTGTTCCCATTCTATCCTCTTTATGTAGCAGCAGCATTAAAAAAAAAGTCTTCAAAAGCATTAACTTTTAAGAGAATATCTTTGGCATTGAAACCCTGGCATTTCTCTAAGAAAATTCCTCCAAACCAAAGTAAAGTTGTAACCTAGAAACTATTTATGGGCAGAAGGCATAGGGTAGTGGGGGAAAGACTAGGGGTAGAGTGTTGGAGGGTCAGGATATGGGTATGAGAATGAGGCAGTGTTATTTAATTTACTCTGACTGCATGACAATTGATATGTATTTTGAAAAGAAACCCAAGAAATGGATTTCAGGTTGAGTATGTAAATCCAAGGTAAGGGAAGTAACATTACATGACTAACAGAAGCTAGGTGGGATAAATGAAGGATGATGGATGGGCAGAGACAGGAAAACTTGCTGAGTCAGACACATGTAATCCTTCCATCATCTGTGGCAAGGGAAAGAAACAATAACAACAAGAACACAGTGAAAGTATCAGATAGATCACACTAAGTCTCAAAGGGGTACAGATGTAGTCTACTTTGGGGTCTTGTGCATTTCCATGAGAAAACTTGGAGGGCTAGGTCCCCTGAGGAGCGAAAAATGATGCTACCTAGGGAACTGAAAACATTACTAATTTATAAAAGCAGTCTAATTGCACATACTGTATATGTATATACACACCCCATGTGGAAATAATAAATGCATTTATGATGGAAATGTTTGCCTCATTTATTAGACTAGGACTTTTTCCAAGAGTTGGAAACAATTGTTAAAAACAATGTTAAATGCTTAATAGGTTCCTTTCCTCCTTCTTCCTTCAGGATTTTATATTAACAGACAGTATTTATAGTGTTGGTATCACCTAATAAGGCATCTGTACCCCCTGACTTGTGGGAAGGTTTCATTATTTTAAAAGCTAAAATATATTCTCTATAAAGTATAGGCAGTTTGTATCAAAATATGAAACAGGTGCAGTGAAATTAAAATGAAGTCTTGTAGGATTTTAAATTCTTGGGAAATTAGTCTTCACTGATGAATCAGGGGAAGGGAAAGGTTGGGGATATGGAGGACCTGCTGACCCTGAGCTGCTTGACTTTTGAGGGTGGAGTTAAATCATCTTCATAGGTTAAATTGACATCCTACGTATCACTTATAAGATTTTTGTTACAGAGGAGATAAAGCCTTAAATACAGGAAATCCTCCCTCATTAAGGACTAGTGATTTCTAATATCACAGCTATGTATGGGCAGGAGACATAGGGCAGGGTGGGGATGCGGGAAGGGGAGTGGAGGTTTGGAGGGACAGGATATGGGGATGAGAATGAGGCAATGCTGTCAACTTGCCCTCAATCCAGGGACCATGCAGTAACACTTTGCCGCACTGTCTTCTTAGAATGATTTTGTATTCGATGGGTGTGCCTATCTTATAGTATTTATCGCTACACTTAAATACGGGACCTAAAATTTAAAAAGCAGATGATAGCTAGTGAATGGGCAAATGGCAGAACTGTGGAGTATAACTTCTATCTCCAGGGCAAGCAACAAGAAATATACCTCAGGTCAATGACATAACTTGTAATGTAAAAATAATGCCAAAAATAAAATAATAATAGAATTAATCAAGATAAATTCAGTTTAGTAGCAAAGGGAATTATTATATTGACTCATAGGTTGGTACTATTAACAATGTACCAATGTGTGATGGGGAAAATCAGCATAACTGATTGATTCATTGAAAAAGTCCCAAAGCATGTATAATGCTTAATATCTATAGACCTCTTGCCTTCGTGAAAGGTAGGTTGGGAGTGTCTTCTCGTAACTCTATATTTGAGTCTGCTTGATCTTGATAATTCTGTCATATTTACTTTTGATTTGCATGTTTCTTAATCATTGGTATGCATTAGTCATAGATTTTCCTTTACTCAAGAATTGTCTTCTCCAGACAGACTGCTTCCCATCAATCAATCAATCAACAAACATTTATTAAACATATGTTATGTTCCAGGAAGTACTCTGTCTGGGGATAAAACCACAAAGAATGAAACAATCTTGCTATGTCACCAGGAATGGCCATTGGAGAATGTGGAGTTGTATATTCTGGGGTCAGTCTATAGCCCAGGTTGCCTGTGGCAACAAGTCAAGAATCAGAAGAAAGGGTCTAGGAACAGAGGCTGAGCTTTTGGCTGAAGTGAGTGCCCTGGCAGTGGAAGGAGAAAAGGATTAGGTAGGCTGAGCCATTGGTAGAAAGTGGGATCATAGCAAGATTATTTGTCCTAGGTCAGAGCCACATCTGTAGGTGGCTTTATTAGCGTTTTCGTATGTATCATCCCCATTTTGCAGATGAGAATGCTGCTGGTCAGAAAGCTTACAAGAATTACAGCAGGGTCAAACTCAAGTCTTCTGATTCCATAACCAGTATCCTGTCAGGGGCACTATGCTGTTCCTCACCTCACTTCTGTGATGCTCCTTTTTTTCAGTGATGGCAAAGTCGGTACAAGGTTACAGATGTCTTTTTTTTTTTAAGAAAATAAAAGAATTAGAGTTTTAGAGATGGAAGGGACCTTGGAGATTATATAGTCCAGGCTGCTCATTTTACAGATAAGGAAACCATGATTCTGAGAGGTTAAAGAATTTGCCCAAGGCAATATAATAATTAGTAATAATAACAATCATTTACTCAGTACTTTAAGTTTTGTAAAGAGCTTTATGTACGTTAAAGCCTCAAAACCATGTTAGAATGGCACTGTTATTACCCTCATTTTAGAGGTGAGGAAACTGAGACTGGGAATAAATGACTCATCCAGGGTCACACCTAAACGTCTGAGGCTAGAGAACCCCCTACCATCAAAAAGTTTTGTTTTCATGGGTTATATCCAGGGGTGTTGTACTGGTTTGTAACAGCTGATTATTAAAGTTTTCAGTGTGGACATTTGCACCTACTACTCGGCAAAGGGTTCAAATTAGGGCTAGTTTTATTTTTGTTGTTGATTATCTAAACTTAAGATAGTGATATAGAAAACTAATAATATAGATTAAACTTAAAAGTGCATCATGGATACATTGTCCCCTGGCAGCTGGTTGTTAAATATTTACCAGCACACCCGGATTGTGTCTATTTCCATTTACTATATTACATATTAGCTTTATTATGAGTGTGTTATTTATTATATTTTATTTATCATTATGTTCAGTATTGTTATGGTTTTGCCCTTGTGGGATCCCTGAAAGGGTCTCAGGGATTCCCACATGACACTTCAAGAACCTCTGTGTCACAGTATTCCCCTGTCCACCAGTTGAGTAATTTGTTAAAAAAAAAAAAAGTAGGGGAAGGGCTGCTGGGGGACAGAGGGCGGATAGATGAAGGTGATGAGATTTGTCAGTCATGACCTGTTCTCAGTAAAGTCATATTTTCCTTGGGATCACTACTGCATTTTCTAGGTGTTTTAGTACCTGTCATTTTAAATAATATATCCTAACATTTTGTGAGTAATTGAAATCAATTTCATAGACCTATAGTTTACAGACTATATTCTCTCCCGTTTGTTGAAAATCAGGGCAAAATTTGTCTTCTGATGTTGGCGTAATCCATCTTTTTGAAGTGATCTTCCAAAGAAAACTGATGGTGACTTTGCAATCTCATCTACTAATTCTTTCAGAACCTGTCTCATCAGCACCTGGTGACTTGAATCCATTAAGGGTCAACAAAATTTGTGTGTTCTTACTATGATTTTATTTATTCTGGTTGCTGACTCCACACTAATTATTTTGTTCTATCCTTTTCTTAGGCAGGGAAAATAGAAGAAAATGAAGAATTGAGAAGATCTTCCTTCTTTCTACTAATGGGGGCAATGGAAAGAGTGCTATAGCTCTTGAGAAAGAGGTTGGTGTTCAGTAGTATCCAACTCTTCATGATCCTATGAACCATGGTGTACCACAACTATCCATGGAGTTTTCTTGGCAAAGATACTGGAATGATTTGTCAGCTTCTCCAGTAGAGTAAGACAAACAAGAGTTTAAGTGACTTGCCCAGGGTCACACAGCCCATAAGTATGGGTTTGAACTCAGGTCTTCCTCAGTCCAGACCCAGTGCTCTATCCACTTTGCCACCTGACTGCTCACAATCAAATGATATCCACAGTTATATCTTTGGATATCACTGATATCCCTAAAATTGGTTCAGAACTCTCTAATAGGTTTTCATGTCTTCTCTCTCAGCAGCTGTCCCCTACTTGCGTCTTGCAGACATCTTCCCAATTTTACCACCCTGGGTCTCTATTGGCCTCTTATGTGACTAATGTCACCTGCCACACCTCTATTCATATCTCCATATACATATATCTTCCTTTTCTCTCTTTATTTGGATATTTCTCTCTTTGACTTCCTTGTCTTCTACCCATAAACCCCTTTACCAGAGTGGACAGAGGCAAGTTTGGGATTTAGATCAGCCCACTCCCCCAGCAGCAGGGGGTACCTCTTTGAATCACTCTTATGGGATAGCAAAAAGTTATTTCCTTCTTCTCCAGGGCCAGAAAATCTTGCCATTACTTGCAAAATTAGAAATGTTGTAATTGCCTTTGGTAAAACTGTAGCATGAATGACACAGTAAACATCAAAATGTAAGAGAGCAATTTTTATTACCTCAGCAACCTATCTTATCAGGTGATCTTATCTCAGGATACTCTCCACAGAAACAGACACCAACATCACATGAAGTAGAAGTAGTGCTGGGCAAAGCATTGTTTAACAGGTTCCTTGAGGGGCTACATGTTTAAATTACCTGCAAGTCATGATATATCTCTATCCTAGTAATGCAATCATATCTATAGGATACAAACAAATAACACCCAAAAAAGGAAACTAGCAATACAAGTCAACAGCACCATAAACTAACAGAACATATTTAATCATTAGAACATGTGCAAAGAAATGAAAGGCAATAAAATATGTAACTAGCTGTATAATGTAGTAATGGTACAAGCATAAACTGGTGTGTGATCTAATAAAATAATGACAAAATAATAAAACAACAGCTTCATTCAGAGCGTATGGTAATGAACACGAATCACAAAACATAGGCAGTTATCTACTTTCATGTCTTCTGCTCACAAGTTCCTTTATCAAAATGGGTAGGAGTGATCTCGGGAGTCAAAATCAACCTATCACAAGTGGTAGTGGGTATCTCCTCCTAAGTCTCTTCAATCATGATCCCCTGTGGGGAGGAATAACTTTGAACTCTGTTCTCCCCAAATCTAGGGTCCATGTCAGTCTAATCCTATCAGCCTCGATCTTGCTCCCTCAGTGTTACAATCTAGATCTGTCTGACCCTTCCATTGTGTTCTTAGGAATTTGCCACTCTTTGAGCTAAACCTCCTTAGTTCTCATTACTTATCTTTCCATGGCATGATATATTATGGTCACCTTTTTTCTATTTGCCCTACAGCTTTTCAATATAAATTCTAAAATGTGGTGCCCAGAATTAAATTCTAACTCCAGATATGATTTGACTAGAGGAAAGCATATTAAGACTTTCACTTCCCTTGTTCTTCAATGTATGCCTCTTACCACAGTGAAGGATAATATTGTTTGCCTTATTGCATTGTTGGATCATGCTAGGTTTATATTGTGGAAAAAGCCTTTTTGCAACTGGTCAGTAGCAAAATAAGTCACAAGACCCTACCATTTAACTCCTGCTTTCACAATCAGTCCAATTTTAGGGACTCCTTCAGTTCCAGTCTAAGGTGGCTTACCTGGGACAATATATAGCAAACTGCCTTTGTCTTCCATGGCCCTCTCCATCATAAACATGGAACCAATGCCTTTTAATCCACCTCCCACACTACCTCTTGTTCCTCTTTCTTGTACAGTAGACCATAGAAGGCCTTAATATCAAAATGGACCCCACAGAACCTCAAAGACTCAGTATCACCAGTTGTCCTGAAGTTGATGATGAAGGACAGGTCTTGAACAGTCTGATAAAAAACCCTCCCTCAATGAATCTCTCTCCAATTACTTCCAATTACTGACCTTACTCCTCAATGGCTAACATATTCCCACCTCCTTATATTATCTCCATCCCAGCTGTTTGCAACTCCTAGCTGCCAATGAACAAACCCTGTTCTCTGTCCCTGTCTATCCACTTATTTACCCACTATTACCTTCACTCTTCCCCCAAGGTCTTCCTCCATATCTGCTCTTTTCTTTCACTGGGTCTTCTGGAATGTAGGCTCCATAATTAATATATACTTCCTTTCATCTTAAATTTCTTTCTCTTTCCATCTTCAGTAATTCACTGAGACTTGGCTCCTTCCTCTTTCCTTGGTGACTCTTGCCAGTATCGTTTAGACTTTCCTTCATATACAGTCAAAATGCTTAGAGCTGGGAGTTGGGGGAAGTCAAAATACTCCTCGAATTATCCCTTCCAGATTCTCCCTCTACTGCTGGTACTCAGCAGCAGAACCTCATTTGAGGTTCATATATCCATACTCACAGTTCAGTCAAAATCCTAATGACTATTTTTAGCTGTTCTTGTTCAGGTGTTTCAGTTGTGTCTGACTCTTTGTGAAGCTATCTGGGATTTTCTTGGCAAAGATCCTAGAGTGCTTTACCATTTCCTCCTCCAGCTCATTTTACAAATGAGGAACCTGAGGAAACCGGGCTAAGTGACTTGCCCAGGGTCACACAACTAGTTAATATCCAAGACTGGTTTTGAACTCATGAAGAGAAGGCTTCCTGATTTCAGGCCTGACATTCTATCCACTCTAATACCTAGCTTTTAATTCATCCCGAGGATTTTCTCCTCTTTTCCTCAATGACTTTAGTGCTTAGACCAGTTTTATTTTTTTCTTCTCTCTAATTCCTGCCTTCATAATAGTGGATTTCAGCATAGAAATTGATGCTCCTTCAAATACCCTGACTTATTTCCTCAGACTTCTCAATTCATTCTACTTACTCCTCTACTCCACCTTAGCAACAGAGATGGCCATATCCTTAATATTGCCATCTATAAAAGTTCCACTGCTCTATTAATGATAAAGTTCCATTATCAGATTATTTTTTAAAATTCCATTTTTCCATACGCCTTTGAATCTCCAACCCAATTCTTCCTCTTCACCAGGTACTTCTCATTTCATTTTCAAACTATCATCTCTGCCCTGGCTACAGTTTCTTTTCCTCCTTAATAAACCTTTCCAAATTTTAAAATTTCATATTCCCTTGTCCTGTTATCCCTGAAATTCTTTCCCTTTCCACCTCAGCTTCTTGGAATCCCTACCTCCTCTATTCAGCTCAAGTGACAATTCCTCATGAAGCGTTTTCTGACCCTTCCTGTTTCTAGGTCTCTCCCACTTTAGACTTCCTTTGATTTTTACTCTGCATATACTTTATATTTATTTATGTACATAATTTTCCCCTGTATGTTCAACATCACTCTGACAGTTGTTTCAGTTGTGTTTAACCCTTCTTGACCCCTTTTGGGATTTTCTTGGCAGAAATACTGGAGGGGTTTTACATTTCCTTCTCCAGCCCATTTTACAGATGAGGAAGCTGGGGCAAATAGGATTAAGTGACTTGCCCAAGGTCACATAGCTAGTAAGTATTTGAGGCCATATTTGAACACATGAAGATAAGTCTTCCTGATTCTAAGTCCAGCTCTCTATCTACTGTACCACCTAGTTGTCCAACCTGACACATAGCAAGTACTTAATAAATACTAGCTCACTCAATTGTTGTATTAAATTGAATTCACATTGTTTGTGACTCATGCTTTGTATTTGTCCTGTAGACACCAAGAAAAAAAGAAAATAAAATTAAAGTAAGAAGTAAGAAATTTAGGTAGGATACCCTAATTGTGCTCCTCTTTGGGGACAATTAATTAATGCCAGCTCCTCAGGATCTCAGTCAGGCTCTTCTCTTTTTCTCAGAGATGGCACCTCAAGAACAGAAATAAAAACAAACAAAAACCAAATTTCCTTCCAATCTTTTCCAACACCTACAAACATTTAACCTTAAGCATCTACCTTACACCTAAACTAAATCCAACACTGTCTTATATTAGGCATAAAGGCAGAATGTTAGCTAAAAGTAACCTTAAAGGTCATCTAAATCCAACTCTTCCCCCCTCCCACCATGGCACCTGACCCCTCCTTCATTTTAAAGATGAGGAAAAACCAGTTGTGGTGGTGCACACCTGTAATCCCAGCTACATGTAGAGTCCAAGGCCAGTGGATCTTTTGAAATCAATACTTCTGTGAGCTAAGCTGATTGGCCATAAGGTCAGCACCAGTATGACGAGCCAGTGGCAGTGGAGGAGTCATCAGGTTGCTTTAACCCCTGGTCAGAAATGGAGCAGATCCAAGTTCCTCTACTGATCAGTCGAATCTGGCTTGTAAGTAATCTGTGCACTCCCAGCCTGGGGGAGATAGGGAGAACTAGTACTTAAAAAAATATATGATAAAAGTGAAGGCCAGAGATACAAACTCATTTGTCCAGTTATTAGCTCTATCTGACAGATATGATACTAGAATCATACCCTCTTACACTTGTAAGGGAACTTAAAGGCTATCTGGTCTAATCCATGCCTGCATAGGAGCCTCTTCTACAATATATTCCGTTTGTGGTCATCTAACCACTTGTTGAAGGTGTCTAGTGAAACAATACATTACATACATTACATACTGTGGCACCACATTCAACTTTGGGGCAGCTTTGATTATTAGACAGACTAGAACCCAAGGCTATTGCATCCCTTACCTATTTTCTCGTAAAATACTGGAATTAGCTTCATAGTAAAGGAAACCAAAATCCAATTGGAGAACTGTCACTATTCCCCCAGAACGGGTAGACTAGGGGTGGGGAACCTGCCACCTCCAGACCACATGTGGCCTTCTGCTCTTCAGGACCTAGAGTGCCACATGTGGACTCAAGTCAGCACGTTCCCCACCCTTGTAGGCAATTCCCTTTTCTGCCTCCATCGCCTGGTCTATTTGAAGATTTTTGCAGGGCTAAAAGATAAAAACCAATAGATTTGTTGTAAAATCATGCTGAAATTTAGTGGGAAAATATCAAGACATTGAGATGTGATAAAATAATATATCACCAAGATCCATTAAGGACTGACAGCATCCCAGCTTTCCTGGAAACATTTTCTTTAAGGCCAAGAATGAATATTCCTACTTGTAATAAATATGGAACAAATGAGTGAAGACCATGAATAGAGGGCTGTAATGGAGGAAATGTTCCATGACTGGTGTGTGTATGTGTGTAAATGTATAAATCACAGGACCCTCTAATCTTGTCTGGAAGCCAAAAAGAACAGATTTTGAGCATATGTTGGGCTATCTCCATGGCTTTGACAGCCACACATAAAGGGATGGAAACCTCCTGGGTACCGATGCCCTCCTGATAGGAATGTTGGACAAGTAGTTCTGAAATTTTGGGGGATAGAAGGGACATTATAGAACATCTAGTACAATCTCCTCATTTCACAGATGATGAAGTTGAGGTCTAAAGAGCTTAGTGACTTGACCAAAGTGACGCAGGTAGTGAGTGACACAGGAAGTGTTTCGTCTATTGTCCTTAAAACTATCCAGAAAACTGAGGTCATATATTTCATACTGATCCTCTTTTTCTCTTATCATATCTTATAAAGTGGCACAATATAATGAATAGGATTCTGGAACTGGAGTCAAGAGAGAGCCGGGTTAATATCCTACCTCTCACATTACCTATGTGCCCCTGGATGTCTTTTCTCCTGGTTGCATTTAAGATGACTCCATAGAGACTCTCCATTACAAGTCATAGATGTGTTCCTTTGTGTTGTTTGAAATTGTTTCAGTGATAAAATCACAGGTCAGCATGGGAATTAAATAAGGAATAAAGTATCACCCTGGCACTCAGCCTCAGTTTCTGCTTCTGTAAAATGGTTGTCAAACTAGATTAAGAGCTGTTAACTGTTTTGTGACCTGGAGTCCTTTTGTTATTTGGTGAAGTCTATGAAATACTTTTCAGAATAATGTATTTCAAAGCATAAAATAAAATAAGAATGGAAGCTCACATTTATATATTGCCTACCATGAGCAAATGCTTTTTACAAATATAATTTCATTTGCTCCTCACAAAAATCCTAGGAGAAGCATACTGCTATTATCCTGATTTTTCAGATGTGGAAACTGAAGCAAACAGGATGATTTGACTAGGGTCACATAGCTAGTATCTAAGGCTGGATTTGAACTCAGGAATTCCTGAGTCTAGACCCAGCCCTCTCTCTACTTTGTCACCTAGCTGCATAGGATGACACAGAAACACAGTTATTAAAATATCTAAAGTTCCTGTGCTCAAAGGTTATAAAACTGTGCAGACCTTTTGATCCAGCTATATCCCTGCTAGGTCTATATCCCAAAGACATTGAAAAAGTAGGGGGGAGATAATAGATCAATTTGTACAAAAATATTTATATCAGCTCTTTTTATGATAGCTAAGAATTGGAAATCGAAGGGATGCCCCTCAATTGGGGAATTGCTGGACAAGCTGTGGTATATGATTGTAATGGAACATTAG
This sequence comes from Notamacropus eugenii, assembly GCF_028372415.1. Lineage (NCBI taxonomy): Eukaryota > Metazoa > Chordata > Mammalia > Diprotodontia > Macropodidae > Notamacropus > Notamacropus eugenii. The sequence goes on from NC_092872.1 coordinate 584,965,485, forward strand.
TGTGCTATAAGAAATGACAAGCAGGAAAGACTTTTGTGAATTGATATGAAGTGAAGTGAACATAACCAGGAGAAAGTTGTGCCCAGTAACAGCAATATTGTTTGATGAAGAATTGTGATTAACTTAGCTATTCTTAGCAATACAATGATTCCCCCCAAATCTCAAAGGACTAATGATGAAGGATATAATCGGACTTCCCAGAAAGAACTGATATTGTTTGATTATAGACTGAAGCATGCTATTTTTCACTTTCTTTTATTCTATTTTTTAATTCAGGTCTTCTTGTACAAAATGACTAATATGGAAATTTTTATGATTGCACACATGTAACCTGTATCTGATTGCTTACCATCTCAGGGAGAAGGGAAGGAGGGATATAACTTGGAACTCAAAACTTTTTAAAATGTTAAAAAATATTGTTTTAAAATGTAATTGAGGAAAAATAAAAAATACTTTTTAAAAATATCAAAAGTTCCTGATTCATTGATCCCTTGACTTCTACCCAGAGATCCCTTGGGAATCCATGTAGGCCAGATGAAAATAGATGTGGACTAGATAGTTCCCAAGAACCCTTCTGGCTGTAAGAACAGATGAATATGAATGGTTATATATTATTCATTTGCATTTATTCATGTGTGTCATTGTAATTACTCACATCCTTTTCTCCATGTGTGCCACTGTCCCTCTCATTTTATTGCAAGCCCCTTGAGAGTAGACTTGATATAAAGGTTTCTTCTCCCTTTTAGTGATCATCAATTAAGGTAGTAGTTGCTGTGTTCTCCCTGCTGTCCTTCCACAGATAATGAACATGGACAATTGGTCATCATCCTATGAAGGAGAATGGCAGGGACAGCCTCCACACACCATTTTATATTCCTTTACCCAGCCTATCTTCAGTGTCTTGGTAGTCTGCTGAGTTGCCCTACTTTTGTACAATTTTTTTCCTAAAAAAATGGACCACTTTATTAAAAAATGTACCAAACCTGTTATTTATAAAAATATATTTTTTTTTATTTTTCAAGACAGGAGGCTACATCTGCATGTTGGTTAAGATGGAATTTTGTTGTTTGGGGTGACTAATATTTCTCTGGGATCATTAATTGGTTCCAAGTCATATAATGAGTTCTTCTAGAAAAAAAAAGTTGCTCTGTGGGGCACTGCAGAGGTGGACCTGAGGAAATATCAACTGAGAAAGGGAGTTCAAACATAACTTTGTTAGGCTCCTGGGTTGTATCATAGCTGAAAGGTTCCTGTAAGATCTCTCCCCAGTGACATGAGTATGCTGTTTCTGTGGACTGCTAAAATATCAATTTGAATTAGAAATGATAGATTTGCTAAAAACATAAAGTACAACTTGGCTTGGGGGTAAAGATGTGCGAATGTCTTAGGTATTCCTGATTTATTTTTGTAAATTGATATGGAAATTCTGATTTAGTCTAAGATGTAACCTGTTCAGTGATGACAAGATGCCCTATGCCCTTAACTTTCTCTAGGTACTGTGAGTAGGAAAAGGTTGAATAAAAGCAGCAGGAGGGTCAGAATGGAAACCTCAGTGTTTTGGCTTGGAAGCAGGCTGTCTTTTCACTGTTTCCTGTATCTTTATCTGACTGTATCTTTCATAAAGTACTTAGTAGATTGGAATTTTGATATTCTCTTGATGGTAGAGTTAGAGACTTCTCTAAAGACAAAGCAAGAGAGGCTGCAGAAAAAGACAATAAAACATAGTAAGTCAGGTGATGTTTCTTACAAGTTCTCTTTACAGTGATGGACACCAATGAAATTAAACACTGAAACCAAAACCAATTGCTTTTTCTCAGTCTCCCTTTTACTTTACCTCTCTCTAGAAGTTGACACAATTGCCTAGTGAGTATTTTATAGTTTTGTAAGTATCCATTTATTTCAAACCTTTGCAACAAGTTTTTTGATAAAGATCTAATTTTCAAGCTATAGAAGGAACTTATTCAAATTTCTAAGAATAGGAGCTATTTCCTAAGTTGTCAGTTTTATTGGCAAAAAAATTTCTAATAATTATCTTTTAGTTTTTCATTTTTTGTCAATTCTCCTTTTTCGTTTTTGATACTAGTAAGTTTTCATACCTCTTTCTCCTCTTAATCATGAGCTAATGAATTATCTCGCTTATTGGCTTAAAAAAATCCTACTTTTATTTATTAATTCAATGTTTTTCCCCCAGCTTTGCTAATCTCTTCTTTGATTTTAGGGATTTCTAGTTTGGTGTTTATTTGTGGGGTTTTTTACTGTTAATTTTCTAATTTTTTTTCAACTAGATTCACTGATATGTTCTTTTTCTTAATAAAAGTGTTTAGAGATAGATATTTTCCCCTAAGGACTGATTTGTCTTCATTCCAAAAGTTTTAGTGCATAGCCTTATTGTTGTTATTATCTTTAATGAAATTATTTGTCATTTCTATGAATTGCTCTTTGACCCACCATTTTTAGGATTAAGCTGTTTAGTCTCCAGTTGACTTTCTTTTTAATAAAATTAACTTGTGGGGAAAATCTTGGCAAAAGGTTTCTCTGATAAAGATCTCATTTCTAAAATATATAAGGAACTGGTTCAAATTTACAAGAATAAGAGCCATTTCCTATTAGATAAATGGTCTAAGGGTATTAATGTACAGTTCTCAAGGGAAGGAACCCATGTTCTCTGTAGCTAAATGAAAAAAATGTTCCAAGTTGCTGCTAATTAATTAGAGAAGTGCAAATTAAATTAATTCTGATATTCTACCCCATAATCATCAGACTGACCAATATGAAAAAAAAGGAAAATAATAAATTTTGGGGGAGCTATGCGAAACCAATCACATTAATGCCCTTTTGATGGACTTGTGAATGTACAAAACAATTTTTTGAATTAGTTTGGAACCGTACATAAAATTTACCAAATAGAAGATCTTTTTTTGATCCATCTATATAAATTCCCCCAAAAGATCAAAATAGGAAAAGGTCTGATACATACAAAAATATTTATTGCAGTTTTCTTTATGGTGGCAAAAAAGTGAAATTAAAGGAATAATACCTTTAGCATTCATGACTGAGTTGACTAAGTTGTGGCATATAAATATGACAAAACAATAATAACTATTTCATAGTTATGATAATAACTATTTCATAGTGCTTTAAAGTTTTCAAGGAGCTTTACAAATATTATTTTATCCTCACAATAAGCCTGGGCAGTAAGTACTATTACAATTCTCATTTTACATTATCTAGGAAACTGAGGCAGAAAAGGGAGCTGGCCTGACAGATGGATATTCTAGGTTAAAAAGACCACATGGGTGGTTGGATAATCCAGGGCAAGAACATTGTTGGCATTGAGGGAAGTTCTTAAAGGAGATAACAGTTGAACGTTATTAAGCACTGTTAAGACTCTATTGATGTGTTAGTACATTTGCAGAATTTTTTTTCTTTCTCTTTTCTGCAACAAGGAGTGACTCTTGGATAGGGAATGGGAAGGGAAAAATTTGGAGTTAAGAAGAGAGGCAGAGATGAAGACAGAGACTGAAAGAGACTATATTCCATAGTTCATAGTGATAGTGCAAATGTTTTCAAACTGATACCTCAGCCAGAGGTGGAATTGGCATGGTTGTCCATAATCTTCATTTCAGATATGTCTTTGGGCTCCTGGGGTGAATGAAGCATTGTTCTTCCAAGTATCTTTCCCAACTGTTTGTAGCAAAGGATCACAAAAAAGTTCATGTGGCAAAACTTTGGTTGATCTCTCAAACACTGAATAAAAAAAAATAGTTTCTAAAGCACAGTTGTTAGTCTTAACACTACAGAGATTTGCAGTCTGGGGTATGTGATACCATCTTTCAGCTTGTGGGTTATGTCTATATAAAAATTTAAGACTGAGCACAGTTTGTTCAATGACATTGTCATATCTGCAATGTCATTTAAAACAAAACAAGTCTTTCCTTGTCCATGGATAAATATTGCTCCATTAATGATGGAAGGGACCTTCTCTCCATAGACTTTATGCTCTGATGGGCGTATATATGAAAATACTAGGTCAGTGAACATATATGATGTCTCAGCTGATCCCCAATTCCTTCATGAAAGAAGCAGTGTTGGGAGAATTCTGGGAAGACATTGGAGTAGGTCAGAAAATTCCAAGCTCTCAAGATTTTCCCCCACAAAAGAGATACAATAGTACCTTTTGGTGAACAACTTGCAAGTAAAAATATATAAGAACAGGGGTCTTCCTAGGACAACACAAGAACATCAGAAGAAAAATCACAGAACTAAGTTTGGACCTGGTGAAGATTAAACACCTCCAAGCTAGGGTCCATTTAACAAGTGGCAAGCTGTTTAAACAATAAGGAGCAAGTCTTAGGGATAATTGGTTTGGGAGGCTGACTCTGCTGCATTCACAGGAACTTTTAACTCTGGGATAGTGAAAGGAGTCAGGAGTCTGAGTCGGGAAAATCAAGGGAACCTCTGCTGACAAGGAATGCCAGACCCACCTGTGCTGCGGAGAACAGTGAGGGAAAGAAGGAACCAGCACATGCCAGGTGAGAGCAGAAGCACTAAGGCAGAACCCCTGATTGTGGACACTTATAGAGGCTGGATATTTGACTTTGGCTCCAGATTAGAGGGGAGAACTGAAGATCCTGAGCAAGAGGCACCATCCCCACACCCCAGGACTAGAGGTGATTACAGAATTAAGCAATTATTACCAAAAACAAATGCACAGGCAAAGGAGAAAAAAAAATCCAACCACAGAAAGTTATTGTGGGAATAGAGAAAACTGGGGTTCATCTTCAGAGAAAGATACTGAAGCAAACAAACCTTCTTCTACCCCACCTGCCCCCCAAAAATTCATAGAAGAACTTAATTTTAAATATGATAGTGTAACAATTAGAATCACACAAGACCTAGCAGCACAGGCACTAAAATATCACAGATCTTGGAATACTATATATTGAAGAACAAAAGAACTAAGGCTCCAGCTAAAAATATCATTCCAAGCAAAATTAAGCATAATCCTGAATGGAGAAAAAATGCACATTTGATCAACTGTCAGACTCTCAAGATTTAGTTTAAAAAAAAACTGAACTTAATAGAAGATTTGACATACAAGAGCCAAGAGAAATAGAGGGTAAATACCAAAGATTTACAAAGGATTCAATAAGGATAAACCATTTACTTTTTATATATGTAAAATGTAAAACGTATGTGTAAGATTGTCATTAGTAATTGAGCAGTTTGTAAAAAAGATTGGGGTAGACATGAGTATTATATGACTTTAAAAAGTAAAACCATTTAGGAACAACTAAAAAGCATAACTATTTTGTTCAAATGGGGTGCAAGAGGAAGAAGAGATACAAAGGAAATAGTGTGGGGAGGAGGGCTGGTAGTTTTGGTAACCTACTTTCATCAGCAATGTGTTTAAAAAGGAATAATACATACGTGTGTGTGTGTATCTAGAAAAGTATAAAAGTCTTCTACATTCAGAAGAAATAAAACAATAAGGGTTTAGGAAGGAGGGAGAGGACAACGGATGGATCTCTAGAGGGGAGGGTGAGGGAATAGGTTATAGGGGGCTATACAAGGGTGTTTAGATTTATGGGAATGGGAAGAGGGGGAGAGATCTTTTGAAGGGAGTAGGCTAAGTATGGGGGCAAGGTGACTGGTAGAAGTGAAGTACAGAAGTCAGGACAGATAGGAAACAAGAGATATGCACAAACATAAAAACAAAGATGAGGAGTAGAATTTGTTAGGAAAAGTTTATTTCTATATATGTATGTGTATATGTACACATGTATGTATATATCTATATACAAATATATCCACGTTTAATTGTAGCCTTTGGAGGAGGTGGAGAGGAAGGGTGAGAAAAGAACAAACTAAAATGCACAGCAGAGAACAAAATAAAACTTAGAAGGAAGCAAAGAAAAGATGGATAGCTCACAATGCAAGATGTAGTATTTATCATATAGGCTTTTTTGAAATGAAAATTTATCATTACATATTTTGAAGCATCTCTTATGTTCTGCTATGCACATAACATGCTTTTTTTCCCTTTTCTTTGCATGTAAATTCTAATATTTAAGTTTATTATATTTTTTTCTTTTTTTTATTCTGTATTTATGCTGTGGTATTTGAGTTTAAAATCAATTTTAAAAAGCAGAGTTATACTATGGAAAGAGCACTGGATTTGGGATCAGAGGAGCTGAATTTTAATTTAAGTTTTGCTACTTACTACCTGTATAACCTTGAACAATTCCTTTTATGTCTCTGGACCTCAGTTTTCTTATCTGTAAAAATACTGGGGGAAATAATGATCACTAAGCTACATTGCAGATCAAAATTATTTGATTCCGGAATACCTCTGCCTAGAACTGTTCACCTCTACCCAAAGTACTCTGAAATGCACAGTCATAAAAATAAAGTGATTCTTACCGTTCTTTATATCCATTCAAGAGCATACTAAATGGATCCACTCTTAAAAAGCTTTCTTCACTTGGGCAGAAAAGGGCTACTTAAGATGCTTTCATTGTCTGTGGTTCCTTTCATTTTCCTGGTCAAAAACACTTAGTTTAGACTTCTGCATCCTTGCAATTTGCTTTGCTTCTTTTCTCCTCCCTTTTGGTCACTTTATTGGCATTCTTTCTTCCACTTGATTTTCTTCTCAGTCATTCCTAATGCCATCATTTCTTGTGTTTCTCAATCCAGAATTGTGCTGACCAAGGAAAATACCTAGTTCTTTTCTACTCTCAAGTCATTTTCTCTCTTTCTATAACAATGAGGAAAGTATCCCAGATGATTTCTACAATTCTTTATGACACTGCTAAGTTTTAGGTCCATGTTGAATTAGAAAGAGGTTGAATAATTAAATGTCAAGATTCTAGGGCTAATGTGTAAATCTTTGAAAGTCTACCTTTACTTCCTGTTGGGAATTCTGACTTCTATATACTTCATTTACATACTGACAGGTAAAAGCATAACTAGTTTGAAACCTTGCTTTTAGAGAAGGAGTAGTATTTGGCGTATTGGTCAATGTCACATACAAGTTGTGTAGCAGAACTCAGACTCAACTTTTGGAACCGAGTTCCATGGTATTCCATTACACCACACAGTTGCCTCTGTATAAAAATGTCAAAATAGGATGTGAAGAGGGGGATGGACTTGTGACTGTCAATTAAGTTTTAGGAAGCACCTATTTTTCTTTCCATCAGAATAATGTCATAAGAATTTTTCCATGTCAATAACAATAGTAATTAGAGTTCTTATTCCTTTTTTAATGTTATTTTTAATTTATGGAATAAAAACAAGCATTTCCATAACACAGTACAATAAAAAGGATGATTGCACATAAAACTGCAGATCTATTATATAGAACTTGCTATTTCTTTCAAATATATAACAAAATTATTGTGTAAATTTCTTTTTTTTCCCTTTCTCTCACTCCTTGCCCTAAAGATGGATACCATCAGACACAAATATATGTATATATGTTTGTGTCTGATATATATATATACATACATACATATATGTAAAAATTATTCTATGTATACTTCTGTTATCAGTTCTTTCTCTGGATGCAGATAGTCTCTTTCTTCACACGTCCTTTAAAGTTAATTTGGGTATTTATAATAGACAAAATAACACTCAAAGTCATTCTTAAAACAATATTGTTGTTGCTGTATATAATGTTCTCTTCGTTCTGCTCAAAAATTCTTTAGAGTTGTTTTTCTGTAAAAAGTTCTTAATGGTTGATTTTAATCACCATACTTTTTACATTGTTTAGGGACAATTATTTAAAATGCAAAACCCAACTTCTATCAAATAATGTAACGCATGTTTTTAGAGAGCATTTGAGAGGCAGTCTGACATCATGAACAGAGCCAAAAGCTATCCCATATGATAGTATTTTCATTTTTAGAGAAGAAGAAACTGTCAAGTCAAAGCATTGAAAAAGTCTCAAAGTATGCACAATGTGTAACACTTATGGACCTTCCACTTTCAGGAAAGGGTAGGTTATAGACATCTCCTCCTATCATTTCATTCTTTTCATTCAAGTCCTATTTGATCTTATAATGTTACTATATTTGCTTTTGTTTGTTTTTGTTTTTGTTTTTTTGGTGTGTTGTTCTATTTACATTATTTTCTTGTGTATATGTAATTTGACTCTACTTACTTAACTTTGCATCAGTTCATAGTCTCTTCATTCTTCTCTGTATTCATCACACACACTATTTCCTAAAGCACACTAGTATTCCACTTTATATTCAAATACCAAAATCTGTTTAGCCATTCTGTAATATGGACACTGCTTTATTTCCATTTCTTAGGTATCACAAAGTGCTACTATAAATATTTTGGAATATATGGCTATGTTTTACTATTACTGGCTTCCTTGGGCATAACCCCAATAATGGAGTGTCAGATTCAAAAGGTATGGACGTTTTAGTCACTTTATTCGCATAATTCTAAATTTATTTCCAAAATGGTTGTAACGCTTCACAGTTTCACCAACAATTTATGTGTCCATCTTTCCCAAACCACTTTAATATTAACTGTTGTTTTTTTTTATTATTTTTTGCCAGTTTGAAGGATAGGAGGGAAAACCTCAAGGTTGATTTCCATATCTTTTATTGTTAGTTATTTGGAACATGTTTATGTGGTTATGAATATTTTGCAGTTCTTTTGAGAATTGTTTGTTCATATCCTTTGACCTCTTCAGTATAGAACAGCTTTTAATCACATATATTTATTATTTATATATCTTAGATCCAAAACTCTTACGAGAAAAATTTGATACAAAGATTTTTTTCATATTTGACCACTTCTTTTCTTATCCTAGATGCATTAATGTTGTCCATGCAGAAGCTTTTAAATTTCAAGTAATCAATGATATGTTTAATCTTTTGTAATTTGTCTCTATCTTTTGTTAAGAATACATTTTCCCGTAGTTTCGAGAGATATGTGATCTGCTTCTCTTCTAATTTTTTATAGTGTGATCTTTAATATTAAGGTCACATATCTATTTAATATGTCTTGTGTTGTGTGGAATAAGATACTAAGATACTAAGCCTAATTTCTGACAGACTGCTTTCCAGTCTTCTTAACAATTTTTTATCAGATATGAAGTATTTCTCTGGGTAACTTTTGTTTTCCACATTATCAAAAACTGGGTTACTGAATTCTGTTGTTTCTGAATCTCCCTTATCTAGTCTGTGCCATATTTCTACTTTCTTTTTTTAATGAATACCACATGGTTTTGATGATTGCAGCTTTATAATATAGTTTAAAGTCTAAAAGTATTATTTACCCCCTTTGCCTTCACTTCTTATCATCATGTCTCTTGATAATTTAGATCTTTTGTTTTTCTTAACATCTTTTCTTATTTTAACAAGTTCTATAAAATATCTCTTTGCAAATTTCATTGGTATAGCATTAAAATTACAAATTAATTTTGGTAATATTATCAGTTTTATTATATTGCCATGGTCTAACCATGAGCACTGAGTATTCCTCCTTAAGAAGTCCTTTGTAATAGAATCTATACAGGTCTTTCGTGTGTTTGAAAGGTCCGATTCCCAGATTTTTTTAATGCATTTTGTTGTTATTTGGAATAAGATTTCCCTTTCAAAAAAGCATTATTGCTTTTTGTGTTTTGTTATAATAATATCAAAATGCTGTTGGTTTTTGAATATTTATTTTGTAGCTTGCAACTTTGCTAAAGCTATTTTCTCACTGAGTATCTCTGCTGATTCCTCGGGGCTTTCCAAGTAAACCATTATTACATTAGCAAACAGTGAAAGTTTTGTCTCCTCTTTACCTATTATTCCTTTAATTCCTTTCTCTTGTCTCATTGCCATTTTCAGAATCAAATAATAGTGGGGAGAGTGAACATCCTTCCTTAGCTCCTATATTTATTAGAAAAGTTTCTAGTGTATCCCCATTACATATGATGCTTGCTTTATACAGACCCTCTTTATGATTTTGAAAAAAAGTCCTTCTATGTCTATACTTCACAGGATTTTTAGCATTAAAAAGTGTTATATTTTGGCAAAGGTCTTTTCTGCATTTATTGAGATGATCGTGTAGATTGGGATATTTTGGCCTTTAATATGATTAATTATATTGCCTTTTTCTCTTGTTGAACCATCTTACATCCCTAGTATAAATCTCATTTGATGGTAATGAATGATTTCTTGGGTTAAATGCTATAGTTTATTTAATAGAATTTTGTTTAAAAATTTTGAATCAGTATAGTTTAATGATATTGGTCTATGTTTTTCTTGCTGTGCTTTATTTTTATCTCATAAGAGGATTCTGGAAGGGTCTATTCTTACTTAATTTTTGAGAATAATTTGTGAAGATTGGTGCTAACCATTCTTTAAAAGTTTGATAGAATTCCCCTGTGAATCCATCATGTTCAGTTGATTTTTTCATTTGATAGCTCCTTTTACAACTAGATCTATTTCCTTTTCTGAGATTGGGTTATTTAAGATTTCTGTCTATCTTTTGATAGTCTGGGTCCTTTATATTTTTGAAATTATTCCTCTATTACTTTCATGCTTTCAGTTTTGATAGCACAACTATGAATAATATGTTCTAACTATTCTTTTTATTTCTTCTGTTTTTGCTGGGGTTTCACTTTGCTCATTTGCTATTTTATTGGTTTGATTTTCTGTTCTCTTCTTTTTAATCAGATTGGCTAAGCATGTATCAATTTTATTAGTTCTTTTCAAAGAGTCAGCTTTTAGCTTTATTTTCACTTCTATGAATTTCTTTGTTTCTAGTGTATCTATTTCCCCTCTAATTTTTAATATCTTCTCTTTTGGGCTTGTTTTAAGTTAATTGTGAGTATTCTAATTTTTAATGCATATTTAATTCATTAATCTTTTTAAATTTCTATTTCATTAATGTATGATTGTAAGAACATATTTTTTCCCTTGAGGACTGTGTTAGCTGTATCCCAAAATTTTGTTATGTTGCTTCTTTATTATAATTTTATTTTACATAATTACTAATTATTTCTGTGATTTATTGTTTGATCTACTTATTGTTTAAGATTTCATTGTTAAATCTCCGTTTGGTTCTGTATTTTTGTTTGTCACTTCTAAACCAGATTTTATTCTTATTGCACTATGGTATACAAAGGATGTGTTTACTATTTCTGCCTTTTTTTACATTTATTTACAATATTTCTTGTTTTCTAGTACATGGTCAACTTTTGTAAAAGTTTCACGTATTTTTCTTTTGCTGTTCTATTTGATGATACCATAACTCTTGTAACTTTAATTTCTCCAGAAATTTATTCAGTTCAATATTTTACCTTTTGTTTATCTTTCTGTTAGACTTTTTCAGAGCCAAAAGAGGGATATTGAAGTCTCCTGTTGTGTTACTGTCCATATCTTCTTGAAACTCAGACGTTTCCATTATGAATTTGGATGCTTAAGACATTACTGATTGATTTTACTGATATTGATTTATTGACCGTACTTCCTTTCAGCATGATAGTTTCCTTGTTTCTCACTTTTTATTTTTTGAATATTTGTCCCTGCTTTGTCTGATAGCATGATGGCAACTCCTGATTTTTTGGATTTACTTGACACATTGTAAAATTTTTCCCCATCTTCTCTTATCCAAAATTCTGCTCTTTTTCATTCTATTGAATTACCTAATCCATTTACATTTAAAGTTATAAGAGTTAGGTTTATATTTTCCTTCATCTGTTTTTAAAGTTATTTTTAAGTTATAATTTTCAACTCTTCTATAAGCACAATATTATATTCCTTTGATTATTTACTTAGATCTTTTTCAACAGGTTCCCACTGGTTCTCTCCCCCTTCTCATCAATTCCCTCTTCTCAGTTGTTACCTTTTTCTCTTTAGAGTCCTGTTTGTTTCTTCCTCTAACCTGTTTTTATCTGGTTATGTATTTTTTCCTGCTCTTTTTTTCCTCTCAGCCACATAGATACCACTTTCCTCCCCTCTCCTTTGGCTAGTCCCATTCATTCATTCCTAATTTCATTTTTGTAGTTCTTTCCAAAAAGGATTTCTCTCATCTATCTTCATTATCTGTCTTTTCTTCCTGTTTAACCTTGACCTCATTCTCTGATTCTTGACTCCTATGATCATTTTATCTCTCTCTTTTCTCTGTATTCTTTCCATCTAAGAGTCAGTTGCTATCAAGGGTTGCAATTCCCTTCTTCCCAAGACAAGCAGATTTTTCACACACCAAATCCCCCAGTACTCATCCAGTGTAAGGTCTTCATTAACCTTTGACAATAGGAGCATTTATCAATGGAATCCCCTCTCATCTCCAAAGTAAAGTTTCCTTTCTTTCTCCCCTTTTCAATGCTGGCCTCCCTCCCTACCCACTTCAGGCTCTTATCTTTCTGAGACCACAGAGGTCACCTTCTTATTTCTAGCACTTGTTGGGATCCTGGTGCCTCACTCCCTCCTCTTTATCCTCCTGTTCTCACATACTATAATGTAGTCTCACAAAAAATGCATTCACCTGTAGACAGGGTATCACCAGGTCCCTTGTCCATTTTTTCACTGTTTTGTCTACTAGATTTTCACTTTCACCCCATCTCCTTGTGTGCTTGTAGAAAGAAGTTTCTTACTTGTCTTTCTGTTGTCCACTGTTGCTATATGCATCTTTTTCACTCCTCTCACAATTCTGTTATTTGGAGTCTTTGAGGAGTAAATAATACCTGAGTTCTGGTTTTCTTTCTACAAATGTTTCAGACTCATCTTTGTTATTGAACATCTATCTTTTGTCCCACATTCTTAAGCTAAAATTTGCAGGACATGTCATCCCTGTCTGTATCCTGAGTGCAATGCTCTTTGGAACACATTATTCCATTCCTTCCTTTTTCGAGTGGGTACAGGATAGCCTTGCATCATTCAAATATCCTTTCCTTTCTATATGATACTTTTCCCCACCCATTCTCCTTATCACTCACTTCCTGACTCCCTCCCCTCTGACTGTGGTTTCTTTGGGGGCTGGATTTCACAGTATCTCAGTCTCCTCCCACCATAAGAACTTCTCAGTTCACCAACTGACTTTTTAGTGGTCATAAATGGCCCTATCTGTGTTGTTTGCCCTAGAATTGGTAGAGTGCTGCACAATTCCCTACAGTAATGATGTCTTGTCCTGGTGGCCTATTCCACTCTCTTTGATTCTTGGTTCTCTGGTCAGCACTCTGGTTCAGGGCCTGCTGACAGCAGCAGTTTAGAATCTCATAGCCCTTGTGCTTCCAGATTTCAACCCTGGGCAGACTTTTGTTCTTAAAAGACTATGTCTACGATGACTATTAAGACCCAAGCAAACTTCTGTAATAAGTTTATATGCTCCAAATGCCAAACTTCTGGAGCTGGGATCTTGAAGACACTGAAAAGAGGGAGGGAGAAATGCTTTTCAAGGGTTAGTTTTGATGTAAACCTGTGTTGGATCCTAGGGTCTGCTAAGTATGGCTTCATTGTTAGTAGAATGGGAGGTTGGGGACGGCTGCTGAGTGAGCTCATAGTCAAGGAGCATCATTTCCTGATTTTTTTTAACCTTCTTTTTGGATTCTGGGTTCCCTAGAACATAGAAACAACTGAAGTTGTTTTCCTTGGTGTATAACTTCTGTTTTGGAAAGAGAGTTCATGTTGATCAGAGAAAATATCTACTCTTCCATTTTCTTTCTCATGTGACCAGACTCAGACTTCAGAACTATTAAAAGAATCTAGTTGTGAGGATCACATGAGATAATGTTTGTAAAGTTCTCTGTAAACCTTAAAGTGCTATATAAAGGCTAGCAATTATTATGATTATGACTATTAGGTATAGATTTACATTGGTAAAAATTTCTTAGTGAAATCACTAGAGTAACCACAATTATAAAGCTAATAACAAAAAGCTTTGCTCACAGTACAATTATGAGAGGGAACATAGTACTATTATCATTTTTATCAATGAGAAATCTGAGGCATGGCAAGTGTTTCCCCCAAGGTCAGCCAACCAGTTAGTGTCAGAACTGGGACTCAAACCCAGACCTTTGGATTCTAGGATCAATGCTTGTTCGTTACACCCAAGCTGTCTCCTCTTAAGAGCTTTTTTTTTCCCTCCCAAGCTGGCAAATCCTGAATATTGGGAAGGTTTTGTCATTCCTGATGTCAGCATGGAAAATGAAACAACTAAGGGAGCTGAGACATCCAATTTGCCTTTCAAATGGACTCTTGCAGCATGTTGAAGCTTGAACCTCGACCTGTTCCCATTTTTCCCATCCCTGAATGGAACTATTTATTATCCTGTATTTATGAGATTTACATAATGGGTCTTGTGAATGGGATAACAATGCCCATGGTTTCAGTGCAGTGGGGCTTTAGTACCATGGCAAAAAGGCTTATGGGGATTTTCCAATTTTTGATGGTCTCAAGCACAACAAGAGATTGGAGAATCATTCAAACTGGTGGCAAAAGAGATCCCTGGCTGTGTTTTTCCAGGTCAGTTTGAGAAAATAAACAAAATTGCTTTGAAATAGTGTCAGAAACCAGCTGATCTAACTTTCAGAAAAAATCTCAAGATCATAGGCTCATTGTTTTGAAATTGGAATCTCTTCATTTTGTACTTAAAGAAACTGAGGCTAGAAGAGATTTTTTAACTTTTTTTTGTATGTGTGTAATTTGGTTGAAGACACATAGATTGTGAGCAAGAGAATTAGGACTGGAATGTAGATATTCTTAATTCCTTTCACTATACCGTACTACCCTCATGATGGTCTTTAGGGCTTTCAATTTAAGGCATGTCAACTAGAAAGTATTGTGCCAACTTCATGAAAAGGAGAAATTAATAATGATCATAACAATAATAAATTTTTCATGATAGCTATGAACTAGAAACAGTTGATTGATTGGAGATTGGCTAAACAAATTGTGACACAACAATGTGACATAATGTTATTATGGCAAAAGAAAAGATAAACATGATGAGTATGGAAATGCATGGGAACACATGAACTGATTCAAAGTAAAGTCAATAGAGCCAAGAAAGCAATTTGAACAACAATTACAACAATGTAAATGGAAAGAACAACTACAACATATCAATCAAGACTAAAGGTTGTGAAATGATAAAGATCAAGCGTGAAACCAATCTGAGAAGACACCGTGATCAGCACCTTTGCGGAAGATGAGGTCCATGCGTACAAAACATTTTGTGTGTGTGTGTGTGTGTGTGTGTGTGTGTGTGTGTGTGTAGCAAAAAGTTTCTTTAATGTATTGATGGATTAGGCCTACTTTTTCTCTCATTTAAAAAAATCTTTACTATAAGGGATGGTTCTCTTTGAGCGGGGAGGGAAAGATTAGAGACATAAATTTTGGCCATCTTTTCTAGCACAGAATATACATGCTCAAATCCCCTGGTGTTAGGGTAGGAGTTGGGAAGGAAAGAAAACTGTGAGTGTCACTGAACTCACTGAGCAAAGAAGAGGATTGCTTTGGAAGCCTGTGAACAATAGCCATCAGATTTGGGATTAGGTAGTATATATGGATTGAGGGAACCTTAAAGAAGGAGAGGTTCCTGAATGATGGTGGTAGAAGGAGAACCTTGAAGTGGCAGTAAGGAGATTTCAAATTCCCCCTCACCCCGAAGAGTAAGTTGAGGGGAATAAGCCATAGTATATTTCCAGTGTCAGAAAGGGTGGCCAGAGAGGCTGTGTTATTAGGAGGGAGGCAGGTCTCACTGAGAGCCAGACAATGGAAGGAGAAAGAAAAATATTTAAGATGAAAGCAAGTTTGCTACCTGTGGGGCAGGCATTTCAGAGAGGACAATGCAAGGAGTGGGTAGCTTTAGAGGAGGACATGGCGGGATTTGGGTGGAGGATGATGGGGAAAAGAAGAGGGCAATGGGAGATAGAGAATGGAGTATGAATAAGAGCCAGGGGTTCAGAATCACGGGGATGTGGATGGTATGTCTGTAAATCATTGAGGAATGAGTCTAAGTAGGCTATCAACATCCCTACGAGTTAGTCTCCGTAAAGTCCTCCCAGGGCTTTAGGTAGCTCATGTCAAAAAATGATGTTTTTTGCCTTGCTTCAAGGCAAAAGATCTGTGCAAGACAGAAAGGCAATAATAAAATCCAATAGCAGCTAATATTTATATCTGACTGTGTCCCAGATGCTACTCTAATCGCTTTACAATTATCTCATTTGATTCGTACAGCTATTCTGGGAGAAAGGTATTATCATTATTTCAATTTTACAGTTGAAAAACTGAGGCAAACAGAGGTTAAGTGACTTCCTCAGGGTCATATAGCTAGAAAGTATCTATGGCCAGGTTTGAACTCAGATCTGCCTGACTCCAGGTCTTGTGCTTTATATACTCTACCACCTACCTGGCCAATACTACCTATATTCTTACCCCTACTTTATACATTGAGAACCTGAGGCACAGAGAGGTAAAGGGGTAGAGTTAATAAGTATCAGAGGCAGGATTTGAACCCATATCTTCCCTAACTCCATGTCCTCTATGTCTGATACCCTATCTACTACTACCTAAGCTAGCTTCCTTTCTCAAAACAAAAACGAAGAGCCATCAGGGAGCTAATTTTTCTGAAGTTCTGCCTTCGATAAACACAAGGCTTGCTTGGAATCATTAATGTGATTTCTAGGCACTTCTAAAGCCATTTGGTGTCTCTACCTCTTTTATCTAGCATGAGCACAGCACCAAGATCCACTTCACTTCCCATTGCAGCCATTGAGGGAATGGGTCATTTCCCACAAAAGCCAGAGTCTTTGATTCCACCAACAATTCACTTTATTTCCTTTACTGTCTGAGGGAAGAAAGAGAGCAGACAAGGCTTTGAGCTGCTTTGGGAGCCCCAAAGCCTTTTCCACATGTGGGAAACTGAATGTCTGGATAGCTTAGGCTACCATCCTGCCCACTGATAGATAAAGCTGAATGAGGACAACTGAGGCTTCCTCACAGGGAGATAATGAAACCCACTGAGTTTTGGGAAAGGGACATGCAAGAAGATTCTGTTCATTACAGAAGATTCTATCACACAGTAAATAAAAGGATGCATCAGAAACCCAACCAGGCAGACCTACAGCTATTCATCCCCACAGTACAAATCAGAAGAATCACATTATCTGTGGTTCTAAAAGAAAACAGCTACCTTCAGTCTGGATTTATTCAATTCCAATCTGAATATGTTCATTGAGTGGAGTGGGGTGAGAGCCCTGGTGCACAAGCAAGCTTCTAAGCATTACCCCAAGCCACAGATTACTGACTAAGTATATGTTTGAGTAAAATACTCATTTAACTGCTAATTGAGCTGAAAACAGCTACATGAACCCATTCTGAAAAAAATTATAGAGTAGAAAAGACTATTTGTTCTTACAGCTTGCATTTAGTCAGAAGTCACCTTTATTTGGAGTTTACCAAGATCCCTCCTCATTATAACTCTATGAAGTTAGTAAATGTAAGTGAATTATTGCCATTTTACAGACAGAAAAAACTGAGACTTAGAGAGACCCCAGAATCATAGAAGCTCAGAGCCAAAGGGGGCCTTAGAAGTTATCAAGGCTAATCTAGGCCTGACTGAGAAATTACGAGGCAACATATCCAGCAGGTGGTTATCCATCTTTTGCTTTAGACCTCTTTCTTTTGGCAGAGAAATCACTATGCAGTGAGGCTGTCCATTCTATACATACATACATGCACACATACATGTATGTATATATATATAGTATATGTATACCTATATACACATAAATATACATATACAGCACATATGTATACACACATATATAGGCATATATTTGGATACCCCTAATTGTTAGAAAGTCTTTCCTCATGGAAGCCAAAAAGCAAGGGATTCATGCATGGTCTCTTGGCTAAGAAGTGGTGATATGGAGAGTCTAACCCAGGGACCTTGACTCTTTATTCAGTGAATTTTCCCCTGTGCCACATTGCCTTCTAGGGCAGGCACTAATCAGTCTTAGGTTCAGTGCTTCTCCCTTTCTCTGCCTGTCTTCTGTGGAAGACACTAATGGTCTGGGAATGGCTTTGTGATTAGATCATGTATTGTCTGCTCTCATTATCAAAGTACTGCTTGCAGTTATCACTGCCACCTGGAAAAAATTTTGTCTTTTCTCCTGTAGCTTGTGTCATCTGTTTCTGCCTCCCCTTACTGTCTGTAAACACTGTAAGGTCAGGAACCTTAGCTTATTGAAATGTATTTCCAGCAGCATATAGGGATATTTTGCTTTTGTTTTTATAGCCCCAGCATTAAACATAGTTCCTTGCAATGAATGCTTGTTGAATGAATAAATGAATGAAGTACAGGTAGAAGAATATGATAGATTGTTAAAGAATATTGGATTGAATTTATGAATGAATTGAATGATCTTTTGTGCACAAAGAAGGCACTTAATATGTCTTTGTTTAGTTGACTTGTATTGGACTCAGACCATCTGCCTCCTTTGTTTCTCTTTTTGAATGAAGATGGAAGAAATCATAACAATGTACTGATTGGTATACTACAAATTTATGTTAGTTTAATCTTGGTAAGGTCTTACTGAAGCAAAACAATCTTCTCCATCTTTCAGATCAATTTGCTGTTCCATTCTCCCCAGTGTCCATACCAAATCATATCTTCTCAGCCTTCCAGTGTACCTTATGTGCCTATCCTTTCAGGTGGGGACCTTGTTTCATACTTCAATGCAAAAACTGAGGCCATTACCTAGAGACATTTCTTTTCCCCTCATTCTTATCTTGAATTACGTAGACATCTTCCACTACCATCTCTGCCCTCACTCCTGTCTCAGATGAAGAGGTGGTCTATCTCCTTTCCAAGGTCAACCTTTGTTTCATGAACCCTACATCCTCTACCTTCCTTTGCACCTCAATCTTCTCCATCAGATTGTCTCTACTCTCATCCCCATTCTCTCTCCCTCTTTACTGGATCCTTCACTGCTGTCTATGAATATACCCACATATATCTTATCTTTAAGATCCCATACTTGATCCTACCATCTCTGCTAGCTATCATCCCATATCTTTCCTCCCAGTTCTTACTAAATTCCTTGAGAAAGACATACATGCTAATTACATTTCTTCTCCTCCGACCTCTAAAACTTCTCCAACTTGACTTCTGAATTGATCATTTAATGGAAATTGCTCTCTCAAAAGTTAAATGATCTCTTAATTGCCAAATCTAGTGGCCTTGTCTCAATCCTCATTCTTCTCAAGGTCTCTGTAGGCTTTGACACTGTCAATCAACTTTTATTCCTGGATATTCTCTCCTCTCTTGAGTGTTAAGATGCAGATTGTTCTCCTACCTGTCTGTACACTCTTCAGTCTCCTTTACCAGATTTTGATTCATCATCACACCCATTGCCTGTGGGTTCCTCTGAGAATCTCTTCTGGGTCCTCTTGTCTTTTCCCTTTATAGTGTTTTTTGCCTTGGTGATCTCATTCATTCCTATGGATTTAATTAACATCTCTATGCTGATAATTCACAGATTTCTACACCCAGCTTAGTCTTTCTCCTGAACTCTAGTCCCAAATCACTAAATACTTTTTGAACATCTTATGCTGGATCTCCCATAAACATCTCTGACTCAGCATGTCTAAAACAGAACTTGTTATCTTTCTCTCTAGATGCTCTTTTCTTCCAAGTTTCTTTGATGATGGTACCACCAATCTCCCAAGTCTACAATCTCAATGTCCTTCTTAGCCCCTCAGTCTCAACCCACATAGCTAACCCGTTGCCAAATTTTTACTTTTTTATCAATATGGTGTCTCTTCTGTACTTTTTATTCTCTCTACCTATATAACTGTCATTCATCACCTCTTGCCCAGATTGTTGCAATAGTCATCTAATTGGTCTTCCTGCCTCAGGTCTCTCTACACCGCAATTCATTTTCTATTTAGCGATCAACCTAAAGTATAGGTTTGCCCATGTCACTCCCATCCTGCCTCCATGCAGTAAACTCCAGTGGCTCTCCATTACCTCTGTGCTTTATTTGGTCTCGTGGCTCATGTTAGATCAAAGACCTGGGTTAAAGGGTTTAGAAATTTAGACTTTGGGAAGCTAGTATACACATAAGATTAGTATTGTGTGACTGCAGCAAGTAAGAAAAAAATCATACAAACAAACAGACCATGTACCAACAGACAGACAGGGATTCAGATATACTTGGGATTAGATACTATCACATGAGGAAGACACCACATGGCAAAAGTCTCCGTAAAAAAAAATCTCAGAGTACAGCGTGAGCAGTGGAGTTACAAACCTGAAAGATGGGCTTGGTTGAGAACAGGTAATCAATTCCAGATATGGAAGGGGCACTACTAATTAGACTCAGATGTAGTAGGGAAATTCCTTGGATCACTTATCCATACCAGACTCAGGTAAAGGAGTGTCCTAATCAGGACCAGAAATTGGGTTAGGGTTTGAGTTGGTAATTTGGGACCTCAGAAATGGGTTTTGGCACATAACTGCTACATTCAGTGGAGAACTACATCCAGTCAGGAACTGCAATCATTTATATGTTTGACACAGGGTCAAACTGGGTCAGGACAGTGGAGAAGTACAGTCTGTTTGTCATTGCTTATATATCTATAGTCATTAGGACCACTTAGGCTAAGTGACTCCATATTGGAGCCCTAGTATTTACAACTATAACATCAAACAATGCATTTTTAAAAATTATGATTATCACACTCCAGGATCAAATTTAAATTTTTCTGTTTGTCATTTAAAGCTTATCATAACCTGGCCTTCTCTAGCATTCTTACATTTAACTTTCTTCCATGTACTCTATGATTCAGGACACTGGTCTGATTGCTTTTACTTGAATACAAATCTACTTCTTGACTCTATATGCCTTTTTTACTGGTAGGCCCCTATGCCTGGAATGCTCTCCCTCCTCACCCTGACTCTTTTTTTTTTTTTTTAATAATTAATTATTTTAAATAATTAATTAATTTTGTTTTCAACACTCACTTCCATAAGGTTTTGAGTTTTAAAAATTTCCCCTTCCATTCCCTCTCCCTTTCCCAAGATGATGTGCAATCTGATGTAGACTCTACTTATGCATCTATATTGAATATATTTTCACATCAGTCATGATGTAAAAAAGACTTAGAACTAATGGGACTAACCACAAGAAAGAAGAAACAAAACAAAACAACACAAGAAGAGCAAGCAGTATGCTTCATCTGCATTTAGACTCCAAAGTTCTTTCTCTGGATGTGGATAGCATTTTCCATCATGAGTGTTTTGGAGTTGTCTGAGATTCTTGCATTACCGAGAAGAGATAAATCTATCAAAGTTTCAGTCAAGTGCCAGGGTCAGATGCAAAACAGCAAAGGACTGAGATGCAAATGGGAGATAAAGAACTGGAGAAACCAGTAAAGATTTTTTAGTAAAATTATTTTTTTCAATTAGCAAGCACTGCTCTTCCCTTCTTTTTCCACCTCCCTGCCCCCTCTACAATGAAAAACAAAAACAACACCTTGTAATGAGTGTGCATCCTTAGTAAAACAAATTCTCAGATAGGCCAGGTCTAAAAATATACTTCTCATTCTTCTTCTTGAGTTTAATATCTCTCTATCATGCTTCAAAGAATTATAGCCAATGGAATGAACCTGTGATTATACTTTTGAAGTAAATATTTATTTGTAAAAGCTAATATGACATTTTTTCCATTCAGTTGCTTTAGTTATGGCCAACTCTCCATGACCCCATTTGGCGTTTTCTTGGCAAAAATACTGGTGTGGTTTGCCATTTCCTTCTCCAGCTCATTTTACAGATGAGGAAACTGAAGCAAACAAGGTTAGGTGACTAGCCCAGGATCACACAGTTAATAAGTATCTGAGGCTGGATTTGAATTCAGGAAGATGAGTTTTCCCAACTCCAGGCCTGGCACTATATTCACTACATCACCTAGTTGCCTAGCTAATCTGACTGTTAGTGGCTAAATTGATCTGAGGTGAAGGGGATCCTCTTCTCTATCTGACTGGAACCACTGATGGAGAGTCTATATATCCCCAAATGACTTTAAAGGTACCAAGAAAACCTGGGAGTGATGGGTAAAATGTAATCTGCCTGGCCTTCGGGTGGTGAGGGCCAGGATAGTCAGTGTTACCAGTATAAATTGCTTTCTTTTTTCTGTTCTCTTCACTATGCATCAGTTCATAAAAGTCTTCCTGTTTTCTCTGAACCTGCCCTTTTCATCATTTCTTCTGTTATAGTAGTACTAAATTAATCATTTTTTTCAGTTATTCATCAATCAGTGGATACTCCCTTAGTTACCAGTTCTTTGCCACCACAAATAGAGAAACTATAAATATTTTTGTATATGTGAAGTATTTTTGGTTTTGAGTTTTTTTAAGATGAGGGAGACTTGGGCATGTTTGTAGAAACCAAGAAAGGCACAAGCAGATAAGAGAAGAATGAAAATGAAAGAAAGGTTATGTACAGGCAGTATAATCCTTAAGGAAGCAAGGCAGGATGGGTCAAAAAACATAAATAGAACGGTTGTTCCCTATGCCTTTGCTCTGGTCCTCCCCCATGCTGGGGTTCATTTCCTTCTCACTTCTACCTCATTGAATACCTCTCTTTCTTTAAGACTCAGGTCACATATAAAGCCCTTCCAATCACCCTAATCATGGTCTCTCTCCTCAGCTATTTTGTATTCACTACTTTATACTTGCATTTGTTTATTTTCTTTATAAGCATTCTATGAATATATGCATACACACACACACACACACACTTGTATCTTAGGTTGGAATGTAAACTGTTCATAAGTAGGCATTGTTTCTTTGTATGTTGTATCCCTAGTGCCCCACACAGTGACAGTGTCTGGCACGGAGTAGACACTTAGCAAATACTTGTAGATGTATTAATTGTTCATTGGCTTTGGCAAAAAGAGGGTAACAACCCTAAAAACTGGAGCAAAGAATAAGGAATAGTGATAAAACACTGGAGCTTGGAAGGGCTAGAAGGCTAAGCCAGGTTCTCATTCATTTATGTACCACACTAGTAATTGAAGGAGAAGCTACAACCAGCTGAGGCCTGTCTTGCTGACCTCTTTAATGCATCTGCCAAAGGCCTAAGTAAGAGTGAGTCACTTCCCAACATCCCTTTTGTGGAATAATAAATTGATTTAGTTAGACCAAGTTTAAGTATGGATGTACATTACATAAAGGACTGTCTCATTACCTTTGGTTGTACAGTTTCTGACTTCCCCTCTTTTAATCCCTGTAGTTCTGGGTCTTAGAATCAGAGAGACTCATCCTCATGATTTCAAATCTGGACTTACTAACTGTGTGACCCTGGACAAGTCACTTAACCTGTTTGCCTTAGTTTCCTCATCTGTAAAATGAGCTGGAGAAGGAAATGGCAAACCTCTCCAGTATCTCCATTAAGAAAACCCCAAAAGGGGCACAAAGAGTTGAAACGACTGAACAACAAAGACAAGATATAGTAAGGATGCATCATGTTGAAGCATTATGTTCTACCAACACATGTTGCAACTGCTCTGTGATTTAGTAGATGGTCTTCCAAAGTTGCCATGGCGGAAAAACCTCATCACTTTTTAGTCAGCCTCCTGATGAGCCTCTACAAAATTAGCTATGCTTGCCCATGATGATAGATATACAGTTCATCATTGGGCTTGTATTCAAAGCCTTTTCAGTGTGGTAGAACCTGCCAGTACTTGATCTCTGCCATTGTGGCCTTTGAGAACTCAGGGTTACCTCCATGACATAAAGAAACATTGGAGTAGGGCACCTGGGGAAGGAGCATGGTTTAATGGAAAATGCATTGGACTTGGAGTCAGACCAGGTTTCAAATTCTAGCTACTCCTCTTGATAATTGTATTTATCTTCAAGTTGTCTCATTCAAATACTGCTACGAGATTGTTTTTCAGTATTATCAATGATTTGGTTCAAGGATCAGTTTAATAATTATTTATTATAAAATTAGTGATAATACTAACCAATATTTCTTCATGGTCAAAAAATGATTTCACAGAAATTATGTGATTCAGTTCTTACCACAGCTATGTGAGAGGACTTTATATCAATCCGTGTAACAAGGGACTGACCAATCAATAAGCCCAGTCCCACTGAACATGTTTTGTTGTTGAATGTAATTCTCTATGTGAAAAAGGCTAGGAAATCTGCTTCTAGGAGAGCCCACATGAAATGTAATGGAAGTACCTTGGAAAGACTGTAGAGCATGTGTAGACACTCTGATATTGGCTCTGGTCAGCAGCTCGGTGATGGAGAGCAGATGGCTTGACTAGCTGTATTTGCAGAGCCAGATTTGGGACCACATTCAAAGACTTTGGTCAGACTCAGCCTCCTCCTCTCTCTTGGTTTGACTCCTCCTTTAATGGAATCAGATGAATGATGTAAGGGGCAAGATCTCTTTCCCTCCCCCTGAGGCTAACATATGCCCTGGTGAATATGGACTTCAATTCATTAGTTCCATTATCTTAGGTGAATCTTGTGAGTTTTAAAAGGTCAGTGGAGTAAGCCCTCTCAGAGTCTGAGAATGTGGGATTCAAGTCCACACCACATTTTGCAGTCAACCTAGAAACTCTAGGCGTAAGGAGAGACCTTTGTCATCCAGCAGTAGCTGAGACAAAGACTCATCTTGCAGGGATGCTGAATCTGAACATGGGCATTTTGAGACTAATGCTATGTGGAAACTGCATGAAGTCTGAACCTCTTCCTCTTCTCAGAGACTGAGATTGGATGAGGGATGTATCATGCTCCTTCAAGCTACTGGTTGGAAATGTTCGAGCTTTTGTTTCGCTATATCTTTGAAGTAAATATTCTTTTTGTAAGTAGGTCAACATTTGTTTATTTATTTGGTTAATTTATTTATTTTTAGTTTTGAATATTTACTTCCATAAGCTCCCTCCCTCTCTCACTTCCCAAGATGGCCTGCAATCCAGGCTCTGCATATATATATACTCCTATTAAACATATTTTCACATTACTCTTGTTGTATAGAAGAATTATAATGAATGAGAGAAACCATGACAAAGAAAAAACAAAACAAAACCAAAAAGAAAATGGTCTGCTTCACTCTACATTCAGATACAATGGCTCTTTCTCTGGATGTGGATGGCATTTTCCATCATGAGTCCTTTAGAATTGTTTTAGGTCTTTGTGTTGGTGGTCGTTGTGCTTGTTACTGTGTACAATGTTCTTCTGGTTCTGCTCCCTTCATTCAGCACCAGTTCATATAAATCTTTCCAGGTTTTTCTGAAGTCCTCCTGTTCATCACTTCTTATAGCATAATAATAAGTAAAAATTATTTTTAAAAATGCCGGTCACTTTTAAGAGTGAAAGAAATACATTTAAGCTGATAGGAGTAGCAAAAGATACTCCAGGCCCTCAGGGATATCCTTAGAACCATGAGGAGATGTAGCAGAGGCATTCTGGGATAGCGAGCTCAAAGAATTCTCTCTAGCTCTAAAAGTACTTAACTGAGATCACACAGCTAGTAGGAGGAAGAGCTCGAATTAGAACCAGGGTTTTGACTTTTATTCTGGGGGGTCTTTCTACTGCTGTTGAAAAGTATTTTTCCCCTCAAAAAGAAAATTTCCTTATTTTATTTTGGTCCAAAATGAGGGTTTTGTTTAACAGCTGCTTTACTTTTAATTGCTCTGCTTTGAAAGATTCAAGAAAATTATGTGAATTCATGGAAAAGCAAACTGCTTTCCATTTTCTTCTGTATCCATGGTCTTGATGTCCTTGGGTCCAGACCCTCACAGAGATCCCTCTATTAAAGTATCTTGTCAAGCATGATGAAACTCAATTTCTATTCATCTATCTATCTATCTATGCATCCATCATCCATTGACAAAAGTTTGTTGAGTGCCTCTCATAAACCCAGCAATGTTTAGGGTATCTCCATCAAAGAGTAAATAGGATTCCTTTAAATTGTCACATTTTAGGATTCGGAGTAAAAGACAAAGGCCCTGATACTGAAGGGATCTTGGTAATCACATGACTGAACAGAGTTTGCTACAGTCAATATTTTTATTTTTTGTGATAATTCTCAGTTTACTGGGAAATTGTTGAGGAGTGGAGAAAATATTTCATTATTTTCTGAGTATTTGGTATGCAAAGGAGACTAAAGAATGACATTTGGTTGGGTAAGGAGATACTGGGAATGACTTTTACTTCTCTTATTTTGGTTCCTTCTACTTTAGTCAAGTTGTTTAAATATTTTTTCTTTGATTCACTACTGAACTATTTTGAGTTCAAATCTCACCTCAGACACTTGATACTCACTAGCTGTGTGACCTTGGGCAAGTCAATTAACCCCAATTGCCTCATCCTGGGTCATCTCCAGTCATCTTTATGAATGTCTGGTCACTGGATTCAGATGACTCTGGAGGAGAAGTGAGGCTGGTTACCTGTACAGCCTTCCCTTACTCAAAACAAAGTAAAGTGCAAGTCATATCCTTATTTCTCTGATTTTCTCTGATGGCGTGGTCTTCTTCAGCAAGGAAGGACAAACACTACTGAGCTATTTACAACTTGTTAACACATGTGGGACATTACCTTCCAGTGAGATCAGATAGGAGATAGAAATGCCTTCCTCAGTTCCTATAGGTTAAATTATGTCTTTCTGTACACTGTAAATCAAGTCTCTGTGCTTCAGAATTTAATTCAGAAACTTTGATGGCTGGGGGAGGAGTGACAGGATAATACTTGCTTTTCAAATGTCAGAAGGAATTAGTGAACCAGACTTCTTGGCCAATGGTTGTTTTCCTTTGGGGTCAGAATTACAGTAAGAAGTAAAGCAGCTGCAAGATAGGGAGATTCAACTGAGATATCACTAAAGTCCCTCAAGCTCTAAAATGAAAGGATTCCAATTTACCGGTGTTATTGACAGTTTCCATACCTACTATCCCAAATCAGTCACAAAAGTTTATAATTTTTCATAATTATTGTTCTCTACCAACTATCTATGTTTTACTTACTATTATCACCAAAATTAAAATCATTGATATTATTAATATCAATGTGTTACCCCACATTGCTCAGATAAGGAAATTAACACTAATTAGCATTAAGTGACTTACTTATGGTTTCACCCTATTAAGTGACAGAGACAAGCCTCACAGTGAGATTAACTGAGCCTAACGCCAATGTTCTCTCCATTGCCTCCCCCATCCCTTCAGTGCACTCTAAGAAAGTCTCTTTAAACTTTTGGTTTGCTTAGGACCTAAATTCTACGAAATTAAAAGTCTGGCTTCCTTGTCACAGATCTCCTTTTCCCTTTACATATTCCCCTTCAGGTAACATGCTGCTCTTTTAGGTCATCTTGTTTCACTGCTCCGATTGCATTTAACTACTGAATCTTGGCTGTGCATACACTGGGCTGTGTTGACCAAGGATGATCATGATGTTTATTTTAATGAGATTTAACATGCTAGTAGGGATGAAGGAATAAAATACACACACAGCATATTTGCTCCACATTCACTTAGGTATTTCCCTTCTTTTATGATTTCATTATTTAATCACCAAAGCAAGAAACAATGTAGTGTGGTAGCTAGAGTATTGAGTTTGAACTCAGGAAGACCCTCTTTTCCCTTTTGTCCCCTGTACTTACTATAGTACCTGGCTCATTGTAAATTCTTATTAAAGGTTTATTAACTGACTTAGTGTTCTCAGAACGTGAATTTGAGAGACATTGTGATGTTTCATCTCTATAGTCAAGATCCTCTATGATTTGGATCCAAATATTTGCAGAGATTGATAAATTCAGAAATTCGATGGCGATACAAAGATGGAAAGTGATCTAGTTCCTACTCCTGAAGAGTTTATCTAACTGAAACGAGGAACAGGGTTTGGGGTGATATTTACACCATGAAATCATTACCTACGTGATCTTGGACAAGTAACTGAATATTTCTCGGCCTCAAGTCCTTTATCTTTATAATGCAGGAGTAGTACTAGATAACCTCCGGGATCCCTTCCATCTCTAGATCTATGATTCTAAGTATGGTCCAAGGAAGATTATGACAGGGCCAAAATTGAGAGAGAACATGTTCTAGGTAGGTCTGGAGAGGTAAGTGAACTCAGCTATTAAGAGAACTTTCGTTAGGAGAACTCAGAGAAGATTCCAAGGAAGCGACTGCACCTGAACTGAACCGTGCAACAATGTGATGTTCAAAAGGCACAGGAGTCCATACCAAGCAAGGGGGTCTGCCTCAGCAAAGGTAGAGTGGCAAGGGGAATGCTGAGAATAGGTAGTGCTCTACTTTGACTGTCAAGCGAAATTTGTGAAGCGAACTAGTGTGAAATGGGGCAGCTAGGAAAGAGGGGGAGAGGATGTTTACATTTTTAAAAGTTGGACTTAGGACTCAACAGTTTGTCTTTTGGAGAGCTACTTAAATTTTTTGACCAAGATTGCCAGGCCTGTCCACTAAAAAACATCCTAATGGCAGCCCCATGAAGGATAGATTGGAGAGGGGAGGCCAGTTAGAAAGTTTTTAACACAGCTCACGTGAGCAATGATGACACCCTGAACAACAGTGATGTTAGAAGGAAAGAGAAACAGAGCAAGGCCAAGAGTCTTGGAGAGAGGCAGACTGAGAACTTTACAACTTGACACTGACTGAGTCTTCCTCACATGTACTATTAGAACTACCAGTAATTCAATTGCCAAGTGAACCCTGATAACTTTGGAAAGTTAATCAACTATGTAGAAAAGACTCAGTTTGTGATTCTTGGCTTGGTTTGTGTTACTGGCAACCAGCTCTTGGTGTACAACTTGGGACAGTACTGAAAAGGGAAGTATCTATAAACTGATTGAATAATATGTAACCATAATACATTCTCTGTTTATTTTTACATCAGTTGTCTGGAATGTTAACACTATTTTTTCCCTTTCAAACCTATAATAGTATGATGAAAACCAAGAAAATGAACCATGTTCTAAGTTATGGAAATGGTATACTGGTACTCTAATTATGCCAGGTTCCCTTTTTTTTTTTTTCAGATAGGTCTCCTTTAATTAAAAGAATCTTTGAAGATCACTGATAAGTTTTTAGTTAAAAAAGGCACTTCTACGCCCCCAAAAAAATGTCTTTGTTTTTTGTTGTGTTTATTTTTAAGAGGCACCAATTTGAAATGGGCCACCCTGCTTAATAATACTTAGAGCTTTTCATCCCTGGATTGATTTACACTCCTCAATTAATTATTGAAGTAAGTAGACCTTATTATTCCCATTTTGTAGATGGGAAAATTGAAACCAGGTTAGGTGACTTTGCCCTAAGCAGGAGTGGCCTGAGGCAGGTGTAAAAATTGTTTCCATATTGAGCTTTCTGAATAACATCCCTTATACCTCTCTTATACACTCTCTTCCCCCTCCACAACAAAGTGCCTTTTGGAGCTAGGCTCGTTGGTGGCTGGAGGTCTAATGATACTTGTTCTCTGTCAAATTATTTTTCTCCATTGGGAGTATTTTTCCTCTGCTGGCTGTATCTAGTGAATTGGTCCTGTGTTTTGTGGAATTCTATAAACAACCAAGCCAAATGCATCTTCAGTCCTTGTTGGACATGTTCATTCATTCAATTATTTCTTCATTTAACAAGTATTAATTACCTAATATATTTGGAGTAGTGTGTTAGTTGCTGGGGATGCCAAGTCACAGTGAAGAAGTCCCCACATTCATGGAGTGAAACATATGTTCTACTGAAGGGTAGGTGAACATTTGGGCAGGTAGGTAGTGCAGTGGATAGAGCACAAAAGCAGGAGTTGGGAGGACCAGAGTCCAAATCTCATCTCAGACACTTGACACTCACTAGCTGTGTGACCTTGAGCAAGTCACTTAACCCCAATTGCCTCATCCTGGGTCATCTCCATATGCTGATGAATATCCTGATGAATATCTGGTCACTGGATTCAGATGGCTGTGGAGGAGAAGTGAGGCTGGTGACCTGCACATCCCTCTCTCACTCAAACCAAAGTCAAGTGCAAGTCATGTCATTATTTCTCTGATGACATGGTCTTCTTTGGCAATGAAAGATGAGAACACACACACACACACACACACACACACACACACAGGTGATACATTTACGTGGAAAAATAAATATAATATAATTTGACCAAGGAGAAAACACCAACAGTAGTGGGATCAAGAAAAGCTTTCTATAAAGGTAGATCAGTTGAGCCTTTCAGGAAGCTAAGGATTCTATGAGTTAGAGGTGAGAAGGGAATTTACTCCAGGCATATGGAAGAGCCTGTGCCAAAGTACAGAGGTGGAAGATGGACTGGCAGGCTTTCAGAACAGCATGTTGGCTAGAAGAGTATGTGAAAAGGAGAAAGTGATTAGGGCATTCTGGAAAGATATAGATTGGAATTAGAGCAGGAAAGTCTTTGAATGCTAAACTAAGGAGGTGATAAATTATCTCAGAGTTAATAGGGAGCCACTGAATATTCTTTGAACAGTGGAGTAGCATGCTTTAGGAAGATTTTCTTTCTTTTTTTTTTTTTTTGTTAGCTATATGGAAGAGCCATTTTGTTATGAGCTTCAGTGGACAATGTAGCCCTGGTGTTTGAAAACAGCATTGTTTCTGAAGCTCATGGACTTCAGTGAGCTTACATTTGGGGATAGATAATCAAGAAATCTTCCACAGATTTCTGTCCAAGTGCCATTTCCCACTTTTCCTAAGTGAAGTATTTGATCTCCTTGCTAATGTATCACTTTAAGGCACTGTTTGTAAGAAGCGAACTATGAATATTCTTGGAGAAACTTGGTGAGAATAAGGAAAGAGCCCTAAAGGTCTGTTAGTCAGTGCACTTGAGGAACTTCAGAGAACTAGAAATACTGAGGCTGTCACGCCTAGGGTCTCTGTCAGTTCCAGGTACCAAGGATCTTGTGCTGCTCTGCCCTGCTCTTCCTAAGCTGTCTTTGACTGCTGAGTTCAGATGTCTCATTCAGACAGCTGGCATGAAAAACCCAAGCAATCTGTTGGACCAACTGTTTCAGGGATCTGACTTCTTCAACTTGTTTTTTTGACTAAGCTGACCAGACAAGTTGGTGAGCATTGTTACATAAGGAGTCAAAGCATTAGGGGAGGCCTTTAGCTGAGAAGGGAAATTTTCTTTTAAGGAAATCCATTCAAACACCTTCAGGACAAAACTTCTCCAAGGTTTGAAGTAAATACGCTCCTATTTGTTCCTGGAACAAATACACATAACATGACATGGAGTAAAAATTAGCCCCAAAGAGGTTTAGTTTTTGCTGTTGTCCTACTTTGTGTATGCACACAGACATACATGCCTGGCAACATATATAAAGTACTTTGCAAACCTCAAAGCACCACAGAAATGTTGACTATAATGACAATTATACACATATCTACAGGTATATCTGCATACATATGTGCATATGTGTATATATAAAGCCTCTTTCTCTTTCTCATTTCCTTCTTTCTTTCTCTCCCTTTTTCCTCTATCTCTTAAAACTTTTTATCTCTGTCATACATTTCTTTATACCATATCATCTATATACAAGTCTTCTTATCCCTACTGTTTTGCACAGTAAAAGTGGGGGTAGGGTTGTTATTTATTTTTCTTTCACTCCTAAGAAACATTCTGTGTTTTGCTTTTAAAAAAGACTTACTTAAGGAGTGAATGAATGATTCTGGGCGTGGCCACTGGTAAGGACTGTAGTCTACACTACTTCCAAAATTCTGTGGAAAAGAGTTGTTTAGCTAAGTTGTACAGCAAAGGGTTAGTTTGGAGGTATGGGGTGGGGATGGAGTGGGGGAGGGGGTTTCCTTCATTTTAATTCATTACTTATTGCAAAAGTGATTTTGCAATGATTGATTTCAACATGCTCCTTGGACTACTAAACAGCCCTGTGCCTGAGCATGCCTCAGCAAGCACCCAACAGAAAACGCAGTTTTTCCTTAAAGTGGGGGCATACACATCTGCCAGGGGAGATTGTTGCATATCCTTGTCTGTGTGTGGCGCTTGGAGGAGGAGAAAAGGAAATGGAATGAGATGGGGGGGTGTATATGTTTGAGGGGTGGTGTCAATTGCAACGAGCACAATATTTTCAGACTCTGAAAGGCCTTTAAGTCATCCTCTTTCCTTCCTCCTCCTTAACCTCTTTCTTCTTTTCTTCTGCCCATTTTCCTTCTTTTTCTTTTTTTAAACCAAAATATCATCTGTGGACAACAGACTCTCGCATAAAAAATATGGAGCTGGATCTGATTCTCAGAGGATTATACATGAGCTCCATCTTGTGATCTAGGCTTAAAATGCCCCACTTTTCAAAAGGGGAGGAATTCAAACACTGTACAAAACTTCTTTTTCCTTGATAAGGAGAATAATAAAATAAAAAAAAAAATCCTGAATGAATAAAAGAATGAAGGACTGGCCCTTAGCTCTCAGACCACAATAAATTATGATTATTATTTTAAAGGATCGGGAGACATCAGCCCCTTTTGCTTTGGTTTCTCTTATTAACCTCTATTAGCATTATAATTATAAATACCTGATAAATTTCTCTCTTTGATCTGCTCTACATGTCACTCAGCAGTCTTTTAAACTCTAGATTCTCCTTCTCTTTCTTGACATTTGCCATTGTCTTCTACCCTGAATACCTTCCCTGCTGTTCTCAAAAGCTGGCCAGAAACACTAAGAGGGGAGATTGTGGTATCAAGTACCAAGGCTTCAGGCTCTGAGGCAGCTGCCTACTTTCTAAAAGCTCCCTTTATTCTTTGCAACTGCAGATTTCCAATTCTGAAGGACAAATATTCAGTTCCCTCCCCCTTACCTTTCATGAAAAAAAAAGAAAGAAAAGGCTTGAAAGCACAATCAGTCCTTCCCTCCGCACAGTGTACATTAATACACCTTGTAATTGCTTGTCTCTGTTGGTTTTAGCCCTTTGCCCTTTTTTTCTTTCCCTTTGTACCCAGCTTCCTAAACCTTACCATTCCCAGCCCTGAAATCTAAGTCTCAAATGGAGCAAAAATACCCTGCCATTCATGACAGCTTGAATGGCTCTAAATTGAACCATTCTCTTTAAATTGAGACGATAGTACCTCATCTAGTGTTACTGGTCACTCAAAGAAGCCTCGTCACTTGGTTCATAAAGAAAGCGGCATGTCTTGGATTCAAGTACCAGCTAAGCTAATGATCTCTGAGCTTTGGCGGCTGTCTCTTCCATGACGGAAGTTCGCTGGATAGTGGAGTTCATGGTCAGCTCTTTTATACTGGAGATTCTAAGGCCATTGGGGTGTACCAACCAGGCAAGCCCAGGAATAGCTGGTTATGAATCTAGACAGGTCCTAGACAAAGTTATTGGTGCTCTCCCTCACTAACATTTAAATTTTTAAAAATTACATTGTTGCCATGGAGCGGGGGGAGACCAGCTTTTACTTTAAACACTCTCAGAAGAGAATGCTAGAAATGGGGGCTATGCAGGAAATCCAGTTCTTAAGTAGACTCTACTGCATAGAACTTGAAGTGAAAGGCTTTAGAAATTTTAAAGATTATAGATAATGTCACTTATCATTATTACAATCTTCATCATATAGTGCCATTTAAAGGAGAACTCTTCTGGGAGATTCTGGGAATGCTCAGATTCTAGGTCAAGGGGACTTTAGTGTGGGAAAGATTATTCCCCAGAGGAATGACTGGACTAGAAATCAGGAGCCCTGGGTTTTTAGCACCTGTTCTGCATTCAGAGCCAACAGACTTCAGCTCAATCACTATTCCTTGCTGGGCTACTCTTTGTTCCTCGGTAAATAAAGGTGATAGTCTAGATCATCTTAACCTTTTTGGTTGAATGGACCCCTTTGGCATTCTAATGAAATAATATTGTATTGCCTACTCTTATCATTGAAGTAAATGCTAAATTTTAGTTAGAGGTTACTGAAAGTGAAAATGAAATTTTTCCCATCCAAATTCATAGACCCTCCTGAAATTTATTCACACACTTTGACCCCGCAGATGAGATCTCCTTGTCTATATGGTCTCTAAGGTCCAGATCTTACTTCCAATACTTTTGTGGCTCTCATGGTAATTCTAAATATATATAGAATACATTTACTAGGTCCCTAAAAGACTTTGATGCTCTTCCTAAAAATGAGACTGGGAGAGGTCATAGATGGAAATTTAGAGTTGAGAGAGATCACCTCATCCAACCCTGTAATTTCCCAGGTGAGGAAACTGAGACACATCGGAATTAAGGGATATACTCAAGATCACAGAAGTACCTAAGGGAAGAGGTAGGCCTGGAAAGACTTCTCATCTCATGATTCTGGTTCAGTTCTGTTTCTGTCCTGCACAATTCTGACTTATAGTTAATACATAAAAAGAAGGAGAGACTCTATTGTGTTGCTCTCTAGAGAATTTCCCAGTCTCCAGGTCTCCAGAGAAGACAGGCTCCCTCACTGTTTTCTCCTGCCCACTGCTATATTGATAGGTGCCATAGACCCATTGCTTCTCTCCTGATCCTCTCCACAGCTGAGCTGTTCTAGGTACATCACACTATATTCAGGAATTTTAGATCTAGTACCCGTCCCACTGCTTTAGGAATGCTTACTCTACTTGTTGCCCAGGGCCCTTCCCCAGTACTGTGGTCTGTCTGGAACCACCCCTGGAGACAATTTCACACCTTTCTTAATCCATTTCCTACCTATAAAAGTGGCCTGTTTAATCATGGCTAAGATGCCATTAGGTTTTAATGGACAAATATTCCTATTCTCATTTAAACAAGATTCTCCCAGATACAACGTTTTAAAGTTCAACACCTTCTGTCTGGTATTTGAGTTCCTGCTAGATGATGCTAGCCTACTTCTCCAACCTCCTCTCACAGTCTTCCCTATTTTCAAATAAATGAAAGACTTGCTGGCCTCCCATCCTTTCTGGCCTCCATGCTTTTGGTGTTCCAATGTATGGAATGTCTGACTATTTTTTTTCTCCTACTGACATCATCTCCCTGTCTTACCCCACTTCTCTCCTTGTTGAGATCCTCCATGCAATTCATGGCCCAGCTCAAAAGTGACCCCCCACCCACCCAAACACACCCTGCTTAAGTGATCTCTCATGTTTTCCACATTTTAAAGGTAGTTTATACTTCTTTGGCACTCATCATGTTTATAACAATAATAGCTAACATTTTTATAGTGTTTACCATGTATCAAAAACTGTGCTAAACATTTTATGATTATCTTATTTGATCCTCACAACCCTGGGAGGTAAGTACAATTCTTATTCCCATTTTACATATGGGAAAATGGAGACAAACATCAGTTAAATTACTTTCCCAGGGTCACACAGAGAGCAAATTTCTGAGGCCAGATTGGAACTTCAGTCTTTTTGACTCCAGGCTCTGCGCTCTAGTCACTGCACCAGTTAGCTGACCCATGTTCAACTTTGCAGTGATTTCTGTAGTGTAGTATTTAATATCTCCTACTAGATTATAAACTCCTTGAGGGTAAGGCCTGAGTCTTGTCATTTGGTTGTCCACTTGTGTCCGACTCTCCATGACCTGTGGGTCATGCAGCATGTCAATACTGTCCATATTTTCTTGGCAAAGATACTGGAGTGGTTTGCCATTTCCTTTTCCAGTTCATTTTATAGACAAAGAAACTGAAGCAAACAGGGTTAAGTGACTTGCCCAGGATCTCATAGCTAGTAAGTGTCTGAGGCCAGATTTGAACTTAGGTTTTCCTGACTCCTGACCTGGCAGTCTATCTACAGTTTTACCTAGCTGCCCTAGCAAAGGCCAACTTAAATACTACCTCCTCAGTGGTCTTTCCTGATCTAGCAGCTCCTTGTTTCCCTTTCTGAAATTATCTTGCTTTTATTTTGAATATTTTGTATATACCTTTGTGTGCACATATTGTTTTTTCATAAAATGCAACTTTCTTGAGGGTAGAAAATATTTAATTTTTGAACTCCTACCACCTGGAATAGATGCTTTTAAAAGCTTGTTAATTGATTCATTGAAAAAAAAAGGCTCTTATCGGGGATTATAATGATGAAGAAAGTGCTACGTATGCAAAAGTTATTAATACTAATGTTTTTTACTACTAATACTAGAAAGTTCTCTCAAAGTAAAAAAAATAAAAGGAGGGAAGGAATTTAGTTCACGTAATCTATTTTGACAACAAAAACCTAGAGAAAAAAATATTCAACTCCACAACTATGTATTAGCCTATATGCCAGACATGGTAGTAGGCACCAGAGATCCAAAGGCAAAAAAGAAGCAATCCCTATCTTCAAGGAACTCCCATTTGACTCATGAGAAACAAGACACCAGTATGGTACAGTGAATGGTGTACGAGCTCTGGAATCAGAGAAGAAGGAAGGAAGGAAGGAAGGAAGGAAGGAAGGAAGGAAGGAAGGAAGGAAGGAAGGAAGGAAGGAAGGAAGGAAGGAAGGAAGGAAGATTGCTCCTATGTATGGTTATAGCCTAGATCACACCTGGATGAACCTACAGAGATTGTCTAGTCCAACCCCCTTACTTTAGAAATTTCAAAAGTAAAGTTCAGAAACTGACTTTCCAAGGGAATACAGAGGGTTGACGTTATCATTGTCACCAGAATATGAAGGTTTTTTTAAGAGCCATTATTAAATAGTATGCTACTCAAGTTTCTACTTAACAAACAGGAAACTTACCTTCTTCCCCAGATTACAAAATCAAATTGGACTACAGACCTGTCTGGACATGGCCACTGAACTATACAGCTCAGTCTGAATGATATTAACATCCTGGCCATCTTTACCAGTACGAACAGCACAAATAGCGAGTGAGATAGTGCAAAGGATAAATTCAGTCTGAGACTGGTTCCTGTTGCTGGCAGGGAGCTCAGTACAAAGGACTGAGGAATCAATGAGAAGCACAAGGATACCACTGTGATGTTCTATCCCAATGGCTCTCTTTCTACTTTGGCTTGCAATGAAACTCAGAGATTTTGCTTTGGGATCATAGGAGTTTTACAACAGTGATTTTACTGAGGCCAGAGTCTGAAGGATAGAATTCAGGAGAGGCAGTGGCAGTCAGGTTTAAAATCCAGGTGTGTAAGCAAGGCCCTAGGAAGGCCTACCCCCACACCAGTTTTCAGCCTCACCACCCTTCTTCACCTTCTTAACCTGTCCAGTCCTCTGTTATACCTGATTGATGCTCCTTGACTAACAAGGAAGCA
Organism: Notamacropus eugenii; assembly: GCF_028372415.1. Taxonomy (NCBI): domain Eukaryota; kingdom Metazoa; phylum Chordata; class Mammalia; order Diprotodontia; family Macropodidae; genus Notamacropus; species Notamacropus eugenii. The sequence goes on from NC_092872.1 coordinate 585,002,674, forward strand.
AGGAGCTTAAATTCTTAAAAAATGCATAGCCCTGGATTACCATAGCTGCCAAAGTGTTAATTGTTTCTAATTGACTCCCAATAAAAGTAATATAAAACACTTTTGTTAAGCAGACAACTCAAACTTTCATTGAGAGGACATTTCTGGACTGAATCTCAATCTGTCCTTTCTTCCTGTATATACATAGTAGAGACAGATACTACCCACCCCCCAACCCCCATCTCCCCCTTCAGTTCTGCACACTCCAGGGAACTTAAGTCACTTGGTTCCTCTGTCCAGTTCCCACTCCTTATTAGAATTCCTTTTTAACTAAGTTATTTCAGATGACTTTGAGGATTTCTTAAGAAATGCACACATATATGATAGGGGAGGAGGAGAAAGTAGAAGTGTATTTTATCTTCCCTAGTGGAATATGAGGCCAAACATTATTTATGACATCATATCACTGGTGCCTAGTACAGTGACTTACACTTAGTTGGAAGATGGGAAACAAGCATTTATGAAGCACCTACTATCTGTCAGACATTTTATAAATAGCTCATTTGGTCCTCATTACAACCCTGGGAGGTAGTTGCTCTTATAATTCTGATTTTTACCAGGTTGAGGAAACTGAAGTAGACAGAAGTGAAGTGGCTGCCCAGGGCAAACATCTGAGGCTGGATTTGAACCCAGGCCTCTCTGATTACAAAGCCTCATGACCTCTTAATTATTGTTTACTTCAATTGAAAATAGAGAAATAGCTTTACCTACTTCACAGCTTTACTGTCATGGTCTGGAAGGGATAAGTCATTGCTTTATTTGAATATAAACCAAGAGTAAGAGGATTATCAATAAATAATCGTACAGGGAAGAAAATAGAAGAAGGTGGAGATGTCTTTGGAAACTCTTTTCAATTACCATGTGACCATAGATTTTCTTCAAATAGAGGGTCCCGGGTTTTAAGAATATCTTTCCTAGGACCTCATTGAGGATAGCCTTAATGCAAGCAAGGTAATGAGGTTGATGATAGCCTCCAGAACATGGGGTAGTTAGTTATTCATCTTCAGAACCCTAAGGGGAGTATCTTTATTGGTGAGTCATTGAGCACAAATTCAATTAGCCCACTGTATGTAACTAGAACACCATATGATACCAGCTCCTGCGTAAAGGTAGGGGTCCATTAATTACCCTACCCCACTTAAAAGTGATTACCTTTGTCAGTTAAATCAATCAGGAGTAGGTACATGTGTGTATATATATGTATGTACATATATATATAAATATACAGACATACATACATATATACATGTATGTGTAAAGACTGATCACCTTTTTGAATCAATGATTTTCAACTAGGTGCAACGGGAAGTCTATTCTCTGGATGGGGGACTTGGTAACAGAGAGTTAGTTCAGAACTAGAGAGAGTTAAGCTATTGGTGAGCTAAGAAGAAGTAGTTTGGTCAAGCCCCTGATCACTAGGAGGGTTAGGGAGCACCTCAACTTCAGCCCCATTGGTTTCCTTCTCTGTTCCTTCCTTATCCCCCCTTGGCAAGAGGAGAATCTTCTGAGTTTTGAGGGGTCTGGAGGATTTTGGATTTTCTATCTTTCCATCAGTATCCTAGAAATGTTTGTAATTATCATTTGCTAATGATAATGCCCACATTGAAAGTAAAGGACAGAGTAATTGAAAATTCAATGCTCTACAAAGAGCCTACAAGAAAAGCTTTATTATACCTTATGGGAACATCTTGAGGGCTCCAGGAAAAGGATTACCAGGTGTTGAATATTGCCCCTTTGCCATATGTTCTTTCTAAGTATAATCCCACCTTCCCCTGGTCTACTGGTAGTACAGTGTATCACTGATTTTTGGGGGTGAAGTGTTTTATATCAATGCTTGTTATTATACCCACTTAGTAAATACCCCATTCTAAAAGCTAATTAGGTCTGATTAATTGTTATTATCTGATAATCATGGGTTAGGGGAAGGACCATATAGGTAGATGAAAGCTTATGAACTATACGGCATTAGAAACACAATATACAACCTCTCAGGGTTACCCCGAGATCCCAGAGAGGATCTATTAGCCATATTTTAGGGACCCAACTCATCATTGTAAGTGGGAGGTAGGGTAAGAACTTAAAAGCTTTGTCTGAGCTGGTGTTCTAGCTAAATGTAGTGGGCTAGTTGAGTTTCCATTGTCACTCATCAGTCAAAACACTCCCACCTGAGTGTAAAGATTGGTGGGTTATTTGCTCCCAGGTTATGGGGTCAGTCATAAGTCAGTCTATCTTAGCCATCTGCCTTTCCATTCATGTATACTCCCTTTCTTTCTTGCTCTGGCAGAAATCAAATCTAAAGGTGGAAAGGGCGTGTCAATTGACTGCCCTATTCAAAAACTCCATCCCTCTGACTCCTTGGGAATTCACTCCCTTCACTGGATACTGCTTCCACCCCAAATATTTATTGTCTTCTCCCTGCAAAAATGTGAGCTCCCTGAGGGCAGAAAGTCTCATTATTGTACTTATATTTTCAGTGCTTAGCATAGTTCCTAAATTCTTAATAAGACATTAAAAAATTAAGTGAAATAGAAGAGGTTCTGTCTTTTCTTTCCATTCTCTGTTAGAGTTTATGGAGATTTCTAAGTGTTTGTCATTAAAGATTTATTCTGTTGAAACTTAAGTTAGAGAGAGTGGAAGAAAGTAGTGAGTGGGGAGTGGTGGTGGAAGAAATTGGCCTATGAGAAAAGGGAAGGATAATGATGGGGATGAGAGGATGGACTTCAATTTATTTGCAATAAATGCTTAAAAAAACCCACTACCTGTATTATATTATAGATATCAATCAATAAACATTATAAAATGCTTCACATTTGCTAGAGAGTACTTTGTTAGGTGATAGAAATAAAAATACAAAAGAGCAGTTTTAACCTCGAGGAATTTACATTCTGATTGTTGATAGAAGTATAAAAAGTGGCAGAGAACAAAAAGATTAAAATTGAGTTGTTCTATCTTAATTTATCAGGGAGAGGAAATAATATGAGCTTAAGAAAGATACAAGGAGATATAGTCAGTCAATAAAACCTTACAGTTTACTTACCAGGCTCTAAGTGCTACACATTCAAAGAAAGGCAAAAGATTGTCCCTGTCCACAAGATGTTAATAATCTAATGGAGAAGAATTCAATGGGAGGAAAAATATTTTGAATATCTAGCTATGTACCTGTGAAATGAGATATTTTCCTAGCACTGGAATTGATAATTGATAAATAATTGATAATTACCTAGTAGGTGACAAGTCAGAGTGGGCTGGACTTGATGACTTCCAAGGTGCCTTCCAGCTCTAATGTTCCATGATTCTATGAGGCATCAGGCATGCAGGCTAAAGCAGAAAGGCTGTGTGACACTTCACTTAGGAGAGAAGAGGGAAGCAGCCAGATCTTCTTGCTTTTAGTACCTTGTCTTTTCCAGACTGCTTTGGCCCAGTTTGGTCAGTTAGAACATGCAGCTAGTGAATGAGGTTGGGGTTAGAGGTTCAGTCCTCACAAAGGAAAATAACTTCCATATGGAAATGACACCACGGCATTCAACCCTAACTGTAACCTCTTTGTGATAGGAGTGAAATCTACATTATGTAAACTAGGCTAATATTTCCTTTGACAGTAAGAATACTATCCTCAAGATCTGATTGGTTTAGAGATCTAAGGCTAGACCTATTGACAGCTGTCTAAGGAAGCAGTGGACAGGGAGAGATTGAAGGTAAATGCAATCTACTACAAAAGATAAGATATAAAGGGATCACTTGTGCATATAGAAGGGTTTGCATAGGGACCACCTCTACTTGTGAGACAGGAGTGAAGGAGGAGATAGTAGCAGAAGGCACTTGAATGATTTAAAATGAGAAGGGAAGAAGGAGGAGCTCTCAGTGAATAACTTCAATTTTTTTTAGTATGATATGAGGCATGTCTTAGAATGGATCCTAGTTTCTAGCTGGGCAACCTCAAAAGTATATCATTGGTCATAGAGGGGAAAAAGCGAGATTCCAGGCATTGAGCTCCCCATAACACTAATGGAAAAACAAGTTAAAATACCTCTCATCTTCTTATTGACATTAAAAGACATTATTACTTTTGCTACTGTTGTTATTACAAGGGATCATGCTCTCTTTTCCCATTATCCCAAGGTAAAAAAGACCATGCTCCATAACCCCATTTGCCTTTTGCTTTCTATGTGTGGCAGCTGTATGCTAGCATTCTTTCCTCTAAGCTTTTGGTGTGATTTTCCTATAAGGTTTATGACTTTAAAGGTCATTTTTTTTTTTTAAATCAGGCTTGGAGGCTTTTTTCTTTCATTCTTTCTTTTGCTAGTGTTGCATATCTCCACTGCAAGTAATTATTAACAGTCATTTGAGGGGTAATGGGCTTCCTTAAGGGCATTTGCACAATGCTTTACAGTATTATTACTTTAATGAATAAATAAAATAAAATTATGCTAGGGTTTAATCTACACAGCTTAGGTACTTGTAGACACTCAGCCTCTAGCCTTCACCTCAAATTGCACCTGAGGCATAAATGAATGAATCACAGAAGTACAGCCTGTACTGGCTTAAAATTGTGTGCAGCCAGGGACGTATGGAGGAATTGAGTGTGCCTTTCGTGAGGAAGTAAGCCAAAATGAATGGAGATCTCTGCTTTCTGAAGTAGGTTTGGGGCTTATTTCATTTGGTCCGGGTTAGCTGCTATTGGCAGAGCGGGTATCAGCCTCTGCTATAATATAAGGAGCTCTAAGAAGGCCCTCCCCAAATGCTGTCCTAAAACCTCTCACTATGATTAAAATTATACTTTATAGTGATTACAATGAGAGTTGCCATCTAGAGCCAGAAGCAAGTCTGAAAGTGGAAGTGTCTATCTATTTTATGATTTTTTTCTGGGGATGGGATTAGGGGAAGTGTGAGTACTAGTTGCCCGAAGCATCATGGTCTAGAAATACTATTGATAGGACAAGAGAGAGGGATCATAGAACTGAGGATTTCAGGAAAGGTTTTCGCAAGGAGATTGTAAGTGGAGATTAGGTGTGATGGGATGGTGGTCTCCAAGAGGGTGAATCACAGCCTTTCACTGAAGCAGCATGAGGGTTACTGCCATGGTACAAATATAATTCAACCTAACTCGTCAGATTTAGACTCTAATTCCTAGGTGGGATGTTTTTCTTTCTTTTTTGTACCCAAATACATTACTTTTGGTCAATGAATTCATTTAAAGCTTTTGACATTCTAAAGAATAAGAGAGTGACACCCAACTTAAAAAATTGTAGCCTGGTATTCAAACATTCAAATTAACTTTCTCAATAAGTTTCTCTCTCTCTCTCTCTCTCTCTCTCTCTCTCTCTCTCTCTCTCTCTCTCTCTCTCTCTCTCTCATATGTATGTATATATATATACATATATGTAAGTAAAGAACACTTAAGCAAACATATATATATATACATAAGCATATTATATAGCTCGTCAGCAAAGGAAAACATATCATATTAAAAAGCTATATATGTTCCTGTATGTTCCCAGCTTTTCATAAAAAGGGAACCACAGACTAATGCTGAATTGCCCTTCTCCTGCCTCTCATGTACTCTTCTTGTGTCACTGGACTGAAATTCTAGAAAACAGTTCCTCTAGCATTGCCTTCTCTCTACAACACACAGAGAGGCTTGTTTTACCTGAGGATCTTATATTGAGAACTGAGAGGGATGTTTGAAATCTTCTGGTCCAGCTTCTTGACTTACAAATGAAGAAGCTAAGTTCCTGGAGAGGTAAAGTGATTGACCTGAGTTTATGTGAGCGTTTTGCCCTTTTTGGAGGTCTTTGAGCAAAGCCGCAAGACCAGTCGTCGGTATGTTAGAGAAGGGATTCTTGTTCCATTATGGGTTGGACGAGATAGCCTCTGAAATCTCTTCTGCCTTGAGATCTATGATCCTGTGACCCTTTCCCAGTCCCTACGTACAGGCATTCGCAAAAGATTAGTTCTCAGCCCTCTGTTTTCCATATTTTTCCCTTTTAGTCATCTCCTTCATCTCATTGCTTCAGATCTGTTTTCAATGTGGATGATTTCTGAGTGTACATGTTTAGAAACTAAACTACTCACTTTCCTTTAAATATCCCTTATGGGTTCTTATCATTACACTGTTGCTCACCTTCTTTTCCCAACTTTCCACCATCTCATTGCCGATTCAAACCTACCCATATTTGAACATCCAGCTCATCTCACTTTTTTTCTGACTTACTTCAAGTCTCGACTGAAGTTCTGCTTTCTTCTATTTTTTTCCCTAATCTACTCGAGTTTTAGTGCTTTCCCTCTGAGATTATCTCCAATATACCATCTATATTTCTATCTAGCTATATGTGTGTGTATGTATGTATATATAAAGGATGCATTTGAGTTGCTGCAGAAGTCTCATTAGGTACTTAGTAAGGTGCTATTAAGTTGAAGCATCCTTCTCCTTAGAAAGTAAGCTTTTCTAACTCAGACTTCTGGCTACAGACTAAGGGAGGACATAAAAAGACAGGGCCCCCTAGTTCTTTTGAGGGCCAAAATCAATGTTTTCCTGCCCTGTTTCCTCTTCTAACTACTAACAGCTTACCCTCTAATCAAAATTCACCATTCATTTACCAAAGGTTCAGCCTATAAATTTGCCCCTCACTCCAAGTCAATAATCCTCTGATCTGTGGTCCTAAATGCCTTTTGTGTATAAACTATTATGTAGGAGATACACAGTTTAACTAAGACATGGTCCCTATCCTCATAAAACTTAAAGACTAGTAGGAGAATGGGACATATCTAGATAAGTACAATACCTAATATTACACACTGAGTGCATGAAAGTGGTACAAAAGGAAATGTTAAACCAGAACTAAATGAGAAAAAGCCATTACTAATTGAGCAGATAAAGAGGGAAGACTTCCTGGAGGAAATGGAATTTGCATTTGATTTTTAGGTATAGATAGTGATTCAATATACAAAGAAAAGAAAAAAAATATTTCAGGAATGTTTTTAACATTCAATAGCACAAGAAAAGATACAAAGGTGGGGAAGCATGGAAGGTGTTCAGCAGATAGGAAGGAAACAGACCAGTTTAGTTTTAACACAGGGAATGTAATAAAGGAAGGACTTACATCAGGACATAGGATGCCCCTTATCTCAGAAACAGGCACACAGTGCAGCCCTTAGTTTGCATGCCATGTATCTCATTCCCTTCATATTTACCATTAGATTAGACTTGTGGCCAAGATGAAGTTTCTCATGGATATAGTAGTGTCCCATGTTTACTGGTCTAATGGGAGCAGAGACAATGGGGTCTTTTGAAACTATACTTTAAGAACCCTCCAGGACTGAGTAAACATCACCTACAAGCTCACGTATACCAAGCTGTAGACCTTGTCATGAGTTAGCATGTGGATTTTGGCATATATTATCATTGAAGAAAATTATTATGATATAAACTATTGATCTATTGGGTAGGCTGATAACTAAGTCTGATCTTCACATAGACATTTCCAACTCTTTCCATGCATTCCAGATAGCTGAGGACATCTGAAAAGGTCTCTCTGACAAGGGTTAGTTCTACCTTGTGGGGTTACTACATGATCTGGGAAAGACACTGGCTATAGTTGATAATCCATCAGGTTCAATAGATAGAAACAACTTCCTTCTCATCTGTCACCCTCAAAAATCTATTTTTCCTGGGACTGGATTTTTCAGGATAATCTTGATGCCAAGGATCTTTGATACTGCAGGGAATATGAGCTGTATAACTCCCACTGTATCTTGGTGATTGTGTTGATGTCCTGGGGCCATGATGGATAAATGTACCACATGATAAAGTTCAACAAATTCTTCTCCTCCCCACCCTCAGACTTATTATGTGATCAGTTTTTACTCTTTTTACCCTTGTTACAGTGGTGGTAAATATGTGCATCTCTGCAACACTCCATCTTTAATGCGGGTGTAGAATTTCAATAATTTTGATCTTTATACTAAGTCAGGGGGCTTGCTATATATTTCAGCTTTGGCCATTCTACTTGAACCTCATTGAGAAGTACCGTCTTGGAACGCGCAGCTGATGATTGCTTCCACTTAGTCCTTGACCCCTAAACTCCTACATAGCCCAGCTATGGACATTTGTCTCATCAGTGAGCAGTCAGATCCTTCCCTTGTACACTTCAACTAACCCACATGCCTCTGATTACATTTTTTCTCTGTCCTCTGGTGGTGGGAATTTTGGCCTGGAGTGACAATCCCTTCATATCCTGGGGCCATTGTCCATAGCTGGCACAGCTGATTTCCTTTCTCATCCCAGAAGCAGCCAAAGCAGCAGCATATGTGTCTTTATGATCTCTATATCCGTTAATCCCCATGGAAAATCCTATCTGTGTCACATCATCATCACCAGCCAGAAGACACCTATCACGTTCCTTCTCTTCATCCTCACCCTCATTTCTAGGACCACCTACCCCATAAGGCCTTAGGTACTGCCCAGCCCTGCAGCTATAATAGCAAGATATTGACACTTCTGCCAAGAAATAAAGGACTTATAGAATCTGGGAAGTGGGAGAAGGGAAAGAAGGAAATGTAAAGAAGACTGATATGAAATAAAGTTGGAAAAAGGAAGATTTGTACTAGGTTATAGAAAGCCATAAATGCCAGGCAAAGGGACTTTGAACTTTACAAATATTTCAAGGGAACCTTTTGAGCAGAGGGGAGCCATAACTACATCCTTGCATAGGAAAAATAATTCTGCTAATAATATTAAATATGATGTATATGCTCTGGCTCCCCTGCTAGAGTCAGGCTACTGCGTCTGCCCTTAGGAGATTGAAGTGTCTTTATTCTCTATATCTACCAGTTCAAACCCCCACTGGATGAGTACACTCCTCTGTTAAGGGTCTGTTCCTCAGTTCCATTTAACATGGAAAATCAGGTAATTTTTGTTTTTTACAAAGTGACATTTTCTTTAAAGATATAGCAAGAATGAATTACCCCTATTACCTCTGACTACATAATCTTTATTATACCACCTCAGTTATGGGTTTGAGATGGACAGATGGGGATAGATTGATGATCATAGCTTAGCTCAGTTCCTGCATAATATTTGCCAGATTAAATTCATGTCTAGATGTTGCATGACTGCTAGGTGAATCTACCAGGCTAGTGTCCTGAAGACCAGGGCTAAAGATTGTTTCTAGCTCTGGAAGGTATAGATGTTGTACTGGCTGAAAAACCTTCCCTAGACTCCAACTTCTGGCTTTCTATGGCTCATTCTCTAGACTGAGTGTTAGACACTTCACTAGAATGTAAAAAAAAAAAAAAATGAAAAGGCCACGGACTGAGGCCCATATAGCCTTAGAAGAGAGAATGTCTTGAAGTCCTTTCTCCTTACCACATGGTCTTTTACCAGATCACAAAAGAGTGAGTTCCCCCAGATAAAAGTGAAGTAAAGAGGGAATAGGTGAAGTTAAAAGGACTTTTTGGATGTCTTTGAAGCCATGGAACTCCCCTTCACCATATGGTTACCTGACTAGAAACTATCTAAACATGCTTCACATTTGGAAGCAAGCTCTCTAAAACTATCCACATAGAAAGGTTCTATCAGCCAAGTAAGTTGATTAGACCCTGCTTAAGTTCCAGAACCCCTATTAAATATAGAATGGAGGTAGAAGTGAAAATGAGAAAGGAGGTAGTAGGCTATTATTAAAGTCTTGATAGATGACAATGATGGCCTGGAATTAAGTGGTAACATGGGGATAGGGATAGGGACAAAAGTGAGTGATACTGTGCTGGCAGAACCAACAGGACTTGGTAACTTAATTGACATGAGAAATGAGAGAAAGGGAAGAATCAAGACCATGGAAGAATAGGTGTGAGTGACACTGACAGAAAGAATGAAGTCATAAGGAAGTTTCTTTTTGGGATCTAAGCCAATAAACAGAAACTCTAGGAGGGTAATATAGGAAAATACTCAAGAAATTATTGCTGATCTCCTTAAGTGTGTGCGTGCATGTGTATGTGTGTGTGTGTGTGTGTGTGTGTGTGTGTGTGAGAGAGAGAGAGAGAGAGAGAGAGAGAGAGAGAGAGAGAGAGAGAGAGAGAGAGAGAGAGAGAGAGAGAGAGAGAGAGAGATGGGGGACAGTTTGAGGAGTACCTACACTGAAGGTTCTCTAAATAAAATGGTATGGGGACCTTCTTCCATCTGTTAACCCAAATCAGTATCTTATGAAGTAGACCCCAAGAAAGATTGAAATCAAGGATTCTTAACCTAGGGTCTATCAAACCCTAAGGAATTCATGGATTGATTTCAGAGGTCTATGAATTTAGAAGGAGAAAAAAAAAGTTGTATCTTTATTTTCATTGATCTCTAACTGAAACACAGATTTTCCTTTCATTATTATTAAAAAAAACAACAAAAAAATAAAAACACCAACCCAACAACATTATCCTGTGAAAGCGTTCATAGATTTCACTAGATTTCCAAACATACCAACCAGAGTTAAGGGTCCCTGATTTAAAATCACAAAGCCTTGCTTCTGATCTGCTCATTGTAACTTCTGTCAGCTACCTTCTCTACACATGCACCTAGATCCTTTAGTGAAAGACAGCAACTTCCTGCGTGCTCTGATGACACTAGAACCAGCAAAGAAAGATCTAGACTATTGGTTAGGATAACATGGTGACTGCTGAGCATGGTGTAGCCACAGTGATAGACTCACTTCTGAAGAGATTCCAACTGCATTTGGACCTCATTGCACCTAAAGGAGAAGCAGAGTTTTGATAGGAGAGCTAGAGTGAATAAATTACTTAGGGAGAGGAGGAAGAGACCAACCCTGAAAGCTATTTCCCATGCCCTTAGATCAAATTCCATTTCGAAAACAAGGTTGGCTCCTTTAAATACAGTGACCTGGAAACAATTGTTTCATGGAGGTCTGGCCTGAGTGACTACAGAGCTTAATAAGTTCATTAGAGTTCTTTAAGCACTGTGTGATTGTTATGTTATTATAATTAATTAAAAGGGAATTAATAAAATACTGAATATATTTTGATTGGGTGGCATGTCCAAGGGCATTTAATTATAAGATTATATAATCCTTTGTTTCGGGAGATTGAAAATGCACTTAGTGGAGTTCATTCTAAGAACATTTTGGCTTTTATTTTCTGAGCTAAGAAAATGCTTAGAGGAAACAAGTAACTTTTACAGTTCTTTAAGAGAGAACATGCTTGCCCAAACTGACAAGAGATGTGACTGAATCCAGGAAGAAAGATAATATTTGAGGACAAAGAGCAAAGTCTCAAGTCAACAAATATTTGAAAACTACCATGAAACCAGAGATACTAGAAATGATGGAATTCAAAAGGAAACAGGAATCAATCACATTGAACTGTCACACTGCTCTTCTCAAGGACAGCAGGCTGTAAAACAGGATTAACACAGGTAGTGATGGGGTTTTTGTAGCCTATTAGAGTTAGAAGAGAATATTGGAGAGCATCTCATTTGAACTGGTTCATGTTAGGCTATAAGTCATCTGTGCTCGCGAGGGCTGGGGGTTAGTCTGCAGTGTATATACATAAGATAATAATTAACAACAGCCAGGAGTAAATGCCAAATGAGCAGTATGGACAGTATGCACTATCAAAGCATCACAAGATTTTTGAGATGGAAGGGACCTTATGTTTCATCTGGTTCAAACCCTAGAAGATCATTTGCAGCTGGGGAAGCAGGCTTCCTGGACAAGGTATTGGTGCTGCCCTTAAGGAGTTCTCTAATTGGTTTGCTAATATTTCCATTCCATTGACTCTTAAAGGCCTTTGTTCTGCTTAGAAATTCCTGATTTTCTTCCATGAAAGTAGTCTAACCACAACAAACAAAGGGAAATAACAGATTATTAAATCCAGGGACTAAGCAGCTGTGACAAGTGATAAATATCTTGGTTTATGTAAGCCACTTGGTAAATAAACACTATATTAAAAGACAAAGGAACACTTCCCCATAGGTGGAGGAAAAAATCAGTATGCAGTCCTGTGGTATGGTGCAGGGGTTAACCCAGGGCTCTCTTAAATTTGGTTATTGTCTCATAAGAGCTCACTTGGGGTCATATTATATTTGTATGGAGAGTGAGTAGCTAGAGGCAAAGTTAATTCACTCTAGGTTGGTTGAAAAGTAGAATATTACTTCATTCATACTACCTAGCTGGTCATTACACAGATCAAACAGTGGAGCATATACCTAGGACTATCATGGGTTAGTGGGAACAACATTCACCATTGGGGCAACTATGTGGAGTAATGAATAGAGCACTAGTCTGGGAACCAGGAAGGCTCATCTTCCTGATTTCAAATCCAGTCTTATGTATGACCCTGGGAAAGTCACTTACTCCTGTTGACCTCAGTCCCTCATCTACAAAATGAACTAGAAAAGGAAATTGCAAATCACTCCAGTATCTTTGCCAAGAAAACCCCAAATGGGATCACGGAGAGTCAGACATGACTGAACAACAACTAAAGTTCACCAAAAGGTCCCATACCCACCTAGTCTAGTCCATCTGAATTAGAAGAAATTAGAAGGATTAAAAATTAGAAGAAATTTCCTGGCTACATAAAGAATAAATCATGCAGACAGACACCTGAAGAAATAATATTGGAGTTTAAATACTTAAGGCTAACACTTAACAATCTAACCCCACAAACCACATAATGTATAAAGTACAGAAAGCCCAACCAACCTCCAAAACATGTGCTTCAGTGTTGAAAGTTCCCATGGCAATAACTCAACCTGAAGATGACAAACCTGGGGAACATCTGTTCAGCAATGGAAGGAGGGGAAAACAAAACATGAAAAGGAAAATCAAAGACAAGTGACATGAAATACAAGATAAATAATGAAAGACCAAAATTCTAAGGGAGAAACCTTGAGTAAAAATCTAGCTCATAAGTCTATAAACCAAACAGATGCATAAGGAAAAACAACTAAAAATAAAAAGAAATGAACAAATATTATGAAGGAAAATAAATAAAAATGCACTGATATAAAGAGAATCTCATTTATTCTGCAGAAATCATGCAGCAATGGCAAGGAAATACAAAATGGTTCAAAAGAGAAATAAATCCTTGAAAATAAATTGTTGAAAGAAATTAGAACACAGAAATCTCAATGCAGAATTAGAAAGATAAAAACTGGGATAGAAAAAATTGAAAATATTATGGAAAATCTCTCCAAAGAAGAGATTTTACAAGAGAGAATAACAGATATGGAACCAAAAATAAGAAACAGGAAAAAAAATAATGGAAGAAAAGTAAAAAGCAACAACTTAAAACACACAGGAATTATTTTTATTGCTATCTTTCAAAATCATATTAATTTCTGAATATATCAGTGATATCTCTCCTGACCAGCAAGAAATAGCTTGCAACAAAAATTTTTAAAAGAAATTAAGAAAACATAATTAACATAGTAACTGTGTCTAAGAGACTATACAGTATTCTATCCTCCCAGTCCCCCATCTTTGCATTGAAGGAAGAAAAATTGATCAATTCTTCTCTAGATCCAAGTATGGACATGACAACTACAAAGTAGTCATCTTTGCATTTTGTTGCAATTAATTGCTGTTCTTTTCACTTATATTGTTATTGTCATGTTTGTCAATAACTATTATTCATGTATATTTGCATTAATTCCCTCTATATCTTGGATGTCAGACCCTTATCATAGAGATTTGATACAATTATTTTCATTTCCCTTTTTATCCATAGTGTAGTTTAGTTCTTCTCAATCTTATCAACTACAGGTATTTGAAATGATCTATTTAGCTTTTTTAACTTACTCTATCCTTTGATTGGTTAAGAATTGCTTCTTAGAGGGGCAGCTAGGTGGCACAGTGAATGGAGCACTGGCTCTGGAGTCAGGAGGACCTAAGTTCAAATTCAGACTTTGACACTTACTTAGCTGTGATGTTGGGCAAGTTACCTAACCCTGGTTGCCTCACTTTCCCCCTCAAATAAAAAAAAAATAAGGAATTCCTTCTTAGCTATGAGAAAAGTACCTAAGTTCTCTTTTCTAATTTTTTTTATAGACTGACAACACATTAATTTTGAATTTGATATGTTAAATGGTGTTAGCTATTCATCTAAAGCAAATATTTGCCAAACTGCTTCCTAGTTTTCCCAGCAGTTACTACAATATAGTGATTTTCCCAAAGCAATTTATGTTATTAAATTTATCAAATATTAGATTGTTGTATTTCTTTATTTCTAATTCTTACTTACCTAGTATGTTCCACTTATCTCTTTTTTTAGGAGAACTAAGTGACTGATAAATATTGTTATGTAATTTGAAGTATGGAAGTGTCATTTCCCTTTCATTCCTATTTTTTCATGATTTTCCTGATGATTACATTAATTATCCAAGTGAATTTTGTTATTATTTGATCCACTTCTACACAATGGTATAATTCATTGATTTTATGATTTGTAGAGCACTAAATCTATGAACTATTTCAGGTACTACAATGATTTACATTATACTAGTCCTGCCCATACCGCCATGAATTTTATACTCATCAAACTATGTGACCTCAAAGACAGAATGCACAGGAGTAACATAAGGATCACAGATCTCCCAGAAAAAACATCCTACCTTAAAATTCCTGAATCCCATAGGAATATACTGAAAGGAAATACTATACTGAACTGCCCTGAACTTTTGAAAACAGACAACAAAGTGGTCAATCCAATCCATAGTTCACTGCCAGAGGGGAATAAAAACCTGATTTTTAAACCTCTGACACTGTTAGTGGTTAAATGTCCTAGTTTTAGTAACAAAAAACTGTTTTGCAAGCATCCAATAGAAAGACCATCAGTTTTGAAGCAAAATTAATTTGAATAACCTAGGATTATTCTGCAGTCATAAGAATTTGGAGGAGAAAGTGGAATAATAGATTGTCCAAAGCAAAGGAGTTTTAGCTCCAATTCAAAAAAATTTATTCTATAAATATAAGCCTAATTTACACATTAGGAGTCTGCTTTGTCAAGAAAGCTATGTTCATCTCTGGTCTGTAGGTATATAAGAAAATAGGATTGTATGAATGCCCAAGGACAGTCAGCCTACACAAGGATGATTATAGAAATAGAGATAAAGTAACTTGGCTCACGAGTCTTGAATAATCATGGTGAGGGCAGAGGGTTAGGACCAGGCTTTACAAGTTGAAACAAAAAGCATCTCTTATCACGTAACTTCCATTTGACTTACCTTCTTTCATGAGCTGACATTTCTAAAGCTGAGTCATAATAAAAAAATGAAGAAGGAGCTAAGTCTACAAAAGAAATAATAATAAAGATAGCATAAAGAAGAGGATTCAAGTTTGGTCTTCTAGCAACTCTACCCTCATGAGAAACACAGAGATAATTAAGAAGGATCAAGTAATTTCCCTTCCAGCTAAAAAATAAAATCTTGTAATTTTAGGATAGTACATACTGTTCATATAGCTCATCCAGCAGTTACTGCTGCTTATTGTTAATTTTTCTCCTTTAAGTGAATACACCACAGACTACTCCTATATCTCCCTCCCAAGCGCAGATGCCTTATAGCCTAATGTGGGGCAACTCAGTAATTAGATAGAGAGTAGAACTGAAGATAGATTAAAGAAGGAGGGAAATAAAGATAAAGTAAAGAAGATCATGAAAAGGAGACCTGCAAAAATTGTTTAACAAAGCAATCATATAATCTTAGATTTAGAGCTAGAAGCTACCTTGAGAGCATTGATCCCAATTTCTTCATTATACACATGAAAGCACAGAGATGCTAAGTGCCTTGCCTAGGGTCACACAGACAGAAAGTATTTCATCAGGATTTGAACTCAATTTTTCTTGACTTTACATCCAAATGTACTATCCAATGTCCCTATCTAAATGTCCCTACACTTCCTGAATATGGAAGAAGAGTCAAAGGAAGGAGAAAGAAGGAAGTGAAAGGAAAATGAAATTAGCAAATTAAGTAAATTAAAGGAACTTCAGGTGGAGTGGTCCAATGGCAACAAGAAAGGAGAGAATCTACGGGAATAAAGAAAAATAATAAATCACTATTTACTCTTCATAGGATTTTGAACCAAAAGAGAGCTTAAAGCTTCATAGGATAACGTGACTTGTGGATCTAAGGCTGGAAAGTACTTCGGAAGCCATGTAATCTAACTTCTTCAATTTGTAGATGAGAAAACTGAAGTGACGTGGCTTCATTGTACAAGTAACAGGCAGGATTCAAATCTAGCCCCATTGGCTCCAAATTCGGTGCTCTTTCCAAGTCACTATATGTCTATTCATTTTACACATGAGGAAATAGATGTTCAGTGTGGAAAAATTACATATCCAAGATTACATAAAGAATAAATAACAGAACTGTGTTTTAACTCCAGGTTCTTTGACTCCAGGTCTAGGTCTTTCCCTGTTATACCATGGCGTGGTTTGTTTGAAATGTAAATGCTTTTGTGAACATGAATATAAACCAACTTTTCAAGTGACTTCTAATTGTGGTAGCTCATACATATTTCATATAGTCCTGCCCTCTCTCATCCAGCTGAGATGAGTAAGGAAACATGACATTCATATCTTTTGGCATTTACTTGGTTAAGTTGCTACTTAAGATGACAAGACTGTAAGTAAGAATGTTTTTCTTACACTTGTACAAAAGAAAGGGAGATAGTTTTACTTTGTATTAAACTCTTTGATCTAAACATCTGAACTGGTTGATTCTACTGTCAGGAAGCCATGAGTATGAGTTCACTGATTGTGTGACCCTGGACAAGTTGCTTAACTAACTCTTGGTGTCCTGAGGGAATTCTCTAAGACTCCAAGTGCCGCCAGAGCTACAACGATAGAAGTTCCTCATGTGGAGCTTAACTTGGCTGTAGGAGGTTAGAATGATCATGGTGCTGGTAACAGAGTTATGAGACTGGGCCTCATAGCATGAAGCAAAGAGGAACTCTCATCATATGACATATTTGACATAGCTTCTTTCATGAGCTGATGTTTCTGAGAGTAAGAAGCAAAAGTAAAATCTATAAATGTAACAATGTAAACAGAGTATTGAGGAAGTTAAAAAGTTAAAGTTAAAAAAAACAAGTTTATTTAAAAATTCCAAAACATAAGTGACTATCTTAGAGCTAATATTTGCCTGAATGAAGTCTGTCTAAACTCTGGCCTCTTCATGACTTAATATGGGATATCTGAAAAGTCTAAGTGCAATCTTTAGCTTAAAAGTGGGACACTGTATATGGAAGTTAGGGATATAGAGCAGTTTCCAGCTATATACAAACCTGCAGAGGATTCTGGCTTCTTCAGATGCCTTTCAAATCCCCTATGAGTTTACATTTGCACACAAATGAAGTTGGCACCTTAACAGATGCTATTTTGGTCTTAGAAATAGAAGCTGATAAGTTTCCTGTTGAGAATAACCCATAACAAAATCCAGTCCTAAATATCAGCCAAATGCAGCCCTGAGTAATGCTTGAAAATGAGAAGCCCAAAAGGAAGGAAGCTTCGACAGGTTTCGGTGTCCAAGTCTGACTCATGCGCTCCTTGGGATGGTAAGAGTCTCAAATAGTATCCACTCCTGTTTTGCAAGGAGTTAAAAGCTGGCTTGTTTTGTGAGTTCGTGGGGGCTGGAGATTGGAATTCCATTAAAAATGAATATGATCTTGTCCTTCCCTCGCTCCCCCCACCTCATCAAGAACTGTAACGAATAGGTAGTGCCTTTACATTTCAGCCTCCTGCCTGAAGGAGGCCACTGAAAGCCAAAAAAATTGGAAATGTCTTAACATGCATTAATTGCTTAATAGTTGTGTTGTCTGTCTGAAAAGGGCGGGGCGGGATTTAAGTTGCTTTAATGACTTTAAATTTTCCCATGGTAAAATATTTGTGATTTGGTTATGCTGTAATTAAAGTCTTATATAAACAAAGCGTTTGGAAACAAATTAACTTGTTTCCTTGGGAGAGAGATTTCTGGTAAGCTTGGGCTGGAATGTTTCTTCTCTCTTAGGAGGAAACCATTGCTTCTCCAGCTCCCCCACTACCATGGTAGCTTTCGACTCTCTCCTCTGCCTCTTCAGAGCTCCCCTAGTCTGCCCCTATCCTTGGGATTTGCTGTAACAGTAAATGTATACATATACATACGCACACCCATACATACATACATAGACATAGACATATCCATAGCCACATAAAAACATGCACATAATCATATAAAATATGCTACACATTTATATACATGTATATCTATATGCACATACATAAATGTAAACCACAGCTGAGATTTCACTCTAGAAACTCCAGAAGATGAGGAAACTCCCATTACCAATGCATATTAGCACCTACTCTGCAGCTAACTTTTTAATCGTATTCCTAGGCTGAGAGTATTTTAGGCACCCCAAGAAATTCAGTGATTTACTCAGGGTCACTCAGCTTTTAAGTGGCAGAGAGAAAGTATGGACCCAGGTGTTCCCGATTCCAAGGTAACCTATCCATCTCCTAACACACCACTAACACATTTAAATGCTTTGAAGGCAAGTGAGCAAATTATTTGAGAATGATTTCAAAACATTCTAAATTTTAAAGAGAAAGTACAGGCATATTAAACATGGGACAGTGTGGGCTCCTTGAATCAACAATGCTTAATTTTAAGAAGAAGTTAAGCAGAAGAGCAACAGTCAACAAGAGCTGACTTGCAAAACCAGCTGATCAAATATTTATTGCTGCCTCAGAAAGAACCTTTGAGTCTATGTGGTCATGTCCTAACCTAGAACTTGTTTCCTTCAGGAGGATGTTGCAGATATTTGAGGTTTTCCCTTAAACTGATTCTACTGCCCCACCCCAATGAAAAGTATATTTTTAGAGGAGTGTGGCATGTATGCAACAATCACTAGCACTGGATTTTGGAATCTGTGAACTGGGATGAAATCTCAGCCTGATACTTCGTTCCTGAGTGACCTTGAACAAGTCACTTCTCAGTTTCTTCATCTGTAAAATAAGGGAGGTTGAACTAGTAACTAGTTCACATCTAGGGTTCCTTCTAGCTCTGAATCTATGATTATATGACACCACACCATTCAAGAGAACTTTAAGAGACATAAGTGGTTTGGTATGTTTTTTAGCAGATCATAAAAATTTTAAAATTGAAAGGTGTCAGTAGAAAACCAACCCCTTAGAGTTCAGGATTCTCTCGTACCCTTAATGGCCAATCATAGGGCCTGGCATACATCCATCGATTAATAAATATTTGTTGAATTGAATGGAATTGTTTGCTCATTTTATCAGTATCTAAAGAGGGTAAATGGCTTACTTAAAGGAGCAATTAATTAAAATTGATCTTTTAAAAATTGTTCAACATTATCATAATTTTCTAATTTCTGACCTTTTCTACTTGGTCATGTTTTGGGATGAGCTTATTAATCATGTTCGTTTGTCCTTGGGAAAGCAACCACATATTTTTAAGTGGAAAATAGCAACTTATTTTTTTTCTTCAAAACTTTTTCTAGTATAATCTCAGCTTCACATTTGAAACTCTTCTCCTTGAATGCTTTTTTTGATTAGATTCTGAGTTCTCTTTGACTGATAGACATTTCTCCTCTTATTCTAGATCATGTCATTTCAACCACAATAAGAACAGTATTCTGTAACTGAATGCAAGAGTCCATTAGAGAATTATTCTAGGGTTCTGAGAAGAGTGAAATCAATAATACTATGATAACTTATGTGGCCAGTATTTTTATTCTGAGAGTATACATTTGTGAGAAAATTCTGTAACTGCCTTCCATGATATTATCTTCAGATAATGGTCCTTTCAAACTTCCATTTATGATCATAGCAACTGAGTTGAAGGGATATTAGAGGACATCCAGGAAGACCCTATTGGAAGGGATATCTGTTCTACATCCTAGCAGAAGACTGTGACTGGTCGCTCATAGCAGCTGCTGTCTCTGGAACATGATTTGCCTTAGGAACTGAAAGACAAATCTGTATAGTCTGCCAGGTCTGTAGGTCCTGGGAAAATGACAGAGACTTTATAATCTACAGCACAGAGATACCCCGGGTTGCCAGAAGGTCCATATGCTAGGGTGAAATAAAATAACTCTCTAGGGTGCCCAAGACCCTTCTGGCTCCTCAAAGCCTTCCATCTCTGAAAGTTGGGCTGAAGGACAGGAAACTTCCAAAAAGGCTTATCTAATAGTCATGTGAATTCTCTTCATTGACAGCAATGTCCTAAGGTCTGTCCCATGAGCATTTCTACTAATGATTGTGACCTATCAGTATCTACCTTGCCATTGCCTTCTCTCATCCCTGGGAGGAGAAGAAAAGAATGATGTCCCTGAACCAATCTCATCTAAGAAGTGAGTATATAAGAAATGGGGGGAAGTAAGGCTCAAATGAGATCATCTATGTGAAGTACTTTACAAACTATGAGATGTTTCATATATATATATATATATATATACATATTATAATAACTATTATATTATTACTGGGATAATAGAGGGTGGAGATGACTTAGTTTAGCAACTGAGTTATGAGAACCAAATTGAGACCTCAAGGAAAGGGGTGATAGAATAGAGGGGATGAAGTAAGAGAACCAAAAGGAAGAAGGATTTGAGGGAAGAATATAGGATTTAGGATCTAAGTTTACAAATGGGGTATTCCAAAGATTGGAGGTTAGGGCAGAGGAAAGTTGGAAGAATGACTGTGATAGGATATTTAGAAAGAGGGTATAGTGAGCCCAGTAGAATTGAAAGATCCTTGAGGACAGGGACTAGTATTTTTATGTTTCTATCTCAGGCATCTAGCACAGGGCATAAAACAAAGTAAGGGTTTTAAAAAATGCTTGTTAATCAAATGAGGAGGCTAAGAAGAAGAGACTGGGTAGAAAAGAAAGGAGATGTAGCATAATGACCAACATAAAGTTCAACTTCATAAATGCTTAGTTGATTGATGAAGGAATCTAGGGAGAGGGAAGTAAAGGAAGTTGTAAGAGAGACAGCTCTAGTCCTAGTAGATGTAGAGAGGTGACTGTGCTAGGAATGCTACTTCCCTAGACAGGGACTGATCCCAAAGATCAGGCAAGGGATAAGTAAGAGAAGAAAGAGAGAAGTGGCAATTACTTGGACCACAATCTCCCCCAGAGTTTTCTATCCTCTTTTGCCATTGACCTCCCTTACTTTTGACCTCAGCTCCACCATTACAACTTCCTCCCTCCATTGACCAAATTAAATTATATGTTCTTAACCTGGAATCCATAAATTTGTTTACTTAACATTTCAGTAATTCCATCTCAGTATAATGGATTTCCTAGATTATCAAATATTCTATTTTATGCATGAAAAACATTCTAAGAAGGGGCCCATAAGTTTCTCCACACTGCCAAGGAGAGCCATAATACAACAAAACGTTAAGGATTCCTGCTCTACACTAAAATCTATGGTTTGTTAGAGTTGTTTTCTTAAGTTCTAAAAGTGTGAGGTAGGCATAGCTTCCAAATTGCCCAGATTTCCAAGTGACTTGGAGAATTGATAGAATTGATATCCCAAAGCTACCAAATATTAGTTTTCTCTCTAATTAGAATAAAAATCTTGGAGGACCAGGACTATTTCTTCCAAGTCAAGTTAAGCTGAGTAAATAAATATTTCTTAAGCATCTGGTGATCACATGGTGGTCAGAAGAAGTGATACAAGGACACTCTCAAGGTCTCTCTCAATAACTTTGAATTTAACAGTACGACATAGGAGACACTGGCACAGCACTGCTCAGCGTAGTATGCCCGCATCAGAAAAGGTACTGTGCTCTAAGAGCAAAGTAGAATTGAGACAGCACAAAGAAAACATGAGATGTGCAAATCTGGGGTAACCACCCCAAATATTCACACAGATTATCTGTGCCCAGTCTGAGGTAGAGCATTCCAAGCTCGTATTGGTCTGATCAACCACAGTTGGACACATGGAAACTTCACTTTGTCCTGGTGATGTCATTTTGCTCCTCTTCGAGAATGAAGGACAACAACCAACCAGCCAACTATGCACTAGGAACCTTGATAGGAGCTGGAGATATAAAGAGAAGCCAAAACACTTTGCCCTTAGGAAGCTCCCAATCTAATAGGAGAGTCAGCACACAAACAGCTAAATGCCAACAAGATATGAACAGGATAATATCAGAGGAAGTAATATCAGAAGAAAAACACTAGATTTAAAAGGAAATGGGGAAAGGCTATTGCTTACATTTTTTGAACCCTCATCATAGCCTATGGATCATAAAACTTCAGAGCTGAAAGAGATGAGACCAGCTACCGCAGTGCTTTACAAATTAATAGCCATTTAATAAATGTCTACTGAATTGAATCTCATCCAACTCCACCCTTAAATTAGCAATGAGAACCTGAAACCAGAGAGGTTAAGTGACTTACTCTTGGTGGCTTAACATATCTATTTAGAGGATACAGAATAGTTTCCAACTATACTTAATCAGTATTTATACGATTTCATCTTTACCGTAGAGCAGTGGTTCCAATTGAGTGGTCCATTAACCCCTTAAGGGTTTGTGATGATGCTTCAAAGAGTTTGTGTAAAAATTCTTTAGTGATATCCCTAGTAATAAATAATTACAGAATATTATGAGTGGTATATCAAGTTACATTGTGGTGCACAATTTTTTTTGGTTGAAAGGCATTCGTGGAACAAAACAAAAGTTGGAAACTGATGCTGTGGGGGAATCTGGGACTCTATTCAACTTTTCAAATTCCACATGCTTTTCTGTATAAATGAAAATGGCCATTTGAAAGATATTGTTTGAGTATCTCCTTTGGTCTTAGAATGTCTTGGGAACACATAGTGCTATGATCTGTCTTTGCTGACCAGTTTCATGTCTTAGCTTTTATTTACCTGACCACCCAGACTGTTCTTGTTACTCATTTGTGTATGGGTTAACCCTTAGACTTCATAATATTTCATCTCCTTGGTTACTTGTGTGAGCCAAGCTGCATCCATTGACTTCACAGGTCCTGTTTCTTTGATTAGTACTCTCCTAAGTACCTTCTCAATCATGATGAAAGTTGGAGACCTTTTCTACCTCCTATTAAGGACCTTTTCTATTTCCTATTAACTTTCCATAAGTGTTAGAGTTTCATGGCTCCAATAATTGTCAAAATGAGTTTACCCAATGCCTGGCACATAATAGCTTCTTAAATGTCAGTTGGTTAACTGACTAATCCCTAGTTTCCTTCAAGACTCAACTCAAATCCTACTTTCTATACGAGGTCTTTATTGATCCCTCTACCCCCTCCCCTATCTGCCCTGATCCCTAATTATCCACTGCTCCCTCACATATCACTAGATTTGCCCGGTTTGCCTCCTCTCTCCCTGACTCCACTAGTGCCTTTCTGCTGAGATTATCTTCCATTTACAGTGAATATATCTTTCATTACATGCATTGCATGTTATCACTCCCATTAGAATATAATAATAATAAAAAATAGTAAATACTAGGTACTGTTTATATAGCATTTACAATGTGCCAGGCACTGTTCTAAGTGTTTTATCATTATTGTCTCATTTGGTCTTTTAAACAACTGGAGGAGGTAAGTGCTATTATTATCCCCATTTTATAGATAAGGAAACTGAGACAAATGGAGCTTATGTGGCTGGCACAAGATGACACAGCTAGTCTGAGATTAGAACTCAAATGGGAACTCAGGGCTCCCTGACTCCAGATCTGACCCTCTATCCATTGCATCACCTAGTGGCCCTTCATACATAACCTCCTTGAGGGCAGAAAAATGTTTTGATTTGATTTCTTTCTTAGTATTTACTATGGTGCCTGGCACATTAGTAAGTGCTTAATAGGCGCTGATTTACTGACTAATCCCTAACAATGTTACTATTAAAACACTAGTTTCTGGGGAAGATGCTGTAAGTCCTAGGTCCCTGGACACTTAGGGAATTAGCATTGAGTCGAGATGAGGAGTCATACATCTTTTCCCTCAATAAGTCTTTTATATTATCCTTAGCTCATTCTGCTTTCATCACAGGAACACTGAACTCATTCATCAACCCTTATTCAACAGTGACAGGTCTAGTAACCATTGTCTAAGCACTGCACTTACCAGTGATCTCTCTGGGGATCTGGAATGCTTCAAAACTTTTGATAGCTGACCTGGCATGGCAATTACATCATTTTCTTTTCCCATTTACCTTGTCCAGAGTCTTTGCTTGATAGAGAGCAAAATTCCCTGAATGTTGCCATTATAAGTCAATAGGGAGCCTTTAAACAAAAGGTGGTTGTTGAAGCTCAAATCCAATCCCATCACTGAAAATCAGTTCCTCAGGTAGCCAGGTTGCCTTTTCATTCAACAAAATATAATATAACACGTCACAAAATGTAGAGTAAAATTTTACAGCATTAGGAGGATAGAGCTAGACTTAGAATGGATCTCAGAGACTATCTAATGTATTTCATTCATTTTACAGGTGAAAAAAACTGAGGTCTATGGAAGTTAAATTCACATAGATAGTTGTCATCAGAGGTGGTTTGAAGTCTTCATACTCCAAAGCCTCTGCTCTTGCTGTTGGACACATGTATGTTTGTTCCTTTACTTAATTTGCCAGAGTTAATAATAGGGGGAAAAGGTGGGAAACTAAAGCTTGCTGTCAAATTACAAGCTAGTATAGAAGTTAAAAGTAAAAGAGTACTCAAAAATTCCTGCTGGTAGCATTGGCTAGACCAAGCAACGGCCAATCCTGGATGTATTTCTATAGAAATGCAACATATACTTTCTTCACTATGGTTGCCCCATTTGGGTTATCTTCTTTGTAAATGACCCTGATCCCAAAAGAAGACCCATAGAAATATAATAGGTATGTCATGTCCAGTAGTATATTGGTAAATGTTTCACAACCAGCTCTCTCAAAAAATATTAATGGAAGACACACTTTTTAAAGCTTAGTCTGCATGATTACCATTTTATCTATCATTTTCTTGAGTCTAGACAATCAACAAAGCAATCAGCCCTCACCAGAGCCAGAAAGAGTATGAACTGTCTTCAGCATGTTCTCTATTCCAAAGTCTCTCCCCAGTGGCAGGGGTCGGGGGTGGGGAGTAGGAGAAGACACAAAATGTATTTAATTTGAGCCGCTATCCAATGTAAATTCTACACATGGAGGAGACAAATCGCCAGAAATAGAACAATAAAATATGTGGTTTTATTAATGATCAAAGTTGTAGTGGGAGGGACAGAGAGTGAGATAATAACTCATTCTCTGCAGACACTTGCCCAGAAAGTTGTTATGTACCACTTTGGGTATACCGCTTTAGACTATGCACTAGCCCTAAGCTACACTTCTGGGGATCATGGAAAAAAAGAACACATTTTATTTCTTCTGGATCAGCTTTCTCCAGAAAGCTTTTTTTCCCCCGTCATTTGTCCAGGCTCTACCTCCTCCTGTAACAATGACAGCTAGCTCCATCTCCTAACCCTCAGATGCTTCAGGTCCTCCTCTGCTACTGTCAATCAGAGCTATCCTCCCCTCCAGATATGTCACTCTCCTGAAGCCTCCACGTGCTATCCCCCCAGAATCCTTCCCTAGGGGCTAGAGAAGCTTTCATGTGCTTTTTTCTTTCCTTTGCTTCAGGTTGGTGCTCTCCTGACTTTACTACTCCCAGACTATATGTGGAAAGTATGTGTGTGTGTGGGGGGGGGGGAAGAGTAAGGGAGGACGTTGTTGATACTTGCTTAGAATTTGCTCCTTCAAGGTCAGCCCAGGGCTAAGTTCCACTAAGCTATGGATGGCTCAGTTCTTTGACATGCTTCACTGCTTTACCTAGGTCATAACAAAAGGAGATGCCCACAGTGATAGGTTGTCTGCTCGTTTGCCTTCTGTCTATTTCCATCCCTTGACTGGGGGTGTCTAGTCCTCATTTGTCCAGCAAGCATTTATTAAGTACTTTCTATTTGCCAAGCACTATAGCTACAAATTTAAAAGAGAGACAGTCCCTGAAGGAGCATATATTTGATTTGAAAAGAGATAATATGTTTAAATAGAAGTAAATACAGGATATGTACAAATATGGAGCAAACCACCTAACTTCAGCCTGCCTCAGTTTTCCCATTTGTACAATGAGAATGATAATATCACCTACTTTCCAGAGTTGTTGTGAGGAGAAAATGAGTTGTTTGTAAACTGCTTTACAAATCCTAAAGAAATATGTAAAGGCTATTATTTTTATTGTTGTTACTATATTCATGACATTCACTAGATTTATGCAAATTGAGATTAATGAACTGGGACGATGAGGTGTTTGAGGGGTCCTAAATATGTGAATTTGAAGTCCCCAAGAATGAGGGCATGGGTTGTGTTGGAGAGAAGGACCTGGAGCCAGGTGAATTCCTTGAGGAAAAGTTACCTAGGGGCTGAAAAAACCCAACAAGGACCGGGACAGTATAACGTAGATACATGGAGACAAAATCAAAGGAAGAAAGAGGCTGCTGACTATTGGTACTAAAGGAAGCAGGGATTATGCCAACTATTCCTCTGGCAAAGAGTTGGTAGTGCAAAGAAAAGCATGTGCTAGTAATTCCCCATGGCCCAGTGTGTCAGGGGACATGAGAGCAGGAACAACCAGTACTGGAGAAAATGGCCTGGGCAAAGAGCTCTTCCAGAAAAATGGGGTTTCCATGAGCACAAGATAATGGAAGTGTGTGAAAGGAAGTTAATGATCAAATATGGGCACATGATATATGTCCTAAGGGAGCAAAGGAAAAGCAATATTTACCAAAATATTCATGGCAGCATTGTGTGTGTGTGTGTGTGTGTGTGTGTGTGTGTGTGTGTAGCAGCAAAATACTAGCAAGAAAGTGACCGCCCATCAAATGGGAAGTATTAATGAAAATGTGGTTCAGTCATTTTTCAGTTATGTCCAACTTTTTGTGACCCTATTTGGGGTTTTCTTGGGAAAGATATTCAAGTGGTTTGCCATTTCCTCCTCCAGCTAATTTTACAGATGAGAAAACTGAAGCAAATAGGGTTAAATGACTTGCCCAGGGTCACACAGTTAGTAAACATCTGAGACCAGATTTGAACTCAGGAAGGTGAGTCTTCCTGACTCCAGGCCCAGCACTCTATCTTCTGCCTCATCTTTCATCATTTTGTTGTAACAGAAGAAGAGGGGACAACTAGGGCCTGATGGTTACTAGTTTGTCAGATGCAGTTGCTTTGTGGGGTGTTTTGTAGAACTCTGGTGTTTTGTTTGGTTGGTTTTGGTTTGGGGTTTTAGGGGAGTTGTCGT
The DNA here is from genome assembly GCF_028372415.1 of Notamacropus eugenii. Classification (NCBI taxonomy): domain Eukaryota; kingdom Metazoa; phylum Chordata; class Mammalia; order Diprotodontia; family Macropodidae; genus Notamacropus; species Notamacropus eugenii. The sequence continues at coordinate 585,029,995 of NC_092872.1, forward strand.
TGTTAAAAAGAAGAACCCAATTTCAAAAAGGAAGAGGGATGTTTCCCAGAAATGACTATGCTGAAGAAACCAAAAAAGAATCAATAATACTTATTTTTTTAAATGATTGCTTTTTGGGCTCCAGAATGCACAATTAAAAGGGAAGTCAAGAGATAAGAGCCTGGGGAATAGCAGAATTTAGCTGGATGAGCATAAGAGTATGAGACAAAGCATTAAAGTAGGGCATGATCATAGGATCATAGTAGAGGTAGAGCGATGAGGGACCTTGGGGGTCGTCTCCTTCAATATTCTCATTTTACAGAAACAGAGACCAAAAGAGGTTAAGCACTTGCCCATGGTCATACATGTAGTGGGCATTAGAGTCAGGATTCAACCTCAGGTTCTCTGATGATCAGGTATGGCCAGTACGCACTATCAAAGCATCACAAGATTTTTGAGATGAAAGGGATCTTATGTTTCATCTGGTTCAAACCAGATTCGCGGTATAAACATCATATTTGGACTTGAACGGTTTGTGAAGGGATGACACTCAACTAGGGTAATGTTATTTTTTTTTAATTTTGCAAAAGTGAAAACTTTGTTGAAAAGCATCATCCAAATAAGACTGTAGCAACAAGAGCCACGAATATTTTTAACGATAATGCAAAGTCACATTTCCTTGACATTCTGAAGTAACATCAAAAACAGGTGTCTTTGGAAAAATTCCTGGTTAGAAGTGAATGCAAAGAAAAAAAATAAGTGAGTCAAAACATGAAAGTGATTCTAAAAAGCGAAAAATAAGGGAAGGCGGTAGTGTTAGTCTTACTTTTAGTGAAAGTAACATGAGAGAACACTCCCTACTTTGAATTTCCTGATGTTCTCGTAGAAGGAGATTCTCCTTGCAAGCAATAACACTTCCTCCTCCTCCTCCTCTCTCTCCTCTCCTCACACTAGCCAGGATTCTTCTCAAAAAATAAAGTGCGGATTAATTTATTTTATTTTCTGTTTATATTGTGTACTAATCATTGCTACTGTATTTCAGGAGCATTAGAGACAAAAAATTGACTTAAAATTATAAATAATTATTTTATATGAATATTTTTGGGGATGTTGTACCATTATTTCTTGTGGGAAAATTCGCTTTGCAATACCAACAATGCATGATGAGGAATGAATTAAATTCGTAAACTACTGTATTCAGTTTTAGACTCCATGTTTTTTTTGGAAGGACATCGACAAAATGGTGAATTATCAGGGCATGCGAAATAGACTGTTACCATGGCAACTAAGCAAGAATTGAAGGAACTGGGGACATTTAACCTGGAGATGGGAAGACTTAAAGGGGTTTTGATGGCAGTCTTCAAGTATTTCAAGAGCCACAATGGAGAAGAGAGATTGGAATTGTTCTTCTTGTTTTTAGAGGGTCAAATTAGGAGTAATGAGTAGAAACTCAAGTGGCAAATTTCAGCTTGATACAAGACCAGCTTCCTACGCATGAGAATTATCTAAAAGTTGACTAGCCTATCTATGGAAGACAGAGTTCCCCTCTCTGGAGTCCTCAAGAAGAGCCTGCATATTGATTTCACCTTTAGTTCAGAACCTAAAATGTTTCTTCCTTATGACCTCTGACCTACTGAAGATTTTTCTGTTTAGCCTTATAGTTTTGTTTTTTTTTTAAATTTGGCCCTTTTCTTTCTATCCAGGAGTATTACACATTACTCCCCTCTATGCACTCTATGGTTCAGCAGTTCATGCGCTTTATGGTCCAGTCATACTAGCTTTATTACTGTGCTTACAAACAATGCTCTCTCTCTGGAGAGAAATTATTATTTTCTATTATGTTAATAACCTATTATTGATTAGGATCAGGCTTTTATTTCCTCATTCAGGAACCAACCTCTATAGGCTAGATTGCCCAAATCATCTGAGAACATGCTACACAATCTTGGGTGGGATCCTGCCTGATACTTCTGCTAGACTACAAACAGAATCTAATCTAGCTAAATTCTACCCCTAAAATATTGTCTATGCCCTTGTACCCTCCCATTGGAGTTTAGGATAACTTAGTTCATGAAGGAGAAATTCAACCAGAGGAGTCTGGGTAGAGATGGGTTTCTTTGTGGCTGAGTCTCATGATCAAACCATGTTCTCAGCAGGCAGAGCTGAACACTTTTAGCCTACCTCCTCATTAATTTGCCCACCCCCTCATTAATTCTTCATCATTCAAGGTTGATTTCTCCTGTCAGGTAGATTCCCTTTCAAAAAAACATATTTAAGGTATTCATTAAAGTTGTCTTTGGTTACCAAGAGAAACTCCTGGTCATCAATTTATTAATTATCAGCTAGCCTGATTCATAAATTGATTATTAATTACCTATAGACTCTGTCTCTTAGGCTTTTCATTCATCTCATTCCCATTGCTCATTGTCCTTCCTTCCTTTTTCCCCTTTTACAGAAGGATATTAACTGGGACTTTATAACCATCCTTCCCTTTCCCAACTTGGGGCACTTTCTCCTCCAAGTACACACAAAATTCAAATTCAATTGGGCTCAAGCTCAGAGGGCATGCATAGCAAAGAGATTACCACTTACACAGTTCTGTGGCTGGAAGTCTTTGAGTACAGTACTTGGCTGGGATCCCTGTACAGCCCTAAAACTGAACTGCAAGTCTGTATGTCTTTGTAATTTGCTTTCACCCAATGGCTTAAAAACATCTTATTCCTCTTTTCATTATTGCTTACACCTACTTTCTGCTATTGATTGATAAAAGGACCCAACTGATTTCATAGGAATAGCAAGTATTTATATTGCACTTTAAGATTTGCAAGGCACTTTACAAACATTATCTCATTGGGTCCTCACAGCAGCCCTGGGAGGTAGGTGCTATTATTATTTCCATTTTATGGATGAGAAAACTGAGGCAGACAGTAAGTGGCTTGTCCAGGATCTAAGGCCAGTTTTGAACTCAGGTCTTCCTGATTCCAGGTCCAGTGCTCTACCATACCACCTAGCTGCCTAGTATGTGTCCTAGAGATGTCTAGACATTCCTCACTCCCCTGATTTCTTTCTTAACCATTTCATAGCAACCTTTTCACCTGGGAAGATCACTCTGTGGTTCCTTTCTCTGACTGGTCAGTTTTTCTCAGAACCTCCATTTTAAAGAAAATGTCCAGGCCAGCTATGTTCACTCCAGTCCCACTCAGACTATGCTCCTGACTCTCCAGAGTATCTTGTCCACCTCTTTCTCCTTCTCTCCTTACTCCTCTATTTTTCAACTCATTTTTGTGTGTTTTCTTCCTTTATTAGAACATAAACCAGGGACTGTCTTTCTTTTAGCTTGTATTTGTATCCCAAGCACTTAACACATAGTAAGTGTTTCATCAATTCCTGTCGACCATTTAATTTGTCCCTACCCATTCCACACCTCTAATTTGCTGTTTGATTGAAGAAGTTAGGCTCATTGTACTTATGAAGATAGTGGTATGAAGCACTCCTCTCACATGGACAAATCAGACGTTGCTGTGGTTGACCACACTTTATCATATGCTGGCTATCAATACTAATCAAACAGGAATGTAAGCATATTTTATAGAAGAGGTAAGTTTTGCCCTTAACGGGGTGAAGAAGTTCTCTTCTTGGTTCTCCCAACTGGTAATTTAGCAATAATTAGTCTTCTCAGATACACTTCTCCTCACGACCCCGAGGCTGTTGTCTTCCCCGGGAAAGCTCTGGTGTCTACTCAAACATCAACTGCATCCCTAGCCTTCATTCCCTTCCTGACTGTCTTTTGTTTCCTTTCCAAACTCTCAAGCCAAGCATTGGACCTCACCTCTGTAATTCCCCCCACTCTTAAAAGTTTTCCTTCTAGTTGGAGAAGACAATCTTATCCCTTTAAGGCATAATCGCACATTCCTACTTCTCCCAAAGGCTCATATAACCAGACATGAGGATTTTATACTGTTCACATATACTGGTCTCCAGTGACCTACTATACAAGATCCTCCAGGGTTCCGAGCTGGGCTCCCAGCATTATTACTGCATGTATTGGAAGGTCATAAAACCACATTTCTTTAAACAATACTCTATAACTCACACTTTTCATTAACCCTGATTAGCCTTTTTCCCACATGTGGCAAATTAGCAAAGTTTGACAATACTTCATATTGTGGCTTTATTGATAAACTCCAGATAATTAAATGTTTGGTTGCATACTATCCTTGAGCCTTTGCTTTCTGTGAGAACAGAGTGTATAATGGTCAGAGCATTGAACTCAAAGTCAGAAAGACCTCATGCCAAATCCACCATCAGACATTTATTAGCTTCATGGCCTTGGGCAAGTCACCTGATTAAGTGAGCAAAGAATTTTTTTCCCTGAAATTGACCTCAATTTCCTCATCTGTAAGGCAGGTATAATAATAGTACCTACTTCACAAAGTTATTTATATCAAAGCACACTGAAAACCTTAAAAAACTATATAAATGTGAGCTATTATTTTTCCTTCTTATTGTTCCTTCCAAAATAATGTTTTTACTGTGAGCCTAAAGATCTAATGACCACTTAAAGGTTCTTAGAGCATAGCCTTCATTTCTCAGAAGGAAGTGTCCCGTCTGAGCCCCTTAACAATAAGCATTACAATAGAAATTTTTAAAAATTAATTTTACCTTACATGCCACATTAGTTTCCTCAATATTTATACTTTTAAAAATAAATGTGCCCATTGATGGTTTAAATGGGCTTCTCTTTCCATTTTTAATATATCAAGTGTTATTCCTTCATGGAGGTCTCAAGTTTAGCCTACAGAATCCATTTTGCTTACAGGAAAGTGGTGTGTTGTATATCACAATATCTGTAATGTTCAGATATATGTTTATATATCTATGTATCTATGTATATACACAATATATACATATATGTATTATGCGTATATACATGCATAAATGTACATGCATATATACACACATGTATGTGTGTATGTATGTATATTGATCTATTTATCTTCAGATATGTTTTCCTAAGCACAAAAAGAAATATATTTGCAAAAGTATTCTTCTTAATTATTTTTAAGAAGATGATACTAAGTTGACCTGCTCTGATTGAAAACAGTCCTTATATCTTTGCTGAAATACTATCCATCACATTAATCTGGTGAATAAACAGACCCTTTGGCAGCCATGTTGTCCAGTCCCGGCCTCATACTGGGGTGAGAAAATAAACCTCAAATCCTCAGAGGAGACTGGAAGACTGAGGTAAACTCAGCCTCTCTGTGACTGCCTCTTCAAACAAGGAGTATTTGGTTTAGTCTTACTGAGAAGATGTTCACCCCTCTCACCTCCACCCCCAGGAATTAAGCAGCTTCTTCTCTTTGGAGGTTGAGGTGCTGAAAAACATGGATTACTTCCAATGGGATTTGAATTCCTGACCCAAAAGAAAATGAAAGGACTCTCCCCCCCAACACACACACACACACACACACACACACACACACACACACAAGAATAGTCCTTGGTAAACAAAAGACACACTACTCTCAGTTATATGGAAGACAACACAAAAAAAGTAGTGACAGCTTCAGCATTAATACTGTATGCCCTCCCTCCAATTATCTGAATTAAAATCAGCCATTTTTAGAGCTTGAAAGGACCCTTGAGATCATCTCCTTTATCCCCCTCATTAAACAGAGGAAGAAACTTAGAGAGCTTAAGTGATTTGCCCAAGGGTCAAATAGTGCGTATTAAGGCTAGGAGCCACTGCCCTCTGCTTTGGTATACTTTTCACCACAGGGAGTTTGCTTTAGGAGCAGGGTTTCCTATGAGGACATAGGTGACTAGTGACAAAGCACCCTGGCTCTGTAGGCTTTGCTCTACTGTTTTACCAGTAATTTATTTCTTGGTCTTGTTTAGATTAAGACACAAGAGCATTTTTAAAAGGACATCTAATGCCTTGAGTTTTATTTACAGGTAAACAGTAGATATTTAGTTTTCACCTTCTCTCGTGCTGATTTGTTCCAAGCCAAGATTGATGGAAACATTTTGGGACTTGACCTTTTGGTGCTTGACCTCAGCTTTCTGTCCACTCAGTCCAATGAGATCTTCCCCGTGGCATTGATTTGATGGAAAAATAATTTAGATTGGAGATTTTAAATTTAGGCTTAACTCTTTATAGGGGCTTTGCAAGATCAGGATTGATCCTTTCCATAGAAAGGAAGCCAGTTACACAGTAGAGAGAGATGGGTTCCATGACGAGAGATAAAGAGTTATAAGACTCTTCAGAAGACAACCTTCTCATTTTATAAATGAGAAAGCTGAGGTTCAGAGACAAATGTCAGAGGTGGGATGCGAATCTGATTTCTAACACAAACTTTCACCTGCCCTTTTATTAGCAAGTTAATTGATCTCAAATTAAACATTAAACCTCAGAGAGGCTATGTAATTCTTTACCCTCTTTTTCTCGGTACGTTAATCTTATGAAACACTCTTGGTCCTTGCCTTTGTGTTTGTTTATGATAGGATATGTGGACCGGTCTCACTATTACTATCAAGTGGTACATATGGACCTTCTTTTAGATATCAGTATTGCAACATAGGCAATGTTTACCTCAAAGAATTGTCACTGACCCTTTTCTACTCCTCTTCCTTTTCAATATTTTCCCTCTTTGGTAGCTTGTACCTTCATGCTGCTCCGTGCCTCCTGCCCTTTTTACAGGAGAGACTCACCTAGTCCTTTACTATTCAGTGGCATACTATGCTGTAGATTTCACCCTATGTTGTTCCCAGAATGATTCAGAAAAGGGAAATGTTAGGCCCATTGTACTGTGCTCTGGTTAGACCACACCTAGTTCCAGGTGCCACATTTTAGAACTTCACTAAAATGGAGATCATCCAAGGGAGGAGAACTAGGACAGTGAAGGGTCTTGAATCATGGTCAAATGAGGATCCATTGAAGGACCAAGAGATGTTCAGACTGGATTGAGATGAGGGGTAGATCATGATAGGTATATTTAATGTTTTGAATTTAATTTTTGTATAAAATTTTAATTTTAATTTTTGGAAGGGATATTGATTGCTTTTGCTTTATTTTGCTTTGCTCTAAAAGAGATAGACCCCTCTCCCCCAATTGGAGGTCTTTAAATGAAGACAGGATGACTGACCTCTTGGTAGTTAGGTTATTGAAGAGATTCTTTACTTGAACTATATACCTTCCTGAATTAGAAATCCCTTCCAACTCTGAAATTCTTGGATTCTATGACACATTGAGTTTTCTTTGGATCTCTTCTTGGAACTTTTCATACTTTTCTTTTTATGGTATTTTAGAGTGTATGTGTGTATGTATGCATACACATATGTATTTTGCATATACATCCATATGTATGTGTGTGTTTCTCAGTGTTGTTAGACTATATATCCCTTAAGGGCAGAGACTTTCATTTTTGAATTTTAATTCCCAACCCCTAGCCTGCATTGCATGGTTCATGATAAATGTTTTAGGAATTGAATGGAAACTTCCAGGTCTATATCTGCTAACAATTCATTTCTCATCACTCTGGAAACTTCATTACCTTTCACTTTTTTTCCTATCGCTTGTTGGGAATATGATCTGGTTATTCAGAAGAATATGGCTAACAGCAAAATTCTCTGAGTTTGGTTATTTTAATAGGAGGTTTATTTTTTTTTTCTCTTTTGAGGGGTGCCATGGTAGATGTAGGAGACAGGGCTGTGAATCATTCAAAATGCAACAAATATATGTGATTTAAAAATAATCATTTAGCCTTTTCCTCTCAAAGTAAAATATTCATCAAGTATTCAGTGTCTTCCCTTAGTCCCCAAACACTTTTATTCCCTTTGAGTCTCCTTCCTCTTTCCTCTCTTCTTCCTGCCTGCTCTCACTCATACACAAAGGTGATTTAATTTGACATTTGAAGAATCAGTTAGGCAACTGAGGATTGTGTCCAAGCATTTGTTGTCTCATGACGTTATTGCCTCTTTTATGTATTTGACACTTGGGTGGAAGCCAGGGAGACTATAGAGTAGAGACCAAATTGGGATAAAATGGAAATTGAATATCCAGGTTCCTTCTGGGATACTGGTGGTAGGATGAGCTGCATTTTGCCTGAATGAACCAAATTGATTGTTCCATTGGGCCCTATGTTAATTCACTAGATGAACACGGAAGCTTTCTGTTTTCCTTTTTGTCTTCATGGCTCAGCACAGAAATGACTCACAACAGGAGAATAATTGTTGGAATCCAAGATTTATTTAATTTAAGCACTCTATTTTTTTCTTATGACTAACAACATCTTTCCTACAACATGAAATTAATCAGTCCATGCCCCACAATGACAGGATAATTGCTGATGTTGTGTTGAACAAGATAAGAGATAATAGCCATGAGTTTAGGACCTTGAAGGAGAGGAAACAGGAAAGGAGAACCAGGAAACTAGTGCTGTGAAGTCACCAAAAGTATTATAACCTCAAGAGGAGGAGTCTTTAATTGACTTTCTGGCTACAATTCTACAAAATATCCCCTTTTGTCCTTAGGAATTTGAATGGCAGCCTATTTCTATATGTACTCCCTCATCTCTAATCTATTCTTAATGTTGTCACTAGCACAAAACTCCAACTCTTTTGATAAGAACTTTTATAATGGACATAAAGGGACACACTGGATATGGAGTCAGAGGTTGAATCCTTAGTACAGCAGTCACTACTTATGTGATTTCAGACAAAATATTTCAGCTCTCTGAGCCTAGATTTCCTTGTCTATCAAACTACGGAATTAGACTGTATGACCTGTAGGGTCTTCTCCAACTCTAAATCTGTGACGATTCCATGAGGGCAATTATATCATGCTTAAACTTCCTTATCTGTAAAACTGGGGTGACAACGTCTGCCTTATGCACTGAAGGATTCTTTCCTAGTTTTAATTGCTTTCTATTGATTCCAAAGAGATACTTAAAAGTGAATATGATTATAAGATGTTATAGAATCCTTAGACTGGAAAAGATTACTGGCTTTGTAAAATATCCATATCTATAGATCCTTGTAGATATTCTCTAGAGCAATATGGATCTCTAATACAATAAGCATTTAATAAATGCTTTTTGGTTGCTAACTTCATTTTCCTCATTTTTCAAACCATGACCATTTTATAGATGGAGATGGAGATGGAGATGATCAAATATGTATTTGAGGGTTCCTTGAGCAGGGAGATTGCATGATCATAGGATTATAGTTTTAGATCTGGAAGAGACTTTGAGACCTTCTAATCCAATTCTGTTTCTTTGCATGGAAAAAACTAAGTCTCCCCTCTCCCAAAACTAAGTAACTTATATTGCTTGTAAAGGTCAGAGACTAATTGTTCTTCCTGATTTTTCCCCCTTGTATATCTGCATTTATTCCAGAGATTTTGATTGTTTGTTCGATTTTATCTGACATTGTCCCAAGGATATCCCTCAAGGAGTAAGTTGCCTCCTAGGTAACATAGACATGTATGTAAATTCTAGATTTTTTTCCTTTGAAGTATATCCTTGCAACATGGATAGTACAAAAAAATTTTTCCCCAAATGCTTCAAGATCAGTGATAAAAGTTATTTTGAACAATACTGTTAAAATGGGTAAACTGATATTAGTCTGATGTTTCATTTTTGGAAATTGACTCTCAAATTGTGCTTCGTATTCCATAGTTGAGTTTATTTTCAGTCTAATTCTGTTTTGAACTTTATGCCTCAGTGGAAAGATCACAATAAACCTATTCTTTGTGCTGAAATTTTATCTATGGCCTCTAACCAAAAGAAATAACAGTTTGAACTTAAACTTGTAGACTATAATTCAAAGTCATTGAAATTTATCTTGAACCTTTCTCTTTATGTTGACTAGTATTCCTTCCTTGGATCATTTACTCACAGGTCATATTTGCAACCTTATAGTCATGTTTTCTCATATGAGCAGCATTTAGAAATTATATTGAAATATTATATCCAACTTAGTTATCATACTCGCTATCAGTCTCCTTTCTCCTCCATAAGAATTCTCATTGGACTCCTGACTTCCTCTAATCCTTCATGTTGCTTGTTGTTCTAGTCTTGGTTCTTCTCCATTTCCTCTTTTGATTCTTTTCCATCCACTTAATAATTTAACTTATTACCTTCTTCTCCTATTGTCTTCCTGCCTGAAGTCAAAAGATTATGTCAATCAACCAGTTAATCTACAAGTATTTCTTAAATGCCTACTATGTATGTGCTTGCTATGTGCCAGGCATTGTCTTTGGTTGTTGTGCTTGTCCTTCATTTTTGAAAAGGACCATGACATCAGGGAAATGATGATATGACTTGGAGTTGACTTTGATTTGAGTGAGGGAGGGCAGTGCAAGGTCACCATCCTGACTTTTCCAGAGCCATCTGAGTCCAGTGGTCAAATATTCATCAGGGTAACTGGAGATGGCCTAGGATGCAATGGAAGACCCTGACCCTTTCAGGCTAAGGCCTTTTCAGATTCTCACTCTGAATGAGGTAATGCCCATTCAGTGAAAATAGACCTCTTTAAGAAATGAGTCAAGGGATGGCCCCTTTAATTAGAAGAAAAAAGAATCAAGCTGGGAAGTGAAGACCCTCAGGGTAGGTGTTTGAAAGAGAAACAGTGACCATTAACATTCACTTTAAGGCAGGCAGGCCCCAAATATAACCAGTAAGTGGAGCTTGGGCAGAGACCTAACATGGTCCAATTTCATAGCTTCAGAGCAAACTGGGTTTAAGGTTTTGAGAAAGGAAGGAAGGAAAGAAGGAAGGAAGGAAGGAAGGAAGGAAGGAAGGAAGGAAGGAAGGAAGGAAGGAAGGAAGGAAGGAAGGAAGGAAGGAAGGAAGGAAAGAAATCTAGCCAGTAAACACCAAGTTAACTGGACAACTTCTGGCCATCAAAATTTACCTTCCTTTGGAGATGAGGAGAGGGAGAGGGCCAGGGACAGGAAGAGAAGAGGATCAGCTGAGTTACTCAGCTGACTGGGTACCCATTCAGGCAGCTTGGTCTACTTACGGGTTCTGTTTCTCCTTCATTTTTGAAGAGGACCATGATATCAGGGAAATTATGACATGTCTTGCAGTTGACTTTGATTTGAGAAAGGGAGGGCTATGCAAGGTCATCAACCTCACTTTCTCCTCCTGAGCTATCTGGGTTCAGTGGCCAGATATTCATCAGGATGAATGTCTTTGGTATGTGGTATAAAAAAACAAAAGCAAAACATTCTCCCTGTTCTCAAGGATCCCATGTTTCATCAGGAGAGACAAGTCTATCTATCTACATATACATACATTTATGTAGATATACACATATATTACATATAGATACATAGATATTGCATAAATAGTAATATAAAAATACAAAACAAAAGTCGGGGGGGGGTGCATTTAGGCAGGAACACAAAGGGAAAGGACAAGGAACTGAACGTACCCAGGAAAGCCTCATGCAGAAGGGCAGAGTCTTGAAGGAAATGAGGGATTGCAGGAGGTGAAGGGGAAGGGAGGAGGGAGAGCATTTCAAGTATGTGAAACATCTAGTGCAAATGCATGGGAACAGGAAATGGGATGTAATGTGGAAGAAACAGCCAGGAGGACAATTTGTCAGGACAGTAGGGAACAATATGTAATGTGACTTGAAAGATAGTATGTGGCCAGATTGGGGAGAGTTACAAATGCTCTCTTTAAGAAATGTTTATATTTGAACCAAGAGGTTGTAGGGAACTACTAGAGTGTAATAAAAAGGATGAATTAGTGATATGGCCTGATCTGAACCAAGTTAAAATTCCTACCTGAGTAAAATCATATCTGACCAGTGCTACAGAGGATGGATGGAACTGGGAAGAGATAAGAGATTATTTCAAGAGTCTAGGCGAGATGTGATAAAGGTCTGAACTAGGTATAACTAGAGAAAAGAGAATGTGTGAGAGACACTTTGGAAAAAAGAAATAACAAATTTTGGCAACTGATTGCACATATGAAGTAAGAATGGGGAATTGATGATAACACAAACATCAAAGACCTGGGAGCCTGGAGGCATGGTGCTGTTGCAGATGAAATAGGGCAATTCAGAAGAATTTGAATAAATAAATTAATGATGATGATATTTTTTATAGTACTTAAAGGTTTTCAAAGTACTTTGAAACCACAGTCATCTGCTCTGAGATTCTTGTCCAGCAAATAGCCCTCTTTGATCTCTCTCTCTTCTCTGTCAAACTCTGTCCTACTCTTCCTGTGTCGTTTTCCCTTTGGGTCATCCCCTGTGATGACCATTCTTTCCCACTCATGTTGTTAGGTCCTGAGTGGGACTGGGGAGGCTGACCATATTGCTAGGGCTGCTATTTGGTGGTTGGGGTCTTCCCGACTTCTTCTCGGTCAGTCTCTGTAAGAAGTCCAGGGTATGGTTCAATTTCATTAGGTTACTCAAAGATCTCAACAGCCCCAAGTTGTTTCTCAGGACCAAGAGGTTAATACTTGTCCCTGTGAACTACAAGTCCCAATATGCCAGTCAGTTCTCAAACCCCTATCGCAGAAGTACTGTATTCAGGGCCTTTGACAAGAGATTAAAATCTGTTTCCAAATGGCTTGTAAAAAGCTTATGAATAATTTCAATGTGATATCTTTTTAATTTAACATTTTTTCTATTAACAAGTAATTATTTTCTCTCTATATATTTTACTCCAGATTTCTACCAACATACATACATATGTATATGTATATGTGTGTATGTATATGTATATGCATATATATGTGTATATATATAAATGTATATATACAAATATGTATGTGTGTATATATGTATGTCCACATACACAAAATGTGTATATATGTATGTACATATATATATATATATGCACAAATACATATTACTGCAGTGTGTGTGTATGTGTGTGTGTAAAAATCAAGCAAAACTACTTCCCAAATTGGTCACATCCAAAAAATATATGTCTCAATCTGCACCTTCATCCATGACATCCATCAGGAGATGGACAGAAGGCTTCTTTAGTCCTCTGTCATCATATAGATTAGGCTTCTTTAGCCTTTCAGAGTTATCTATTTTTATATGTTGTTGTAACTGCATAAATTTTTCTTCTGTCTCTGCTCACTTCACTATATATAAGCTCATAAACGTCTTTCCAGGTTTATCTGAAACTTTCCTATTCATAATATTTTATTGCAAAATAGTATTCTATTGCATTCATATACTATAATTGGTTCCGTCATTCTTTAGATGAGGAGTATCCATTTAGTTTCTAGTTGTCATCACAAAAATATTTCCTATTAATATTTTTATACAAATGAGTCCTCTTCCTCTTTTTATTGTCTCATTTGAAATATAGTTGTAGTAGTGGTGTTAGTAGGCCCATGTACATGGAGTTTAGTGACTTTGGGGGTATATTTCCAAATTGACTTCCAGAAAAGCTGTACAGATTTTAGCTCTATGAATAATGTATTAATGAGTCTCTTTTTCATCAAGTCCTCTAACATTTGTCATTTTCTCTTTTTGTCATCTTTGTCCATCTGATGAGGCTTTCAAATTAGTGTTAATTTTCATTTCTATAATTATTAGTGGTTTGACATTTTTCTGACGTCTTTTTCATATGCAGAGTCATGGCGATATTAATTCACTATTTGGCAGCTATGTTGTAGATCTATTTCTAAGTCCATAGTCATGAATTCCTATGGAAATAGTCTTACTAGATGGGAGAAAAATGAAGTGGTACTGGGGTTGGGACTATAAGCCATGATGAAGACTGTTCCTAGGTAAACTAAAACTATTACTTTGTCAAAAACATATCATGCCTGTTGGCAAATCTACAAAAATATCACTTTACTGTGTGATGTTATAGAAGAAGATACAAGATCAATCAATCAATTCCAAACCAGTAATAAAATTGAATAAAACTGGTGAACAATGATGGACTAACCACACTCACACTCACATACACACTAACACACAAAGGGACAGTGGTAGATAGACCATTTATTGTTTACTAGTCAAACAGTCTGCTAAGCACTACAGAAACAAATACAATTGAGGAGACAGTGCATAACTTCAAAGAGTTTCTATTCTAATGGGGGAAGACAGTTGTTGTTTGTCCTTCATGCTCATCAAGATGATGCCATGATCTGCAACTGAATTAGAATTAAGTGAGGGAGGGATGTGCAAAGTCAATAGCCTCACCATCTCCTCCACAGCCATCTGGGTTCAGTGGCCAGATCTCAATCAGGATGTCTGGAGATGGCCACCAATAGGGGAAGATAGACTATAATGAAAGAAAGGAAAATGCTACTTACTATATATCAAATACTGTGCTAAGCACTTTACATATATTTTCTCATTTAATCATTCTAGCAACCTGGGACATAGGTGCTAGTATTATTCCCATTTTACAGTTAAGAAAATTGACACAGATAGAGGTAAAGTAATTCATCCAGGGGCACACTGCTAATGAGTATCTGAGGTTAGATTTGCATTTATGTCTCCTTGACTGTTGGTTGACTATGATACCTTGCAGCCCATAATGGGGACTGGAAAACAGAAGTAAGGAAAAGATGAAAAAGTGGTTGATCAGGAAAAGGCATAAAAGGAAACAGAGGTGTATGTCATAAGTGGAGCAAGATGGTGGCTTCTCTTGAAAGAGTGGAATGTTTCCAAATATAGGAAAAGAAAATAAAGTAACATTAGGAATTCATCCAGAGAGAAAGTCATCCTCTTTTCTCAGAAGGATAGATACCTTTATTTCTTTTTTGAATAAAGATTATAGCAGAAGACTTCTTCCTTTGGAAACCTCATTAATGTCAGAAAACATTTCCGTCGTAATTTGATAAGTGAAGTATGAAGTTACTTCATAATAAGGAGGAAATTGGCATCGGACAAAGTAAGGAAAACTCATTTGTTGGTAGCATCTTCTTGGCATGCTTGAGTATATGGTGGCTTAGGTACAAAGCGGCTTGAGTGATAGATACATAGTGGCTTAGGTATAATCCCAGCATGAGGTTGCCTATGCAAAAGCATGAAGGTAGGAGATGAAATAATAGGGGAACAGCTCTATCAGGGCATTTGGCTAGGAAAAGAAGTCAATGAGTACAACAAAGGGAGTGATATACAGTAAGACTAGAAAGGTAGGTAGGAGAAATATTGTGGAGGACTTTGAATTCCAAGCTGAGGATTTTGTGTTTTATTCTAGTAGGAATCCATGAAGACCCTTATGCTGCAAAGAGCCACAGTCAGATCTTGCTTTAGGAATGTTGATTTGGCAGCTGATTTAGAGAGCAGAGGGACTAGAAGTACAGAGACCATTTAAGAGACTACAGTGATAGTTCAGGTGAGAGGTGATGAGTGTCTGAACTAGGGTAGAGCCTGGGAGAAGAGAGAAGGGGATGGATGCAAGAGATATCATGGAGAGAGAATGAATAAGACTTGGCAGCTAATTAGGTATTCAGTATTAGTTATACTGATTCCACAAGCTAAGCATGAAAATCAGTTTTAATTTTTAAAATCACACCTCATTTTTTCAGCTTGTATGAGTATGTAACAAAGCAATACTTTAAATGAATGCAAAAGGAAGAAATGACAATAACAAAAAACTATCTCACATATGACTCTGTTGACCTAGCTCCTTTCAATGACTCCGTCTTGAGGGCCAGGAAATGAATGATTTACTGAAATAGTTTTTGAAGGAGGTGGGGGGAAGTTGGAGGGAGAGAGAAAGGAAAGGAGGGAAGACAAAAAAGAAAGAGCCAAGGAATTCACATTTATGTGGAGCAGACTGCGCACACACACATACACACGCACACACACAATTTTGTGTGTGTACATATGCATGTAAATATGTATGCGTATGTGTGTGTTTGTACATATATATATATACTCCTTCAGGGAGGAGAATATCAATTTGTGGTATTGTAGGCATTATCTTTCTAGAAGCATTGGTAAGTATCCTTGGTTTGACTTCTAAAGCAAAGATCTGGGGGGAGGCATACTTATATAACAGCTAAGTTGCTCAGTGGATAGAGAGTCAACCCTGGAGTCAGAAGGATCTGAGTTCAAATATGGCCTCAGACACTTATTAAGAAATAGAGAGGTTTATATGTGGAACAGATTAAGTTCATTACATACAAATATAATAACATGGTATTTAATATACCTGAAGAACACCACTACTGGATTAAGAACTTACTATTCAACAAAAACTACTAGAAAAGTGGAATGAAGTTTACCTGAAACTAAGTGTAGACTGTTCTCTCCTATCATTCTCTCATCATATATCAAGAAAAAAGTTCAAAGAGATACATGACAGATATGAAGGGTGATATTGTAAGAATATTAAAAAGAGGAAATTACCTTTAAAATCTATGGGGAGGCAAAGTACCTAACCAAATTAGAGACAGAGAAACACATAGAAAACACAGGAGACATTTAAGACTGTGTGACCCTGTATAAATCTCTTAACCCTTTTTTCCTCAGTTTCCTCATATGTAAAATGAGCTGGAGAAGGAAATGACAAACTACTACAGCATTTTTGTCAATAAAACTCCAAATGGGGTCATGAAGAGTAGGACATGAGTGAAATGATTCAACAACAACTTTCATACATGACAGAGAACAGATGACACAATGCCTAGGATGCAGGGCTAGGTAGGATATGAAGTATTATTGGTGCAATAGAAAGTGTTGGCCCTAGAGTCAAGAAGACCTGAGTTTGCATGTAGTCTTGGATACTTACTAGCTGTATGACCCTGGACAAGTCATTTAACCTTTGTATTCCTCAGTTTTCTCATCTGTAAAATGGGGATAGTAATATACCTACTTCTCAGGGCTGTTGTTAGGATTAAATGAGATAATAATTGTAAAGTTCTCAGCACAGTGTCTGGCACATAGTAAGTGCTATATAAGTCTTATCATTACTATGGATATTTTCTGTATAGTGGGCTAAGTGAGTTTACTCATTCACCCATCAATTAAGACAGCCCAGTCCCAGCAAAGGAACCTTGAATTTTAATAGTTTAACTCCTTTCACCATTTCTCTGGCTTATATACCCATCCTTTATTATCTCTAAGATATGGGGATGACTGAGTTAACAGAAATCTGGTGAAGGGCAAATGTCTTGGATTGCCAAAGTGGGGAACAAAACCAAACAAAATACTTCAATTAGGGAATATTAAAGCTACAGATACTTAAGTTTAAATCTACTTGCCAACAAAATCCTAAAATTAATTACTAAGAGGATGATTTATTATCACAAAAAAGAAAAGAAAAACCAGTTAATCATTAGGAGCTATCATGATTTCACTAAGAACAAATAATGCCAAACTAACTTCTTTTAAAAAAAATAAAAGGATTGTTACTAGGCTGGTAGATCAAGGGAATGCGTAAGACTTGTGGTGTCAAACTCAAATAGAAATGGGGGCCACTTATGTGGATATAAGCAACCTTGCAGGATACATATTGACTTAGTTTTAAAATATAATATTAACTCTATTTAATTATGTTTTTATTTATTTTGTGAAACATTTTCCAATTATATTTCCAGTCAGAGACACTGGAGAGCCCATGGACAGCATATTTCACACCTCTGCCTTAGACCAAGGAAGTCAGGAATGTCTTTCATGATATCCTTATAGCCTTGTGAATTATAACATAGTTAGGCAGATTTGTAGCTAATTGTACAGTCATACTCAAAGATCATTGTCAAATTCAAGGGTAATCTTTAATGCACTTTTAAAGCACTCTGTCCTTGACCCAGTATCCAAACATAAAAATGCATGCTTATCAATTTTGTGGCCACCATATAGCTGAGAGGGATAACTAACATGCCGAATGAGAGAATCAAGATTCAAAATGATTTTGACAAGCAGTGAGGCTGAACTGAAATCAACAACATGAAATTTAACAGGATGTGACTGAATAGCCTTTATCTTACTGCTAATAGAAATTAGCTGATAATTAGTGAATGTTAAAGTATTTTTCCCTGTGGTCAAATTAGATTTTGAAAAACCATGTTCTTAGGGGTGGGGAGATGGGATAAAATTGTGATTATATGAGTTATGACTCATCAGAAAGAATCTGGAATAGAAGGCAGAGATTTCAACCTGAGATGGGCAAGGCAAGAACATTTGTCAAGCTCCAACAGGGCATGTTAATTATCAAAATCCTTAAGTGGGTTACAAATTGGATGCAAGATTTGTTTTTATTTTAAATTTTGAATACTTTTATTGGCATCTTCTTAAACATCACTATAGATTTCTCCATTATACTTCCCCTTCTCTTCCAAGTCATCCCATATAACAAATAGTGGATTTTTCAAAAGACAAAAAGAAAAAGCAAAAAAGGGGAAAAATAAACCTAACTGATCAATTCACTGAAAAAAATTGAAAATGTGTGCAATGTTTAATACTTGTGGACCTCCCCATCTCTGCAAGAGAAAGGGGTATTTTTTCATAGTTGTTACCTTCAGCATGCTTGTTTATTATTTTTATGCAATATTCACTTTAATATTTTTGTTGTAGTTCTTTCCATTTACATTATTGTAGTCTTTACGTACATTGTTTTTATGGTTTTGTTTGCTTTGTTTTGCATCAGTTCATGTAGATTTTTGTTCTCATAACATTTGTTATTTTGTATAGCACAGTAATAGTCCACTTCATTCATACACTATGATTTGCTTAATCATTCATCAGCTGATGGGAAACTATTTTTTGTAATTATTTGCTATCCCAAAATATGATGCTATAAGTATTTTGGTGTATATGGAGACTTTTGGATGCATGATTTGTAAAGCGTTTGTAAGGGAATACCTACTTACCCTTGATGAGTTTGTTACCTCATTCTTAAGAACTATATACTTATGTACTAAAAGAATTTGCAAATATAATTGATGAATAACCATTATTTTGACCTATGGAAGATCTTTGGAGATCTTGGAGACCAGTAAGGCAACCATGGGAGAGAAGAGCAAAACAGGGGTGAAATTTCCAAAAAACAAAAAAAGGAGGAAGAAAAGGAAAAGGAGAAGGGAGAAGAGGATAGAAGGAGGAAGAAAAATGAAAAAGAGAAGAGGAGGATGAGGAGGAGAACAATAAGATAGTTCATCTGAAGGAACAAAAGATCAAGAATCAGAAAGGAAATAATGAAAATGCTTTCTAAACCTTTTATCCCTTACTTCCCAACAATGTTTGCTCTAGCAATACTGTCCTACTTGCAGTTTGATTTACATTATTGCATGACAAGTCATCTCCTATCTCCATGCCTTTGTGCTACTTGTCTGCCATGCCTCGATTTCTCTGCCCTTCATCTCTCTGCTTCTTAGATTTCTGGCTTCCTTTAAGACACCTCAAAAAACACTTCTTACAGGATGTCTTTCCTGGTATTCCTCTCTGCTAATGCTTTTCCCTTCTAAGATTGTTTTCCATCTACTCTGCATATGATTATTTATTTATGTCTCCCTTCTCTTTAGAATGTGAGTTCCTTGAGGAAAAGATTTTTGTCTGCCTTTCTATGTCCAGTGCTTATCACGGGGCCTGGCATATAGCACATATTAATAAATATCTTTCTGACTATGCTAAGACTACTCATGTCAGAGAAAACTATTCAAGACAGAGAAAAACAGATGAACTATAACTTCTAAAGGGACTTTACCATGGAAGTTTTTAGAGAGGGTAAAGAAAAAACCTCTCTAGGTGAGCTCATGGTGGCCAAAAATTCCTAGAAATATCTTTGGGGGCAAGAGACTGAAGGGTATTTCTTACCCTGAGAGTCAAGAGAGGACTTCAATGTTCTAGAGAAAAGAAAATATCAAGTGAGGACAGAATAATTGACTAAAATGTCATTGTGAATGGTTTGAAGCACATAGAAGAACAATGAGGTGCCATCAAAGGAAACATCTTCCTCAACCAAGGGATAAACCTAAGGAGTAGATTTAAGAAAATACTGAAGATATCGGCATCTTTGCCTATCTGAATTTACCTTCATTCGAAGTCTGAGAAATGAATCCAAGCCCCAGCCTAGAGAAGCCTGAGGTGGCAGACTCTGGGATGCAAAATTAAAAGAATGAGTCAGGGAAGAAGAGTACTAAGGAAGGCCTGGCTTCATTTACATTTCCAAGTAATACCCTGAAGTTTCCCTGAGGCTCCTGGGAGAAAAACTCTTGGAAAATCTAAAGTGTTAAATTCTCACTTCAAGAATAGCAGGATAGGAGAAGTGAGAAAAATATGTCTGCTTCCTCAGAAAATCTGGATATAGGCAACTCAAAGGAGAAGTAGTGAGAGTCCATCAGTCTGACAACTAACATTTATTAAGTACCTACTGTGTGCCAGACATTGTGATAAGTAAGCACTGAGCATACAAAGAAAGGCAAAAACATATCCCTGCTCTCAAGGAGCAAACATGCTAGTGAGAGAGACAACATGCAAACAATAATGTACAAACAAGGTATGCACAAGATAAATCGGGGATTTGTTGTGTTTGTCCTTCATTCATGAAGAGGACCATGCCATCAAGATGATGACATGACTTGCAGTTGACTTTGATTTGAGTAAGGCAGGGCTGTGCAAAGTCACCAACCTCACTTCCTTCTCCTGAGCCATCTGGGTCCAGTGGTCTGATATTCATCCCCATTATATAAACTGAGGGTAGTCTCAGAAGGAAGGTGCAAAGATTAAGGAGGAAAGACAGAGAGGTGGGGATGAGGAGGGAGGTTGTGTTTTAGACAGTCATTGAAAAAGCTAGGAGTGAGAAGATGGAATACTGCATGAGGAAAATAGTAAAGAAGTCAGTGTTACTGGAGGGCAGGGTATGTATATGGGAGTAAGATGTAAGAAAACTGATAATGTAGGAAGGGAACACATTACAAAATGCTTTAAAAGCCAAAGCGTATTTTACATCTGATTATGGAGTCAGTGGAATTTATTGAATATTAAGGTGATTTGTTTAGACCTTGGATTTAAGAAAATCACTTGGACAACTGAGAGGAGACTGGATTGAAGTAAAGAAAAACTTGAAGCAGATAGACCAACCAAAAGGCTATGGCAATAATCTAGGAAGTTGAGACCAAGAGTAGAAGGCAGGTAAACCTGGGGTTGGAATTGAAAAAAAGGGAAGGAAGGAAGAAGGAAGGAAGGAAGGAAGGAAGGAAGGAAGGAAGGAAGGAAGGAAGGAAGGAAGGAAGGAAGGAAGGAAGGAAGGAAGGAAGGAAGGAGAGAGGGAGGGAGGGAGGGAGGAAAGGAAAGAGGGAAGGAAGAGAAGACAAAGAAAAAAAGAGTTGGGGGGTGGGAATCAGTGTATTTCACATTTGCTATGATTCCACAGTGACCACACAGGAATTATAAACTACTTTATTTGGGTTGAAAAAATATATAAGTACAAGATGGAGAAGACGTGACTGGACATCACTAATTCTTGTTAAAAACATGCTCAATGAGAGCCACAAGTGTGATATGACTGCTAAACAGTTGTTTATGCAATTAGAGTCAGTGTTAATAGAAATATAGTGTCTAGACTCTATAGAAGGACCCTATAAAAAGATTGGACAATCTTAGATTGTATTAATAAAAATATCTAGACAGAATCCATCTCTGCTGCTTCAGTGTGGGGTGGAGTTGAATCTAGGTCCTCAAACTGTGCAATCAGAGCCTAAGCTCAGGTTAATTCGCAGGCATGATAACCAGGGAGACACTGAAACTGGTGCTAACAGATCTAGCCTGCTGTCTGACCATCAGTCTTTTCTTATTGTCATTCAGTCATTTCAGTCCTGTTCAACTCTTTGTGACCTCATTTGGCGTTTTCTTGGCAAAGATACCGAAGGGGTTTGCCATTTCCTTCTCCATCTCATCTTACAGATGAGGAAACTGAGGCAAACGAGGTTAAGTGACTTACCCAGAGGATCAGCCTAGTTAAGTACAAAGAGATACATCATCAGTAATATTAACACCAGGTAATGAACTTATTGATTCTGATAACCTATGAGAAATTGAGGAGGATAAAGTGGATAAGAGCCCCCAACAAGGCAGTTAAAAGAAGTTGGCAAAGTATGTTTCTAAAGTCTTGGGAGCTCTTCTCCAAAGTCCTAAAAGCCACTTTTATGTTCACCTTGCCCAAAGGGTTCATATATGGGTCACATCTATCTACCTGTGGGCAAAGTTAATCCCAACTGTTCCAGATTTACACCACTGATTTCTTTACCGACAAGGGCTGTTTTCAAACTGTGGAGAATTAACTCATATTCTCCCGTTCCACCAATATTCTAGACTGCAACAAGTAAGCAAGGGAGTCCCTGATCTCAAGAAGTTTCTATTCTAATGGGGGAGATAACATGTTAAGGGGAGTAAGTAAGGATAATGCATACCTAGATCTGGTTTGGAAATGTCATGGAAGTAATATTCAAACCTGATTCTGAGCAAGATGGCAAAAGCTCACCTGTCAGAACCCAGGAGTCTAGAGTCATTTCTGTATCACGAGGTGCCAAGTGAGACTTTAATAGAAGAACATCTAAATTAATTTGAAATGATTCTCTAATGATGCACCTAGAGATATTTTCAGCTGCCATATGGAAAAATCCCAACCTTAAGTAAACCTAACCATTCCTGAAAGAGCATTTTGCACATTTATATTCAACTGGCATGTAGATTGGGGGACAATACACAGATGACTTCCCAAGAAAACCCCAAATGAGGTTGCAAAGAGTCAGATACAACTGAAATGACTGAACAACAAATAGCAACCATTTATGGAACTGAAACTTCAGTCTATTCCTAGAATTTTTTTAAAATGTTCTTCCTTCATGAGGTTATATTCTTCAAGTTCAATGTAAGGAGTGCTTGGACAGCTCTGTACATTATAATACAATATCCATATCTGCCTTTATCTGAGGACTCTACTTTTCCTGAAAAATGTTATCTTTGGGCTTAGAATTTTAATTGCTAACTATGTCTGCTGTGTTTTCCCTGAGATTTTTATGGCAGAGAAGTCCAAGGGAGAGCAGAGAGGAGAACCTCTCATTTATAACTGAGTTTGTCACTAAATGGATGATTTTTTTTTAATGAGCACGAGAGTTTGGCATTGCAACAAGCAGTGGGACTCTACAGGGTAGCCAGGCAGACAGACAGAAAAGGTCCACATTTCTCATTTCTTTGCAATTTTATTTTTGTTTTTATGACCAACACACACACACTGCTAAACCTCACTCTTGAACCACACAGAGCAAAGACCTTCTATAACCATCTAAAGAAGGGGTTGTTTTTGTGTTCAGCCATTGTATATCCACTCCACCAGAGTGGGAGAAAACCTTTTTAAAAGCTTTGCCCAAAGATGCAGGTGTGCAAATGGCTCTTGTGAACAGCGGGAAAGATCTTTATGGCATTTCCTTAGGGCTGCTGTGGATCACTTTTCAGCACGTAAAAACAAATGTCCATTAATGGCGCTAATGACATGCTAATAGGGGCAAAAACAACATGCTTGGGACCAGAAGCAGAGCAGGACGACCTAGAAACAGAGCCCTGCCTGGGCTTCTATAAAGTGGAAGACGATGGGGTGTTTAAGATGCCTTTCATTTCTTATCGACTGCATAATAGGCCAAGGTCCTTCTTACCAAACGGATCTCCTTTGTAGCCAGATGAGACTATATCCTGTTACACATTTTCGGGTAAGTGCCAAAGAGAGAGTAGAAATCAAGGTTTTGGGCCATTTGCGAGTCACAGCTGTTTTTAATGGCAGGAGGTTTTGAAGCCATGTAAGCAGACAACATTATCCTCAATATGACAAGGGGTTAACCTTTCTCCTCTTTCTTCCTCCCCAGAGTAGTGTTCAAGGCTACTGTTTTGACACCAGGGCCACAAATCACAATATCAAAGCTGGGAGAAATCCACCACCTTTCCCAAACAGAACTGGGGAGTCAGAGAGACACTAGAGGTTTTCTGGTGCCAATCCTCAAGGGAGAAGGCAGAGGTCAACAAGATTTAATTTTCATAACAAATCTCTGTGGGAGGTCAGCAGATTCTTTAAGGGAAGGACTTTTCTCATGAATGACTTCTGGCTAGATGGCATCAGCAAAACTAGTTGTTTTATATATTATAAAGTGATCATCTTTACATAATAAAAGTGGGAATATATGTAGGTTTGGACATACATGTATGTGTGACCCTGGACAAAGTTCTTAAACTTTGTCTGCCTTTGTTCCTATAAAATGGGGATAATAATAGCACCTCTATGCCATGGTTATGAGGATCAAATGAGATAATAATTGTACAGTGCTCAGCAAAGTACCTGGCACATAGTAAGTATAATTTAAATGTTAACAATTATAATGATGTACCTATACACATATATACACATAAATATATACACATATTTACATATACACATACATACATCCTTTTAAGGTTTGTTGAGATGTTACTATCCTCATTTTACAAAGAAGGAAATTGAGGCTTAGAGGTAGTCACTAAATGACTTACCTGAGATTACACAACTAGTAAATTTCAGATAAGGAACTCAAACTCGTTGTCTTGACTCCAGGTTCAACATCATATGAATTTTTTGAGGATCTTTGAGACTGACCCTATGATTTCATTGACAATGCTCCTGATAAAGAAACTCCATTTAATAATGCAAATAAGTGCCGGCTCTGTAACTTACCATCTTCTAGACTTGTCTAGTACGCTAAGTGGTCAAGAGACTTGCTTGAGGTCACCCAGTCAATATGTGACAAGACGGACATGAATCCAGGTCTTGTTGACTCAAAGGCTGACTCTCTACCACCTATACCATACTATGAACTGGCTGTTCCTAAATTTAAATCAACATTTTAATAATAGGAGGCTGACTTGTTTTGTGATACTGAGTAATAGGCTCATTTCACCTCTCTCTGCCTCAGTTTCTTCATCTATCAAATGGGAATAATAATAGCATCTTTCTGATAGAGCTGTTGTGAAGGTAAAATGAGATATGTAAAAGTTGCTTTTGTAAATATTAAGATGTTATATAAATAGTGGTTATTAATTATTGTTATTATTCAATACTCTAAGGAACTCTAATTTACAGCTTGTGTTATATGAAATAAAATTAAAGAATTAAGCTCAGAAGAGACAAAAGGAAATAACAGCAAAAAGGAGGAAAAAATGAAATTTGTCTGAAGAGACCAAAGTGGATGCACAAGGAATTTACTAAGCAATTCAGATTTTAAAAAAAGGAATGCGCAGAAAATGGAAGCAAGTCCAGGTAAAAGAGAATGGAAAATCAGAGGTTGCCAGTTTCTGTAAAAAGGGTATCAAGCATGTTAGAGCCCAGAATGAACAAAGACTGGCAAGGGAAGCTAAGGGGACAGGAAAATATGTGTGTATATATATATATATATATATATATATATATATATATATATATTCCTATATTGACATAAAAAGGAAGATTAAAAAAGATAGGAACTATGTCTCATAAAGCTACCTGATGACAGAGAGAAGGCAGGTCTGCTTGATCTATATTGTGAATCTATTTTCTTTTTTAATGAGAATGACCTCTGTATTGGAGATGACAACAAAGAGTGTTGATGGGGACCTGATACCCAAGATGGTGAGGGAGAATAAGTGTTTATGTAGTACCTACTATGTGCCAGTCACTGCTCTAAGTACTTTAAAAATACTACTTCTTTGGATTCTCACAACAACACTGTGGAGTAGGTGCTCTTGTCATTTCTCATTTTACATTTAAGGAAACTGAGGCAAATGGATGTTAAATGACTGTCCAGGGTCACCTAGCTAGTAAGTGTCTGAAGCTAGATTTCAATTCAGGTTTTCCTGACTCCAGGCCTGGCATTCTATCCACTGAATCACCTAGCTGCCTACTGTGTCACTTGAAATAGAAAAACACATAAGGAGCTGGAAAAGAGTGCATTATGCTCCAGCTGAAATGAAAGGCAGTACTAGCAATTATTAAGTCAGACTAGGAAAAACGAAAATAGATCTGATTGAGGAGATAATCAAAGAAATTACATTTTTGTAACAGGTACCATAGACAATATTAATAACAGTACTGAACATATATACACAAAATGGTATAACATACAATTTCTTGAAGGAAAAGTTACATAAGTTATAGGAAGAAATAGCAAAGCAATACCAGTGGGGCAACTTCAATTTACCCCTCTCAGACCTAAATAAATCTAACCATAAAATAAGGAAGAAGTTAAGGAGATGAATAGAATTCTAGAAAAGTTAGACATGATAGATCTCTGAACAATATTGATTGAGTATAGAGAGGGGTATACTTTTTCTCAACCATACATGGCACCTTCACAAAAAAATTACCATATATTAGAGTATAAATACCTCACAAACAAATTCCAAAATCCAGAAATATTAAATGCACCCTTTTATACTTAATCCAATAAAATTACATTTAATAAAAGCTTTTTAAGTATAGATTATAAATTAGAAACTAAAAAAATCTAGTTCTAAAGATGAATGAGTCAAAGAACAATCAGAGACATAATCAATGATTTCATTAAGGATGACAACAATAAGATAACATATAAAAATGTGTGGGTTGTAGCCAAAGCAATAGGAAGAGGAATTTTTATAACTCTAAATGTTTGTATCAATAAAAAAAGAAAGAGCAACAACTCAACAAATTGGACAGGAAACTAAAAAAATTAATAAATTAAAAATTCCCAATGAAACACCAAAATAGGAATCCTGAAAAAGCAAACTAGAAGGTAGCCAGAGGAAAGTGACCTTAGTCTATGTCTTGTGAGGATAGATTGAGGGAATTGGTCATGTTTAGCCTGGAGAAGAGAAGACTAATAGGGGAGATGATAACTGCCTTCGTTTTGAAGGAGTGTCAGGTGGAGAAGGAATTAGACTTGTTTTGTTTGGTCCCAGGGGACAAAATCAGAAACAAAAGGTAGAAGTTTCAAAGAAACCAGTTTAGGATTGATATCAGGAAAAAATCTCTTATTAGGGTTGTCTTAAATGTTATGGATTCTCTAGAAAAGGTAAATGAAAGGGACAAGAATGGGTTACCTAGAGAATTGGTGGACTCCCACTCCTGGAAAGTCTCCTAGGTGAGGCTGACTGACCATTTATCAGGCATGTAGTAGGGATTTAGGTTGTGGTGGAGATTTCTTCAATGCATGAATTGGACTAGATGGATGCTAAATTCACTTCCACCTTAAAATCTGTGATTTTGTGATAAAATAGAAAATGTTGATTATATGGAATACAAAGGATTTTTCATGAACAAGATTAATGCAACTAGGGATAAAAATTGAAATAGTCAATAAGGGAAAATCTTTGTATAAAAAAATCTTTGATAAGAGTATTATACTCAAATTATACACAATATATAAGATTGAAAACCATTTTCAGGTATATAAGTCAAAAATATGAATAAACACTTTTCAAAATTAGAATGGCAAACTATTAAAACAACATGAAAGAATACTCTAAATCAATAATATGCAAATGCAAATTAAAATGACTTAAGTTTTATGTCACATTCACCAAATTGGGAAAGTTGCTAAAAGGGGAGAGTAATATTATGAAAAGATGAGAAAACTCATGCATTGCTGATGAAGCTATGAATTATTCAACCCATTCTTTGAAGCAATATGAAATTGTGCAAAGGGCATAACTAACATAGCCATATCCTTTGACCCAGAGATTCTACTAGGCTTATTCCCGAAGGAGGCCAAGGGCAAAAAGAGAGACCCCATATAGAACAAAACATTTATTGCAGCACTTTTTATAGTAGCAAAAACTAGAAATACAGTAGACACCCAAAAATCAGGGAAATTACTAAACAAATTGTGATCCATTAATATAATGGAATATTATTTTGCTTTAAGAAATAATGAATATGGGAAGAATGAGAAGAATGGGAAGGCCTATAAACCATCAAAACAAAGTAAGCAGGACCAGGAAAACAAATACACATAATGACTAAAGCAATGACAAAGAATGAAAAAAGAGTTGCAAAATTATAGTTAGCAAAGTACTCAAAGAAAAGGTATGAAAAGGCAAATCTGCCTTGCTTCCATGAAGAAGTAGGGGATTATGGATATGGAACATCGCATAAAATGCCAGATTTTTTTTTTGGTATGTTATTGTTGGTAAAATTTTTGTTCTTTTTTTGTTTTTAGAAGGAATGGCTTGCTGGGAGCAAGATAGTGCAGGGAAACACTGAGAATTTTAAGTAATATAGAATCAAAAGATATCAATAAAATTTTATTTTAAATAAAACTTTAACAAAATAATAAAATTGCTTAAATTTTTGAGTCTCCTTCTGCTCTTTACTTTTCTTTATTAGTTTTTGCTTTCTTTTAAGCATTAAAAAGTATTTTATTGATATTCTTTGGATGTGGGGAGAGTCTGCATCATTATCTACTAACCTAAAACTCTTGCCCTCTCCCAACAAATAGGCATAAACAAGCAAAACAGGCACATTATTAGGTCTGAGGGTGAATATTTCATCTTTCATTTATAGTCTATAATAATGAAATATAAATTAATTGGGACAGAATAAAGTAACTGAATTTATTGAGATGTAATTAGCCTTATAACTACTACATTTTAAAGACTTTTGGATAGCCAATATGTACTCCTTTTATTGAAGTTTGTTTTTATAGAATTTACACTGAGTTCACAAGATTTTTGCACAAAATCTTTAAATTCTTTATCAGGAAACCTCATTTTTATTCCTTGGGATATTGAGTACCTTTAATGAACAATCTATTTTCCTAAGCCTGTCCTTTATTATAGCCCACAACTTTTCAATGGGATTTAAATCAAATTAGTTTCAGGACAATGGACATCTATTTATCTCTATACCTGAAATATGTGTCTTAAGACTTTGTGATCTGAGGGATGTTCTGAAATGGCCACACTACCACATCCATGTGGGAATTTCTGTAATTACAGAACAATCTTGTTTCTCACTACGTGAATATATGTATCAGAAACTGTCATCTTCTCATCGAGGACAAGACTTCTAGGTCCATTGGGGTACAAAAAAAAAATCCCAAGCATATTTCTTTTTCTGTATTGATCTTTTACATTCTGATTAACCTATCCAGGTCTTAGAGGCTCAAATTCAAAGAATAACCTTGAATTAAAAGTGAGTTTACTCAGCAAAAATAACCTTTTTATAATCTTTAGCATTGACTAAAGTCTTTTTTACAGTCTTGCCCATAAGACATTCTTTCTTTCATAGAAGAAGTTGGCACCTTTTTTAAAACTGATCTTACTTTTGATCAATAAAAATCTTTTCATCTGTCAGTTTTCTCTGAAGGTCTTTGCTTTAAAAGAATTAATTAGACTTTTTCAGCAATGTTTTTTCAGTCCTTGAAGCATTCTGTTCATTTGTTTGCAACTGCATTTCATTATGTCCGATCCTGTGGGCTTGAACAACACTTGAAACATTTGACTTCCCTTCTCTAAGAGCTACTAAAATACCTTTAATAGTCATGGAAGTGTGCTCTTCAAGAACCGTAATTTTTTCCATTTTCTTGGATAATACCCACACTTAAACATCAAAGACACAATAAAAGAGAACAATATGACATTAAATCAGGCACTCAAGTAATACAAAATTGACAAGGTGGAAAAATCAGCTCAATCTGATTTCATCTGATAAAGACTATATGTTCTGAATCAGTCACATACAATAAAAACATATATACATGACCATTGCTGCTATAAAATAGAACCATATTAGTTATTGCTTGTCCCAGATAATTGGCCCAACACTTTGCGTCTTGTCAAGAGTAGGAAATATGTTTCATCATTATGTTTTTAAGTCACTTTATTTCCTGCTTTGATCAGCATTTTGAGTTTTTTCAGTTGCTTTCTCTTATATTATCATTATTGGGATACAAATTGTTTTCATTTAGTGCCTGCTTATAAGGCTTCCTACGTTTCTCTGACTCCATCAAATTTGTTAATTCTCATGGCATAACAATGTTATATTATATTCATGTACCACAATTTAGCCATTTGCTAGTTCATGGGCAATTTTTTTTTTTTTAGTTTGACCTATTTTCTTTTTAGTTCTTTGTTACTATAAGAACTTTTGTGCTATACTCAAAGGTTCATATATGTCAAAATATATAGAGAAGCATTCTTTACTATAACAAAAAAGTAAATTAGAAGCAAAATTCATTCCCATCCCTGACAATTTATATGCCCTAAGAAAGTAATAAATTATTATAGTGCAATAAGAAATGAAAAATAAGAGAAATTTCAAGAAAAAATGGGAAGATTTACATAAATTTAGGTAGTGAGATAATCAGAACCAGGAGAATTATATATATAGTAACTTCAATAAATGATCACTAAAAGCAGCTTTGAGTAATTGAAAAACCAATGAAGGCTTCAAAGGACAGAACATGTCACCCTCCCCATAACAGAGGAGCAAAGGATTACTAGTAAAGAATGTTCTCTGTATTGTGAAATTACACTAGTATATCTATCTCTCACCCTATCTCTCTCTATATCATGATACATATTTTTTTTTGCTTAAATTGCTTTTCTTTGCCATAAAGGAGAGTGCAAAATAGGTGGAGGGAGTCAGTATTTGTCCTTGTCCCTGTCTTGAAATGACTGTCATCTAGAAACAAAAATCATCAATAATTTTTTTAAGAGCATTTGATTGGGAATGAGAAGACCTGCACTTGTAGTCCTAACTTTGCCCCCATTAGAATGCAAATTCTTTGCAAATAAGGAATTTTTTTTTGGCTTTATGTGCCCCATAGCCCTATACTTCATGTAGTGCCTGACACATAGCAGTTGTTTAATGAATATGTATTGATTGATTGACTACAATGAAATTGTAACCTTGGACAAGTCAGCTTTTGGTTGTGCTACTTGCCTTGTCATTGTGCCACTTACCTAGTTTGCCTGGGCCTCAGTTTCCTCATTTGTCAAATGAAAGAGTTGAAATAGATGTTTTTAAAGTTCCAGCTGCAACATTATGTTACTCAAGAAATATCATTTCAACTCCAGAACACCCCCGAAGTGAATCTTTACTGGAGATTATTAGCCTTGTTTTGCAAATGAGGAAATTTAGGCAAAGATCAAATAAGTAGAACCTGTTTGCAGAACCACAAGGTTCACTTAAAATCTGGCTGTGGTCATCCATCTCTTCAACATGTTTCTTAAGCACATAACTTCCATGAGCTAATTTTTTCCTGATGGTGTTTTGGTGACGTAGACTTTAGAATGGTGGGAAGAGCATCTGTTGGGCTCATCATACTTAGGCTATAAATAAGTATAGGAAATCAACTGATTGTTTTATTTGGTCAACACATTTCCACATTTCAAAGTTAATTTATTTATAATCACAATAACAATGGTTTACATTTATAAAGATCTT
The DNA here is from genome assembly GCF_028372415.1 of Notamacropus eugenii. Lineage (NCBI taxonomy): Eukaryota > Metazoa > Chordata > Mammalia > Diprotodontia > Macropodidae > Notamacropus > Notamacropus eugenii. Next base: position 585,061,340 of record NC_092872.1, read on the forward strand.
TCTGGTTAAAAAAAACACAGCAACATATTTTTACACATTATCTGAGTTGATTCTGACAGTGACCCTGTGAGATATATATCACAAGTGTTGTTATTCCCATTTCACATTTGAGGAAACCGAGACTCAGATGAGATTAACTGGTTTGCAATTATTCACATTGCTAACAGCCAAAGGTAAAAATTTATAATTTTTTTTGCTTGAATAATAAGGAGATTAGCTTTTGATGTTCCATGGTGCTTTGAGCAGCAGAAAATCCCTTGTATCATTATAGGGGATGTACCAAAGCTGAAGATTTCACGCGCTTATCCTTTGGCCATAGTATCTTATTAACTCCTTGGGAAACTGCTCTGGGAAATTGATTCCTACAATATCAAGTCAAAATTAAGCAAATCAAACTAAACACAGTTAAGATTTAGAGTTGACAGCAAAAATGTGCAAATAAATAGAGTCTCGACTGATGCTAGGGCTATGGAAAGTTAAACTTTTCAAAATGATTCCACCTTAATTTGTTCATGGAGATTAAAAAAGAAAGTCTAGGACTTTTAGGTGATGACTCATTGTAAGACAGAAGCACCAGGAAATGCCTGTAGCAAAATGGTACATAATAGACGGGACTAAAACACAGTCTTCCATCTCTGGCTTTGCAGAAATAAAAGAGTTATTGCACAGGCTGATGCATTGTGACTGACATAATTAACTTGTAGCTACTGGAGATAATTCTGCCACAGGAGTTCAAATTAAATTAACGTATTAGTCCTCACCAGAAGCTCCCAGGAGGTAAATTCCTGTTTTGCAGTATGACTAATGCCATGACTCATAGGTGACTTGATTTCTCACCACCTCACTTTCCCCCTCTGTAAAATGGGTCACCTAATAATGATCAACCTCACAGAACTGGAAAGAGGACTAACCATTAAATTGCTGCAAAGCCCAAAGGCATGTCTCACAGGACTGTTATAAGGATCAAATGAGATCATGTCTGTAAAGCGCTGCATAAACCTTAAAGTACTCCATTTACACTAATTATTATTGTTTATAATAAAATTACTATTATTATTACTTTATTATGGCTGAATGATAAAGGAAGAATCCAAATGGTAGCGGGTTGGCTGAGTTCACAAGGGAAGTTAGAAATAAAAGAGGATGGGAGCCAGAGAATAGTGTGGCTATGATCTTGTCAAGTCCCAGAGCAGTTCTTGATTCTATTAAAGAAACCTTCCCAACTCCACAAGACAGAAAGGTAAAGGAAAGCAAGCATCACTTTATTCTTTTATCATGGGCTTCCTCCTTCAAGGCTTCTCTGTCCCTTGTGATCTTTTACAGAAGCTCGTTGTTCCACCCTTCTCTATTTTCTGACTGTACTTCATAGTTTTTCAAAGGACTTTCCCATACATTTGATCCTCAGCAAACCCAGTGGGGGGGTAAGGAGGATAAAGCAACTCTGTTGAGATAAGAAAACAGAAGTACAGATAATTGAGATGCTTGTCAGAGATAAGACAGCTCACTGGTGGGAGATCCAGGCCAACTGGGTCCAATTCTCTTTCCATTCTATCACATTGAATCATAATATTTAGAGCCAAAAGGAAGATTTTAGCTCATCTACAACCCACTTATTCTATAGATAATGACTTACTAAGCTCTTATCTTGTATCAGGCACAGTGCTAAGAGCTGAGGATACAAATTCAAGGCAAAAATAAATAAAGGCCCTGTCCTTATAGAGCTACATTCTAACAGAGGAAGAGACTTAGAGACATGAATGACTTGCTACATATTTAGTGAGTGGGAGTTCTCTCTAGGCCCAGATCAATGGTCTCTTCCCCACTGTATGTTACATAGACTCCCTGTTGGGAGTCTGGAGCTTTCTTGTGCTAAGAAATAGAAGTGAGAACAGATGAGGCTGTGCTTGAGAGTAGGATCAGGGCTGGAGCATGAATGGAGTGATGGCTCCAAAGTCAGTTGTGGGCTTGAGTGGATACTGGAGATAGTATATTACTTGGTAGGAGCAGATTATTGGCTGTGACTTAATGGTATGCTTGGTAAGAGGGTCTGGGAAGTATGGAACAACAGAGCCTCCCTTGGGCATTGACTGGGTTTCCTTCCTTTGAGTCATTATTGTAGTGCATATATTGATCAATCACCATTCATTAAGCCCCAAATATGTACCAGGCATTGTACAAAGCATGCATGTATGTGTCTGTGAGTAGAGGGTGTTTGTGGCTGTTTTTCCTTGTCCAGTTTTATGGTTTATTTTACATACCAGCATGGGGATCAATAAAGAAGCAGTGAAACTCAATCCAACCTAGCCTTGCCTGTGCAGATAGAATTCTAACCAGCGAGCTTGCTTCTAGTTCCCAGCCCTGGTGAACAGCCACTTAGTACATCTATAATGTGGTCAATGTGTCACTCTCTCTAGATGGATGAAAGGACTAGGACACTAGGCCATTCTGTCTATGAAATGGCTTGTCTTCACATGGTAGAAACTTGAGTTTTGTAAATGACTAAAATTAGGAAGCAAAAAACATAAAAAAACCCCTTTAATATCTGAACTGAATCATTAAGACTTCAGGAGATGGCCTACAGAATACCAATTATAAAGAATAATTACTTGCAGAGAATCTTTGTTTTAACTTAACCAATTTGTCTGGATTTCCCAAATGGAAGGAAAAAAAGGTTAGAAAGATATGAAGTATTTATAAAAGCAAAAGTTTCTCGTTTCTACTCCCTTCCTCCAATAGAATCTATACAAGTTAAAAAATGGCTTAAATATTCTAATTTATTTTATTATTATTGCTATTTTAAAAAAAATCTGGTTTTCTACATTGTAGCCAAAAAGTTTCTGACTAAATATGAAATCTTCTAAAAAACAATTTAATATTTCTATTTGGACAGACTCTTTTTATTAACTTTTTTATTTTTTAAATTTTATTTATTTTATTCTAAACTTAACTGAAAATTCCAGGGACGTCCATCCATTAGGGAATGACTGAACAAGTTGTGGTATATGTTTGTGATAGAATACTACTGTGCTGTAAGAAATGATGAATTCAATGATCTTAGAAAACCATGGAGAGACTTGAACAAAATAATAGACAGACTCTTAATTACAACGCTGCTGCTATCTGTAGCTTTATCTGTTCTGAAGGGAAAGAAGGAAAGAAGGAAGGAAGGAAAGAAGGAAGGAAGGAAGGAAGGAAAGAAGGAAGGAAGGAAGGAAAGAAGGAAGGAAGGAAGGAAGGAAGGAGGGAAGGAAGGAAGGAAGGAAGGAAGGAAGGAAGGAAGGAAGGAAGGAAGGAAGGAAGGAAGGAAGGAAGGAAGGAAGGAAAGTTTTTACCTTTATAAAACTTTATATCTTTCCAACTTTTTTTTCCATTTGGGAAATCCTGACAAATGGGTTAAGTTAAAAGAAAGATTCTCTGCAAGTAATTATTCTTTCTAACTGGTACTCTGTAGTCCATTTCCTGAAACCTTAATGATTTACTAAGCACTCACTTTGTACCAGGCACTGTGCAAAAGTTGGAGTCAGAAATGCAAGCGAAAAAGTGATTGGGCCCTGGTTTATTTTTGCTTCCATTTGCTATGTGGAGCTCTTTTGTGGGTGACTCAGATGAAGAGAGTGCCACGGTATTGTCAAACACATCTATCTTCCATGATGACTAAGAAACCTCAGCAACTTTAAAGGCAGAGCAATCGTACTTGAATTCCCTGTCTGAGCTTTACTCCAGGTGGGTGGATGACTCTCTCTGAAACATATCCATGTATCTGTGGTATAAATGTGTGCTCTTATGTCAATCTCTCTTGCCAGCTCAGCAACAAATGTCAAATTGAAAAGGATCACTTGTTATTTGAACTTTATGAAAAAAATATTCAACATTTGTAGATGAGGAAACTAAAGAATGCATATTTGATGATGGGATGGGAGGGGAAAGAATGGGGAATAACATCTTGTTTATTTCTTTAAAAGGCCTTTTCTTAGAAATATGATGATTTTCCAATTAGATGAAAGGGACAAGTTCAAAGTCTTTGCAATACTCATATAATTTTTGGAGACAGACTACGGGAGAGTGATAGAATTGGGGTCAGAAGGTCTAGTTTTAAATCCTGTCTTCCATCATTTATTTGCTCTGCAGTCTTGGATGTCACAACTTTAGATTCTGATCCTCAGTTTCTTTTTCTGTAAAATGAGGGTTTACAAAAAGCTCTAAGGTTTTTATAGCTCTAATAGTGTGTGAGTATATAAATTTCAGTTTTCAGACCTTCTACTTCTTCATCTATAAAATTGTTATACTAGTACTTGCCCTATTCCACTCCCTACCTCTGTACTTTTTGATCTACCCCAGTGGATCTATTCTTTACACTTGAAACTTTATCTCCCATCTCCATGCTTTTGTATTAGAAATCCTATATACCAAGAATGCACTCCCTCCTTATCTCACCTTCAGAGAGTCTGCCTCTTTCTTTAAGCCCCAGCTCCAGGGACCATTTTTTGGGTAAAAGCTTTTCTTGATTTATCCAATTACTAGTACTCTCACATCCAAACTACCTTATATTTCATTATTTTGTATATATTTATATATACTTATGTTTGTACTTATCTTGCAAGCAGAAATTGTTTTATTCTTTATGCTTATATCCCCAGTTCCTAGAACAGAACCTGGCATATAGGAGGTGTTTGAGAAATATCTGTTGATTGATGTATGAATCATTTTTGTAAATCAAAGTATATTTTAAAAATAACCATTCGCTCAACAAACTTTTATGATGAATCTCCTATGTGCAAACCCATTCAGTAGAATGGCAACTCCTCCCACACAAAGTAAACTCCTAGAGGGTAAGGACTTTTCTGGTTTTTTGTGCACCTGGCATCTATTACAGTATCACACATACACACATACGTGCAGGCAAATACGTGAGCTTTTACTTTAATGGAGTAGATGACATTCTTCTAGAGGATTTGTGTATAATAGTTGATTTCTAATGCCACCTGGAGGAATAAAATAAGGACCTGAAACAGAAGCACTTTAAAAACAATTTAAAAAACAAATTTATGCTGTACGCTGTCCTCCTCTGCTCTCCCCATTGCTGTCACTTGCTGGAGGAAGAACTAGGAAGCACATTGTAATTCCAGTATTTCCTGTAAGTAGTAGGGGAGCAAGAACATGGGAAGGGCTGGTCCCTTTCCACCCTAGAAGAAATCTCAAAATCCTGAGCACTCAATTCTCTTTCTTCTTTCAAACATAGAATATCTTCCTACCTTTCCTCTCCTTTCCTCTTATAGTGCCAAAGTAATATTCACAACAACTATGGTAGCCAAGAATATACAGGCATAATTCTGAATTGCAAAATATAACAAACTCTCCACATCAAAGACAGAATCTAAACATTTATTTAAACACCAGAAAGCCAAATCCCAACAACAGAGAGCCAAATCCATCATAGCAACAAAAATCTATACACAATAACAATGCAGGAGGCACCATGACCCCATTCAGTTGCCCCCCCCCCACCTCTATCCCTCAGCTTTCAACTCCCTCTTATGTGTTGTCTTTCCCTTTCAGAATTTACAAACTCTTTGGGTGCAGAAACTATTTTTGCTTATATTTGTATCCTGGGTACTTAGCACAATTCTTGGCACACTGTAAGGGCTTAATAAATTCTTGCTCACTTGTGACTGTGAGAAATCCAGGTATGGAACTCCCTCCTCAAATACAGATTCTTGCTTGTTAATACTCAGTAATCTCAGGAGACTTTTTAGGGAACTAAACATGGTCTCACCATCAGCCAAAAATCATGTAGTATGCTCCTACTATTGGCAAGGCCCTGGGGATACAAAGAAAGGCAAAAAGACTATCCCTGACCTCAGGTAACTCACCATCTAATGGGAGGCAAGCAAATATGTACAAATAAGACATATACAAGATATAGCAGAGGGAAGGCACTAAAATGAAGAGGACTGGGAAAGGTTTTCTGGAGAAGGGAGGGTTTTAGTTGGGACTTTCAGGAAGCCTGAGAAACAGGGAAGTAGAGATGAAGAGGGTGTTCACTCCAAGCGTGGGAGGTAATCAGAGAAAATGTTGCGAGCCTAGAGATGGAATATCTTGTTTGTGGAACAGCAGAGAGGCAGTTTTACTGGATTGAAGCATATATGGGGGAATGTACAGGGTTAAAAGACTGGAAAAGTAGGAGGGGGTAAGGTTATGAAGAGCTTTGAATACTTAGCAGAGAATTTTGTGTTTGATCCTGGAGGCAATAGAGAACCACTGGAGTTTACTGAGTATGAAGTGACCTGGACAGACTTACATTTTAGGAAAATCTCTTTGGCAGCTGAATGGAGGATGGACTGGAGTGGGGAGAGAATTGAGGCAGGCAGTCCCACAAGTAGGCTACTGCACCAGTCCAAGCATGAAGTGACAAAGGCCTGCACCAGGACAGGGGCAATGTCAGATGAAAGAAGGGGATGTAATTAGGGATGTCACAGAGGTGAAAATACAGGTCTTGGCAGCAAATTGCATATAGGAGGTGAGAGGTACTGAAGAATCAAGACACTTAGGTTGTGAGGAACGATGTTTTCCAGAGACATCTCTTGAGCCCAAGTATTTCTGTTTCTGTTTCTAGGTCAGAATTATACTGCATCACACTGATTTTTCTTACATGTAGTAGATGTTGAAAAACCTATTGAATGAAGTTAAATCCCTAAGTCATTTTTTTCCCCTAAATCTAGATTTTTAGTGTTTGAGTTATCCTAAAGCAGATTATAGCTAGTAAATGTTGAATTAAAAATGACATCATTCTGTTAGCTATGCTTTATTTGAAAGGATCAGTTTATTATTTTTTGCCTGCTGATAGCACTGTTCACCCCAGAAAAACCTGATAAGGAGTTTTTGTCACAATTTCCAGTTCATAAGTCATTTCATGCTAGCTCATTGCCTTAAGGAACACACAGGAGGCAAAATTGTAATCCTCCTTTGCAGTCTCATTTTTTCATCTTCTTTCATTGAAATGTCAGATATGAAAAGCCTTTAGAAATGAGCAAACGTTTGGAATGGATTGATAATCTCCTTATATACGCTGAATCCTGAATCAAAGCTTCATCTTAGATGGCCCCACTAATGTTTAAATATTGTTGTCTTCAGTTTCTTCTCTTACTGACAAATTCCTAGAAAAAAAAATGCATCCTCTTTCATTGCCTTGAGATCTTCTCACTTAGTTCTCAACTTCTTGTGATGTGGCTTCTGAGCTCATTGCTAGATTGAAACTCTTCTCTCCATGATTACCCATTCTCTCTCTCTCTTTTTTAGGTTTAGTATTTTATTTCCCCCAATTGCATGTAAAGGCAATTTTCAACATTCATTTTTAAAACTGAGTTCCAAATTTTCTCCCTCTCTTCCCACCCCCCTCATTGAGAAGACAAGCAATTTGCATGCGTAGTCTTGCAAAACATATTTCCATATTAGCCATGTTGTAAAAGAAAACATAGACCAAAATTAAAAAACTCCAGAAATATAAAGTAAAAAAAAAAGTATTTCGATTTGTATTCAGGCTCCATTAGTTTTTCTCTGGGGATGAATAACATTTTCGTCATAAGTACTTCAGAGTTGCCTTGGATCATTGTATTGCTGAGAATAGCTAAGTCATTCATAGTTGATCATCTTACAATATTACTGTTTCTATGTACCAGAGGTGGGCAGCCTGCGGTCTTGAGGGCACATGTGGACTTCTAGGTCCACAAGTGCAGCCCTTTGACTGAATACAAACTTCACAGAACAAATTCCAATAAAAGTATCATCTTCCTGTGTAGGGATGTAAACAGTTTAATCTTATACTCCTTACGTTTTCTCTTTGCTGTTGATCTTTATATGTTTCTCATGAATCTTGTATTTGAAAATCAGATTTTCTATTCAGCTCTGGTCCTGTAATCAGGAATGTTTGAAAGTCTTCAGTTTCATTGAATGCCCATTTTTTCACTGAAGAGTTATACTTAGTTTTACTGGGTAGGTGATTCTTGGCTATAACCCTAGCTCCTTTGCCCTCCAGAATATCATATTCCAAGTCCTCTGATCCTTTGATGTAGAAGCTGCTAAATCTTCTGTTATCCTGACTGTGGCTCCACTATACTTGACTTTTTCACTTCTAGTTGGTTGCAATATTTTCTTCTTGACATGGGAAGTCTGGAATTTGACTATAATATTCCTGGGAGTTTTCGTTTTGGGAAACTCAGGAGGTGATTGGTGGATTCTTTGAGTTTCTATTTTACCCTCTGTCAATCTATTTCACTAGGGTTTTACTTTCCATCCCTCTAACTTTTCAGATGAAAGGGCCTCATGACAACTCTCCTACGTGTGTTGTCACCATATTAGAATGTAACCTCCTTGTTGGCAGGGATTTTTAAAAAATTTCTTCTTTATTTCTCCAGTGCCTCACATAGTACCTTGCTCATAGCAGACACTTGAAGAGTCCTTCTTAAACTGAATAAAATTGAATTGACAGCTAGTCACTCCTTATTGCAAATATATGCTGCAAAAGGTTGTTGAATAATAAGAACGAATATTTAATTTGGCTAGGAAAAATGAATGTTCTGTCCAGACAAGATGCCATTAGGATGCCATAAAATTAGATTTTTGAAAGTTCCTAGTCTTAAGTAAAAACAAAAAGTTGCTTTCTTTAAGAAAACATTAGCAATTTAGATTATCAAGGCAGTTTTCCTTGATAATTTCTTGAAAGATTGCTCTTATTTTTTGATCATGGATTTCAGCAAGTATAATAATCTTAAAAATATCTCTCCTAGATCAATTTTCCGGGTCAGTTATTATTCTAATTAAATATTTCACCCAATTCTCTCTTAATTGATAAATTCAATGACTTTTTCTCATACATCATCTTTTTTAACTTGCCTGCAACATTTAATGTTGTTGATCATTCTTTTCTCTTGTATATTTTTTATGATACTGCTCTTTACTTATATGACAACTCTTTCTCAGGTTTTTTGTTTTGTTTTTCCTTGTTTTATTTTTTGTTGTTTGTTTTCAGAATTGTCATCTATGTACCACATCCCAAGAGTAGTTGTACCTTAGAGCTCTGATCTGCCACTGTCTTTTCACTCCTTCTCTCTCTCTCTCTCTCTTTCTGTCTCTCATATCATCAGCTCTGATGGCTTCAATTATCATATCTACATCATATCAACTATTTTGTCATCTCTATATATACCCTGCCCTATCTATTTCATGAGCTCCTCTCCTACATCATCAACTGATGGATATCTGTACCTCCCAGAGGTACCTCAAAATCAACACACTCAAAGCAGAACTCATTATTTCCTCTTCCCCACTAATTCTTGCTTCCCTATTTTTGCAGAAGATGCCACCATATTTCCAGTTATTGAGCTTGCAATCTTAGCAAATCTTCAACTCTTTTTTTTTTTTTGCTTACCACCCAAAATGAAGCACTTGTTTACTATTCTTACTTTTACCTCCACATCTCTTGGAAAGACTGCCTAATCTGTCATCTTATTGGCCAGGACCTAAAAGTTGCTTGTGTTCATTCTTCGTTGCTGAAGACCATGCCATCAGACAAATGATGACATGACTTGCATTTGACTTTGTTTTTGAGTGAGGGAGGGCTGTGCATGTCATCAACCTCACTTCTCCTCCAGAGTCATCTGAATCCAGTGACCAGATATTCATCAGGATAACTGGAGATGACCCAGGATGCACTGGGAGACATTGGGCCCTTTAGGCCAATGGCTTTGCAGGTGCACACTTAGGGTGAAGAAATACTCATTCATTGAATAAGCCTGTTTATGTTTTCTTAAAGGAAGGGACTTTTTTTTTTTTTTACTTAAGACAAGGGACTTTCAAAATCTAATTCTATGACATCCTAATAGCCTTTTGTCTGGACAGAACATTTTTTTTCCTAGCCAAATTAAATATTCATCCTTATTATTACAACAAATTTTTGCAGCATGTATTTGTGATAAGGAGTGACTAATTGTTGATTCAACTGTATCCAGTTTAGCATGCAGGTATCAAGTGTCTACCATGAGCAAGGCACTATGTCAAGCACTGGAGATATAAAGAAGAATTTATTTAAAAACTCCCTGCCAACAATGAACTTACATTTTAATATGGTGACAGCACACACAGGGGAGTTGTCATCAGTCCCTTTCATCTGAAAAGTTAGAGGGATAGTAAGTAAAACCCTAGTGAAACAGATTGATACATCCCGTCCTAGAACAGTAAGAAAGTTGATTTGATCATATTTCATGGTTCCAGAACTGGAGAATGACTAATTGGAAGAAATGCTATGAGGCAATTGGTGGGGAGGCTATGGAGGAGTTAATGAGGAAGGGGTGAAGTAATGATGAATGGTTGGGGCTTCCTTGAAATGATAGTGGTAGAGTTAATAATCACGAAAACATGGTATCAGGGCCAAGGTCCCACCACAACTTGATCTCTTTTAATGAACTGAGAAGTTATTTGGTAAAGAAGTCAGAGAGGAGTTGTTTAGACAGAAAGAAGTATCTTACTGCCCATTAGTACATTCATATACCAAATTTTTAAAATCATTCTCTAATTGATGGGCACTCATTTTTTCAATGGTGACTTATTTTTCACTTCTGTCTTGTATAGGATATCTTATCTTGGCATCCATGGACTCATAGGTGGTCTGTGAGCTTGGGTGTGAAACAAATTGCATCTTTATTTTCACTAATCTCTGATTTAAATGAACATTTCCTTTGATTATTGTTCTGAGAAGAAAATAAAGAAACATAATAAATTATTATTAATTACCAAAGTACTGAGCTAATTTTCTTAACTGATAGTTGATAACTGATAGCTGATAACTATCTTAACTGATAGTTCACTCCATTGGGAGAAAGATAAGGCATTTATTACGTGCTTCCTAAGCATCAGGTACTATATGTTAATCTCTTGAGAGCACAAATATAGGTTCCACCTGCCAAAGGAGGCCATGACTCCAAAAAGGTTAAGGACCCCTTAAATGGTCCCTCAGCTTCTCAGTTTCCTCATCTGAAAACTAGGGATAAAAGGAGATGGGAACAGGAAAGGTGGCAGATGGGAAATTGCACCATTTTCAGTTTTCTTTCTCAAATTATATTCTATCTATATATTTAAGTGATTTTCCTCCCTCTTCTTGCCTTTGTTTGTTTATTTGAATCTCTAGTGCTTTTCATAGCCATTGACATGTGATAAGCATTTGGCTTTTTTCATTCATTTAGTCGTATGAGGAATTCAGGAGAAAATACATGGAAAGATTTGCATAATTCTGATTTAGAATGAAATTAGCAGAATCAAAAAATATAAATTGTTCACAATATTATAAATGGAAAATAAATTTAAAAAGTAACATCTGGGTAATTGTGACAGCCACTTTTATTCCCAAGGAGCAGTCAGTAAACCTCTTTGTCTCTTCCTGGCAGAAAGACTGGGGGCTACAGGGCTACAATGTTAAACTAGTTACTATATTACTTTTTTTCATTGTCAGAACTAGACACTTTATTCATTGTTTTTTTTTTTTTTTGCTTTGCTCTTTATCTTTGTTGTAAGGACATTTCAGTTCCAGGGTGGGGTGGGAATATGTCCAGAAAAGACTGAGGTATAAAAACAAAAGATATCAAAAATAGCTTTTTAAAAAGTCATCAGTCACTGGGAGGCACAGAAGTGTAACCAACATTCCTAAATCCAAAATAGCACCTAGAGTAACAGTGGTTACTTCAGAACACTAAAGAATCAGGTAATCATGTTAGAGACATAGTACAATCTCTCTACAATACTTGAATACAATTCTTCTGGTTCATTTATGAGTTACTTTTGTAACTGATTTAAAATTCACAAAGAATTACTTCCAAAATTTTGAATTGATTTTCTTAATTGCTAGGTCATTCCATTGAGATAGACAGAGAAAAAGAGAGAGAGAGAGAGAGAGAGAGAGAGAGAGAGAGAGAGAGAGAGAGAGAGAGAGAGAGAGAGAGAGAGAAAGCATTTATTAAGTGCTTATTATGTATCATTATGTCAGTCATTGGGAATAGAATAACAAACAAAAAATAAAGACTGTCCCTACATTCAAGGATCTTTCAACATATAATAAGGAGCTAAAAAGTAGAAGTGAGAGGGTAATGAGTAGAATCATGGTAGGTGGGGCAGAATTTAGGCAGGAAAGGTAAGAAATCCAGAGGGTCAGAAGTGGGAGTCAAGAGAGGAGTGAGTATAATTGGCTTGGGCATATCCTTATGTAGAGGTGCTGGGGAGGAACTCATCTACTGGAAGAGAGTTAATTGGAAGCCTTTCACAATTACCAATAAACTCTGCTTCTAACAGATCTTTTTCCATATAAGGTAAGTGTGGCTATCCTAGCTCTTGGGCTGGGCTATTCACTTCTAGACAGTATTTTGCAAATTTCTCACAAATAAACTGTTAGGTAGATGACACAAGTATTGTCATTTCCTTTCATAGATGAAGAAACTGACATTCAGAAGCATCAAAACTTGGCCAGGGTCCTGTGATACTTGCTTTCCATATGTTCACTGATGTGATCAAGTCATTTCTTAGGGAGTAGTCCATTATACAACGTTTGGTTTGTTGTTGTTGTTGTTGTTGTTTTTTTTTTTTGGCATTGTAATCAGTCCTCAGAAGTCCAGTTCAGTTTGCAATGGTGGTAAATTACCATTGACATTCAACAAATCAAAATAATCAAGTTTACCAATTAAGAGTACTCATTGTTTTGAATAAGACCTGGGTACAGAAGAAAAAAACTCAATTTGAGCTTATCCTATTGTCTCATTGCTTCTCTGTGTACAATCCTGTTATTTCTCTTCATTGCTAAGTGTGTTCAGGGACCACTCAGACATCGTTTTCTCTTGAGTTTTACTTTCTAATGGAGTCACTTGAGTCTTTGATTTCATGCACTTGGGATTCTTTGTCTATACCGTAATAAGTTGGGTAACCAGAAATCAGAATAACTAGCTTGGAGTTTTAGTGGCACCATCTCAGCCTTTCAATAGTTGCCTTTTAACAGGCATGTTGTTTCTACATGTTCTCACCCACTTTAGAGATCCTTTTATCACTGAATTAAAAAAAAAAATCTCTGCTGCCCATGACCCTTTCTTCAGAAAGATTCCCACTAATCATGTTTCCTTGCAACATTTAACTGGCAGTCAGCCTCCTCAATTATCACTAAAAGTCTAATCTGCCCAGCCCAGATGTGGCTCCACCCATGTAACAGACCTCTTATCCTGACACATAAGCCAAATGTGACAATCCTAGTTTTTATTCCCAAGGTAGTGCCCATCTATGTACTCTGACTAAAGCAAGGGAAGTTTCCCAGAAGCTCAATTTTACTTAATCTATATTTGAATTTAGTGGCTTCCTCAAAGAAAGAGTTCATATTTTCAAGGAACTCACGGAGTAATGGGTGGTAGAAGGGGAGAACAACTTGCAAAGAGTTATGTTCAAACAAGATGTATACAGGATAAATTGAAAATAAGCAAAAGAAGAAAGGCATAAGCATTAAGAGGGACCAGGGAAGATTTCTCATGGAATGTAGGATTATATCTGGGTGTTGAAGGGTGCCAAAATATGAAGATGAGGAGGTAGAGAAGTCCAGGCGTTGTCATTTTTGAGTTTTTATTTTTAGTGCCTAGCACAATGACTTCCATGTAGTAAGTGCTTGTAGAATTGAATTGAATTATCTGCCCCATTTCCATTGTGCAAATGAGGAAACTAAAGCCAAGAATAAATAACTTGATCAAATTGTCATGAGGAGAATTCAGTTTTGATTCTAGGTCAGACTTTTCTGTGCTAATCTCTACACCCTGCTTATCCCCAACCTTTAATTTCTGTTACTCTTTGAAGTTTACCATAAAACTTCCTCTCCCAGCTCTTGGAAAAATTTTTAGTAAAGAGGAAATTTCTTCATAAGTATCTTAAGGCATTATATCGTGTAAGTTTCATCTTCCTTAAAATAAAGCTCTCAATGCATTTTAAAAACCATATCTTTTGGAAATTTAGGCCCTGGACATTGTTGAAGTGTTATTCTTTTGTTTGTTGTTGTTTATTTTTCTTTTAGATTTTCTTCTTTTAGGTAAAGAGTCATAGATTAGATCAATCATGAGGAAATATCACTTCAGGGGTCTTGAAAGTTAACTAAACCATGTTCCTTCTTGACTCTCCCAGCTCCAAAATGGATTAGGTTGCACTATTTATTTTAAGCAGCTAATGGGTGAGTTATAATGGTGTTGTTTGGTTATTATTCATACTTGAGAATGAGCATAAATTGTTATTTTACATTACAGATGAAACTATTGAACTTCTTTGGTGGGGGGAGTGGAATAGTCCCATTAAGGTTATAAAAATTAGAATCAAACCAGCGATACAAAAGCCTAGAAATAAATTATAGGACTCAAGTAGAATTATTATTGATACTCATTCTGTCATCACCAACATTTCTTCAGAAGCAGCCATTGTAAACCCAGCATCTCAACACTCTTTGTTTCTTCAAGTGTCTTTGCCAGTTAACAAACCAGACTTCCTTTAGTCAGATTTATTTTCACATGCGCCTAGCTGATAAAGTTCTCCTTTGAATTTTTCTCTATAAGTTACTTCCTCAAATCATCCCATCACCCACCATTTAATCAAATATATCACTGCCCCCAAGTAGCCACTTGAGAAGCAATTTCAATTAATTCCCAAATGGCCAAAAAATTATAAATTGTATGTATATCCTAATCAGTGCTCAGAAGTCAGTGTTATCTGTAAAAAATGTGAAGTAATTACTACATGCAAGGGCTTATGCTAGATACTAATAGTACAAAGACTATGGTCCTTGGGGAGCTCATAGTCTACAAATACCTGAATTCCATCAAGTCAAAGAATTTTCCAACCATATCGGAAGTCAGAACTAGAATAGATCTTGTCAAGCATCTAATCCAAGCCCCTTTTCAAAAAATATGACAAAACTGAAACCGTAAATCATACAGCTAATACACCTCACAGCCTATATTTGAGCCCCAGTCCTTTATCTCCAAATTCAGTTGTCTTTCCACTTGACTACAGAAAAACTTGATCCTAAAGAAAGTAACAGCAAAGCCTCGTTCCCCTCTTTTTTCTAATTTACAAGTCATATTAGCATTTAGGTAGAATTTGTATTGTTCTGAAAGCCTTATTCAAAAATTCATTTGTTTAATTACATAGCTATTTCCTATAATAATAATAGGTGACATTCATTGAGGAGAAACAAGAAGGAAGACACAGTACTTCCCTGAAGTATCATATAATTTAGTCGGTCTGAGGCTAAGGAAAGCTATTTCCAAGACAGATTACATCTCTGCTCAAAATTTTTCATTGGCTCTCTGCTACCTATAAAATGATACAAATTCCTCAGCCTAACATTTAGTCAATCAATCAATCAACAAGCATTTATTGGGTGCCTGGAACTGGGCTATGTGTTAGCAATAAAAAATAAAGGAAAAAAACAGACCCTACCTTCAAATAGTTTGCTTTCTAATCTGCCTCTCATCAACCTTTCCAAGCGTTTCATATCCCTTCCCTTTACACACTCCTAACTGTTCTGCTCCTGTTTGCCAAATGTAACATACCATATCTCATCTTTTTGCTTTGGTGTTTCCAGTTCCTGGCAAGCTGTCCTTCTTCACTTGTATCCCTTAGAAACTCTGCACTGCAGTTTGGGTGCTCCCTCCTTCAGGAAGGCATTCAGTGAGGCCTCCGTGTATCATACAGCAGTGCAATGACTTGGTATCTGCTTATCTGAGAACAAGTTCTATTGCCCCAAAGGATCAGGAGTTCCTTGAGAGAGTGCGCTGTTATGTTTATGTCTTTTTTATCCGCAGCATCTCATGAAGTATCTTATACATAATAGCGCAGTAGTCTTTTATCAAATGTTTGTTAACTCTAATTGATCTGGCCACAATCAAAACCAAAAAGAGAAGTATAAAATGTTTTCAGAGATTGAAAAGGAAGAAATCCTGCCCAGTGTGGGGGAGGGAATTAAAATGGAGGAGGAAAACTGGTCTTTGATTAATGGAGTAAGACTTCCATGATTATAGAGGACTACATCCCCTTTTGGAAACTTACATCAAGGACATTCTGAGCAGTTATTAGATGCTTACAAGAGATATTTTTTCCTATTTTAAACATTCACTATTTTACTATATAATAACACCTCATTTCAAAGATTCAGCTATACTTATTTCAATACTTCAAGGAATTATTTATCTGGTTAGTACTCCCTCCATGCTTGGAACATATCCTCTCTTAGTCTTCATAGACAGTCATTGGGAATGGCAATGCAGGAAAAGTTTTATCACCTTGGAGCCAATGTGGTGATGAGCCTCTTCAGACATGGAGCCTATTACTGGGCCCATACTCCAAAGGTGGAAGGACTTTGCTTGAACTTGTGCTCCAGTGCCATTGAACTTAGTGTTACTTTCATATCACAGTGAGGCACTGGAGTGGGACATTAGTAGAGGGATTCATTATCCTGAGGATCAAGTCGTATCCTAACAGACAAAATCCATCACTTTTACTAATATCATGTAAATTTATTAAGCAGAAAAAGGTATGATCCTTATCTCCTGATGTCATCGTGAACATCATGTACATAAGGAAGTTCTGATATATATTACACCAAAGATAGGAGATGGTATGTCATATTTGGGGAAATAGGGAAGACGCTATTTTGGAACATGTAAACGGGATTGATATGAAATGTCCCTAAAGGTAGATGGAAGCCAGATTAGAAATGCAAGCTACTGGAAGACAAGGAATGTTTTTGCCTTTCTATTCTCAAAACTTAGCACAGTGCATAGCACATAAGTGCTTAATAAATCCTTGCTGATTGATTGACTCAGACTCAGACTTAAGATTTTATATTTTTTCAAATTGGTAATAGGAAGCCATTGGGAATTTTTGAGCAGAGAAGTGGCAGATTTCTGCTTTAGGAATATTCTGTTTTTTATTAGAGACATTGGCAATCTCTCCTTCTCCTCGATCCCTATGCCTTTCTGCTTCTCCTGGGTAAAAACACAGAAGTTCTGGCAATGTTTATGCTTTTGTCTATTAAAGAGCATTCCCTCTTCCCTTCATGCCAACCAACCATGTCATCGCTAACCAAGGATGATGTATTGAGGGAAGAATGTATAAGCCAGATGGTCACCCCAGACATGACCCTCAAAAAAAGATTCTCATTTCATTTTGGTGGCCCTAAGCACATTAACAAGTCCAGAATATTCTTCCAAAAAGGAAAACATGGTCACCCCTGGCTGGGTTGTCTCTGAATGGAGTGTGAGTGTGGCCACTGTAGGCTTTGACTTTATCCTCAAATAAAGGGGGCACTGTAATTCCAGGTTCTCATGCTCCACAGTCTTCCTTTCAGAAACAATAGGGCTTCATGCCATTGAACAGTTCACAGCTGCCCCAGTCCATTTCTGCATTAGGAATACCCTGGAGCATTCTGCTGGGATAAAGAGCCAGCCAGACCATTTGTCAGCTCAGGTAACAGAAACACTGTCCAAAGTATTTTCACTCAGTCAAACTCATGTTCAAGCAGAGCTTCTGAGGTTTATGTTTTGGCAGACGCTCCTCTGGTTACCAACCAGAATCAGAAAGCTTCCCTGTGTAGCTCTTTCCCCTCAGGATATGCCATTCTGAGACATCTATAGAGATCATTTCTCAGGGGCCAAAGCCTGCCCATGGAGAGATACCACTGATTTCCATTTCAAGCCCATGCATGTGCCTATCTGAAGATTGCTTTTTTCTTTTTTCTTTTTTTAACCTCCCTCAGGTGAGCAAGAGCCTGAAGCATTGTTTATCTCTCTGTTGGGAGGAAAACAGTCTGAGGGTATCAGCTCAATTCCTTCCTTAGCTCCTGGCTTCCAAAACATACACCCACATGGAGATACATCCATTTAATTGTTTGTTAGAATTTCAAGACTTCAGAAATACCCCATTGGAGAGCTTCCAGAAGTAAAGCAAAACTGTAAACTACTCTTTAACGATATAGCCTTTCATAGACTTAGGAGAATGTAAGGCCAACTTGAATGTCACATACTTACAAGCCATTAGTGGTACTGTATGCATTGTTAATAGGGTAGAGAATCAATACTCTTGTTATCTACAGGAAAATGCATAATTACCACAGTTAGTCTATGCTACTCATTGAGTCAGACCTTTTCAGGGATATATCCCAAGCTCTAATTAACAATGCCACAGAGATTTGGACAAGATCAGGGCTTCTTAACCTAAAGTTCACAGACCCCAAGGGAACTAGGGAGAGATTTCACAATATTTATGAACTTGGAACTTTTAATATTTTGATACTTATATTCGAATATAATTGGTTTCCTCTGTCATGCTACATATTTATGTATTTAAAAAAAAAAAAAAAAACTTCTTCCTCTCAAGGAATTCATAGGATTCACTAGACTGCCAAAGGGGTCCGTAAGACAGGAAAGGTTGAGAGCCCCTTAGCTAATCTTTACTACATAATCATTCCCATCCACAAACATTGACACCCAGTCTGAGTACATGGAAAAGGATTAGAAGTTCTATTCACTTTATAGAGGATTATTTTTATATGGTCTATGATCACAGGATAATAAACATGAATTTGACAGATAAGTAGGAAGGAGAGTGATGTTTGATTCCTCAAATATTTTTGCCTAGCCTAGGCTTGGGTCTACTTAAGGCAACATTTTTCAAACTAAACTGTATTTCTTGACTTCAAATCTGTTTTCTCTTTCTCCAGACCTTTGCCTATGCTAGAAGATGGTAAAGCAATAGGGAAACATGCCCAGCAGTCACTCATGAGCAGTCAGTTAGGACACTTGTGTCTAAAACTCCAGAGATAAGGCAGAAAAGAACATTTTTTTTTAAATAAAAGTTTAAAGGAGAAGTTTCCAAAGGTAGAACTTGACCAGAGAGTAAGATAATGACTCCTACAACCATATAGACTAATTAATGTCTTGCTTAAATAGATGGTTGCATGTTGGTACAGTCTTAGTGAGGGGTGTGCTAGTGAACATTTAACCACTGGATCTCCAAATCACATTTATCTACATTATTAACATTTTCCCATCATTTTCATAGTCTAAACAATCAACAAAACAATAAATCAAGCACCCATTTATAATATTTAACAATTAATGAAGTATAGATACTCACAGTAAAAATTTAACAACCAACTCTCCATATCCCATAGAGCTGACTCTAGCAAACCCCTGGTAAGAGGACTTTTGGACTCTCTTTCCCTCTGTCTCTCTCCCTCTCTCTCCCTCTGTCTCTCTCCCTCTCTCTCTCTCTCTCCTCCTCTCTCTCTCTCTCTCTCTCTCCTTCTCTCTCTCTCTCCCTCTCTCTCTCTCTCCCTCCCTCCTCTCTCTCACACACACACACACACGTGCACACACACTTATGCATACATGTGCACACACACATGCACACACATGCACACACATACAAACATTTAGTCAGGGGAGAAAGTGGTTCTGTCATTTGTGGACTTGAACTTAGTTTCATTAAATTCAAAATTATTTTTCTAGGATCCTCATGGATTGGCTTAAGGAAACAAACAAACAAACATGTATCTATAGATCTACATCTGTATCTACATATCTGTTTTCGCCCTCACTTTTCTACAGCTGCTTTTACCTATGTGGTGGCAAAACAATGACTTGATTCAGTTAGCTGAGTTTTAAAAAAGTCAGTTAAAGTGAATGTTGCCTTGTATTGATTCAAATTATTTAGTTAGTTACTCATGATAGTTAATCTAATAGTCCTGTGGAGACCTAACTTAGTTATATAATGCAAATAATAAAACTTGCTATGTGTTTAACTCTCACTTATGAAAAAAGATAAGCTTGTTATGGGTAGAGCTTGGGGGCATGGAGAATTAAAATGTCCCTACCATAATTTGTTGGGAACCTGGGACTCAAGGGTTTAACGGGGGAGACATGAGGGGTGGTAAGATGGCAGTTGAGGTGGGAAGGAGAGAACCCCCAGAAGGCTATAGCTTGGCCTCCCAGTGTCCAGAGCAATAGAGAATTACCATTGGGAGATGCTTAAAATCAGATATTGGGATGTAAAGCACTGTGTAAAGATCAGCTGTGGCCTCTGTGATGATGATCCATCCGTCAACAAACATTTATTAAGGTTCCACTGTATGCCAAGTGCTTGGTTGCTTAGTGTAGGATCTTCCATTGTATCTGCTGCTTCCAGTATTGCCTCTGCTGCTGTTTCTGGTTTTGAGTCCCTTGAAGTCCCTTCAGCTCTTCTAGAACAGTGTGGACTGAAGGGATGATTACTCAGTCGCAACCCAGAACAGGTAGCATGGAGTTAAGCAGTCACACTCATTCCTTAAACTCTGGGAGATTGGACCTTAAAGAAGCCCATTCAGGTAAGTTTCTGACATGGACTCTGGGAGGTCTTGGGTTAATACAAGATGACTAGAAAAAAACCAAAAGCCTCAGGCATGCCAGAGAGTGTTGTTTTCCTTATGATCTATGCTACTTGGTTTCCATGGTGCTTGGCTCCATTTCTATGGTTCCTTCATGAAAAGAAGCTGCAATTTTAGAAGGTTCTAAAAACTAGGTAGTTTTTCATTGTCTAGGGTAGCATTTCTCAAACATTATGGCCTTAAGAACCCTTTACACTATGAAAATTATATAGGATTCTTGAAGAACTTTTGATTATATGGGTTCTATCTGCCAATATTTTCTCTATTAGAAATCAAAATATCTTTGTATTACTATAAAAAAAGCTTTGATTTCATAGATTCCACTAAAAGTATCTTGAAGACTGCTAGGGACCTCAGGCCATGCTTTGAGAATTACTGATAAGGGGTAATATGATGCCCCCAGCACAAATATGAGCACCAAGCACTGATGACTGGAAAGATTCTAATCTTAACCTAGATATGCTCATCCTAACTAAAGGAAGATGTTTTGAGGGGAAAGAGGTAGGACTAGTCTTATTTTTCATGATATGACTGGGTAGCCATCTATATGGTCTAACTGGACACTGGTAAAGACACTGGAAAGCCCATTCTGCGCGAGCGCGCACGCACACACACACACACACACACACACCCTAAATACCTCTGTGGATGACAAAAGCATCTGCTGTTAGCTGACAAATACTTTCATTCTAGATCAATTCAACAAACATTTTTGAAGTGTTCACTCTGAGCAAAGTACTGTGCTAGGATCTGAAGATACAGAGACAAAAATGAAACCATCCTTGTCCTCAGGGAGCTTACATTTAAGTAGGAGGAAGCTATATAATTAAATGCAAAGGAAATACAAACTAATTTTAAAAGGGAGATACCACTTAGAACCAGTGGAACCAGGAAAGGCTTCAGGTTATAAATGTCACCTGAGTGGTACTATGAAGGAAGTCAAGTTTTCCAAGAAGGGAAGGTGAGGGTGAAGTAGATCCCCAAGATGGGGGATGGCAGGAGATGGAATGTTTTGTATGGGATCAGTGTTACAGTGAGATATTAGGTTTAAGAGGCCTTGTGCTCTTCAGAGGTGGTGCAGTGGATGGAGTACTAGATCTAGAATCAGTAGGACTTGAGTTTAGATGTGACTTCAGATTCTTAGTAGCTGTGTGTGAGTGACCCTCTATCTGCCTCAGTGTCGTCAAATGTAACATGTAGATAATAATAGCACCTACTTATCAGGATTGTTGTCACGATTAAATGGGATAACATTTGTAAAGTGCCTGCCCATCCTAGAGTAGCAAGCTGTCATTTATATTACTTCAAAGTGCAGCATTTGAATTAGGGCACTAACAAACTGAAAATTCTTTGAATAAGGATGTATTTTTGATATGAGCACTAATCCTCAGGTATCAGAATTTGAATTAAAGAACATTGTGGTTGTTGCTCAGTCATTTGAATTGTGTCCAACTCTTTGTGAACCTATTTGGGATTTTCTTGGTGCAGATACTAGAGTGGCTTAACATTTTCTTCTCCAGATCATTTTACAAATGAGGAAACTGAAGCAAACAGAATTAAGTGACTTGCCAAGGATGACGGATCCAGTAAGTGTCTGAGACCAGATTTGAACTCAGGTCTTCACAATTCCAGGCCCAGTGCTCTATCCAGTGTGCCGCCTAGTTACTGCAAACTTATTATTAGAAAATCAAATCAAATTGCAATTTATTAGGTGAAGGAGATGAGGCAGGAGCATATGTAGCATCAGCCTTGACTGTATCTCAGGATTTCTGAGCTCTAGGACAATATTAATAATATTGACCTTTTTTAGTACTTCAAGGTTTGTGAGGTTATGGATAGATGGATAGAGAAATATAAAAATGGGGCTATAATATATAATATATAGCATATGAAATGTATGCATATACATGTCTACTCTCTCACTCTCTCTCTTTTCTCTTTCTTCTCATTTTCATCAAAGAAATTCCAGAAAGTTTACTTTTCAGGAATTTTGCACTGGGGATTCTTTCTTGCATGGGTTGAATTAGATGGTCACTGAGTTTTTCCAAGTCTGACACATTGTACTTCTCTGATCTTCACAATAACCCTGAAAGTTTGGTGCTACAGGCATTATCATCCTCATTTTATAGAGTAGGAAGGCAAAGATCAGGGAGATTAAGAGAAGTGTCCATGGTCATATAGCTAGAAAGTACCCAAAGCCAGTTCTCACATGAATCTCAGCCTAGAGTTTTTTTCCCATTTCTCCACCCTGTCTTGGTACAGTTATCTCTAGAGCATTAATCAAGCTGCCAAGGATGGCTTGAGACTAACTTTCCAACTTGAGATGACCCAAGGATGCCACTATAGATACAGGCTGACTGACTTTAGTATTGGAGTCTATTTAACAACTGAGCTCCAACCAAAGAATCAAAAGGACCTCCATAAGCGACATCCTCATGAATTCGATCAACAATATGTTCATAAAAAAGTGCTGAACAAATGGTGGATTCATTTGGACTTGTTTATAGAAGCAGAAGAGTACATAAGAGTTGCATAGAACTTGTCATCGCCACTAAATCACAGAAAAGTTATATCATTAATCAATGCTTATTTTGGAAGGAAATTACAGTAAGTATGCAATGGATTATTACAAATTGTAGATATGTGTAATGTCATGTCACTGCAGGTTGTAAAAATTTAGTATATTTCTGATAGCCTATACAATGAGTAGCCACAATTACATACAAGAAGGCTGCTTTCCTTCATAAACTCATAGATGTCAAATTCTTATGCTACAAATTTACACCCCAAAATATAGATGAGAATTTAACAAATAAAGCATAATGTAATCAGAGCATCACTAGATAAAACTACTGGGTATGATTTTTCCAAACATAACATTGAACCATAAAAAATTAAGAACAATATTAGAATCACAAATCTTACAGCAATCTATTAAAGCATAAAGTCAAGGGGATCTAAGTAAGAATCTCACATTATTTGCTAGCTGTGTAACATGGGAAAGCCATCTGACTTCTTTGTACCTCAGTTTTTTCATCTATAAAAGAGGGAATTTTGATACCTTTTGTACTTACCTGAGAGTTGTGAGTAGCAATTAAAAAATATGTAAAGTTTTCTGTAAATCCTAAAACAATTTATAAACGTTTACTCTTATTATATTAATAAGATCAAGTGCATTAAAGCCCTAAAGGCTTGAATTTTGTCTCCATGTGATACCATGAGAACTGTCCAAAATTGTAATGGACTGCCCCAAGAGATCATAGGCTCCCACTTGGAGGTCTTCAAGTGGAGTCTATATGACCACAGCTTCAAGAATATCATAGAGAGGATTCCCATTAACTAACAAGTTGGATTAGATAACCCCATGAATTTCCTTCAATCTTTAGATACTGTGATTCTGCAAATTTACTTGCAAGAGATAATACATGGATTCCATTCATAATAATGTTAAAATGACTGGACATAGATTCTTCCCTAAGATTTGATTTTGATGGGGGAAAGAAAAGAGAAGGGAAAAAGCATTTATTAAGTGCATACTGTGTTCCTGGTACTGTGCTAAGAGCTTTATATATATTTTCTCATTTGATTCTCATGATAATCCTGAAAGGTAGTTACTGTAATTATCCACATTTTACATTTGAGAAAACTGAGGCAATTAGAGGTTAAATGATTTACCCAGGGTTACACAGCTAGTACATGTCTGAGACTAGATTTGAACTCAGGTCTTTTGGCTCACACCACCTAGATCCCTAATGGGAGAAAGCATGAGGGCACTAGTGCCCTAAGGGTGCCTTATGGAGTAAAAGAAGGGGGAGAAGAAAGGAGAGACTGGGGATTAAAGTCAAAAGTCCATTAATTTTCCCCTGTCAAAACTGTATAAGGAAAAATATATATTGATATTTGTTTTTCTTGCTCCTAACACACCCAGAATCTAGTACAATGCAGGCATGTAGTTGGCCACTAATGAACTTTTGTTGTATGAATGAATGAGTGAATAAATAAATGGATGGACCGATAGATGAATGAATGAATGAATGGATATTTATCCACAACCAGAGTTTGGTTAAATTTTTACATGCCTCCATTTCATGACCTTTTCTCAGTCCTCTTTCCCCTTGACATCTCTCCAATTTTTGATTTTATTAAACAACATCTCTTAGTTTCTCAGACCTTTTTTTTCAGTGCACTGCTCTCTACCTTGGTTTTCTTCCTACAGATGCTTCTTTGGAGACTCCTCTCCAATAGTTTTCTCCTCTTGCCACTCACTGATAGTTTCTAAAAGTTCAGTTCTGTCTCACTCTTCTTTTCTTTGCTTTGGTGATTTCATCTATTTCTGTGGATTCAGTTAGAATGTCTATGTAGATACCTTCCAGATCTATATAGCCAACTCTGTTTTCTCTGTTGAACTCCAGTACAACCTACTTGCCAGGCATTTCCAACTGGATGCCCCATAGTCATCTTCAATTCAACATTTCATAGCGGAACTCATGATATTTCTAACACAAAACCATCCCTCTCCAAATTTCCTAATTTTTATTGATAGCATCCTTCCAGCTATCCAGATTTACATCCTTTAAGTGAACTTTGACTCTCCCCTTTCCTTTAAATCCCATATCCAGTGAGTATAATTCTTATTAAATCCTACATCCCCATTTCTAGCATCTGTAGCATATTTTATAATAACATATTATCTACCCTAGTTTAGACCCTCATTATCTCTAGGTAGTCTGTTTTCCTGACTGTAGTTTCTTGCCTCTTACAGAGGATGAATTGATAAATCTGACTGTGTCACCTCTTACTTAAAAACTTTAAATGATGCCCTATTGCCTATAGGATAAAATCCATCTATGCCAGAAAAAAAGCCTCCAAAAGTTTTTCTGGCCAAAAATGGGGTTGGCCAGAGTAAAGACAAACGACCTTACCTCCTGGGAAGTTAATTGCATTTTTGTGCCTTTGCTCCATTCCATTCATTGTCATGGAAAACCAAAAGATTTTTCAAGTTGGAAAACAGGGAATATTTGATCTGGATAACTCTTGGCAGTTTGTTGGGAAGGTAGTTTCTAAAACTGGCTGCCTGGATATAGCTTGGCAAATGGGAATTAAACAGGGAACCACAAGAAATTTCTAACCTTGAGTCAAAGTGATGTTTCTGAAAGAGACTCTGCCCTTCTTTATCAGGAATTACAAATTAAACGACAAATTTAAAACTATGAGCAATTGTTAGCTAGAAATCTCTCTTGATATGTTCCAAAGAGCTTGGTCCAACATGATGACTTTCCTTCTGGAAAAAGGCCCATTGTAGTCAAGGTTCAGAGAAACAGGAGGTCTTCTTTTGGGGGAACAAAACCAATGCAGGATTATCCTTTCTTGTCCAATGATTAGAAGTTTCAGAACTTTTGCCTTTCAAAAAGAGCTGAAATAATAAAACTCTTGGGTTTAAATAGTAATAATGAATAATTTCTTACGTTTACATAGTACCTAATATTTGCCAGGAACTGTGCTAAGTGCTTTAGATGTATTATCTCATTTGATCCTGACAATAACCCTGGGAAGTAGGTGCTATTATTTTTTCTCATTTGATAGCTGAGAAAACTGAGGCAGACAGAGGTTAAGTGACTTGCCCAGGATTGAGTTAGGCAATAAGTGTCTGAGATCAGATTTGAACTACCGACTCTAGGCCAGCCCTCTATCTAATGTACCACCTAGATGTCATTCAGCTAGCTACTAAAGGTAAACACATCATTCAGGACTCCTGGGCTGTGGTTTTGAGTACCTTGTAGCCTTGTCTAAGAAAACCACTGTGTTGGAATAGAGAAAAGGGATTGCCTCTGGGAGCTACCCACAAAATCTCTGAACTTGGCTTTGAAAATTCACTGCTATCTGGTTCCCACCTACTTTTCCAGTTTTATTCAGATCATTACCCATTGCATACTTTTCATTCTGCCAAAACTAGTCTAACTGTTCTCCATATACAACAATCTCCCATCTCTATGCCTTCCCACAAAAGGTCTAAGAACCCTACTACATAGGATAGCCTTTGACAAATAAGCAGATTTAAATAGGTAAGAGGTCAAGATCAGGTAGATCAGTCAGTGCATGTGGAAGGGGGAGGGTCAGACAGATACCTGAGGTCCAGGCAGGCAAGCCCCATACTATAGAAAGTCAGAAAACCTAACAAGAACACCACCGGAGAGGAGGATTGAACTCTGATTTGAGGTTAGAAGTTGTTTTTACCTCTTAGTGTTCTACAGCTTACTTGGATGTGGGTAACTGGAGCCCTAAAGGTGTTGATTGTAACCAAAAGGAGGTCAGAAGCCTGCCAATGAATTTTATCCTTGACTGCATCAAGGAGAGACATGTGCACAGACTCAGGGATTTAGAACTCTTCACTTGGGAAAATTTTCACTGGGGATGGGAACAAAGGTGGTGAAGTTGGAAGCAATCCCTTGGTCCAGGTAAAAGAACAGCCGAATGTAATTGTAGGTTGGTTGCTCAGGCAGTGATTGAAGGATATAATTAGTGGAGTATCAAATTTGAGTTGCTGGGCAGGTTAAATAATGCCAGCTCACTTCTCCTTGGCAGCAAATGCAATAGGAGCTACCTTTCCTATTGGGTGAGGTTTTTTTATTTTGTTTTGGTTTTTGTTTGGTTTTGTGGGTTTTTTTGTTTGGTTTTTTTTTTGGTGAGGGTGGAGGTGGTTGGGGGAGATGGAACATTCAGACCTGTGGTTTCCTAAGAGGTCTCCCACTGCCCTTTCTACCAGTGCTTGCCCTTTAAATTTCTAAGTCTCTCCAAGGCTTTTGTTGTTGTTGGGAGGATATAAGTTCTGAGTGTGCTTGGCACCGCTTGGCATAGCCTTCGACAAAGGAAAGAGGCTCATCTTTCAAGTATCTGTGTCACTCCCTTTGGGATAGGGATTGTTTTAAATGGCCTTTGGATCTGGCTTCCTGGCACTGACTTCAAAGCAGTGATGCATGCTTGATTTAGAGCACTGTGGCCTACTTTTTTTTTTCTATTATTGTTATAAAATAGAGGCATGTTGCACTCACACTTCTGAAATTCTCAGGGCAATGAGCCCCAGCAGCCCAGGAACTCAAACCCATGACTTTGTCCACCTCAAGTCCCAGGATCACCTCCTCTTTGCTCTGGCCCTGGTGGTTCAGCCTGTCACTAAGCAGCGTGATCCAAAAGACTGGATACTCCTAAGCATGGGATTACATTCATGGACTGGATCCAGTCATTCCAACTGAAAGTTCCCATCCATCCTGCTTAATAACTTCTGTTACCAAGCATCAAGACCCAGCCTGTAATTAGAGGACAAACTTTTAATTAGAGAGGTGGAGGTAGGGGAGGTGGAGGGAAAGCTTTAAAAGGAGCTGAAGAAGGGACCCTAATTGTGTTCTGAAGGTTTTGAGTTTCTCTGGCACTAAGGCATACATGTGGTTTAAAGAGAAAATAGATTGCCTCTTTTGGTAACCCCAGAGCTTAACGCAGTGCCTGGCGCATAGTAGGTGCCTAATAAATGTTGATTGATTGATTAATGATGTTAACCTCATCCAGGGCTCAGAAGCTTCATTCAGAGAGGGGGTTTGGTTTAGGAAAAAGACCTGTAAACTTAAGAGCAAATGAAAACTTTGATTTGAATCCCATCTCTGACCCTTACTACCTCTATGACTATGCCATATAAGTCACTTATCCTCTCAGAGCCTCCATTTCTTAAACTGTACAGCATGTCCCAAAAATCTTCGTGCAAAACTCACAAAAATCTTAGGTCAGTTTAAGCTATGAATTGTACTAGGAATTTTGGGACTCCCTATATAATGAGGTCAATATTAATGCCAGAAGTACCTGCCTCATAGGATTGTTATGAGGAAATGTCTATCAAGTGTTTTGTAAATGTTAAATAAGATACATAAATTTCAGCTGTATGATTATTATATAACTGCCATGGAATTAAAGCAATAGCATTTTACATTTAGGGCCTTTCCTAGAAGATATAGCCTGAGTGATCTCACAGAAATTAAAAACGAATTGAACATTCATTTTCTTATATGATTTACCAATGTATTTGGTTTAAAAAGTGCAGAGTGTTGGGTACCACTATCTTTAGAACTGTAGTACTAGAAAAGGAAAAGGAAAAAAGAGAAGTCAAAAGGAAAATGAAAATAAGTCTGTGAGTGGCAAGATGCCACTAACATCTTGGGTATCCCTCGAATATCATAGGTTCCTTCTCCTTGCTGTAACTGTTGAACTGGCTCACTTTCAAGATGGGATGATTAACTAGGGTGCAAAGGCAGGGGAGAATCAAGATTGTGACCTTGAGTTGAGTAGAAAAAGAAAAGTGTTACAACACACACAAATCCGATTTGAAAATACAAGTCATTAACTGGAATTTGTCATGCATTATTTCAAAAGTCATAAAGCAGATATTCAGATGTATATTTTCTCTACTTCTTTCTACCAATCTAGGGAAGTTGAACAAATAATGGTGCAAAAGAGAATCAAATAGAGTAGGAAAGTTTTCTCAGTCATTGTTGGTGTTTATTTCATATTTTAGCTTCCCTGTCTTCTCTCCCCTACTCCCTCCACATACACATGCAAATGTATAACTGACAAATGGGAAAGAATTCCACAGGACATACTTCTGAACAAAAAATATTTAAGGTAGGACAAGTATGTTGAAGATGAAAAGTCACGTATTTCCTTTTTTTTTCCAAAACTGAGCAAGAGGTAATGGGAAATGATATAAAAATATCTTGCTAGTAAAATTAATAAGAAAAGGTAGATGCTTGCTACCTTCTCTCCTAAGCTAAAACTGATTCTATGTTGACAAGTTGATGTTGTTGGAGGTCAAAAAATTCAAATCCTGTTGGTTTTCTCTGAAGGAAAAAGAAAGCTACTTCCATACAGGAGCCTTGCCAACATTCCTAACACAACAAATGCTTCAATATTAATTAACCTAGTGCAAGACCAGAACAGTGTGGCAAAGTGATTGACTGCTACTCATATATTCATTGTGACGGCTTTGGCAAAAACAGTTGGAAAATATTCCTGTATTCATTTTTAAGATAATTTTTTTGGTTTAAAAAATAGATGTGCCCAGTTAATTTAAAAAGACATTTGTTCCTACTACAAATTCTGTGGGGCTGTTCATACTGAGATATGACAGCATTCTGGTGATGAGGATAAGTACTGGACCAATGGTTTCACTGGTACAGGGAATTCTCTAGTGAAGCACCTTCCTCTACTGACACAAGTTGGCACTTTCTCAGTAACTTAGTCTTAAAGGGTTGCTTAGAGCCCTGAGAAGTTAAGTGACTTGCCCAGGAGCACAAATGCACTAAGTGTTGGAGATAAGACTTGAACCAAGGTCTTCCTGACTTTGAGACTCTGTATACTTCTACAAATACTACATAATGTTGTGTATATAGGTGAAAGACACAGAACTGTGTGATTTGACTTTTATTCAGAAAGAGTTATGAATCATATAATCTATAAAAAGAGATAGAACATTCTTTACCCACTAGTTATTAAGGCTCAACAGTGTTTTGTGGGTATTGTCAAAAGAGAGACACATAGGTAGGTATGAAAGAAGTTAGCAAAGGGCCCAGGGACTTAAAGAAACCAAGGTTATGGACCTTAACAACTCAAGGTTCCAGACCCATATCAGGGAACCATGAAACTTTAACCTTGTGGTGGGTGTGGGAAGTTGCCATTTGGCTACTCTGTCTCTTACTATTCAGTTCAATGGCATCTAGGTGGTATAGTGGACAGAGTATCTGGCCTGGAGTCAGGAAGACTCATCTTCCTGAGTTCAAATCCTGCTTCAACTTATTACTAGCTATGTAACCCTGGGCAAGTCACTTTAAAGCCTGTTTGCCTCAGTTTCCTCATCTATAAAATGAACTGGAAAGGGAAATGGCAAAGCATTCTAGTATCTTTGCCAGGAAAACCCCAGATGACATCATGACTGAAATAACTGAACAGCAAACCCAGTTCAGTATCATATATTTAAGCCAGACTGACAGGGTGAACTGAGGGACCAGTGAGGTAGTGAGGTGTTCCAGGGTAGGAAGCAGTCACAGTACCTGGACTGTGTACTGAGCAAAGAGCAAGTTCAGAAACAAGCCACTATGTGGCTCAGACCTCAGGACCAGGACAGAGTCTCAACTCTAGGCTTCAGTCAAGGCTGAAGCCTGCAAAGGAGTACTCAGGGCAAGAATTCTAGGCTAAAGGGATGCTTAGAGTTCTGTTACTCTGAACCAAAAGAACTCCCCAGCTGGCTGAGAGTGGCAGTTTACTGACCCTCCAAAGTCAGCAGGCCTATTGCTCAGACTCCAACTCTGGCCAGTAGCTTGCAGAGCTCAGACAAGGAGGAGAGCTAAGATGTGATAGAACAAGCCATTTTGGGAACACTGAAAGTTTGAAGGTTTCCTGCCTGAGTTGTCACTAAGATCCTACAATAAAAAATATTCCCAAGAAAGCAGCAGCTTTAGATCAGGCAAGACATTCCCTCCAAAAGTACAGGGATGTATGTCTGACCCTAGCATAAAGTCTGAAGTCAAGAAGTAGACTAAAAAATGAACAAATAAAAAGTCATTAATTCTATCATTAAAAGGGGGTGAGGGATACCCAAGAAACAGGCCTAAAAAACAATGATTCCAAAACATCAATAGGCAAAGCCTCAAAATGAAATATTGGTTGGGCATAAATTCAACTAGAATTCCTGGATAAGACAAAACAAGAGTTGCTCTTTTTATTCCTTTTTTTTAAGTTTTAAGATGTCTTTATAAATTAAATGAGAGCTCTAGGGGGAAAAATTGAAGAAAAAAAAAGAAATGACAGTTATAGGGAGAAAAGAGCTTGGAACAAGAAGTCCAAAATCTTGCCCAAGACACAAATTTCCTAAAAATTAGAAGGGACCAAATAGAAGTCAATGATTCATGACTCAACAAGAAATAGTCAAACAAAGTTAAAAGTCTGAAGTAAAGAAGAAAATGTAGGTTATCTTATGGCAAAAATAACTGACGTAGAAAAAAAGATCAAGGAAAGAAAATTTAAGGACCATTGTACTAACTGAAAATCATGACCAAAACAAGAAGCCTAAACATTATATTACAAGAAATCATAAAAAGAAAACTGTGCAGATCTCTTAGAGCCAAAGACCCAGGTGAAAATGGAAAGAATCCACTGATCATATTGTAAAAAAAACTCCCAAGTGAAAACTTCTTGGAATATTATAGCCAAAGGTTAGAACTCTCAGGTCAAAAAAAATACTTTAAGCATCCAGAAAGGAAGTGTCAAAGTACCATGGAAACACAGTATGAATCCTGAATACCTTACCAGACACTAGCTTGTAATATAATATTCTAAAAGGTACAGGTAAACTTGCACCCAAAAGAGATTTACCCAGAAAAAAGATATAATCCTATAGGAACACAATGGACCTTTGGAAAACAGTATTTTCAATCATTCCCAATAAACAGATCAGGGCTATATAGCAACCTTGATGTGCAAACTTAGAAAGTAAGATAAAGACAAAAATGAACCATCAGAAGGGACTAAACAAGAATAAACTGCTTACATCCTTATATGAGGACATAATACATGTATCTCTTACCTTTGCAGATCTCATTAGGGGAAATGGAGTCTAGTTATGTAGCAGACCTAGGAGTAGTTCTGTTATATATTAATGATCTTAAAAGAAGAATGAAAGGGAAGGATAAAAATAATGTACTGGAAGAGAGAGAAGAAGGGAAAGGAAGGTTAGGAGAAATTATCTCATAATTGAGACTCCGAAAGAGAAGTCTAATAGAAGCAAGGAGGAAGGACTGTGGAGTGGCTGATGCTTAAACCTTATCCTCATCTGAACTGGTCAAAGAAGGGAAGAGTACACACACATACAGTTGGGCAAAGAAATATATTTCACTCAAGGGAAATAGGAGGGAAAAAGGGAAATTAGGGGAAATGAAATTAAAGGAAAGACTAATCCTAAGCAAAACAAATTTTAAGGATGCACAAAAACTTTTATAGCTCTTTTTGCAGAGGTAGAGAATTTGAAACTAAGAGGGAAACCAATCAATTGGGGAATGGTTAAACAAGCTATGATATATGAATATGACAAAACATTATTGTATTATAGGAAATTATGAAGGTAATGGTTTCAAAGAAACATAGGAAAACTTGTATGAATTGATACTGAATGAAGAGCCTATAAATAGGAGAACAATTTATATAAAGCCACCAATATAATAAACTAAAATAACTTGAAAGACTTAGGAACTCTGTTTGGTAAAATGACCAACCATTATTCCAGAGGAATAATGATGAAATATGTTACCCATCTCTTGATAGAGAGGTGAAAAACTCAGAATGCAGAATGAGATATTCTTATTTTTGGGTGTGGTTTATTTTGCTTAACTCTGTTGCTGTTCATAGTTTCAGTTGTGTCTGACACTTTGTGACCCCTTTGGACTTTTCTTGGCAGAGATACTAGAGTGGTTTGCCATTTCCTTTTCCAGCTCATTTTATGGATAAGGAATCTGAGGCAAACAGGGTTGAATGACTTGGCCAGAGTGACACAGGACAGATTTGAACTCAGGAAGATGAGTCTTCTTGACCCCAGGCCTGGTGTTCTAAACATTGTGCCACCTAGCTACCCTTTGCTTAACTCTATATGTTTATAACATAAAAAGGGAGCAGGAGTGCAGAAAAGGATGGAAAGAGGGGAGAATGAGACAAATCAATTCAAGGTACTTAAGCATCTTTGGTGTGTCAAGCATTATGCTAGTTGAGTCTGATTACAATAATAAATATGATTAATCAGCCTAATTATGTGATGAGTTATATTGTAGTACTGTTATTATAAATATTATACTTCTAATATAAAGAGGACTACTGCTTTAAGGAATCCAGACTAGCTGAACTGTGAGACTGACAAGCAACAGCTGTGAATGATAACCCTGAGGATAGAATGAAACCTCATATTCTGAGGCTGCTTACAGACAGTAGATCAAATCTTGGAGAGCCAGAACTTTGGGACTAGGGCAAGGGTGGGGAACGTGAAGCCTCAAGGCCACTTGTGGCCCTCTAGATCCTCAAGTGCGGCCCTTTCACCAAATCTAAACTTCTCAGAACAAATCCCCTTAATGAAAGGATTTGTTCTGTAAAACTTGGACTCAGTCAAAAGGCCATACCCAAGGACCTAGAAGGCCACGTGTGGCCTCAAGGCTGCAGGTTCCCCACTCCTGAACTACTGTTTCATTATATTGTTTTTTCTTCAATTCTATTTATTATGGAAGGAGGGAGAGATGATAAGCCAAATGAAACTCTGGGCAGAGAAATGAATTCTGGAGGTCTGTCATCGCCTGGGTGATTTTCCCTATGTTATATATTTCTCTGGAGAAGTCTTGTGTATTGGGCTATGCTGTGAGATATCTGTCATAGGCACAGAAGCTTGGAGCAATGATGAATTTGTCACATTACTAATAGCTGTATCGTTGTCAGACCTTTTGGAAATGTTTTCTGTTTGCTAGGTAGTGCATATGCCAACTATCCAAAGTTGTGAAACTTTGGTAAACAAAGAGAAATAAAAAAGGGTGGGAGTGCATACAATACGACTGACCACATATGCCATTTGAGTGCTCAGGTGAACCATTTCTGATTTATGTCCAAGTTTTTCCACAAGACAGATAAATGTTCTTCAACCTTCACTAATGTAGAGAAGTCCTTTTTATGAAAGTGTGTTTCCAGTTAGTTGTTCAATTGTTTAACTCTTGGTTAAATTTGAGGGAGTTTAATATAATCAGACACTTGCAGAATAGGGTGGCCATGAGCCATTTGGCTTCCAAGAGTTTGCATCAAAGTAAATACGGTGGAAGATTTGTTTCTGTAGATTTGTAACTAGAACTGCTCTCTTTAAACTGAGGTCTCTAGAATTCACAAAAGGAAAATTTCTCAGGAAGTATAGTCTCACAGGGTAGTCATTCATTTGCTAGGTTTGTTAGATGCTTCAACAACATGTTGGAAAAACAAATCTCTGCGTGAGTGCATGTTTGTGTTTCTGTCTGTATCAAGGACCTACTCTCAGTTCTTCAATCAGTGTGTATTTTAGGAGAAATACAATCTCAATTGTTGTTTTATCATCTACGCTTATATTTAAAGACAATATTGCTCAGAAGGGACTAATGATCAGTTAAATCTTCCAAGACCTTTTTAATCTTTTAAGTTCTCTAACACCCTTTCACTTCAAACCAGGAAATGTCATTGAAACGTTAAACTAATTCTAACCTCAGAAACTCCTCAAATGCCCCAACTCTCTAGCCTCAAATACCCCAAATTTCAAGAAGCCTGTAAAGTGGACCAATGTCTACTACATCCTTTAAGGGTGTGACAGACTGTTAACAACATTTGTGACTAAGGTCTAATAATAAGCAGCTTGTTCTGTTGTCTCAGAAGAAATGATTATACAAAGATTCTGAGTTGAGAGGTAACATGGTCTAGTGGAGAACAGAATGTACTTTGTAGATCTAGGTTCAATTCCTGGCTCTGATGCTTAGGAACAGGACACTCTCTGTGCCTCAGTTTTCTAGTTTTTGAAATGAAGGTCAATATAATCCTAACTGTCTAACATTGCTGTTAGGAGACAAACACCTTGCAAACACTGAAAATTTTGAGCTATTCTATTAGGACAGTCTTACCTAGAAAAAAAAGGAAATCATTCCTGTCTTCAAGAAGCTTATATTCTATTGGGGGAGAGAGGGAAGGAAAGACTTAAACAGAAAATGAAATATAAAATAGAGACAAAATAATTTCCAGAGAGATGGCACTAGCAAGTGGGAAGATCAGATTAGGCAGAATAAGTGTCATTGGGGCAAAGCCAGAGAGTTAAAAAATCAGAGCTGAAGAGGGAATGCATTCCAGGCATGAGGAAAAGACCCATGCAAAGGGATGAAGATGGAAGATGGAATGTTATATATAGGGAAGACCAATCAGATCTGTGTGACTAGAATGTAGGGAGCATGGAGAACAATGTGCATGGAATGATAAATCTGCAACCATGCTGAGAAGAGATTCAAATGCCAAACAGAGAAGTTAGTCTATGATCCAAGAAGTCAGAGACAAGCTCACGGAGCTTTCTGAGTAGGGGAACCATGTATGTACTCTTAGGAATATCAATGAAGCAGCGACATGGAAGATGATCCAGAAAAAAGGAGAGACTGATGTTTAGCGTAAAAATTAGGAGATGATTTAAGTGGTGCAGGTGAGAGTTCCTGAACTAAGATAGTGACAGTGAGAGTCAAGAAGAAGTGACCAACACAAGAGAGTAGACATCTCTTGGAAACTGATTGAGTATGAGGAATGATGGAAAGATCAAAGTTGAAGATGACTTCAAGGTGTTGAACATGAGTGCCTGTAAGGATTATGATACCTGCAACAGAAATAGTAACAGTAGCTGCACTGATATAAACCTGAAT
The DNA here is from genome assembly GCF_028372415.1 of Notamacropus eugenii. Lineage (NCBI taxonomy): Eukaryota > Metazoa > Chordata > Mammalia > Diprotodontia > Macropodidae > Notamacropus > Notamacropus eugenii. Next base: position 585,097,295 of record NC_092872.1, read on the forward strand.
TTTCTTCTTTAAAGCTGTCCATTCCATTTGGAAATTGAATAACTGCAGAATAAAATCTGACTACTTTTAGGAAATATACAAGTCACTTAGTCTAATCTCTTTATTTTATGAGTTAGATGAGTGAGACACAGAGAAGTTAAGGGGATCACTCATGGACACCTGGCTTATTTATTGGGTGGAACAACACCCAGACTCAGGACTCTTAACTCCAAACTCCTTCCATCATACCACTGAGCCTCCTTGCTTGAATGAATCGCTTTAGTTATTGTTCTCTCTCACCATCTGTCAAGAATTCAAGATATTTTCTCAACTGAAGAAAATTTCTTCCATTCCTAGGAAAATGTAAGTTTACCTGTTATTGTTTTTTCTTTGCAGGTTTCCCACAGAAAACTGCCCATGTTGACATTAGTGAAAACAACCCCTTCTTCCATCCCCTCCCCTAATCCCACCTCCTCCGCAATGGCCTGGAAGACTTCTGTACTTTAAAAGCTGTTTGAAATTAGAGCACCATCTTCTCTGCTCTCCTTACTCTGTCTCTCTCTCTCTCTCTCTCTCTCTCTCTCTCTCTCTCTCTCTCTCTCTCTCTCTCTCTCTTTTCCTGACTGCCCATGTTTGATCACTGGTTAAATGAAACTGTGGCAGCAGGTTGAAACATCTTCTAATCAGTTTAGTAAGTACTATGAAAATAAAGTGCTTTTTGGCCTTGTGTAGACACAGACCCCAAGATTTATGGTGGTTGGCTTGAGCTTGTGATCCAATGAGGTTCTCCAAATCTGCAGCAAACCAGAGCGTCAGACTCTGTGGGTGCAAAGACCAGCATTCAGGCAAGGTTCCTTGGAGTATCTTTAAGATCTTAGATCATATAAAACAGTCCCCTCTCATAAAAACACACACAAACTTACCATTGTTGAGTGTTTTTTTAATAGAATCAGAAACAAATTTGTGACCTCGTGGCCTGGAGGTGGGAACACTATCTATAAACTCACCCAGACATAGAAATGCATTCTGTCTATCAGTAGGAGTTTTTCAATGAACATATGTATTTAAAAAAAAACGGGGGGTGGGGGGAGGGAACCAAGTTAGGCCAAAATTTTTTACATGCCACAGCTCACTTTATACACTTTAAACCTTGTTAACATTACTAACAAGAAAGTTAAAAACTTAGAGCTATAAAAAGAGGAATGCTCCTGCTAACTAAATAAATATATGTGTGAACCTTGGGCTACACTCCATGCTCTGGAATGCTTCATGCTTGTTCAAAAGAAAAAAAGGAAGGTCGAACTTGGAGTTATAAAATCTCTAATCAGCCCATAGAGTCTCTCTGTGCATGTTTCTCAGCCTTTCAGCTGATGGCACCTTTCTCAGGATTCAAATTTACATGCTTTGTTGAGCATGTAATCTACCAACTGTAGATTCTGGAAGATTTTTCAGCTATTTCACTAAAGTTTAGAAGTATTAGAGAAGATACATTAGGATTGTAGGAGAAGCCAAATAAAGGTCTAGACTAAGTGATACCCTTGTAATAAGATAGGAAAGTTCATGCCATTGAAGCATATATCCCTTTCCCAACTCCTACACCTCCCCCCTGTTGTAAGACAATATAAATCTTTCCCTCCAAATCTCAATCCATTTTCCAAAGGTCCCATAAAGAGCTTCCTCTTTCCATTTCCCCATTTCCCAATATGGTCAGTTCTCACTTCCTTAGCACTGAACACCATTAAGTCACTTCCTGAGAATCTCCTCTACTTCTACTCTTCTCAGGAGCCCCACCCAAGTTCTCCTTTCTAAATCTCTCCAATTTTAAGTATCATTGTTCATGATCCAAATGAATTCATGTGATTATGAACTGAAGTTAGTGTGGTAAAAGATGAGGGAAGGGTGGGGAAGCAGCCAGGATAACCCATGTGACAGATGTAATGCAAGTATGGTAAATAGAAATACGGGTGAATTTTTTTTCTTTTCTCCAACATCCCTATTTCTGTGGTCTTTAAATCTTCCACAAGACAACCTAAGACTGTAATCTGTGGCCTCTAAACTGTGATTATGTTTTATTACCTACCAGAGTGTAAAATTGAGATGACCTCAATGTAAATCTCTATAGTCTGGACTCCACCCTTGATTTGCTTCACAGCTTCTGAGAAGTTATTTCTCTGATGTCTCTAGTTTGTCACTTAGTAAGCAGGGTCCTTAGAGTCCTCTCCTTGTAGCCAGGTGGGGGATTTCAAGGTGAGAATAGCTGATTTAGAGCCACAAGTGATTTTAGAGTCTATCTACTGTAACATTTCCATTTCATAGATGAGGAAATTGGGGACCAGATAAGTGATATGATTTCTTTAAGACAGTAAGTAGAAGGGGCTCTGACACTAGATCCATTAATCTTACCATGGGCCACACTTTTTCTCCCACACATAACTATACCCCTACTGCCTACGCTCTTCCTTATCACATCCTACATTAAGTTAGATTACAGATGTGAAGAGGTATTGAGACTGAAGTAAGGTCCTGTGTTTTCTGCAGTCCTGGTATATACTGCCACAAATTAATTCCTGGGTGTCAGAGAAGGACCAGATCATTCTTGGTGCAAAAATATTTAGTTTTTCTTGAGTGTGAGACTTTCCAAGCTCAGTAGCCTAAGACTAGTAATTGGTCTTGTGAGTTCACTGCAGCTTTGGGAAACCAGAGCCTAGAGGGCAAAAGCAGAATGAACATGCCTTTATATATCAGCTGCTCTGTGCCAGTCACTGGTTCTACCAAGTTGCATAAAGAGGCCAAATGTTAGGATTTAGTTGTCAGACTAGTTAGAACTTGGTCTTTCTTGTATGGATATCCTGTTTTGACAGAGTATAGTTCTCATGTTGGAGGCTCTGCAACATTCTGGAGCTTGATTCAATATAAGATGATGATATTTACATGCAGGACCATGTGGGAGACTGCTCCATAAAGAGAACTTCCTTGATGTAGACTCTATGTTGGATCTCCTTCATGATAGTGGTGAACATGTCTTATACTCCTCTTCCATTAGTTTGATTCTAATAGTCAGAAGTCTATGGAGCAGAATTATTTCTGCTGTGATAGCCTTTAAAGAATCCTGGATAACTTTGACACATGATGGCAGGAACTTTTGTTGAAAAAAAGTTGTCTCCTATCAGAGCTATTATATGCATCTGATTGGTGACTTATGATGGGCATCCCTGAATTGCCAAAGCAATATTCATAGCACTGATAGCACCTATAAAAATGCTAGTGTAGTTCTGAATCACAAAATACAATAGACTCTCCATATAGAAGGTAGAAGGAAAACATTTATTCAGACACCAAAAAGTTGAATCCTGACACCAGAAAGCCAAATGCATTATAGTAAACAAGAAGTCAATACACATTATCACTACAAGGCACAATGCCATTCCCAAACCTCCTCACCATGCCGGGGCCTTCCCACAAACAAACAAACACTCAAGAATCTAGCTGTGCCTACTTACCAGTGTGTATTCCTCCCTTTGCCCTAACTGTTCTCACCAACTTCCTCCCAGCTCTGCTCCACCTTTTCTGTTAGGCTTCCATGTAATTTAAGCAGTTCACATGGACCTATTAATGAATGGGAAATATCTTCCCATTTAAATTACCATTACAATCACTTAATATACTATATGTTGGACACAAATAAAAAATACAGCAAATGTGCTCTGGAATTTGCAGGAAGAGATAGAACTGAATTGTTTTTGGGAGATTATAGTTATTTTAATGATCCCAGGGTTCTCTGTGAAATAAGGGGACATTTTTTAAAAAAATTGGTTTTTTTTTCACTTAGAAGTATTTTAGTTTAATAGTTTATTTAATAATTTTCAACATTTACTTTTATAAGTTTTGAGTTCCAAGTTCTTTTTCTCTCCCTTCTACCTCTACCCCCTCCCCAAGATGGCTAGCCATCTGATATGGGCTATACATGTAGAGTCATACTAAACATATTTACACATTAGTCATGTCATGAAAGAAGAATCAGAAAAAAAGGGGAAAACCACAAGAAAGATAAAAAAAGAGAGAGAAAAAAAACAGTATGGTTCTATCTGCATTCAGACACCATACTTCTTTCTCTGGATATGGATAGCATTTTCCATCAAGAGTTTTTTAGGGAAGGGGAGAAGCCAAGATGGCAGAGTAGAAAGATACACTTATGCTAGCTCCGAACCCACAGCCCATAAAATACCTGTAAAGAAGAACTCCCAACAAATCCTGGAGCAGCAGAAGCCACAGAACAATGGAGTGGAGGTAATATCTGTTCCAGAGAGACCTGAAAAACTGACCCGAAAGGTCCATGGCACACCAGACCCAGAGCAGAGCCCAGCCCTGCCTCGGCCACGCGGCACCGAGAGGAGCAGATCCAAGCAGGCTTCAGGGACAGAATCTCCAGCTGCTGCACAGGTCCCTCCACCCACAGGTGCCAAAGGTCAGTGAGAGGGTCTTTTCAGCTTCCTGAGAGAGGAAAGGGGGTCCCCATGACTCAGGCCCCCTCGGGAGGCAGCAGCAGAGGCAGCAGTAGACAGGGGCTCCCAAAGCAGGCAGGAGCTCTGATCCATTGTTGAAGGTCTCCACAAGGACCCCCTGAGGGAAATGAGCCCTGTGTGGCAGCCCTGCCCCCACCTGAGCACCTTAACTTAATCTCACACTGAATAGCAGCCGTGTCCCCACCCAAAGCCCTGAGGCTGGGAAGCAGCATTTGAATCTCAGCCCCTAAGCACTAGCTGGGCAGATCTGGAGGCAAGGTGAGTGTGGAAAGGAAACTCAGAAGTTAAGTAACTGGCTGGGAAAATGCCCAGAAAAGGGAAAAAAAATAAGACCATAGGAGGTTACTTTCTTGGTGAACAGATATCTTCTCCCATCCTTTTGGATGAGGAAGAACAATGCTTACCATCAGGGAAAGACATAGAATTCAAGGCTTCTGTATCCCAAACATCCAAAATAAATATTCAATGGGCTCAGGCCATGGAAGAGCTCAAAAAGGATTTTGAAAATCAAGTTAGAGAGATGGAGGAAAAACTGGGAAGAGAAATGAGAGAGACGCAAGAAAAGCATGAAAAGCAGGTCAACACCTTGCTAAAGGAGACCCCAAAAAATGTTGAAGAAAATAACACCTTGAAAAATAGGCTAACTCAATTGGCAAAAGAAGTCCAACAAGCCAATGAGGAGAAGAATTCTTTCAAAAGCAGAATTAGCCAAATGGAAAAGGAGGTTCAAAAGCTCACTGAAGAAAATAGTTCTTTCAAAATTAGAATGGAACAGATGGAGGCTAATGACTTTATGAGAAACCAAGAAATCACAAAACAAAACCAAAAGAATGAAAAAATGGAAGATAATGTGAAATATCTCATTGGAAAAACAACTGACCTGGAAAATAGATCCAGGAGACACAATTTAAAAATTATGGGACTACCTGAAAGCCATGATCAAAAAAAGAGCCTAGACATCATCTTTCATGAAATTATCAAGGAAAACTGCCCTGAGATTCTAGAACCAGAGGGCAAAATAAATATTCAAGGAATCCACAGAACACTGCCTGAAAGAGATCCAAAAAGAGAAACTCCTAGGAACATTGTGGCCAAATTCCAGAGTTCCCAGGTCAAGGAGAAAATATTGCAAGCAGCTAGAAAGAAACAATTCAAGTATTGTGGAAATACAATCAGGATAAGACAAGCTCTATCAGCTTCTACATTTGGGGATCGAAGGGCATGGAATAGAATATTCCAGAAGTCAAAGGAACTAGGACTAAAACCAAGAATCACCTACCCAGCAAAACTGAGTATAATACTTCAGGGGAAAAAATAGTCTTTCAATGAAATCGAGGACTTTCAAGCATTCTTGATGAAAAGACCAGAGCTGAAAAGAAAATTTGACTTTCAAACACAAGAATGAAGAGAAGCATGAAAAGGTAAACAGGGAAGAGAAGTCATAAGGGAATTTACTAAAGTTGAACTGTTTACATTCCTACATGGAAAGACAATATCTGTAACTCTTGAAACTTTTCAATATCTGGATAGTTGGTAGGATTACATACACACACACACACACACACACACATATACACACACACACGGACAGAGAGCACAGAGTGAATGGAATAGGATGGGATCATATTTTAAATGAAATTAAGGAGTGAGAGAGAAATATATTGGGACGAGAAAGGGAGAAATGGAATGGGGAAAATTATCTCTCATAAAAGAGGCGGGCAAAAGACTTTTTAGTGGAGGGAAAAAGAGGGGGGGAGGTGAGAGAATAAACATGAAGTTTACTCTCATCACATTCCACTAAAGGAAGGAATAAAATGCACACTCATTTTGGTATGAAAATCTATCTTACAATACAGGAAAGTGGGGGAGAAGGGGATAAGCAGGGTGGGAGGGAGGATGGAAGGGAGGTCAATGGGAAGAGGGAGCAATTTGAAGTCAACACTTTTGGGGAGGGACAGGTTCAAAAGAGAGAATAGAAGCAATGGGGGGCAGGATAGGATGGAGGGAAATATAGTTAGTCTTACACAACATGACTATCATGGAAGTCATTTGCAAAACTACACAGATATGGCCTATATTGAATTGCTTGCCTTCCAAAAGGGAATGGGTGGGGAGGGAGGGATGAAGAGAAGTTGGAACTCAAAGTTTTAGGAACAACTGTCAAGTACTGTTCTTGCTACTAGGAAATAAGAAATACAGGTAATGGGGTATAGAAAGTTATCTGGCCCTACAGGACAAAAGAAAAGATGGGGATAAGGGAAGGGAGGGATGATAGAAGAGATGGCAGATTGGTGAGAGGGGCAATTAGAATGCTTGGTGTTTTGGGGTGGGGGGAGACGACAAATGGAGAGAAAATTTGGAACCCATAATTTTGTGGAAATGAATGTTAAAAGTTAAATAAATAAATTAAAAAAAGAAAAAAAGAGTGTTTTAGAAATATCTTAGATCATTGTATTACTATGAAGAGTTAAGTTTATCAAAGTTGGTCATCACATAATATTTCCTTTACTGTGTACAAGTTCCTCTGGTTCTGCTCACTTCACTAAGCACCAGTTCATATAAGTCTTTCAAGGTTTTTCTGAAATCTGCCTACTCATCATTTCTTATGGAATAATAATGTTCCATTACATTCACATACCACAACTTGTTCACCTATTCCCCAGCTGATGGACATCCCCTCAATTTCCAATTCTTGGCCAGCGCAAAAAGAGCTCCTATAAATATTTTTGTACATGTGGGTCCTTTTCCATTTCTTGTGATCTCTTTGGGATACAGGCTTAGTAGTGGTATTGCTGGATCAAAGGGTATGCATAATTTTATAGTCCTTTGGGCATAGCTCTAGAATGGTTGGATCAATTCACAACTTTACCAACAATGCATTGGTGTTCCAGTTTTCAAGAGGTCATCTTTTTAACACTAGTGTTCTTTCAGGGCTATTATATGATTGTGAGTCATGGTTCTGAAGAATTCCTATTAGGAATCAACCAAAGAAAAATGGAGGAGTGCATGTTATATATGAATGGACTTTCTCACATAGACAAGATGAAGTAGCTTAGGCCCAATGGATAGAATGCTGAACCTGGAATCAAAAAGATTCATCTTCTTGAGTTCAAATCTGACCTCAGACTCTTACAAGCTGTGTGACCCCAGGCAAGTCATTTAACTCTGTTTGTCTCAGTTCCTTATGTGTAAAAGGAGCTGAAGAAGGAAGCAGCAAACCATTCCAGTATCTTTGCCAAGAGAACCCCAAATGAGGTCACAGAGTCAGACATAACTGAAAAATAACTGAACAACAATGAAGTAGCTTTAAAATGTCATCCTAGAAATATTTGACCACAAAACAAAGATGGTCTTATAACAAGGTGAGAATACTGGGTGACTATCGGGAAGCCTATGTGCTCATCTCCCACCCTCTTGATGTCAGGAGAGAGCAAGGAAGACCCCAGGCAGTTTCAGTAACTCCCTCTGGTGGTGGATCATGGAAGGAAATAGAAAAGAATCAGTCAGTCTGGATGGGTAGGTATGAATGGGTTTTGATCGGCACTGTTGAAGGAAACAACAACATTACTGAGATCACTAATCTGTTTGAATATCTGAATGCCTGAAAGATGGCACATACCAAGAAGTTAGAGAAAAGCAGCTGGAGCAAGGAAGGAATTGCTTTTCAGATCTGTGGAAACAGGAACAATTTATGACTAAACAAAAGATTGAGAGGATTACAGGAGATAAAATGGAAACTTTTGATGAATAGAATTTAAAAATTTTCACACAAATTTAATGTGGTTAAATTATAAAGGAACCAAATAAATATCATATGCATATATCCCTTTATAATATATGTGTGTGTGTGTGGCACTATTCAAATTTAAAAACTGAAAGGTTTCCTTAATAAATAAATGGTCCCAAGATATGAATAGACAGTTTTTAGAGGAAGAAATCCAGTCTATGAACAACCATATTAAGTGTTGTAAATTGTTAATAATTCAAAAAAATGCAAATTAAAGTAATTGATATTTCGCCTGTCGTTAGATGGACAAAGATGACAAAAGAGGAAAATTTTGGAGGGACCATGGGAAAATAGGCACATTAACAATGCAGTTTTGGTGTGAGCTCTAGATGTGGAAAGCATTTTGGCATTATGCCCCAAAGTGAATAAATGATGCGTACCCTTTCATCTCATACCCACCACAATGTCCATATCCCAAATAATTAAAGAAGAAAGGGATATATAGAAATATATTTAGATAAAATAAGGAACTGTCTTCCTGTTGGGGAATAGCTAAAACAATTATGAATATAAAAGGATAATATTTTGACACAAGAAAAGATGAAAATGATATTTTCAGAGGAAAATTGGAAGATATTTGTGAACTGATACAGAGCAAAGTGAGAATAAGTAGGAGAACAATTATACAATAAGAACAACCTTGTATAAAAAAAACACCTTTGAAAGACTCTAGAACTCTCAATGCAAGCATAAATTATGAGTCCAGCTATCAAACTCATCATTCACCTCCTGCCAGAGAGATGATGAACTAAAAAGGCAGAAAGAGACCCATATTTTGGTCAATGTGGGAACATATACATATACATATACATATACATATATATATATATATATATATATATATATATATACATAAATATTTCTGGAATATTCTCATTTGTGATGACAATTGGTATTAATGTCATCATGAAAGCATCTGTCTTTGTGTGGCATTGTATTCACCAAAAACATATGGACAAAGCATCCTACTCTTGATTCTTTGCTAAGTTATTGTGACTTTGAACTATTTACTATTATCAATTTATTCATCTCTAAAATGAGAATGCCGAAGAGTATGGGCCTGAGAATGATTGAGATGTCATACAAGCATTTAAATGGATGGAAGAGAAAGGAAAATTAGAGCTTGTTTTTACTACCACTGTAAGCATTGGATTTTCACATTTAATCAGTTTAATGAAGGACTTGCTTAGATGAATAGATCTTGTGCATAAAAATAACAATTTTAAGTTTCAAAAAAGCCAAGAAAACCTAAAGGAAATAACTTACTATGCCTTATAAATAGTGCGTACTCAATAAATATTAGTAGAATAATGAATAAAAATCAGACAGGACAGAAAAGGATTCTGTTCTTGGCTATCTTTCCTTTTCCCTTCATTAATCTTATCTACTCTGAAAGTTTTCGCTATTATCTCCATGAAGATAACTTTCTAATCTGTATTGCCAGCCTTGCCTTCTCTTCCCAGATCTAGGTCACATCTCCTAATGTTTCCTGGATATCCTACTTGGATGTTTTGCCAAGACCTCAACTTGTCCAAAATTCAACTATTATCTCCCCCCAACCCCTTGCCCAACTGGTTGATTTCCCTATTTCTAGTGGTGTTGTGAGCACAGGCCCAAAATAATCATCTTTAACTTCTCCTTTGACCCTATCCCTCATTAGTTGTTAAGCCTTCTGCAAGAAAAATATTACTTTTTTCAACCTCTGAGGCCACCACACTAGCTCAGGTCCTCTTTGCTTTATCATAGGACAAGTGAATCAGATTCCTAACTGGTCTTCCTGCCTAATTTCTACACATCCAAATTGTTTTTAGACCATCATCAGGTATTTTTCTAAAGTCTGCTTATGTTGTCCCCTTTCTCAAAAACCATCAATGACTACCCAACTACCTGTGAAATAAAGTCCAAACTCTTAAGTATAATATTCAAGGCCACATTAATTTAGCTGAACCTATTTTCCTAGCCTTATCTCCCATTCTCCTCCTCCTTCTTCTTCTTCCTCTTCCCCTCCCTCTTCACACATTCACACATTCTATACTCCAGCTAAACTGGGCTATTTGCTAAACCTAAATATACTATGGTTTCCCACCTCTGCACTTCTGTTTATATTCACCCTAGCTAGAATACCATATTTCTTCCCTCTCTACCTGTCTAATTCCTATGAATCTTTTAAGTTCAACATGTTACCCCCTTTCTGAACCCTTCCCTGTTTCTCATAGCAAAGTAGGCTAGAAAACCTAAGTGCAAAGCAGATTTCTGATAGTTATTCCCATGGGCAAGTAATTGATGATTATCCCTGGGCCTTATATAAAATGAGGAGATTGGACTAGATGATGTCTGAGTTTCTGGTCATTCTGGATCCATGATTCTGTGAATGGAGAAGAAATGGGCTTGATGAATCAGGATGTGGTCAATGATTGCTATTGGGGGAATTAAGGAAAAGATTGAAGGATAGTACACAGTCTGTAAGACAGTGATAATCATTACTTTAGAATTGTAAGCTCCTTTTGTGCACTTAGAGATCAAATTAAGTTTCGTTGCACAGACCCAGAGAAGAGCTCGAGTTTCTTTGGTCCTACATGTTCATTGTGCCATGCATGAGATGTGGCTACACATAATAGCTAGTGTAAGTCACAATAAAACAATACCTAATGATGAAAAAAAATCCCCTTAGTCTTTGTGGAAAAGGCAATCTCATCTCCACCTGAAGGGACTGTTTTGCTTTGGTTATTTCTTCAAAGGAAAATAATAGGTGAAGGTCACCAAACGTGGGACTTTTTACAGGACTGCCTGCCAGGCTTCATGAAAAGTAGTGAAACTGTTTTTTGGCTTGTTTGAAGCATTCAAGCAAAGACTGGATACTTACTTTTCATATATGTTATAATAATAACAATAATAGAGCACTGGCCCTGGAGTCAGCAGGACCTGAATTCAGACATGGCCTCAGAGACTTGACACTTACTAGCTGCATGACCATGGGCAAGTCATTTAACCCTACTGCCTCATCAAAAAATAACAATAATAGCCCTTATGTGGTGCTTTAAGATTTGTAAAGCACTTCATGTATGTTAATTTACTTTATCCTTAAAACAATCCTGAAAGGCAAATGTTATTATTATTCTAATTTTACAATTGAGGAAACTGAGGCAGACAGATGTTAAGTGACTTGCCATGCTCACATAGGATGTAACCAGAAGCTGAATGTGGACTCAGATCTTCCTGACTCCAGGTTCAATACTAGATGCTTTGCTGTAAAGCATATCTATGTACATATGAATCTAACCTATACTCTCGTTTAGGTAATAATTGGATTACTGGTCTCTGATGTCCCTTCCACTTTTAAAATCCTGTGATTCTGGTAAGAGGTAATTGGCATTAAGAGAGAATCTGTTCACAGGTAAGGCATGATTTATTAATAGATCAGTTCATGCCAACTTGGGCTTATTTTGAAATATTGTAGAGCTTCTTCATATTTAATAGATGACTTTTCTTGGTCCTAGATTTGACTTCAGTGACTTATTCATTCATGGTGAGGATATAAAGTGTATTTACTCCAAAGAGCCCTTAAATTCAGGCAGAAGGATTACAAACTCTAAAAGCTAACTCATCTTGGATATGAATTTGAAGGGCTGGGGGAGAATTCAGAGCCTTTTTTTTCTTTAATCTAGAGTTTCTTTGTTCTGAGACAGGAAATAAAATGTATAAATTCCCTTTGCTGAGACACTGGGGTTAGATGTACTGGAGATCAGTTCCTATGCTATCCAGCAGAGCTAACCTTGTGGGGTGTTCACTGAATACAAATGAGTGTGGAGTGGGAAGAGAGACACAAGCAATAAAAAAAAGTTAGCTTGTATTCTGAGGAAGGCTTTGGATTGATTTTGACATCCTCCACTCATTTATGCATGGGTAGGAGAGGGGCAGGGAGCGCAGGCATTGTGATTTCAGGAGCTCTAAGAAGGGACCTCCCTGTCTCACTTCCCACAACCCCCAGGTATCTTTGCTTCACATCCTTCTGAAATCTCCTGCCCAGAGAACAAATCATTTCACAATTTAACATGAGAATACTACTGTGATATATAGTACACTGACAAATTGGTATAAATTGCTGATATTGGAGTATTTTTAGAAAGGAGGTCTTGGCAAAGAAAGGTTTTTCCAAAGGCAACATGGTCCAGTCTTTGACTTTCCTATGTTTAGACATTCTAGGCTCTGCTTAGGGAACTATCAGAAGAGCCTATGCATCCTATGACCTTTATATGTTACCTGCTCCTGGTAGGATGCTTAGTGGTAGCTCTTCCCACCCACCCCCATTTCCCCAGGAGAAAAGCAAGTCAGGACCAGAGATAGAGCTTCAAGACTTCTCCAGGGACACTGTTTTCAGCCTTCCTCCTAACTCCCACTGAGAATCCACTTGATTGAAACTAGAGTTCCCATTAGACTTTTCCAAAGGCTGCTTTAAAGTTGCCACTTAATGGTCCTCATCATAATTTGTGAGACTTCCATGTTAAACATTTGAGAGGAAGGAGAAATAAAATTAGGAATAAGAATATTGAATGTTTCAAAGGCCTGTCTTATAATGAGCTGAATCCAAAATTATTTTTTAAAAAATGTCACACTAACGGGGAGTTATTAAAATGTGCACGCAAGGTAACCTGCTGAGCTGCCGACTTTGTTCAAAGGGATATCCTGCCAATGGCAGCAAACCCTAGTTAGACTAAAACTGTATGTAGCATGGAAATGATCATAATTTAGTCTTTCAAAGGCACTCACCACCAAAACCCAGAAACAGTTGGGAGAACGATCATGTTACTTCTTGTTAAGTTTGATTTTAAAAGTTACATATATATCATATATTTCATGTAAATATGAGCATATATATACATATACATGTGGGGGAGGGCAGTGTGTCTTAGATTGTGCTTGTCCTTCTTTTTCAAAGAGGACCGTAAATGACATCAGGGAAACAGTGACATGACTTTCAGTTGACTTAGATTTGAGGGAGGGAAGGCTGCGCAAAGTCACCAGCCTCACTTTCTCTTACAGAGCCATCTGGATTCAGTGACCAGATATTCATCAGGTTCTACCAGACATGGCCCAGGATGCAGAGGGAGACCCTGGCCCTTTTTGGCTAAGGCCTTTTCAAGTTCTCACTTTGAGTGAGGTAATGTGCATTGAGGCAATAGAAGTCTTTAAGAAGTGAGTGGAAGGGAAGGCCCCTTTAATTAAAAAAACAAAAAAACAAAAACTGGGAGGGAAAGACTCGCAGGGTTGCTAGTCAAAAGAGAAACAGTTACTATTGACATTCACTCTGAGCCAGGGGGACCCCAAATATAGCCATTAAGTGGTGCTTGGGTAGGGACCTGTTGTGGTCCAATCTGTGAGCTCAAGAGTGAAATGTCTTAGAAGGCATAGATGGAGGGCCAGCCTTGGTGTCAGGAAGATCTTGGTTCAAATGCTGTCTTCTAACAGCAGTTAGGTGGCATGGTAGATAGAATGATGGACTTGGGGGGAAGATCTGAGTTTAAATCTGACTTCAGACATGTATTAGCTGTGTAACCCTGGCCAAGTGACTTCATCTCTGTACATCTCCGGTTTCTCAAATGTAAAAAGAGGATAATAATTGCACCTTCCTCCCAGGTTGTTGTGAAGACCATATGAGATGCTATTTGTAGAGCGCTTTGCAAAGCAGCATATAAATGCCATCGTCATCATCATTATAATAATTTCAGTTATTGTTGTTATTATTATTGACTGTGTGGCCATGCATGGTATGACCTTGCAATGAATCTCTCAGTGCCCTAGCTAGGCAAATCACTAAGAACATATAGCACAGACGAGTTACTGATCTGCATCAGTGGAGGGAGTTTATGCACAAGAAGTTCCCTGCACTAATAAAGTGACATGTCTAGAACAAAAAATAAATAGCCATACACAAGTGTATATACTCAAATATTAGATGGATATGTTTTAAGGAGCCAAAAGTGATCATTCATCATTGTAAGCAGAATCCTTTTGGAGACAGAGCCAATTTATTTTCCCACATTGTCACATGTTTAACTATCTCATTTAAATATAAACTCCCATAAATCTCCTTGGAATCTTTGCTTCCCCTTGTTGTCCCTTGCTTTTAAGTGCAGCCCTGCAGCACACAGCAGGGCCACCCGTCAAGATGGTTTATGTAGAGAAGTAAATTCCCCAGGACTTAATCTTCAGATTCTTTTACCCACAATAGCACTTAGTCTCAATATCTCTGCTATTATCAGGAGGAAACAGTAAAGTGGCTCTGCATTGTTTCCCTTAAATATTATTTATGACTTCAGCCTAGAAAGAAGGGAAGAAGAATCAATAGGATGTGATGACTCAGTGGTCAGCTTTCAGATATGGTCGTATCCTGCTCAGAGTCCTGGAGACATGAAAAGGCCACTGAATTTATTTCTTTGGGGGCAAAACAAATATGACCATAGATTATGGATCTTCATCAGTCCTCGTCAGAACATGTTCATCCCAGAAGAGCAAAGCGGTCCAAAGGGTTTTTAGGGGATCACTTTTCAGCCAATCCTGGATCCAGGGACAGAAGACCTAGGCCAAATGGCTTTGCTATTTGGACAACTCGTTTAATTTCTCAGAGGTTCAGTTTCCTCACCTGTACAACGAGAGGGCTGAATTAGAAAATTCTCATTTCCCTTTCATCACTAAATCCTACAACTCACTTCATGATTTGTCCAATGTTAGATCTCTGAAGCAGACCGCTAGGTGGCCCGTCCAGTAGACAGTGTGTTGGGCTTGAAGTTAGAAAGGCTTATCTTCCTGAGTTCACATCTGACCTCAGATACTTACTAGCTGTGTGGCCCTGGGCAACTCATTTAACCCTGTTCATCTGAGTTTCCTCAGCTGTAAAATGAGCTGCAGAAGGAAATGGCAAACCATCCCAGTATCTTTGCTAAGAAAACCCCAAATGGGGTCATGAAGGGCAAGCTGAAAATGATTGAAATGATGGAACCACAGAGGCTCCAGAGCCTCTTCCTGGCCTGACATCATTGTGCTATCAACACAGGGACACATGTTGGCAGTTTTATGAGGGCCTAGAGACTGAGTTGTCTGCCTCATAGAAGCAGTTCTTCAGAGTAAGAACCAAGGTCTACAAGATGACAATAAAAAGAAGTCCATTTGTTTAGAATTTTCTTGTGGAAAAAACACACCAAAAATATGTTATTTGAATTTCTAGTACTAAGACTTTCTTTCAGAAATATAAATTTCCCCTTAAAGCATTGGGCAGAACCATGAGTTCATTTGCTTCCCATGTCAATATCCTCTCAGTGGTCCATTTTTCTTAGCCAACCCACATTTTAATAGAATTTCAATTATTTTATATTATAGGATAATGGAATTTCAAGGCTAGAAGGAATATTAGCATATTCATATTCTGACCTCATTCTTCCAGAGTGTGACTGACTACCTCTTCCTCTTAGGAATAAGGAGCATCTCCTGTTGGACTAACTTTTTCTTATGTTACTGGCTCAAATCCCTATTCTAGAGCATTACCCTGCCATTAGCTGCCAGTGATTAAATGCCCCCGGTCCATTAAATTAATTACCATCTACTGGCTTTTTACAAAGGATTATTTATTTTGTAAACATAATAAGAATAGAAATACCTCCATTTCCCTTCAGCACCTAGGGGGAAGTTGTGGGCGGGCAAGTGCTTCCTTATACCACTTTGGTCCTTGGGGAGAATTGACTTAAACGACATGATTTCTATATAGCATTGGAGCCATTACGTTCGTTTCCAAATGTAGCATGACTACTGAATAAGTTTCTCTCTGAAATATTGCTGGGCTAGGTCTCAAAGCATTTTTATGTAGACTGGCTAGCTACAAAAACTGGCAAGTACTCTACCCTCAGACCTCCTGACTACTCAATCTCCTGACTTTTCAAAGCTTATCAGGTAGCAGCTGTATCTAATTTTCTTCACCTAAAAGCAGGAAGAATAAATACAAGGAGGCAAAGAAGAGAGGCCTACATTCCCAGGACACATGTTGGCCTTAGATAGAGAGGACCGAGGCCTCACGCCTTACAACACTGTCTCTCACCAGCACACAGAGTAGACCAAAGGAATTGACCAAGACTGACTAGTGACATTTGAATGTTCCTCTCTTCTGGCTGTAGCCAAAGAGGCTTCCCTTTACCACACTCTCAGGAACCATTGCTCCAGAACCAATCACAACTTGTGTACATATGCTCCACAGTCCATGTGAAGACTGTAACAGCTGAACACTCTAAGCATGCTCCAGATAACTGGGCCCTTGTTAGACTGGGAATCTTCCAGCCCAGGGGTCAGCTAACTACAACCTGCGGGCCGAATCCGGCTCACAGCCTGCTATTGTATGACCAGGGAACTAAGAATGGTTTTTACGTCTTTAAATAAAGTTTTATTGTATTTAAAAGTTAAAAAAAAAACATTCTTAGCTCCTGGGCTACACAAAAGCCGGCAGCAAGCTAGCCCTTGCACCATAACTTACTGACCCCTCATCTAACCTAAGGTCTTCATTTCCCAGAAAGATCAGTAAGCTAAATCTGAGAGATTTTATATGACTTGCTCAAGGTCAGAGAATCACGGAGTCTCAGAACTGGAAGAGATATCAAAGGCTAACTCATGCCTGAAAATATTTCTTTCTAAAATATACCCCCAAAGTGGTCATTTAGCCTTTGCTGGAAGGCCTCCAGTGAGGAGGAACACACTTCCTTCTGAAGGAGCTCGTTATAATTTTGTGTATCTCTAGTTATGAGGAAGATTTTCTGAATATCAAACTTAAATTTGCCTCCATGAAATTTCTATTCATTGGTTCCTGATTCTCCCTTTAAGAACCAAGCAAAATAAATGCATTACTTTTCCCACATGATCACCTTCCAAATAACTGACATCTATTATGTATGCTCTGAATCTACAGTTCTCTGAGATAAGCATCCCAGTTTCCTCAACCAAGATTCACATGAAGTGACCTTGATGGCCCTTGCACCTTCCTGGTTAGCCTTCAGTGAATGCTAAGCATGGATTATATGGGTCTTAATCCTAGCACTTCTTTTCCCCATCCACTTGGATGACAATTTTCCATCCTCTAAACCCACCTTTAGTTCTAACTTTAACCTATATTCAACTTAATTCAATTGAGTTCAATTCAATAAATCTTAATTAAATGCTAATTAAGTGTAATTCACTGTACTAGGTACTGAGTATAGGAAAAAAATATTTAGTTCTTTTCCTCAGGGAGGTTATATTCTACTGAGTGGAAACACATGCACCCAGAGAAGTAAATCCAAAATATATGCTAAGTAGAAAGTAACTCGAGAGATTGTGGTAGGGGAACTGGGCAAGGCCTTGGGTAAGGAGGTAGCCACTTGATCTGAGTCTTGGCCTTGACTGACATCTATCTGTTTCCTAGCTAGCTCTGACATAACTGAATTCACAGCCTGTTCCACTGAAATAGCTCAAGTTTAGACAGCACGCTGAATCTGAAGGGAGAGCATATGGTTAAGTAAATCTCTGATCAGCCTGCAAGTGCCCAGGCCTGATTGCAGGTCAATTATTTTTTCTAGTACATTCCATGTAGATACTCTGAAGAATTCCAGTCTAAAATATCTTTTTCATGGTCCTGAGAGTCCTTGTAGTATTCCTAAAATAATACTATGATTGGAGTTTATAGTAGCAAGAAGAACTAATTAACTTTAGAGATCTCTGAGACCTTGAACAATGATTCCAGGAACATCTGCTTACTCATACCAAATGTTTCATTGATTTGAGCCTGAACTTTTTGACTGTTTTATGACTTTTTATTGGGCAAGGGTTTCTCTGACTCTTTAGAGCCATTTCTAAGAGTATTACCTCCTGAATTACTGAATAAATGAAAAGCATTTACTAAATGCTGACTGTATGCCAAACACTATGCTAATGAATGGACACACAAAAAAATATATTGTAAAAATAGCAAAGTGGGACAATGCCTTTGACATTTCCAAAATAACATTAAATTGGAATTGAACATTTAATTTAACTTTTGGATATTCAACTGTATGTTTAGATATTTTTATGATAAAAAATGAATGAGACAGTCACAGACAATTGAAACTACAGAGAAAAGAGAGACAATTCCACTAAAGGATGATCTTTGGAGGGTAGTCTGTGGAAATTCCCATAATTCCAAATCACTTAGTAGGGTTTATAGGATTGTTAGATGACTAATAATCCCTTCATCCTTCCACAAGAAAAATCTGAAAAGTATAAGATATTTCCCTAGGTACTTGGGCAAAATCTTAGTTGTCATCTGGGAGAATTGACTGTGCTTATGCTACAGAAAAGATCTAGAAAGTTCAGTCATAGACTAGAAAATTTGTTTAGGATCTTAGCATCCTTCTACAGAATTGCATTTACTGTAGATTTAGCAGCAGTAGCCAGGGACAAACGTGCCCAAGATTATCAAAGTATTGGATACCAGTAAGGCTAGGCTCGTGGCTATTCTCTAAATTCATAAAGATATTTCTGTTCTCATCTTTCTCCCCTCCAAAGATTATTTCTTCGGCTACGGACTCTCAAAGGACTTATGCAGTTTTCCCCAAACTTCCTGCCATGTTAAACTCCAACTATGAATGATGCATCCAGACACAAGTCTATTTTTAAAATCATAAAAATCTCAAACTAAGACCTATTGATGGACTGCACTATCAATAAAAATGAGAACTGAAAGAGACTTTATGACTACTCTAGTCTAAACCTGTGTTTTACCTCTTGTTGTAACCTTAAGCTTAGGACAGTGCTTGATTCATAGTAGACATATAACAAATGTTTATTGAATGGAATTTTTACAAATTAACAATAATAACAATAAGTGTCAGGGAAATAAAGTGATTTATCTAAGGTCACTCCCCTGGCTAGTGACTGAGTCATATCTTTAAACAACCTCAATTTCCAGTTTCATGCTCTCCCTCCTTATTTTTTAGAATAAGACTGATTCTACAATACAACATAGCAGCACTTTTTGTAGTAACCAAGAACTGGAAATAAAGGAGATGCCCATTGATAAGGAATGGCTAAACATGAAATATCACTACACTATAAGGAATGATAACTATGACAATTTCAAGAAGACATGGGAAGAATTATGTGAAACGATACAAAGGGAAGAGAGCAGAGCCAGGGAAATAATACACATAATTAATACAGTAAGGTAGATGGGAAGAGTGAGAACAATAAAATAAAATAGAAATTTAGTGGTATAGAATTATAATGAACAAGTGTGGCTCCAGAAAAGAGCAGGAAAAAAAAAATGAATCTCTCTCCTTTGCAGAAGTGGGGGATATAGAAGGTAGAAAATAGTATGTGATGCCAGACCTTGTTAATTCATTGGTTAGTTTGGTTTAAATGCTTTTCTTCTTTTTTTCAAATTATTTATGCTTTCAGTGACAGAAGAGAGAAAAAACTAGGAAATTAAGGTGATATAAAACAAAAGCTATCAAAAATTTGCAAAAGAAGGGAAAAATAATTATCTTGGCCTGCTTTGTTTGCCATAATGAGATCAACATAGTCAAACTGAAATATGACTCAGGAATAAGAGCTAATAGCCTTTTTTTGCATGGGGCATAGAAAGAGTAATGCTTTAATATTTGAAGATAGCAATGTTTTTAAAATACTAAAACACAATGCTCAATAGGATGAGAACCAGGTTTCCAACTTGCTGTTAAAAGTGAAAGCAGAAAGTAGTATCATAGAACACTGAATGTTTTTAAGACAACATGTATTAAGCATAGTCTAATTGTTCACATTCCTAAGTGAATTACAAAACCACTTTCATAAATAGTCTTATGTGATCTAGGCCTCATCCAGGGAGTGCCCAGTGGTCTGCCATTTTTATGAGCAATGCTGGAGCCAGAGAAAGTACAGCAGGAAATACTGGATATTATGGGAATGCCCTTGAGCTATAGGTCAAGAGTAGAGGAACTCTGAAGGACACAAAGCAGCTACAAGCGTAAAGAGATGTCTAGTTTAGGCCATGCAAGTTGTTGGAGATAGAGTAGTTCAAACAATCTCCTGGGCTTCAAAGTCTCTCTAAGGCAAGGATTTTAACTTGTGTATGTGAGTGATGGGGGTGGAGGCAGTCAAGGGAAGCCTATGTACTTCTTTCCAGAATAATGCTTTTAAATGAATAAATTAAAATACATGGGATTATAATGGAAACCACTTATATTTAAACACAGTTATCAATTTTTTTTAAAGAAGTTGATGGATCACTTCTTTAAGAGGATTTGGGATAGATCAAATTCCAATTAGATTCCCAGAGAAATCTCTGGGAATAGCTAGTACATTGACTGGGGAGTTCAAGAATAATTCTCTTTCTTTACCCAGTTGCTCTTCTCTCATACATCCTCCAGATTTCCACGGCCAGGGCGAAGAGGTGACAGGCTGCTTTTATAATCATTCATTTTCTTAATATGTCACATTTTGAGTACAGGACACCCATTAATGAAAATATGCTAGCCTATTTATGCTAACTAGGTGTCTCTCCACTGCCCTTTGGATCATCTTTAATTTCTTTGACTCCATATTGATCCATTGTTTGCCACCAAAGGGAATCTTTGTGATAACATTTACCCTTAAAAAGTAGACCTTTGCATAAGGGAGCAGCCTAGTATTGTTAAAAATGCTGCAAAATTGCCGAAAAGTAAACCATCTGTTCTCTTCATTCTGTTTAATTCAGGACTGACCTCATTCTCTATCTTCAGTGCCTGTCCCAAATATAGGTTCTGATCTATTAACTCAGTGGAATGGCCATCCAATTTTCATACTATGATACAGAAAGATATTTTTCATCCATTTAGTTTTTCCTATATGGATTGTTAGGCCACTTTCTCTTGAATAACCTTGGGCTTTATAAGGTTCAGAGACTATAAGTGACACATTAAACTAAATCTTCAAATATACAGATTCTTTGGACTCAGTAAAAATCTCTTATGTTGTGTCTGGATAATGTTAATATAACTGGCTAACTTAGTGAAATAACTAGCTAAACCAGTTATCTGATTGACTTGGTAAATTAGCATCATTTTTTAAAAAATGGAATTAGCTGACTCATTGGTATAGCCTGAATCAAAAAGTTGCTTCTGGATTGTTATGTAGCATTTTGGGGAAATGCCTAGGATTAAATGGGTTAGCAAAATGGACTTTTCTAAAGCCTGAATAAGAGTTTTTCTTGGGGAGATTATTTAGCTTTCCCAGCCAGCTTGGTTGCTCAGCTTTGAAAGTAGAGGTGGTGACAGATGAGACTTCATCAGAACAGCTTATAAAAAGATCAAAAAGGGTCAGGACTGTGAAAATGGTGGATCTGTTTGGACCCTCAGTCACAAATTCTCTAATAAGTGAAATGAAGGCATATCTAAAAGGCTCATCTTTTAGAGAGCAAACATAGTCATTTTAGGGCACATTTTCCATCAGTGCTTATGATGTGCATTTCTGAAAATTGAACTAGAGTTGTGAATCACTCCATAAATTTTAACTGAAGCAATATGCTCCTGTTTTAAATATTTATGGTGTCTGTCTCTCTCTAGGCTTCAGATCTTCAGAAGCATCTCATTTTAAAGCATTCAAATGTTGAAAAACTACAAACATCCCTTTTAAACCATTTTTTCTTTCAGCATCCACTTACCCTCCAGCTAGACAGAAGAATTTCCAACCAATTCAGCAAAAGGTAAGGAAATAGGGAAGGAAGGATTTACCATGGAAAAGAAAAGAGCTTAAAAACTGGATAAAGAAAAGGAAATGCAGTAGTCAGGGCGGAAATACAAAAGATGGTTTGTCAGACTGAATGAGAAGAAGGAATTTAGCTCTAGTTTCTGCCTCCAAAGCATTTGAAATCAAATATATCAGAAAGGGAAGAGATTCATTTTTTATGTCTTTGGATAAATTACTAGAGGATTGTTGGGGGGTTGGTGAAGATGTGTCATTCTGAGATTCTACATGAAAGTTCCATTCCAATAAATATCTCACTGCAGAACAGAGATGACCTGGGAACTCAAAGGTTATGGGACCTGAACTCAAGATGTGGTAGGACCAGTTAAGCTGGCAACATGGCTAGTGTTCAAATGCCAGAAGACTATTAGTCATCTGAGCTCAACCAAGCTAAATCTGGGGAGGCTAATCACCAGATGGCTGATCACTAGGCAGTGATTTTTTTTCAGTTATAACAACCTATGAATGCTGGTAGTCAACGTAGAGAGAGATCATGATCTTTATCAACAACCAAAATAGCAGAAGTAGACTTTCAATGGCATTTTCAGTATCTGCAAAGCACTTCAAAGGTCATTTCATTTGATACTTACACTAACTCTGTGTGGTAGGTGCTATCATTATTCCTATTTCACCGATGAAGAAATTGTGGATCATTGAGATTAAAAGACTGGCTCACAGTCTCACACAACTAGTTAGAATATGAATCTGTGAACTCTGCTCTATTTCAATGCCAGATCCGATGCTCTATACAATGAACTACCTAGCTACCTCATTTGTGTATTGAATATTCACACGAAGGAAATTAAAGACCTAAGAGAAGAAGCACAGTATATAGTGATTAGAGCACTAGACTTGGGCTCAGAGAGACTTAGCCACTAGCTGTGTGGTCCTCAGCAAGTCCCTTAACCTCCTCCAGCCTGTTTCCTCATCGGTGAAATGGGTTTATTAATAGCACTTACCTCCCAGGGTTGTTGTGAGGTTAAACGAAATAATATTTGTGAAAATGCTTCACAAATTATGCATTTCTGTATATGTAACAGGTATTTGGACAGGATCAGACTTCCAATGGAGAGGCAAATAATTTGAATGCTAGGTAAACTAGCCTAGTAAATGTCGTTCAAAGTGTTGATGAAACTACTCACTAATCTGGGTATTGGATTAAATACTATTTATATCAAATACTATTAAATTTATATTAAATACTATTAAATGCTATTTATAAAAGACGTATCAGGGGCAGCAATGAAGACAGAGAACCAAGCATGAAGTCTGGGAGACAGGCAGCTGCTTGTTCATTGCTAGCATCTTGGAGGGAAAGGAGAGAGGAGAGGGAAAAGGAGGGAAAAGGAGAAAGAATAGACAGAGAGACAGACACAGAGAGATAGACACAGACAGATGAATGGATAGACAGAGCTAGGAATCAGAGCACTGGCTGGAGACACAAAACCATAGGACTGTGGACTAAGGGTAGAGGCTCATGTCAGTGTGCCTCAGCCTCCCACTTTATGACAAAGAGCACTGACTATATTTTCTGGGGAGTATTTTCCCTTTATGAGAACTATGAGGAAATTCCATTAAAATTTGTTTCTCTCATCCCTTTTTCCCCTTGCTTTTTGGCTGACAGGCAACCATGATGATTTGTTCTTCTGTTTTATTCTAATTGTTTTATATTTATGATCCCTTTTTCTCCTCACATAAAACACCTGTGGTTGACCCAGACTTGACAGTGGATAGAGTGCTGGAGTCAGGGAGGTCTGCGCTGCATTGCTGCTTCAGATGCTTGCTCTCTTTGTGGCCCTAGGCAGGTCATTTAATCTCTCTCAGCCTCAGTTTGCTCATCTGTAAAATGGTAATATAATATCAACTACTTCACAGGGTTGTTGTGAGGATCAAATTAATATATATGAAAACTACTTTGCAAACCTAGAACCACTATAAAAATGTTAATTATCACTATTGTTATATTATTTATTACAGATAAGAAATTGGTAGCGGTCATAAGGGCAGCTAGGTAGTGCAGTGGATAGAGTGCCCAGTCAGGAAGACTCATCCTCCTGATCTCAAATCTTTCCTCAGACATTTACTAGCTGTGTGACCCTGGGCAAGTCACTTCAACATATTTGCCTCATCTTCCTCATCTGTAAAATGAGTTGGAGAAGGTAATAGCAAACCATTCCAGTATCCTTGCAAAGAAAACCCCAAATGGGGTCACAAAGAGTCGGACACAACTGAAAAGTTTAACAAAGAGGATGTAAGCAGGGGAAAGGCTCTACTTATTCTAATTATACAGAAGAAAATTGTCCAGTAAATTTCCTTCCTAGTTTAGGGCAAGGATCCCAGTCTCTGATAATGATTAAAGGAGAGAAATCTCTTCTGTAACTTCAGAGGAGAGTAAGCTAAGTTAGTTTATT
Organism: Notamacropus eugenii; assembly: GCF_028372415.1. Taxonomy (NCBI): domain Eukaryota; kingdom Metazoa; phylum Chordata; class Mammalia; order Diprotodontia; family Macropodidae; genus Notamacropus; species Notamacropus eugenii. The sequence continues at coordinate 585,121,765 of NC_092872.1, forward strand.
TTGTATCATATTGATAATCCAGTAAACTCCCTCAAAGAGCAAGGTAAAAATTTCATGTAAATCTGGGGCCTTTGCTTCTAAATATAAGTGAGCCTACTGATAGTGGTGACATCTCAAACCCCTAGATGTGAACAGAAGAGCACTGTGCTTTGTCTGTGAGGCAGCAAGCCTACAACACTGACCCAAAGTGGGTAGGTAGAAGGAGAAGGTAGTGGCTAAAAGGGAGAGCCCTGATCTGAGCCAGCCCTTAGTGGGCAGGTAGAACTTGGTGTGGTCTGACTAGGTCATCTTGTCCCTTTCCTGGTTAGGAAGGGGAATGAGAAGGTGCCAGTCAGCCAACCCTACTCTCAGAAGGAAGGAAGGAAGAAAACAATGTAAATATTCATATAGTACCTTTTATTGCACTAGACACTGCTAAGCACTTCACAAATCTCACTTGATCCCCACAACAATCCTGGGGGATAGGTGTTGTTTTTATCCTCATTTTATTGTTGAGGAAACAGAGGCAAACAAGCTAAGGGACTCACCCATAGTCATAAGGTTAGCAAGTGTCTAAGGGCTGGATTTGAACTCAGGTGTTCCTGACTATAGACCCGGTGCTCTATCTACTGGACCAGCCAATAATGGTTAAATAGGTACACACACACACACACACACACACACACACACACACACACACACACACAACGCTGCAGAGTACCTAAATGAGATCCATCATCATTCAAAGGTTTTCCATACTAAGTATCAAAAATGAGAAGAAACAAATTTTTAAAAAGCAAGTACCCAGATGATGATATGAAGTTGGACTTTGGAGGTGGTGGTGGTGATGGTGATGGTCCTTCTCCAAGTATACATCAGTGTGTGTGTATGTGTGTGTGTGCGCGTGTGTGCGTGCGCGTGTGTGCGTGCATACGCAGAAATTCTCCTGTTAATGATTCTAAGATGATCAGTCATGTTCTTCCAGTGATGCTGTATGGCTGTGAGTCCTGTAACACCACATTCCCAAAGAATTAATTTTAAGAGTAATCCAAAGTCGATGAAGACATAAATGTTAGGGGTGAATGAATAAGTGGCAACCCAGGAATGACCAAGAATTGCTCATCAATCACACTTGTCATCCAGGAAAGGAAATGCACGACTACAAAGAGAGGTAGACTATTCATGTGCCAAGAATTAGGAACAACTATTGAGGTGTCCATGTTTCATTCTTATCCATAGACTGTCAAGAGATCTGGAGGAAAGCCACCAAGGGGTTCAATGGACTATTCATGGAAGATTTTTACAAGAGAAGATGGAGAAGGGTCACCATGTTGAAAAGTCATAGGGCAGTCATGATCTGCATTTTTGGAGAATTCCCACATGGATAAGGTTATATAAGTCTATCATAGTATTAAAAGATGAATCTTAGGATAGATGTACAAAACTACTACCTCAGTATACTGTTAAATTTAGAAGAGATGTTAGAGATTGTATAATCAAGCTCATTCATTTGATAGAGAGGGACTAGCAATATGTCAGAGCCAGGTTGAAATGGCTCATGAGAGCTGATTGTTAAATGTTCAGTGTGATCATTTACAAGTCAGAAATCTGCAAATGCTATAAAATGGCCTTAATTTGTTATTTTTTTTGATTGTCTAGATTTTAAAAAGTGCTGGGAATATGTTAATGATAAAGATTAAATGTAAAGGCATGTCATGTGTACTTTTGTTCAGACAGCTGGTTGTTAAACATTTACCACCATACCTCTGATATGGGCCCAGAGGTGACTTGTGTATGACTGTCCTTCTCTTTTCAGTGAAGGATTTGATCCCCTCAATTTGATAAAATCGAGGTGATAAACGTTTGTGAGGCTGGAATGAGCCATTACATTAATCACTCAAAGCCTAGTTCTAGTCACTCAGAAGAGTGAAATGAGCTCTATTTGGCTAAATATGTTTTCAGTTCCAGAATATCCACATTGATTTGCCATGGACTTGGCTTAGCTATGTGCAACATAGCCTCCAGCAAGTGATAAAAAGCCTTAAGTGACACCTAGTGCACCATTAAGTTGCCATGTCCTGCAGAGACATCTGGAAATGATTTTCGTTCCTAGTTTAGAGAGATGTTTGGAAGTGAATTTACATTTATACTCCCCCTATACCTCTCATTTCCCCAAATTAAATATAAAACACAAACAACAAAAACAGCAACTTCGCAATAAGGAACAATCTAGGCAAGGTGAAAGGTAACCACTATAAAAATCTTTCAGAGGTAGGACTGGTTTTTGTACCTAGTGTGTTGGAACAAGACAAACAATATTGATGGGCGATGTAATTAAAGATCTGTCTGGGGCTTTAGAAAGTGGTAGGGTACAGATACAGATGGGAGGGGGGAGACATAGGGAAGGTAAAAAGTCAGGAATTGTCAGTAGAGTCTAAATTTCAACATGAGATGGATATTATTTTCAATTATCTAAAACCCAAGTCCTAGAGAATACATATGTAATTTATTATAGAGTTATTGATCATTCATTAAATTTTTTAAAAACATTTTTATAATACAGAAGGGCATTGGGCTAGACATCAGGCCACTGGGGGCAATCTGGTTTAATGGAGGAATGCTGGACTTGAAAAAAAACCTGGATTTGAAGCCTCACTTTGCAAATTGCCAGATATATAACCTTAAGTGCAGCTAGGTGGTAATGAATAGGTAATGAATACAGCACATGTTCTGGAGTCAGGAGGACCTGAGTTCAAATTCGGTCTCAGACACTTGACACTTACTAGCTGTGTGACCTTGAGCAAGTCACTTAACCCCAATTGCTTTGCCTTCCCCCCTCCAAAAAAAAAAAAAAATATGACCTTAGGTGAGTCTCTTTGCCTCTCTCTATAGCTGTAATATGTAGGGTTTGGACTAGAGTAATTCTACATTCTTGTCCAGCTCTGACATTCTGTGATTAGGAATCTAATCAAATATACATACATACATATAAATATAACTTAAAATATCCAAATACACACACACACACACACACACACACACACACACACACACACACACATATATACATATAATCTTGTGAGCCAGACCTCAGAAAATGAAAGGTCAGCAAAGTTTGTCTTTTGAACTTCTGCCTCCAGTTCTACACCCTCACCAGTTCTTATCACAGTGCCCAGAACTTTTTACAGTTCCTAACACATAGTAGGCACTTACATGCTTATTGATTGACTGTTTATTTTCACGAGTCCAATTTTCCCAGTACTTCCCCTCTATTACTCAATGTGGCCAGTCTCATTATCTCCCTCTTTCTCTACTAACAACTCTACTGCTTCCCCCAGGGGCAGCTAGGTGGTAGAGTGGATAGGGTGCTGCTCCTGGAGTCCGGAAGATGAATCTCCCTGAGTTCAGATCTGGCTTCAGACACTTAGTAGTTGTGTGACCCTGGGTAAGTTACTTAACCTCTGTTTGCCTCAGTTTCGCCGTTCATAAAATGAGCTGGAAAAGAAAGTGGCAGAGTAATTGTGACATAATTTTTAAACTATGCAAAACTAACATCCCAATGATTTGCCAACAAAAATTATTAACCAAATGAAATGGATCACTATTGACAAAAATACATAATACTTGGATTAACAGAAGTAGTAGAGAATTTAAACAAACCAATCTAAGAAGATGAAAAAGTCATTAATGAACTTACAAAGAAAAAAAGACCAAATACATCTGCAATAGAATTTTGCCAATCATTACAAAAGTTAATACCAAAATTACATAAACTTTATAAAAATTGGTAAAGCTGTTTCCAAAACTCTTCTTTGAAACAAATATAGGTTTAATACCTAAACTAGAGGTTGTTGTTGTTGTTGTTGTCATGTTTGTCCTTTGTTCTCCAAGAGGACCATGACATCAAGAGGATGATATGACTTGCTGTTGACTTCGAGTTGAGTAAGGGAGGGCTATGCAAGGTCATCAACCTCACTTGCCCCTCCTGAGCCATCTGGGTCCAGTGGTCTGATATTCATCAGGATGACTGGAGATGGCCTAGCCCTTAATCCAAAAAAAAAAAAATCAAACTGGAAGGAGAAGACCTTCAGGGTTCCTGGGTAAAAGAGAAACAATTATTATTTAGTATTTAAATCCACTCTGTGCTAGATGAGTGGGGCCTTGTAGCTATGAGCTCCTAAACTAGAGAGAGATAAATCAAAGAAAAAAAGAACTCTCCCTAAAAAATATCAAAGCAAAATTTTTGAATAAAATAAATGGCTGTTTAGATAGGCTAAAGAATATTATTATTTAAAGGAGTATAATTTGCTATCATTGGCTTAAAAAAGAAAGACAGGCATTTTAGCTTCAGAATATGTACTTTGGGTGAGTATGGAGTAATTTGTTCATTTGCTGTAATCGTGTTAGTTTTAGAGGTGGGCAATGTTTGGGCAAATATCTCCTTGATTTTATTGATTTTTTGATTACCGTCTATAGCAGCACTTCAGAAAGATTGTACATAGATTATGACTAGGTTGAGTTGAAAAATCATAGACTCATAGCATTGAACGCTGAAAGGGACTTTAGAGATCTTTTAGTCTAATTTATTTTGTTCTAGCTGGTAAATTAAAATCCGTATGGTTTTATTGACTTGCCCAGTGTTACACGGGTAGTAAAATGGAGGATAAGCAGGAGTGTGCTGGAGCCAGCTCATAATGGCTTACAATTGCCTATTGCTGAATTTTCAGTATGAGTATTTACATAGCAGAAATCAGCAAACACCCCAAATGAGGGCTTAATTTACTGTTTTCTTGACTTTTCAGGTTTAAGAAACTGATGGAGAAAATGTCAGCAATGCCGATTAAACTTATAAGTGTGTCAAGTATATTTTCCCCCAAAGAGCAAGTTGTTTAAACATTTCAGTACCCCACTGAGTGTAAGTACCAAGGATGCTTACCTGATGTTGGTGCTGTGAATATCAAATTAGATGATACTTGCAAAGTTTTGGTAATATAAACTTAATGTACTAAATACTTATCAGTTATTATTCCTATTCTCATTTTCTTTAATCTCTTAAGGTGGTTCATATAGAGGCATCAAGATGAGGTGACTATCTTGTTCTTTTATGTTTAATACTCAATAGACTATTGTGTGGATGTATGAAATGATCCCTTTTGTCACTGGATAAAATGTGTTGGAATGCATCCTTGTCTACTGAAGGTTCATTAGAAGCATGTTTAGGACAGATCCAGCTCTAATAACATATCACATATTATACACACACACACACACACACACACACACAACACACACATACACGTACACATTATCCTGTTCCCACATTGTTTTGATTTCTTTTACTGGGAATCTATGTATTGGGAGTTTTTTAATTACTATTATTATTATTCCATGTATTTTGGAGGTTGTAAATATTTGGCATGGTAATACTTACTTTAAAACATTGTTCTTAAATGTTTACGGCCTAAATGTTATAAGCCTAGAAAACTGTGAGCAACAATTTTGTCTGTGAAGAAAGCCCCATCAGATCCAAGCCTGGAATGCAAGTTCTCTTGAAAGTAGATGTTCTTTCCTCTATATCTCTCTTCCCCCCACTCCCATCTTTCCAGAGTCTAAAATGATTTGGCAAAGTAAACATTGCTGAGGACAGAATAGGAAGAATTCACAAGAACAAACTATGATCCTTTAGGGTGGGAATGTTCCCCATCCTCAGATGTCCTGTTAGAGTATCTGAAAGAATGAATTTTAAAAAGCATTTCTAAAGTACTTACTATTTACATAGCACTGCTCTAAAATCAAAAGCAGGCCCTGCTCTCAAAGAGATCGTATTCTAATAGTGGTGGAAACAATAAACATAAAGGAGTGATGGTCAAGGATTCTAAAATTCTGATTCCAAAAGTTATAAAGATGAGGAGTGGAGCTATAAGAGAAGATTAGATGTGTGGGCTGAGCTCCCAGTGGTCTGATAAAATGAAATTTATTACCTAATCCCATCTAGCAGCCATCACATCTAGTGATCTTTATTTATCCAGTCCTGTCCTATACTTAATCTCTACTAGCATGCTTACTGGGCATTTTAAATGGGATGTCCCATAGTACTCAGTAGATCTTAAACTCAGTAAGTCTAAAACAGAACTCATATTTTCCCACAAACACTCCAATTTTGAATTTTCCTATTACTGTGGAGGGTACTGCCATCTTCCCAATGACCCAGGCTTAGAAAAAGTGTCATCCTCACCTCCTCCCATGCTCTCACTTCTCATATCTAATCTGTCACTAAGTCCTATTGATTCTACCTCTGCAACATCTCTCACATGTGCTCCTTTCTCTCTTCTGAATGGACGTTACTTCACCCTAAGTAAGGACCTGAATAGACCTTGACTTTAGGCCAAGGTCTCCCATTGCATCCTGGGCCATCTCCAGTCATCCTGATGAATATCTGGTCACTGGACCCAGATGGCTCTGGAGGAGAAGTGAGACTGGTGACCTGTACAGCCCTTCCTGACTCAAAACAAAGTCAAGTGCAAGTCATGTCATCATTTGTCTGATGGCATGGTCTTCTTTGGCAACAAAGAACAAACACAACAACAACAACTGTCATCTGAGTCCAAGTCTTTATCAACACACAACTGGACTATTTCTTTTTTAAATTTTCTTTAATTAATTTTATTTTGAACCTATGAAATGAGGCAAGTATTCTACTACATAATATAGTAGAATAAAAAATGATGATTGGGCATGAAATTGCAAAGGGAGGAGTGAAGAAAAAATGGGGAAAATGTTGCATAGACTATTTCAATAGCCCTCTAATTCATTTTTCTCTACCTCAAATTTCTCCATGTGCTTGTTCGTCCTTTATTCAGCTGCTGAAGCCATCTTCCTAAAATTTAGAACTGACCATGTCTCCCCTTAATCGATAAACTCCAATGGTTTTGCATTATCTCTAGGATCAAATACAGAATGTTCTGTTCAGCTTCTAAAGTATTTGTAACCTGCCTCCTTCCAACCTTTCAGGCATCTTATACCTTACCTTTCCTTACTCTGAGATCCGGTGACAATGGCTTCTTATTCTTCCTCCAACATGGCACTCCATGGTTTTATGTTGGCTTTGTTCCATACTCTTCCTCCTCATCCCTGAGTCTTTATTTCCCTGACTTCCTTTAAGACTCAGTTCAAATTCTATCTTCTGTAAAAATCTTTTCTCAGTCCTCTGCCTTGAATTTTCCACTGTTATTTTTTTGTCTCTGAAATGAGCTTCCATTTGCTTAATGTAAGTTCTGTATCCATTGAAATGTCAGTTCCTTAAGGATAAATACTATTTTTTTTTCTATTCTGTGCATCCCCAGTGCTTAGCATAGTGCCTGACACATAGTATGCCTTCAATAAATATTTGCTGACAAACACTGTGTGACTTCATTTTATCATAACCCTATTTTATCTTCCCCTAAAAATGGCTAACAGAACTATTCATTATTTAAGCCAAAGTAGAATGTTAGTGATGCATAATCATGAGTTAAAAAAACCAGCATAGACTGAAAAATAACTCATTGAGAAACCAGGAGTAAGCAAAAACACCTGATAGGCATTCGTGAAGCTATACCCCATTCTTTGCACATAGAAATCTGGTAAATAAGACCTGGAAGTATTTAGTTTCAGGTGTTTTTATATTTTGTTTTGGGGTTGTTAAAGGAGAAAAAGGAGCGAGGGTTGCTGATTACCATGTTGCCTTTTTTTTTTCTGGTACAGCTACAAGATAAAAAATCTGGTTTCATCTGTTTCTTAATGAATCTGGCATCCAACACTCCAAATCATTGACTAGAAAGAAGGAAAAGGCAGCACTACTCTCTATCCTAACTATCCAAATGAGCCACAGGTGGACCAACCCTAAGGGAAAGATGAGCGTGATGTGGACAAGAGGGACTAGTTAAAAAAAAAAAAAAACAGAAACAAAAACAGGCCCAGTTCAAAAGGGAAATGAAAAACAATTCCTCTCTGCTAGGCTCTCCTCTAGTTTCCATTTTTCAATCTTTTCTCCCCCACTATTCTCTGCCTGGAGTTCTCTGCCAGGTAGACTCATCTACTGTCTGTTCCTGGAAGACATGGTGTTCATGCCTGACTCAAGCTGTTCCTGAAATCTGGAATGCTTTGCCCCATCCCCTTCATCACCTTCTGTCCAAATCTAAACTACCCTTCAAGTCTGACCCAAGTCTGACTTTATTTCAATATGCATGAAATGTCTATGATGGACAAATTGTTATGCTGGACAGAGGATGAAGAACTGAAAGGCACATATTGTACTCAAGATATTGGGTCTTCTAACAAGAGGGTACTACTTGCACCCAGAAAAGTATAGGGCAGAATATGATGCAGAGGAGACAAAGATAAGGAAGGAGAGGGGAGGGAAGACGGGAGGGGAAGCACTTTAAGAATGGAAGACAACATGAGAGAAATTGGGAAGGTGGAAAATAGAATATAGAGTTCAGAAAACAGTGAGCAGTCCCATTTAGTTCTAACATATAAGCTATAAAAAGAATTCATGAAAAATAAGATTGAACAGGGAGACTGTAAATAAATTTTGAAGTGCCTTAAAAGCCTAGAGTCATTAGGGAGTCATGGAAGATTTTTCAATAGAGGAGGGACATGGTTAGATCTTGTCCTTTAGAAATATTTTGTAGTTGTGTGAAAACTAGTTAGGACAATGGACAGCCTGGGAGCACAATAACCAACTGAGTTCAAAACTGACCTCAGATAATTACTAGCTGTGTGTTCCTGGGTAAATCACTTTACCTCTGTTTGCCTCAGTTCCTTCAAATGTAAAATGGAAATAATAATAAACATTATATATATATATATATATATGTGTGTGTGTGTATGTGTATAATAATAACAACATCTCCCTCAAAGGGTGATTGTGAATATTCAATGAGATATTATTTGCAAAGTGCTTAACAATGCCTGGTGCATTTTAGGCATTATTTAAATGCTTATTCATTTCACTATTATAATAGCTCAGGCCAGATAACTTGGATTTGTAGTAGATCCAGTTTGTATGATTGAGTGAATTTCTCCAAATATATCTGAAAACAACAGTTATGGTGGTTCATACTGGTAATTCTTGCTACTGGAAAGACTGAGGCTATGGGACTGATTGAGTTCTGGAATTCTGAGCTATGGAATGGTAAGCCATTTGGATGTCTGTGATAAAACTGACATCGAGAGGGAGGACTACCAAGCTACATAAAGATAGACAAATAGGATAAGGTGAGAAACAGAGTAATTCAAAGCTCCTGTGATCATCACCAGTGGGACTGGGCCATAGGCTATGCTTCCAAGCCTAAGTGAGATAGGAACAAAGAGGAGAAGAAGGAAGAGGAGGAGACAAAGAAAGAAGTTGATAGGACATTGAGGTCTAAAGTGTGATCTTACTTTTGGAGGGCTGAATTAGAATCCAGATTCTTCATAAGAGTTGAAGAAAGAGATGAATGAGAGATCAGAGTGTTCAAAAAGACTTCAATATGAATTTTTAAGCCCTCAAAAATGAGGGCAGCATTTGGGGTAGAGAAAAAACTGTGATACAGGTAATGAATCCAAATAAATAAGAAGGACAGTTGACCAGGAGAAAGGGAGTTCATTGCAACTAAATCTTCATATAGTGATAAATCAGATGTTCCTCCAAACCTATCACCCCTATGTTTCCAGCTGTCCAAGATGACAACCTTAGAGTTACATTTGATTTATCACAAATTTTGTGTATCCCACCCTGCCCCATCCAACATTTCTTTCATCTGTGTCTTTCTTTGCCTTCAAAGGCATCTAACCTGGTTCAAGCCCTCATTACCTCTTGCCTAAATTATTGCGATAATCTCCCGGTTGGTTTCCCTGATTCCAGCACCTTCTGGTTCCCATCTGTCATCTATAGAGTTGTGAAACTGACACTCCTAAAAGATAAATGTAATCATGTCAACCCCGTATTCAAAAATCTTCAAAGGTTCCCTACCACCTGAAATTTTAAGTTGTCTCCCGTACTTTCCATTATACCTTAATTATACCCCTTAATGTATTCTATGTTCCAAACTGGAGAGAATGATCTTCCATAAGCATATATATATATATAAAACTTTATGTAACTGGAGGGAAAAATGCTAAAGAGTCATGCTATGCATCTTAGAGTCACTTAGGTTCACATAACCATGTGGATTAAGTCCGATAACAGCAACTATTTTGTGTTTTTTTCTTGTCAGAGTAATGTTAAATAACCAGTTTTACTGGATTGTTCTCATTTGACATTGTGCAGGCTAAACCTTGGAGTCATGTTTTGTTTTGTGCTCCTCTTCCTTACTTCTTCCCCTCAATTCTGCAGTTTCTTCTTTTACAAATACAGTGACTTATCTGTTTAAAAAGACCCATTCTCAGATTAGGCCAACCTCTTTGTGCCATGACCTATCATAATCCCATGTCCTGCCTAGGACCCACTGAAGATATTGAAGTTCATGGAGAAATCCTTAATGTACTTGGACCAAGGACCATGGTCTTAGGACACGAATTAATTTGACTTGAATTTGACTGAAATAGAAATACAGAAAACCAAAGGCAGATGGTTTTCCATGAAGGTCTTCTAAATGTGGAATTCACTTTCTAAGACCAACAGAATCTAATTCATTGAACAGCACTGGGATTAGGTTCTAGGTCTTCCACTTATCCAACTCACAACCCTGCTGAAAGTAGTCTCTCTTTGATGTGCTGAGGAAAAGCTTCATGGAGATAGTTGTGAGAATTAGTTAGATATTAAAATTTGGGGAATCTAGAGAACTGGAACTATCATAATATAAGACCCTCTGTTTATAATTTCTAACCTTCCCAAAGTATCATTCCCTTAAAAATATTAGTTCTTTTGTCATATTCTGTAATGAAAACTAGTCGAAGGGATCCAGGGTCTTTGTTCAATAATTAGGCCATTGTTTCTCACTTCAGTTTTCCAACAAATCATTCCATTTATTGCTAGTATATCCTAAAGAACTTCTCTTGCCTATAATGATACCAATACTAATGATAATTTTTATCATTATTGTAACTGACAGGTTTTTTTTCTTTCAAGATTCTCAAAGCATTTCATGAATATCTCATTTATTTCACAACCCTGTGAGGTAAATACTAGAGTCATTATCAGCAGTCACATTTTACAGATGAGGAAATTGAGACTTGGAAAGCTTAAGTGATTTGCCTGGGATCACACAGCTAGCAAGTGTCCTGGGCGGGATTCAGACTTAAATCTTCCTTCATCTAAATCTAGCACTCTACCCAATGCACCATGTCACTGATATAACACTAATAGACTCTGAAGTATCCATAATATAGTTTAAGCATTCTTATTCTTAAGGGTTCAGGGAGCTCTCCTTTTTGAACATGTGTGACTTTTGTCACCACCTGGGCATCATTTAGATACAGGCTTGGCAACATTCTGCCTAGAGGTGTACAGACTTTTTGCAAGTTAGGTGAACATCTTTGCCTATAGACTACCTGCAGTTTCAAGAAGCATGAACCAACTTTGTTCCAAATGAAACAGGAGCCCCTCCTTATGCCAGATGTGTCAGTCTAAGTAGGTAGAAAGAGTACATGTGAATTCTCCGTGACCTAGGCAGCTGGGTGGGACAGCCAACAATTCTCAACTGTTTTGTGCAGATGAGCCAAGAGTCTGTATGACCAAGCCAGTTTCCCTGTAGGCTTTATTTGTAGGGTGCCTAAGAGCTTTATTCAATCCCACTGTAACCCTTCCTCCTCTCTCCTTCTCTTTTTTCCCTCTACTACTCCTTTTCGTAGCCACCCAAGCAACCAACAGTCCATACTATTTTACTATGTGTCATGGAAATAGATCATTATCTTGCTAAATGACTGGATAGGTTTTTTAGCAATAGTGCCAGGTCCACATTTCTCAGAAAAGGGATGGCCTTCCTCCTCATATTTTTCTTGAGCCAAATGTCTTCTAATTGGATTTTTCCCCTCTCTTGAGTTTTCATCTTCCTCTTGGCAACCAGTCAGACTGCTGCCTGCCGACTGGATAACCATTCAGAGAATAAACAAGGCTAAATATTTTACGGAAAACTAAAAAGAACTTGAAATGCTTGGGGCATTTCTGTGATGGGAGTTACATTTATGAAGCAGGAGGGGATAAATGAATAAAAAGATAGGAAAGACAAAGGAGATTTTAGTCTGTATTAAAACCTATGTGAATATAGCCAAAGTGGTGTTCCTTTCAGCATTTAATTTCTGGTTCGTTGTGTACGGGGAGCTAAATGAGGAAGAGAGGCTAAAGTTGAGAGAAGGAACGAATCAATGTAACCTAATTCACATGAGATACTGATAATTATGCAGGGAATTTACGTAGATTTAATTATGCTACTGAAAGATGAGTCTAGATGTCCCTTCAGGACAGAATGGGTTAGCCGTGATACTCAAATCGGGGCTGTGGACTGGGGAGGGAATTTGGCATGCATATTCATTTTCTTTGTTGTTGGATTCAGTTATGAAATGTTGGCAGTTGGGAAAATAGCTATTGCTTCAATCAAACGGAATTCATTTTATTTTTACCAAACTGAGTACTGGGTTTCACCAGCTTCCTGTCCCTTAGATTTGTTGTTTAGTTGTTTCAATCATGTCCAATTCCTTGTGACCCCATTTGGGATATTCTTGCCAAAGATACTGTAGTGGTTTTCCATTTCCTTCTCCAGTTCATTTTACATATGAGGAAACTGAGACAAATAGGGTTAAGTGATTTATCCAGGGTCACACAAGTATTAAGTATCTGAAGTCAGATTGAACTCAGAATGCAATCTAGCTACCTCCTTTCTTAAATACCAATCTATTTTATATTCATCTTTGCCACTTTTTGCAAAAACAAACAAACAAACAAACAAAAAACTCTGGAATATTGTTTTTATGCAACACTTTATCACCTAGACTTCAACTCCTGAGTTATCCATGTGATAAGAATTCAGAATCAGTAAAGGGCAGAATTTTTTAAATTACTTCCAACTCTATGTAGGAATATGTCCCACCCATTCTACCACTGGATGAACAATGTGGTACACCCTCCTGTCCACAACTGGGGGCAGATCTGCTGGTTAAAGAAAATGATAGATACGCTTTCACTTGGCTTTCTTCATAGCACATTTCAGGTGATGTGGGGAACCTCTCACCTTGAAGAAAAGAGAATTTTAAATCTACCTCATGCATGTTTTCAGTACTAACTTTCACAATATTCTAACTAAATAAGAAATCTAAATAGGAGAGTGAAATTAAAATATGAGATCTTCTGTATGAGAAGGGTAGAGAAAACAAAGCCTTCCCAGGGAATGAATCATGGTGATTGAGTCTTGGGGAACATTAGGAAAGAAAATATCCATTTAAATGTACTGTTCTTAAGAGTAATGAGGAGGAGTGTGACAGTGGATAGTCAGCTTATCTTGGAGTCCGGAAGACTTTGGTCGAGTCACACTTATAACACATAGAAGCTGTGTGAGGATGAGCAAGTCACTTCCTCTTGAAGAGGCCCATTAGAAAGCAGTTAGAATGTGAATTTCTTGTGAGACAGGATTTTTTTGGCTCTTCTGACTCCAGTACTATACCTGGTATATAAAAGATACTTAATAAATACTTGTTTATTGATTTTCAGTCTTTATCAAGGGAGGAAGCATAAAGACTTGGAGGTCCCCACAAGTGTGAAATCACAGATCTGTAAAAAAAAAAGGAAGGGATGATACCTTAGGAATATTTTGGATAAACCCTGTGTCCTGCTTTCCTCCCTTTTATTAGAATTCCTGTGGGCTCAATCTCTTGCAGATTTTTTGCCAACATTGAAAATACTCAATGGGGTGATATCAGGACACTGGGGGGTGGAATGGGAGAGGAGGCAGGGAGACTAAGGTGGGGTGAGAAGAAGAATAGATATTTTTTACTTGGAGGTATCTTTATTTCCAACTCATCATTAATTTTTAGGAAATGGTCTATGTCTTCATTTTTATTGCTCAGGCAATCTGCTCTATCCTGTTTAAAATGATGATTTGTGCCAGGTGGGCAAAGAAGGGGGGAAATTTTTCACTTAAACATATGTTGTTGCAGCCAAAAACTTCTACTGTCTGTATAATACCTGAGGCTCTCAAGTTCATCTTTCCTAATTTTTGAAAGCCACTCAAGTCTGTACATCTAGCTCTACCAGCCTCACCTAGATATCATGTGAAATGAAAAGGGCAGAACATACTTTCTTTATTTCTGTTTAGATTCTTTGCTAAGACCCCAGCTCCCTAGCCAATAGTCTTTAAAGGTCTACTCTATGACTGCACCACGCTCACAGAAGTTGTTGTTCAGTCTTTCAGGTGTGTCTGACTCTTTGAGATCCCCACGGGGTTTTCTTGGCCAAGATACTGGAATAATTTGCCATTTCCTTCCCCAATGGATTAAGCGCAAACAGAGATTAAGGGCCTTGGCCATGGTAAAACATCTAGTAAGGCCATGTTTGAACTCAGGTCTCCTTGACTCCAGGCTAGTGCTCTATGCACTGGCTAGCTACTTCTCTCTCTGTCTCTCTCTTTGTCTCTCTCTCTCTCTGTCTCTCTCTCTCTCTGTCTCTCTCTGTCTCTCTCTCTTTCTCTCCCCATTAAAGACTTAATAACCCAACATCAAAAATAATGGTCAAATAAGAGCTAATTCATGTTGCTTTCTAATTGTTTAGGAAAAAAATTAGGCTTGGAAGGGACCTTGGAAGTCATCTAATCCAGTGGCATCAAATTCAAATAGAAATAGGGGCCACTAAGCTGTACGTAAGGATCCCTGCTGGCCTCGCATTGACCTAGAAAAGCACATGTTAACATTATTTGTGTTCTGTTGCGTTTTAGTCCATTTTGTTAAATATTTCCTCACTACCTTTCATCTGGTTCTGACTGCAGTCCAGAGCGTCACAAACCTCAGGCTCTGTGTTTGTAGCTTCTAGTCCGACTCTTTCAGTTTACAGGTGAGAAAACTGAAGGTAAAGTGACTAAGTGCCTTTTCACAGGCCACACATTTATCTGGTGATAGAGCCAGGAGGCTTCTGCTTCCTCCACTCTGGCTACGGACCTCCCTAGTGTTCTTCAAGCTTTAACTAAAATCCTACTTCCTACAGGAAGCTGTCTCTAACCTCTCTTAAGAAAATTCTTTTCTTCCTTTTAATTATTTCCTATTTACCCTATATGTGGCTTGCTTTTTATGTATTTGCTTGCATATTGTCTTCCCATTAGACTTGAAGGCAGAGACTTTCATTTGCCTCTTTTTACATCCCCAGCTTTTAGCATTGAGGTTGGTACATTGTAGAAGCTGAATACATGTTGATTGATTGGTTGATTCTGACTTCTAAGCCAGTGTTCTTCCACTATGTTGATGCTGCCTCTCATGAACACCATGGAGATAGCTATCTAGTCTGCTAGCTAACCCAGTCTCTGAGTGGTGATTGAGAAAATCAGGCTCACTAAAAATTAAGCACCTAACTTAAATAAGCACATCTTTTGGGAGGCAGTGAGCCTGGAAAGAGCACTGGATTTGGAGTCAGATGACCTCAGTTTAATTCCTGGTTCTCTCACAACCTGTGTCATCATAGACAATCACTCAAACCTCTTTGGACCTCAGTTTCCTTATCTGTAAAGTGAGGGAATTGTACTAGATAACCTCTAAGTTCTGTTTCAGCTTAAAACCTACTTTCCTATGATTCAACTCAAAATTACTTTATTTCCTTGTGAAATTAAGATATTGGTCATGTTATCAGCTAGCTTGAAAGAGGTCTAGTCTTTCTACAACTTATGTGAAACTATCTTGTATAATGAAAAAGAGAACCTAGGAGTCTGGGGTTTTTTCATAGTTCTGCTGCTAGCTATGATGATCTAGAGCAAGCCTTCATCATGTTTGGGCCCCATTTTCTTCATATGCAAAGTAAGGTGTTTGGACTATGTGATCTCTCAAGTTTCTTCTAGATCTGAAACTGCTTTTGTAGGAAACTGAAGAACTTCTAGGAAGCCAAGGAGGATGAATCTAATGGCTTACAAAGGCAGGGAAAATGCAAAGAAGAATTTGCCTTTAGTTACCAATTTTCCCAGGACCATTTTTACAGGAACAAAAGGTAATAAAGAGTTTAATGCTTCACTTAAGTGTCTAATGGGAACAAAATGTTACTCTAAATCTCTTTTTTTTTGCTTTGTTGATAGAATATGTTAGCTGATGTGTATTTTAGAGTGTTCTAATCCTTTAATGGGGGTACAGCCTTTGAGAGTATCTTCCCCCTCCCAGGTGTCATTCCCAAATACATGCTTCCAATTTAACTTTCCAGGCTATATTGTAGTAGCCTTGGGCAAATGTAGGTGTCAGGTTTGTGAGAAAAGCATGCTGTTGATGTTTATCATGTGACCTGTTAAAGGGTAATTTGGGGGTTATCCGAGAAAAAGATTGAAACCATATGTAGATACGTTTCCCCAGGTGCTTCTTGGTGATAGCCAAATCCCTTAGTTCAGGCAGGGAATTCCTTGGTCCGGGGTTATTGTATGTGAACTTACTTAGGACAAATGGACACACAAAAGGAAAATCAGCCTTCCAGCTAGGGACAAAGTTAACTTCCATGGTAATTCTCCTCCTATTTCCAACTGCTCAGTCCTATTCTATTCTCTCAGAGCTGAATGCTCAAGATTTGTGGCCAAATAAGGCTGCTTAAGACTTAGGAAATACAATCAGAAAGACTTGAAGCCATTGGGAGCAACTTTCCACTCCGATTTAGCTCAAGATTCAAATTTACTTAACTCAGGGGAAGATCACATTTCTTCTTTTGAATGATCCTGTGTGCCATTCCTATCTTTCTAATGCCTTTTGGCATTAGAAACAATTGAAACAATTCTGTCTATATTGACCTTTTTTTCAGAAACTCATTAAGAAATTGTAGATGTGAAGGGCTACCTGAAAATTTTAAAAGATTTTCTTTTTCTGGGTCGAAAAATCATTATTTCTGTCATCATCATCATCATCATCATCATCGTCACCAATGAACTTAAATGAATCCATGCTCTCACTGATACGTATTGTTACATAAGTGATATGTATTGTATGTATGTAATTTTGGTCCCTATTTTCACATAAATACCTACAAAGTCATGAGTAGGCCACATCTTTATTCCAATTATTCATTTCCTGATTGATATTTTATGTAAAATACCATTGATAACATCAAGATATTTGCATGATTCAAACTAAGTCTCCATTGCCCCCTAGGTCACAAGTTAGATGCTTTTAAAATAGCAATAATCCATGATTAACAGTGATATAGCATCACTAGGGAAAGATTAATACTTAATGTAGTAAGTTTTATTTTAGGAAGCAGCTTGGGGTCATTGAAAGTGGTGTGCTATTTCGCAAATGCAATATAGCCCCTTCCTTTTCCTTCTAATCAATTATGACTCTAGCTCAGAATGCTGATTTAAATAATAGATATTTAACTATAACAGGGTGAAATGAGCTTTGATTGGAGTCAGGAAGGGAAAAGGGAGAAAGGAACAAATATTTATTAAGTAAATGCTTTCCAAATATTAGCTCTATAAAAGGAGAACCTGGATTCAAAACCTACTTGACAATTATTAGCTTTATACCCTTGGGCAAACCACTTCATCTCTATATGCCTCTAGTATTTACCTTCTAAGTTATTAACCTATTTTGATGCATATCGATAGGAGCAGTTTCTGAGAGCTGAAGGAATTCACAGATCCCTCCTGTATTTGTATATTTAAATATGTCTGTTTCTTTACTGAAGACAAAATTCCACTCTGTCATCATGACATTGACTTAATAGCCTCATAATCCAAAACCCAAGGACTTATTGATAATATGCAAACCATGCGGGGTATGTACACAGAAAAGATTCAGAGCTACCTATGTTCATCAGCTTTGACAGGCTACAGAAGTCTCAGAAGCCTGTGTTCTCTGAGACATAAAGTAGCACTGACACTGTTCCCAGAAAGACAACAGTCCCTGGCACTTTAGATTGTCTCCAAGTGACCCCAGCAGTTAGGACTAGCACAACAAGAGAAAAGGAAACTGTAGTCTTTTTTCATATGAAGCAATTATTTCAAGCAGAACTCAGATACCTTTCTGATGCACCAAGCATAAAAATAAGCCAAATTATGATGGTTTCTGAGATTCATAGAATTTCTTTGGTGCCTGGAGTTATGTTAGTGAATTCATCATTGAATGTAACGCAGAGATTCTTAACCTGAAAAATGAATTTTTAAAAAAATGTATAAGCGTAGTTCAGTATGATAGCTTTTCTTTGTAATCCTACATAGTTTATTTTATGTATTTCAGAAAAACATGGAAAGAATGAGTCCATAGGTTTCGCCAGACTGACAAATGGGTCCATTGCCCTGAAAGAAAAAAAGTTAAGAACCTTTGGTATAGCCACTCTCCTACACAAAGCTATTCCCATCCAGTACTCCTCTTTCTACCAAAAGGAAAGTAGCTCTTCAGCTAGATTCATTGGCTGATGATGTGGGTGGATGGGGGGGGGGGGGGGGGCAATAAATGGGGAAAATCCTACTGAACTCTGTTATAAACCAAGGGATAAAGCTACCCCTCATCTGGATTGCTTCAAAGAGTTGACTCTCAAATTGTTTATCTTTTAAGGGTCATGTAGGGGCATGACCAGTCTTTGCTCAACCAATCTAGGCTTCTATCAAGGAAATTTTTCAGTCTTTGTAAAGGGGGCTAGTTAGTTCAACGCTTCATTAAGGTATAAGTGCCTCATTACTTTATTTTTTGCTCTTTGGTTTTTCTATGACTTGGAGGTTGGCATTGGGGAAAGGGGAAGAAATCAACTATTCAGAAACCAACTACATTATCCCCTCCTGTATACCTTCTTAGCTGAAAAAAGATCAATTCTTACCCATATCAGTCAGTAAAGCATTTATTAAATGCTAAATGTGTGCCTGGCAGTATGCCAAGCACTGTGAATGTAAGTAAAGAAATAAAAGAAAAAGTAAGATTAAATTAAATTAAATTTCAACACAAATAAATGAAATAAAATAGTCCCTATTCTCAAGGAGCTCACAGTCTAATTGAGGAGACATGCAAATAACTATGTACAAATAAAATAAACTGGAGATAATCTTGAAGACAGGCTTCTTGCTTCGAAGGTTTCTTGCAGAAGGTGAAATTTCAGCTGAGAGTTGAGGGAAGCCAGGTAAGTGAGCAGCTAGAGATGAGGAGGGAGAGAATTCCAGATTGGGGTGGGGGGAGCAGACAATGAAAACGTCTAAAGTAGGGGAAATAGTTGTTGGTGTTTGTCCATCATTCTCAAAGAGGACCAAGATATCAAGGAGATGATGAGGACATGACTTGCACTTGACTTTGATTTGAGTGAGGGAGGGCTGTACAGGTCACCAACCTCACTTCTCCTCCAGAGTCATCTGTGTCCAGTGACCAGATATTCATCAGGATGACTGGAGATGGCCTAGGATGCAATGGGAGACCCTGGCCCTTTTAGGCTAAGGGGAAATGGAGTGTCTTGTTTGAAGGAAGTCAGTGTCACTGAGGCTCAGAATACTTGTGGGGAGAGGGAAGAGTAATATATAAGAAGTCAGAAAG
The DNA here is from genome assembly GCF_028372415.1 of Notamacropus eugenii. NCBI lineage: Eukaryota > Metazoa > Chordata > Mammalia > Diprotodontia > Macropodidae > Notamacropus > Notamacropus eugenii. Next base: position 585,141,382 of record NC_092872.1, read on the forward strand.
GTAGGAGAACTCAAAAGAAAGGATTTTATATTTGATCCTAGAAGTGATAGGGAACCAGCAGAATTTATTGAAAAGGGTGGTGACGTGATCAGGTTTGCATTTTAGGAAGATTAGTTTGACAGCTGAGTGGAACATGGGCTAGAGTGGGGAGAGACTTGATGCAGAGGATTCAACCAAAAGGCATGGCCAGTCATGAGGTGATAAGGACCTGTACCAGCATGGTGGGAGCATCAGAGGAGAGAAGGAGGCATCTATGAGATTTTTTGAAGTAGTATCAATAGAACTCATGTGAGGCTACCGATGGAGAGAGCTTGATGGAATGCTATTTCTCTCTTTTCTTGGTAGGTTCTGTTCAGATTAGGTGACTAGTGAAAGGAACATGATGAATAAAGGAGGGGAAGCCTGGTTTCTACAAAGCTCCCAAGGGGCAATAGGGAAACTGAGTTTTACTGAATTCCTCACACCAGATTTTCTATCTTCTAAGACTTTCTAGAGACAGAAATAAGGAGTATTACCATCCTATTCTGAAAATTTCTCCATTGCCTGTTAATTCTCCCTATTCTCTTCCTTGATGGACCTGCTTGCTAATTTGATAAGCTAACTATTGCTAATGAATGATTACACCTATCTCTTCATTGTCATGATTTTCCCTATCATGGATTTCAATATTTCATGGATCAGCATAAGAAATTAATTGAGAATTATTTTTCTTAAAATTAAATTTGTAGTACAAGAACTGTGCAAACATGGTTATAGCAATCTCTCACATGATATCTCATGGTGATCTCACAGTGATCTTTGCATCTTCCATTTCTTATATCTTGTATCATTTTCCAGATCACCAGGATACCATGTTCCTAACTTCTTTGATGTGGAAGGAATAACTGTTCTTGCTAAGGAATTCTTGGTTTAACATCCATTTGAACATAATTGCATTTTAATAAGGGAGTGAATTAGCCCAAAGAAGAGACTTAAATGTTGGGAAATTTCAAGTTCTGTGGTAGAACAATAGAGAAGACATTTTTATTTTTTTGAGAAGACATTTTTTACAGAGGGTTTGAGGCAGGGTTTTGGGGTAGTGGAAAGAGTCAAAAAATTTGGAGTTGGGGGGGCGGAGCCAATATGGCGGAGTAGAAAGATGCAAATACACATAGCTCTGAACCCACAACCCATACAACATCGGTATAAAGTAACTCACGGCAAATTCTGAAGCAGTGAGGCCAGAGAACAGTGGAGCGAAGGAAATTTCTGTTCCAGAGGGACCTGCAAAACTCTCACAAAAGGTCCGTCATGCTGCAGACGCGGAGCCCAGCCCAGCCCAGACCTGCTGAGGCCGCGGCACTGAGAGGAACAGACCCGAGCAGGTTTCAGGAACGGGATCTCCAGCGGCCGCACAAGTCCCTCCACCCACAGGTGACGGGGGTTGGTGAGAGAGTCTCTTTGGTGGGTCGAGAGGGGAGTGGGGTGCCCCCATGGCTTGGGCCCCCTCGGGAGGCAGAAGCTGAGGGGTGGCGGCAGACCAGGGCTCCCCGGGTGGGCAGGAGCCTGGATCCATTGTTGAAGGTCTGTGCATAAACCCCCTGAGGGAACTGAGCCTGAGAGGCCACCCTGCCCTGACCTGAGCACCTGAACTTAATCTCACACTGAATAGCAGCCTTGCCCCCGCCAAAAGCCCTGAGGCTGGAAGCAGCATTTGAATCTCAGACCCCAAACACTGGCTGGGAGGATCAGGAGGTGAGGTGGGGGTGAGGAGAATATTCAGAGGTCAAGTCACTGGCTGGGAAAATGCCCAGAAAAGGGAAAAGAAATAAGACTATAGAAGGTTACTTTCTAGGTGAACAGACATTTCCTCCCTTCCTTTCTGGTGAGGAAGAACAATGCTTACCATCAGGCACAGACACAGAAGGCAAGGCTTCTGTGTCCCAGCCCACCCAATGGGCTCAGGCCATGGAAGAGCTCAAAAAGAATTTTGAAAATCAAGTTAGAGAGGTGGAGGAAAAGCTGGGAAGAGAAATGAGAGACATGAAGTCAAAGCATGAACAGGAGGTCAGCTCCCTGCTAAAGGAGACCCAAAAAAATGTCGAAGAAAATAACACCTTGAAAAATAGGCTAACTCAATTGGCAAAAGAGGTTCAAGAAGCCAATGAGGAGAAGAATGCTTTCAAAAGCAGAATTAGCCAAATGGAAAAGGAGATTCAAAAGCTCACTGAAGAAAATAGTTCTTTCAAAATTAGAATGGCACAGATGGAGGCTAATGACTTTGTGAGAAAGCAAGATATCACAATACAAAACCAAAAGAATGGAAAAATGGAAGATAATGTGAAATATCTCATTGGAAAAACAACTGACCTTGAAAATAGATCCAGGAGAGACAATTTAAAAATTATGGGACTACCTGAAAGCCATGATCAAAAGAAGAGCCTAGACATCATCTTTCATGAAATTATCAAGGAAAACTGCCCTGAGATTCTAGAACCAGAGGGCAAAATAAATATTCAAGGAATCCACAGAATACTGCCTGAAAGAGATCCAAAAAGAGAAACTTCTAGGAACATTGTGGCCAAATTCCAGAGTTCCCTGGTCAAGGAGAAAATATTGCAAGCAGCTAGAAAGAAACAATTCAAGTATTATGACATTTTTTTTTTATTTAGCTTTTAACATTCATTTTCACAAAATTTTGGGTTACAAATTTTCTCCCCTTTTACCCACTCCCCCCCCAAACACCAAGCATTCTAATTGCCCCTATGACCAATCTGCTCTCTCTTCTATCATCCCTCTCTGCCCTTGTCTCCGTCTTCTCTTTTGTCCTGTAGGGCCAGATAGCTTTCTATACCCCTTTACCTATATTTCTTGTTTCCTAGTGGCAAGAACATTACTCGACAGTTGATCCTAACACTTTGAGTTCCAACTTCTTTACCTCCCTCCCTCCCTCTCCACCCCTTCCCTTTGGAAAGCAAGCAATTCAATATAGGCCAAATCTGTGTAGTTTTGCAAATGACTTCCATAATAGTTGTGTTGTATAGAACTAACTATATTTCCCTCCATCCTATCCTGTCCCCCATTACTTCTATTCTCTTTTGATCCTATCCCTCCCCATGAGTGTTGACCTCAAATTGCACTCTCCTCCCCATGCCCTCCCTTCTATCATCCCCTCCCACTCTGCTTATCCCCTTATCCTCCACTTTCCTGTGTTGTAAGATAGGTTTTCATACCAAAATGAGTGTGCATTTTATTCTTTCCTTTAGTGGAATGTGATGAGAGTAGACTTCATGTTTTTCTCTCACCTCCCCTCTTTATCCCTCCACTAATGAGTCTTTTGCTTGCCTCTTTTATGAGAGATAATTTGCCCCATTCAATTCTCCCTTTCTCCTCCCAATATCTTTCGCTCTCACTGCTTGATTTCATTTTTTTTAAGATATGATCCCATCCTCTTCAATTCACTCTGTGCACTCTGTCTCTATGTGTGTGTGCGTGTGTGCATGTGTGTGTGTGTAATCCCACCCAGTACCCAGATACTGAAATGTTTCAAGAGTTACAAATATTGTCTTTCCATGTAGGAATGTAAACAGTTCAACTTTAGTAAGTCCCTTATGACTTCTCTTTGCTGTTCACCTTTTCCTGGTTCTCTTCATTCTTGTGTTTGAAAGTCAAATTTTCTTTTCAGCTCTGGTCTTTTCATCAAGAATGCTTGGAAATCCTCTATTTCATTGAAAGACCAATTTTTCCCCTGAAGTATTATACTCAGTTTTGCTGGGTAGGTGATTCTTGGTTTTAGTCCTAGTTCCTTTGACTTCTGGAATATCCTATTCCATGCCCTTCGATCCCTTAATGTAGAAGCTGCTAGATCTTGTGTTATCCTGATTGTATTTCCACAATACTTGAATTGTTTCTTTCTAGCTGCTTGCAATATTTTCTCCCTGACCAGGGAACTCTGGAATTTGGCCACAATGTTCCTAGGAGTTTCTCTTTTTGGATCTCTTTCATGTGGTGTTCTGTGGATTCCTTGAATATTTATTTTGCCCTCTGGTTCTAGAATCTCAGGGCAGTTTTCCTTGATAATTTCATGAAAGATGATGTCTAGGCTCTTCTTTTGATCATGGCTTTCAGGTAGTCCCATAATTTTTAAATTGTCTCTCCTGGATCTATTTTCAAGGTCAGTTGTTTTTCCAATGAGATATTTCACATTATCTTCCATTTTTCCATTCCTCTGGCTTTGTTCTGTGATTTCTTGCTTTCTCATACAGTCCTTAGCCTCCATCTGTGCCATTCTAATTTTGAAAGAACTATTTTCTTCAGTGAGCTTTTGAATCTCCTTTTCCATTTGGCTAATTCTGCTTTTGAAAGCATTCTTCTCCTCATTGGCTTTTTGAACCTCTTTTGCCAATTGAGTTAGGCTAGTTTTCAAGGTGTTATTTTCTTCAACATTTTTTTGGGTCTCCTTTAGCAGGGAGCTGATTTGCTGTTCATGCTTTGACTTCATGTCTCTCATTTCTCTTCCCAGCTTTTCCTCCACCTCTCTAACTTGATTTTCAAAATTCTTTTTGAGCTCTTCCATGGCCTGAGCCCATTGAGTGGGCTGAGACACAGAAGCCTTGATTTCTGTGTCTTTGCCTGATGGTAAGCATTGTTCTTCCTCATCAGAAAGGAAGGGAGGAAATGCCTGTTCACCAAGAAAGTAACCTTCTATAGTCTTATTTCTTTTCCCTTTTCTGGGCATTTTCCCAGCCAGTGACTTGACCTCTGAATATTTTCCTCACACCCACCTCACCTCCTGATCCTCCCAGCCAGTGTTTGGGGTCTGAGATTCAAATGCTGCTTCCAGCCTCAGGGCTTTGGGCGGGGGCAGGGCTGCTATTCAGTGTGAGATTAAATTCAGATGCTCAGGTGAGGGCAGGGCTGCCTCTCAGGCTCAGTTCCCTCAGGGAGTTTATGCACAGACCTTCAACAATGGATCCAGGCTCCTCCCTGCTTGGGGAGCTCTGGTCTGCCGCTGCCCCTCAGCTTCTGTCTCCCGAGGGGGCCCGAGCCATGGGGGCACCCCACTCCCCCCTCGACCCGCCAAAGGGACTCTCTCACCGACCCCCGTCACCTGTGGGTGGAGGTACTTGTGCGGCCGCTGAAGGTCCCGTCCCTGAAGCCCGCTCGGATCTGTTCCTCTCGGTGCCGCGGCCACGGCAGGGCTGTCCTCAGCTCCCAGTCCCGGCGCCCAGTCTGCAGCACGAAGGACCTTTTACGAGAGGTTTGCAGGTCTCTCCGGAACAGAAATCTCCCTCGCTCCAATGTTTTGTGGCCTCTGGGTGCAGAATTCGCCGTGAGTTACTTCTTTGTAGTTGTTCTATGGGTTGTGGGTCCAATTCAAGTATTATGGAAATACAATCAGGATAACACAAGATCTAGCAGCTTCTACATTAAGGGATCGAAGGGCATGGAATAGGATATTCCAGAAGTCAAAGGAACTAGGACTAAAACCAAGAATCACTTACCCAGCAAAACTGAGTATAGTACTTCAGGGGAAAAAATGGTCTTTCAATGAAATTGAGGACTTTCAAGCATTCTTGATGAAAAGACCAGAGCTGAAAAGAAAATTTGACTTTCAAACACAAGAATGAAGAGAACCAGGAAAAGGTGAACAGCAAAGAGAAGTCATAAGGGACTTACTAAAGTTGAACTGTTTACATTCCTACATGGAAAGACAATATTTGTAACTCTTGAAACTTTTCAGTATCTGGGTACTGGGTGGGATTACACACACACACATGCACACACACACACACATACATAGAGACAGAGTGCACAGAGTGAATTGAAGAGGATGGGATCATATCTTAAAAAAAAAATGAAATCAAGCAGTGAGAGAGAAATATATTGGGAGGAGAAAGGGAGAAATTGAATGGGGCAAATTATCTCTCATAAAAGAGGCAAGCAAAAGACTCATCAGTGGAGGGATAAAGAGGGGAGGTGAGAGAAAAACATGAAGTCTACTCTCCTCACATTTGACTAAAGGAAAGAATAAAATGCACACTCATTTTGGTATGAAAATCTATCTTACAATACAGGAAAGTGGGGGATAAGGGGATAAGCAGGGTGGGGGGATGATAGAAGGGAGGGCATGGGGAGGAGAGTGCAATTTGAGGTTGACACTCATGGGGAGCTATAGGATCAAAAGAGAATAGAAGTAATGGGGGACAGGATAGGATGGAGGGAAATATAGTTAGTCTTATACAACACAACTATTATGGAAGTCATTTGCAAAACTACACAGATTTGGCCTATATTGAATTGCTTGCTTTCCAAAGGGAAGCGGTGGAGAGGGAGGGAGGTAAAGAAGTTGGAACTCAAAGTGTTAGGATCAACTGTCGAGTAATGTTCTTGCCACTAGGAAACAACAAATATAGGTAAAGGGGTATAGAAAGCTATCTGGCCCTACAGGACAAAAGAGAAGACGGAGGCAAGGGCAGAGAGGGATGATAGAAGAGAGAGCAGACTGGTCATAGGGGCAATTAGAATGCTTGGTGTTTGGGGGGGGAGTGGGTAAAAGGGGAGAAAATTTGTAACCCAAAATTTTGTGAAAATGAATGTTAAAAGTTAAATAAATAAATTTAATATAAAAAAAAATTTGGAGTCAAAAAAATCTGGATTCAAAGCAGGTGTTGTTATTTACTGTATATCCTTGGAGAAATCACTTCACTCTCTGGGTCTTACTTTATTCATTTATAAAATGAAAGAGTTGCACTTCAGAGGTAACCTATCAAATCTCTTCCAACTCTAAGATTCTAAGACCTATGATTTATGGCCTATCAAGTCAAGCCTCATTATCAGCTGCCTATTTCAAATATGCGCAGAGTTCATCTTGTGACTGCACATCAGCTTGACTCAGGTCATCGAAAGTACTCTAAACACTAGTTTGCCAACTTGAGAACCTACCCAACTGCAATCCTTCCAAAACTCAACAATTTTGTTCAAAAGAATTCTAGAATTCTGGCCAGCAAAACATTCCTCACTTTACTTCAACTGCTATACTGAAATTTTTAATTTACAGCCCTTCCCAACTTCTCTCCTGGTCTCCGTCTAATATCCTGGCTGCCTTTGACTCTGAACTCTCAGCTATTCTACTTGGTGGCCAAGGTTTATCTCTGCTGGACTCTTTGTGGTTTCATCTAAGTTTTTCAAATTTGCTTGTAGCTCCTCTAAGAAGAAAAGAGGAGTTGATAACTTCCCCACATTAAGGAATAATGTCCCACTGCATAGCAGGAGAAAGACCCCTGGACAAACCAACCATCAGTTAGCTTTTCTAAGTCTTAGTTTCATCTTTAAAATAAAGGAGTCAAACCAAATGTTATATAAGTTCCCCCCTATGATTTTATGAATAAAGCTTTCTCTCTAGTGATAGGTTTTAGGCATCAGAGGAGGAGATATTTGCAATATTTTTTCTAGTCACGCTGGACTATTCATGATCCCCGTTGGGGGTTTTCTTGGCAAAAATACTGGAGTGGTTTACTTTTCCTTCTCCAGCTCATTCTACAGATGAGGAAACTGAGGGAAACAGGGTTAAGTGATTTGCTTTCAAGGTCATGCAAAAGTAGAATGGTATTCACCAAAAGGTGGTAGCACTCTCTTCATTAGAGATCTTTAAGTAAAGGCTGAATAACAACTTGCTGAATGTTATAAAGGGAATTTTTATTAAGTACAGGTATGGGTGTACTGGCAAATGTTTAATAATTGCTTCCCTCCCTAAAATAAAAGTGCTTATAAAACATTTTAAATTTCACACACATTATTGACATTTTTTCCACTAATTTCTTAAGTCTACATATTCAACAAAATAATAAATCAAACCTTGTTTTGTAGCTTGCCAATTTCCAAGGTTTAGATGGTCAGGCTGAAAATTTAATATTTGGCTCTTGTAAGAAGGTTTGAACTGATTCCAACATAGATCTGAGAAGCTAACAGTAGTAGTAGTAGTAGTAACAGCAGCAGCTAACATTTATACAATACTTTACATTTTGCAAATATTGTAATTTGTAATTACAAATATATATATTTTTTATTTTCACAGCAAACCTGGGAAGTAGAGGCTTTTTTTTTTTAATCCCCATCTTACAGGTGAGGAATTGGGAGCAGATAGAGGTTAAATGATTAGCCTAAGGTCACACAGCTATTAAATGTCTAAAGCCCTGATTAAATTTAGGTCTTCTTGACTCCAAATCCAACACTTTCTCTACTGTCACTTAAGTTTTCTTCCAATACTGAGATTATTTTAGGATAAAAGAAATAGGGGGTTAGGGTACAATCAATTCCTTTGTGTTGGTCTCTACGATTCTGTTTTACACTACAGGTACTCCTTGGGCAGGCAACACATTGATCTCATGTGGTGTTTCAGTGGATAGAGCACCAGTGCAGGAGTCAGGAGGACCTGAGTTCAAATCTCACCTCAGACACTTGACATTCACCAGCTGTGTGACCTTGGGCAAGTTACTTGACTCCAATTGCCTCATTCTGGGTCATCTCCAGTCATTCTGATGAATATCTGGTCACTGGATTCAGATGGCTCTGGAGGAGAAATGAGCTGGTGACCTGCACAGCCCTCCCTCACTCAAAACAAAGTCAAGTGCAGGTCATGTCATTATTTCTCTGATGGCATGGCCTTCTTCAGAAACAAAGGATGAACACATAGGATAACCTTGGAAAAGAGAATGAATGAGTATTGTTGTCTTTAGACCAGGATCGAGGAGCAAGAACTCCTGAGAGTTGGTCAAGGACACCATTGAAAGTGGCGCTCATTCTTTTATTCTATGGAGGCATCATTTGTGCTATTTAGCATTGGTTCCTGAAATATCCAATTTCACAGCCCAGTAGTCAACGACAGAGCCTAAAATAGGCTCTATCCCTTAGACAAGCTTTAAAAAATTGGGTCATTGAGCAAATTGTTGGAGAGAGGAACCCTGATCCCCTTTCTACTACCAAAATCTGAATCAGATCTGTCAAGGTTAAAGAGTTAAAAGAAAGGGGAAAATAGATTGTTGTTTTAAAAATTTTACTTCATTGTTTTATTACACTATCAAGAGAAGAAATTTGTTTAGAGTAGTTCACAATATTGCTGATTGCTTTTAATGATTGTAGCAAACATTTTCATTAAGATTTATAATTTAAATGCTGCTTCCCCCAACCTCAACTTTTGTTTGTTGGTATTCCCACAGGAAGGTTAGAGCACAGTTCTTCAATAACTGGACACTCTTAGGACTTGGAAAAGTCTTTTTTACTATTTTCTAGCTTAAACCCATCAATCAACAGATAACAAAATGTCTCAAAAAAAAATCATGACAGAATGATTTATGTTTAAATAACTGAAATGTGCAAACATAGCAAAACATTGGTTTGATTAGAGTTTTTCTACTACTACTACTACTACGATTAAAAATGATACTATATCATGTTTATATTGATCCTATTGTAAAAACAGGCACCCTGGCACATCCAGGATGGCCTACTATCACAAGTTCTTTGGTCTACCTTTCTAAAAGGAAAGGCAACTTTTGAGGGATCAAAAATCACTTTAATCAAGCACATACACACATTATTCACTTAGTTCAGGTGAAAAAGTCAGCAACCTGAACTTCAGAGAAAATACAAACAGACAAATCAAGATCAACAGACAAGGTTTGCTACTGTCTGACCATAAACAATATGTTACCAGTGAGAAAAGCACCCACATCTGGGTTTTCAAAATCAGGCACCTCCTCAGCAGCTTCCCAAAGTCTTATCTGACACACAAACCTTCTTCCAAAAACTAAGCCCCAAAGTAGAACCTCACCTCAGACTATATATACAGGACTCTCTGACACAATGCCTCAATAGAAATTAACAAAAGGTACTTGAGGACTGTTAATGGGTAAAGAAGTTCTAATTCACATTACACCTGTTTACAATTAATCAATTCTGTCTTGTGACTGCCAAGGTCATAGGTCTTTGTTCAAAAACTTTGCACGTCTATAACGAGTTAAGTTTAGAAACCCAGCTCTCCTGAAAATCATTGTTCTTTTCTTACCTCAAGGACATGTTATCCTTGGGGAATGCAGGTGGACGCAGGGAGTCTTGTCTAATATCTTTATACTGCTGAGCTGTCCTTCAAGGTGGTTTAGTCCCCTATCATGTGACCTTGCAGGTGAACTCAAACAATGAACCAGTCATAGGAGGTTAGGAGGGGGTTGTTGCTATCCCTTCATCATCACGAACCAATCATGTTGTCCCCTATGTCTTAGCTATGCAACAACCATGTTGCTCTGAACCCCATGATGTCATCTACTCTGCTTGGTTCTTTGTTTTAGCCTTATAAAAATGAGTTAGGTCTTCTTTCAGCATTTGGCTTCATGGCATTTTGCTCATTTTAAAACAAGCCATTGACCTTTTTATTATGAAGTTCATATCCTGTTAATAAATTGTCATCTTACTTGGAGAAACTTGCTTCAGGCTACCTTCATTTAATTTTACTTGTGACACTATGTAGCCCCATTGTGGTATTCACAGAGCCTATGGTGGCCTGAATATTCTGGCACAATTCTGAATCATGAAATACAACAGACTCTCCACATGGAAGACAGAACCAAAACATTTATCCAGACACCTGAAAGCCAAATCCATCATAATCTATATACAATAACAATGCAGAGAGGAACACTATTTGCAGCATTCCCCCTACTTGGCTTCCCACAAACCAGCTCCCTCATGCTAGCCAGCTGCCTGCTTGCCTACATGCTTTACTTCTAACAGCTCTCAGCTCTGTTCTAGCTCTGCCTCTTCCTGTTCCACCCATTCAGCAAACGCCTCCCACCACAGGCTCTGTGTGACTCAGGCTTCCATGTCACCCAGGCAGGGCACATGGGCCTATTAATGAATGGGAAAGATCTTCCCATTTAAATTAGCATTACATATTACTATTCCTACTACAGCTACTATAATGATATTACTACTACTACTACTACTACTACTACTACCATCATGGCTACTACTACTATCACTACTATTACTACCTAGGAAGACCTGAGTTCTAATCTAACAGAAGGTACTTACTAGCAGTGTGACATTGGGCAAGTCACTAAGCTTTTATCTGTTTCAGTTTCTTCAACTATAAAAAGTTGTGATAACAATAGCACCTTTAGGGTTGTTGTGAATATAAAATGAGATATTTGTAAAATGCCCAGCACAGGGCCTGGAACATGATAGGAGCCTAATAAATACTGGTCCTCTCCCTTCTTATGAATTAAAATAAAATGTATTATTATCAAGTAAAATGTTAATAATTGATTGCAATCCTTCTTCACTTATGCCTGGTAAAATCCTTCACTTCAAACTATAGCTCAGATGCTAACTTTTACATAGGCCTTTCTTGATAAATTTAGATCTTAATTAGTGAAACTACCTCTCTCTGGTCTCATTCTGACAACTCCCATAAACATTGGCAGGTTGCTGAGAGAGAACTCACTACTTTTCCCCTCAGAACTCTAAATATAACCCTGAGGGATTATGGCTTCTAATATCCATGAGTCTCCATCCAGTGCTCCTCCAATAACTATCAACCAGTTGAAATCAGTTATATTTACCTATGTGTATGTGTGTGTGTGTATGTGTGTGCACGCACATGTGTGTGAGTGAACATGGGCAGATAGATAGTAAAGTGGATAGAGAATCAGGCCTGGAGTCTGAGTTTCAAACTGAGTTTCAAACTCAGATACTTACTATCTGTGTGACCCTGAGCAAGTCACTTAACCCTGTTTCCCTCAATTTTCTCTTCTGTAAAATGAGCTAGAGAAGGAATGGAAAACCACTCCAGTATCTTTGACAAGGAATGCTTAAATAGGGTCACAAAGAGTCATACGCTACTGAAACAACTAAAGAACAACAAAGTTCTAAACTCTCTAGAGTGTATATATACACACATAAATACACACATACATAGATACATATGCATACACATATATATACACATATACATGTGCACTTTATATAATACTATACTATATATAACTAACTATAATGTCTGCATGTGTACACACATGCTCATATATGTATACAAATATGCACACACACATACCTATGTGTGTGTGTATGTGTAAAATAATTTTTACAAAACCCTCCAAGTTACACTCTCCCTTTGCATACACAAGGTCCTTGATGAGAATGGGATCCCCATCAAACGAACTTTGTGGGATGTGACACCAGCAATGAATGAGTGACTTCATCCCTCAGCTGAACCGACTCATCAGTCTGCTGCTAATGTCTCTGGTGTTCTATGTTACCAATTCCACTTGCTGAGGGGACTTCTGATGACTCTTCCAAGTTTTCATAATTCTCACAGGCACAATCTCAGACCAATTCGTTTTCAGGATGTGTGTTTGTCCTTCATTGCCAAAGACCATGCCATCAGAGAAATATTGACATAATTTGCACTTGACTTTGTTTTGAGTGAAAGAGGGCTGTGCAGGTCACCAACCTCACTTCTCTTCCAGAGCCATCTGAATCCAGTGACCAGATATTCATCAGGATGACTGGAGATGACCCAGGATGAGGCAATTGAGGTTAAGTGACTTGCCCAAGGTCACACAGCTGGTGAGTGTCAAGTGTCTGAGGTGAGATTTGAACTCAGGTCCTCCTGACTCCTGCACTGGTACTCTATCCACTGCACCACCTAGCTCTCCCCTTTCCTAGGATATTTATTCATTTAAAAATGAAGAGCTAAGAAATAGTCACTATGTATTCAGGAATACATGATAAAGGGGAAGTGAGGCCATTGGCTTTTCCTCCAAATCAGCACTTCTAAGTTCTTGCCACATCCACTTCTAGGAGGGAAAAGTGCAAAAGGTTCAAGACAAGAGTGTACCAACCCTTTTGTTTACATAATTAGTTCCCAGCTCTGCACCTCTACTGAGTCATCAATTTTCATTGTAGATGTGAGATCACTTAAGAGAAAGAATACACACACATACATATACATCCATACGTGTGTATAATGTGTGTGTGTGTGTGTGTGTCTGTGTGTGTGTGTGTGTGTGTGTAAAGAATCTTGGCTAATAGTAATGTTAAATGAGTAGTAACAGGAGAAAAAAACACAGGAATCGGTGAGATAGGAGAATTCTGACGTAGAGTTGCATTATCACAGAAACCCAAGGGAAAAGCAAATTTCAAGAAGCAAGGAATCAGCAAAAATACCAAATGTTTCAGATGTTAAGAACCCTAAGGAGTGAGAAACTATCTCTGGACAGGGCTAACGACGAGGTCATCGGTGACCTTGGAGAGGGACTTCAGCAAAATGTTATAGCTTTAGTTATGTTTTCAGGGGTTAATGAGTGAATAGGTGTCAGAGACATGGACAATAGTATTGTAGAGGCCTTTTTAAAAGGTGGTGTCAGAAGGAGACAGATGGCACCACAGTTTCAGTGAATAATCAAATTGAAGGAGGTGCTTTTAATGTAAAAGAGACGAGATTGTTTGTAGGTTTGGGTTGAAGAGCCCAATGAAGAAAAATAATTGAAGATGCAATAAAGAAAGAGCAAAGTCCTATGTGAAATGGGAAGGAAAAAGATCAAGGGAAATTTGAAAAGTTAACCTTGGTAAAGAGAAAGGACAGGACACAGGATGGGAGGAGAAGTTGATGCATGCAGATTTAGTGAAATATTAAGGTGGAGCATAGGGAAGTTTGATTTATCAACAAATCTAGGGAACTCCAGTCAGACAGCCTTGATCTTGTTAGTAGGAGATAAACTCATCTGCTTTGTAGGAGGGAGACAGCTTGAGGGCAATGGATTAAGGAGAGGGAAAGTTTTTTAAAGGCGAACTAGTGGGGGTTGGGGAAAAACAATTTGATAAAGTCAAAAAGAAATGCAGATAAGGATTGCTGAGCAACCGAGGGGAATCAGAAAGGCCAAAGATATGAATTTGTAGTAAAACCAATCTATATAATTATATGACATTTTTCAGGGTTGCTTAAGCAACCATGGATAGAAACAGAAAAGTAGGTTAGGATTGTTCAGATTTGGGTATCAACAAGGCAGGTAAAATCACAAAGGATTGGTAGGGGAAGATAGATCACTGAATCAATCAACGATCATTTACTAAGCACTTAATATATGCCAGTCAATAAGCATTCATTAAGAGTCTACTGTATGCCAGGCAATGTGTTATGTACTGAAGATACAAAGAAAGGCAAAAAATAGTCCCTGCTCTTGAGGAACTCGCATTAGACTGTGTGCCTGACATAAAGTTCATTGAGTAGGGAAGAGGGACTGTATCATCAGATCTAAATATTAGGAAAATCTTTTATCCTTTGTTCTAAACATTAGGAAAATCGTCTTTATGCAGCATACATTGAAGTTTGGAAGAGACGAGTCAGGGAGATCAATTAGAAAGCTATTACAATAATCCAGTTTTTGAAATTGTTGACCATGACAACTCTGAGGTAACACTTCACATACCTCCCAGATTGGAAAATTTGACCAAGAAGAATCACAAATGTTGGAAGGGCTGCGAGAAAACAGGGACTTTAATGCAATGTTGGCAGAGCTATGAACTGATCCGAAGGCATTTGGAACTATACACCAAAAGTTATTAAACTGTGCATACTCTTTCACCTAGCGGTACTTAGTCATCATGTCCATACCTCAATGACATCAAAGGAACAGGAAAAGCAAATGCACTAAAATATTTATGGCAGCTTTTTGTCATACCAAAGAAGTGGAAACTGAGAGAGTATACAACAAGTGAATAAAAGATGAACAAGTTATGGTATATGAAGGTAATGGAATATCATTGTGCTGTAAGACATAATGAAAGGAATGATTTCAGCAAAAACCTAGGAAGACCTGAATAAACTGATTCAAAAGAAACAGGAAAATAAAGTATATGGTAACAACAATATTATAAAGATAAATAACTTTGAAAGACTTAGGAACTCTCATGGACACATTGACTAACCACAATTCCAAAGGACTTATGATGAAACATACCTACCTTCTGATAACTGATGGATTCGGAGTATAGACTGAAGCATTTTTCTTTTCCTTTGTTTCTCCTTCCTTCCTTCCTTCCTTCCTTCCTTCCTTCCTTCCTTCCTTCCTTCCTTCCTTCCTTCCTCCCTTCCTTCCTTCCTTCCTTTCTTCCTTTTTTTTCCTTTTTTCTCTCATGTTTAATGTAGGAATTTTTTTTTGCTGCTATACATATTTGTAACCAGTTGTGTTGTTCTTCTTTATTGGTGAAGGAGCAGGTAGATGGAAAAAATTCCAGAATTGAAAGTTTAAAAAAACTGAATTAAAAAAAAGGAAATTTTTGACCATGGGGTCCATGTTGAAATTTAGAGTTGACAGTATAATGAGTGAACCTCAGAAGAATACAATAGACTGAGAGACTCTTGAATGATCACATTATGGAATAAAATAATCACTTTATTAGAAAAATGTTGCATTTTTGTTTATACATTTTGTTTTTATATGCTTCATTTAATTTCTTTATTATTTTGCTAGGATTGGAACCTTTTCCAGAGAAGAACACCAATGACTAAAATGCCCTGAGGCAGTATTAGCAGTAACTGTGGATCACAGATACAATCATACCAACTATTACTAGGTAATTATTGAATTAAACCATCAATCAGCCTTAGATTTCCCACATCTTTGTTCAATTCAAAAGTAAATTACAAACTGAAAGAACTATTAGCCATTTGAAAGTGAGTCTACACTCAAGGAAACTTTGTATTCAGTTTAATTCAGAAGTAGATAACCTGGAGGAAAAACTCAGGCTTCAGAGTCATTCATCTTTTTTTAGGCTCATCTTTTCTATACCCTCCCTGAAATTCTCTTTAGCTACATCTTCCCCTCTTGCCCCCTTCCCCTTCTCTACTGGAATTGTTTATTGTAGCTCTTTATGAAATCATTGTAAAACTTCTCCTTCCTGGAATGTATAGGCAACATTATCCCTAGCAGCAACAGGACTAAAGCAAAACATGATTTAAAACTAGAAAGGTCTTTAAGAGTTTTTCTGGTTCCTGTAATCTAAAAAGGCAACAAGGCAGCAAAGAGGACATAGCACTGAGCTAGAGTCAGGAAGTTCTGAATAAAAATCTTGGCTCAGGCACTTACTAGCTGGGTGAATCATTTAATCTCTGCCTCAATTTCCCCAACTGTAAAATGGAGATAATATTAAGATCTGCTTTCCAGGGTTATTGAGAGGATCAAAGAAGATATTTGTAAAGTGCTTTGCACTGTTTGACACAGAACAGCTGCTTAACAAACATTTGTTTCCTTCCTCTAATCAATACCCTCATTTTGTAGCTGAGGAAACTGAGCAAGTAAGTGATTTGCCTAAGTTCTTACAGTTTACTAAATAGCAGAGCAATAAACTATCCATCACAGAATTCCAAGTTTATGATTTTATGAATGTTTTGGGAAATGGTGTGAACAAGTAAAATCCACTATAGGATGGAGGCATCAAGAGAAATACAAACAATACATTTACATCTTAATAGATGGAGTAAAATTCCATTTTATCACCTAGATTATATGGAAGTGCTGGCCAACTGAGAATTAATCAAACAAGTTTCAGGATGGACTTGGTGAAAATGTTCCAGAGAGTAGCCTGGACCTTTTCTTACTCATATTCCAGAGAGTAATTGACAAAGACTGGGATGGAGGCTCAAGTGGAGTACCAAATGAGCGATTCAGATTTTGTGTTCAAACTAAACTCCCTTCCTGGAAAATTAATATGGTGACATATTGTCTTGCTGTAAGGTGGACCAGGATGCTGGTAGAAATGGAGAAGAATGAGTGAAGCAGCTCACATTCTCTCAACACTATCAGGGTCTATTTACAAGCAAGGAAGTTGTGGTAAAGACCTGGGGCGGTTTGGGTTAATATCCACCCCCCCTACCCACCCCAGAAGTGAATTGTTCTGGGAGCCAGCCAGGGACACTTGGAAAAAAAACAAAATAAAGCCAATTGTTAGACTTTGGTAGACAGCTCCGGAGACTCCAGAGGACCTCCTTGTCAGTAACTTTTTTTTTTTTAATCTTCCTGAATTGATTTTTTTAATCACTTTGAAAACTACTTCTACCTTAGTGAGCTGGAAAGTTTCTAGTAAAAGGATTATGTTTGAATATTTTGAGCTCTGAATGGTCCATTGTATGCAAAGCTAATAGTGACCTGAATAAGGAAGGACTCAAGTCATATAACCAAAGAACACCACACTTTTTTCTTGTTGAGTCACTTCAGTCACGTCAGATTCTCTGTGACCACATTCTGAGTTTCTTGGAAAAGACACCATTTCCTTCTCCAGCTTATTTTACAGATGAAGAAATTGAGGCAAACCAGATGAAGTGATTTGCCCAGGGTCACACAGTTAACAAGTGTCAGAGTCTGGATTTGAACTCAGGTCTTCTTGACCCTGGGATCAGCACTCTATCCTAGCTGCCCCTAACATTTGTGTACCTGAGGTCTGTTTTGTTTGTTTGTTTTATGGTTCGGTTTGGTTTTGCTTGATAAGTGGTTCCTGCTTCCTCTACCCCCTCACTACCAAGTTCTAGATGCCCCTCAGTAACTTCAAAGCCAAGAGTCCAAGATAATTGCCCAATTTGTTATTCCTTAGGGGTGCCTCTGGATAGACATAATCCAGAAAAAAATATATTTCTTCAGAGACCTCCCCTGGATCTACAATAGATTCCCTAGTAGGGGGTCCAAATTATTTGGTTAAGCCATTTATATTAATCAAATGGACCGGTTAGTTATCAAATCACATTTTGTGGCCCAATGGATAGAGAACTAGACATAGAATAAAGAAAGTCTCAATTTAAACCTGACCTCAAACATTTACTAGCTTTCTGACCCTGTCCAAGTCACTCAACCTCAGTCTGCCTCATTTTCCTCATCTGTAAGATGAAGATAATAGTACCACCTACCTTCCAGGATTGTTGTGAGGATAAAGTGTAATAATAGTCCAAAAATGTTTTATAAACCTTAAAGCATTATACAAAAATAAGTTTCTATTGTTGTCATTAATAATAATAACAATAATATTAACACTTCTGAAACACTTCTGCCTATATAGACCTAACCCAAGTTCAAATAATTTTTAGCCATTATTTATTAATCAAGCTTTTTTCTTTAAAAACCATTATCTTTATCTAGCATGTATTCAATTAAGTCTCATTCAGCTCAATATATTTTTGAAGATATTTATATTCCTACTGATGCATTGATAATTTAGATGTGTATATACATACACACACATAATATATATATACATATACACACACACATATATGTGACGAGTTTACATCAGGGGTGTACTAGAACTAGCAATGTTGAGGTTTAGGAGTACTGGGGACCACAAAATATCAATATGCCGGGTCCTGTGATTCAAGCCTTCTTAAAGCCAAAGAAAAACAAAGTTTATTAAAGATTTGCCATGGTGAATTAGACTCTTAAAGAACCTAAGCATTTGCAATGCTTGTATTCACAAGCAGGCCAGATAGAATGCCAGCTAGACAAAGTCTGAGCTGGATTGAATCTGAGTACCTTCATAGAGGCAAGATAGAACTTAAATACAGAAAAGACTGCAGGAGGGATCTGGCGATGGTCTGGTAGTCTAGGGTGATGGGAGGAGGGGTTTAGGGAGGGTCTTGAGGAGAAGTCCAAGGAGGGGATGACTAGTCGAGTGTTGGAAATAGCAGGAGGCCAATCAGGAGATATTGGACAATGGTGGGTTTGGGTGGGAAGCAGGAGGGACAATCGAGAGGTAACAGATAATGACCACAGCTTTGATATGAAAGGCCAGGTTAAGTGGTGAGATTCAAGGAGAATTCAAGAAAGTTCCCAGAGTCTGAACCCCATCAGCAATAGTCTCAAGAGAGCTGATTATTAAATTTTCAGTGAGAGTATCAGTCAGAAATTTACAAATGCTACAAATTAGAGCTTGATTAACTTTTTATTGTTGATTATCTTGAAAAGCAATGGAAAAACGTTAATAAAGTAGACTAAAGTTAAAAGTGTGTTGTCCATATTTTTTTATTCTGGAGAGCCAGTTGTTAAACATTTACCCACATACACCTGGTCTATACCCACTCAAACCTATAGTTGAACCCCCACCAATGTGTTTACTTCTACTGGAGAGCCAGAGGTCAAAATTAGGGTAGCGTTAAGGGATAAAATGTAATGGCTTAGTAAGAAATGTAGCAAGGAAAAATTCTTCCCATAGATCTTGGGTTCATTTTGTTGAAAATATGCAAATCATCAGTAAGAAGAGTAGATATATACAGCGATCACATATAAGGGGCATACATGTAAAGAACATATGGGGACAGGATGCATATAGAAAAGAACCTACGTGTCCAGGAGACATTCAGGTGGTACACATATCAAACAGGTGTGTTCACTAGAAACTCAAGAATATACTCACATATATATATATGGGGAAGGTGTAGCTGAGACACTCAGGGAGGTACCTGAGGGATAACTCACACCTTTAGTTCTGTAGAGCTGCTATCCTCTGGTAATGTCATGGTTGCTCTTTTCTGTTTACTATGCCATATGTCCCTTGTTTTTTTCTTTCTCTCCTAGACTTATCTGATCTCCACTCCCTTGGTCTCATAAAAGCTTCCTGAAAATTCTCTGCTACCATTCTCTTGACTTTAACTCTTCAGGGCTATTTGCTGACCATCTCAGCTGAAGTCTGCTAGAATAGAGGATAGAAACTTCTAAACCTTTCCTTGATCAGGGCAATCTGAAAATTCTTTAGTCATAGAGTGAAGCTATGAGTCACTCCTTTGTTGTCATTCATTCATCTTTCAGTCCTTTCCAACTCTGTGACCCCATTTGGGGTTTTCTTGACCAGAGTAATTTTGCCATTTCCTTTTCCAGCTCACTTTACAGATAAGGAAAGTGAGGCAAACGAGGAAAAATGACTCTCTCAGGATCATACAGTTAATAAGTGTCTGAAGCCAGATTGGAACTCAAGAGGAGGCACTGGTATTCTGCTGCGCCATTGAGTTGCCCACTCCCGGTAGCTAACAAAAGTCAGGAAGATGCTTTTGTTTTAGCTCCTAAATCTAGAGCTAAAACTATAGTTCTTTATACCTGACACAGGAACTACTACATGACTTGGGGTTAAAAATTCCCCAAAGTGGTGAGTTCATCATTCTCCACCCAACTGGGCTGAATCCCCACCAGCATAATGTATATCTGCCAGCCACAAACCTCTCTAGCTTTAATGCAACATTTTGGCCATCAGACAAATTTTCCTGTCTCCCTACAAGATAAAACCTGATATTTCTATAATACTTTAAGCTTTTAAAAAGGCTTTAAATTTTGTGAAGCACTTTACATATATTGTCTCTTTTCAAATCTCACAACAGACCTGTCAGGTAATACTCTAGCTATTATTAGCCCCATTTTACAGGTAAGGAAATTGAAACTCAGTGAGGTTGAATCACTTACCCATAATTACAATACCAATTAAGTGTTTAAAGGTACGAACCTGGGTCTTCTTATCTAGGGAGATACAAAGTCATTTCTGATTCTTTCCTGCACTCTATTACTAATAGTACTAGCTAGCTTCCAGTTATATGGTGCTTCAAAACTTACAAATCATTTTCATTACAGTGACCTTTGATAATAGTAAGACAAGGATTATTATCACTATTTTACAGCACAGAAAATGCTTGTTTTTTTCCATTGAATTATGCTGTATTAGGTACTGTGAAAGATATGGGCAACAGAGAATGAACACAAGGAGAGCTGGGTTCAAATCCCCTCTCTGACATTATTTGCGTGACCTTGGGCAAATCACATAACTTCTCAGGGCATCTTGCAAGTCTCTGACACTTATCTGCCAATGTTATCAGTGATCCTTAAAATAATAACCCCTTAAAATAATAGGGTTATGAAATTACATGTCAAAAGATGTAATCCAGACAGTAAGACCTTTGAGAAATCAGGAAGGGGCCATGATTTATGTTGCTGGGGAAGGCTTCATGGAGGATATAAGATTTGATCTGTATCATAAAGGAAGAGATAAAATAAAAGGGAGATAGAAGACCATTCTAGGGAGAGAGGATAATGGTGAGTCAAGTGCAGAGCGTGATGATCTCAGGAGGTAATAGGAAGATAGGCTTTGTACCAGGGCATATGTTTGACAGAATAGTAGAAAGAAAAGTTGAAGGAGATTAACAAGGGATTTTGAATACAGAATAAAGAATTTGGCCCTGATCCTGTAAATTCTGGGGAGCCACCGAAGTTAGGATTGACATAATGAGTGTTGGGGAGGGGGTGGAATTAGTGCAGGCTTGGACTAAGTTTACTTCAGGATGGATTGGACTGAGATGAAAGTCAAGGAAACAGAGCAGAAGTCTAAAACAGTAGCTTCTTTGCCTCTGAACTTTGGGAGAATCTAGCTCAAAACCCTGATCTCTCACAGTTTGATTTAACATGTGGCCTTAATCTGTCCTTTAACCTTGTAGTGAGTTGATTTCTTCAGAAGGAGATTTGGGAGAACACCACTGGGGCACCCCACAGGTGTGCTGGGAGAATTAATTAGGGCTATAATGGGCTTTCAGAGCCTCAGATGAAAGGTTCCATAAAAGTGCAAAAAAAAAAAATCATCATTATCGTTCCCAAAGCATGACTCAGGGAAGGCCTGGGAAGGGAGACCAATAAAGAGCTGGCAGCAAAGAGCTTGTTTCTCTGCTTTGAAGAATCCAGGAAAGGAAGCACAAAATACAAATGTCCTCTGTATGCAAATGTTACTTTGCGTGATTTATGGAGCTCTTTGATATGCTGTCAAGTTAGAGGATTATTCTGTTAAATTTACTTTCCAAGTTGGCTGCCTTCAGGCTTCAGTTAAGTAGCTAGCCACTAAAATGCTTACACCTCCCATTCACATTTTAAACCCTGGCTTTTGCTATATCCTCCTTCATTTTCTTTTTCTTCCAACTGGCTCAGTGTTCAGTGACAGGGGCTGGTTTCACCAGAAATGTAGAGTAACCCAGGGGAAGATGAAGGAGTCATGGAAGCCTGTCATCAGCTTCTGACCCTGTAGTCCTTTCCATGATGGTATTCCCATTGGCAGAAAAAGGCAGGAGACTACAGGTAGGGATTATCCACCCAAGGGAAAGAGAGTGTAGACAAGAGAGCATGGAATACGTCAGTGACCTAGGAACCATTGTCCACTCATTTCATTCTGGGTCTGTATCACAGCATAGTTTGTATGGCAAAACAAGTAGGATTTGGGGCATTCCCTCAAACTGAACACACCCTTTCAACATCATTCACTTTCCCAAAGGGAAAAACTCATCTAAAGTTTAGATGTCACATCCACTGTCCCACACAAAGGGCTCCAGACAAACTTCTCAACCCTTATCTGCATCAAGCATCTCAAGAACCTGAGAGTTGAGCCATAATCACCAGCATAATCACCTCACCTGGACTGGAATAGCTTATTCTGAGGCTTGTTGAAGCTTGTACAGGAAATACTGCTTCATTCCCCTGCTCTGATTGGCTGACCCCATTGTGTGTGCTGAGTCTGTTTACAAAGTAATGCGGTTTTGCCTCATCGATACTGACATTTTTGACCGTTCCTCTACCAAGCCCAAAACTTAAAGTGCTATATGTGGCTTTCACAACACTTGCATGAAATGTTCAGTGTTATTAGGGTTAGCTGTCAGTCAAGGACTTTCTTGATAATACATTTTGCAAGAAATCTTGGCTTAAAATGAAATAACTAACTTGAACTATTAATGTGCATTCATTTTCATGAGCTCTGGGCTGGGATTTTGAAAGATTTCATTTTTTGAAGCTCTATTAGGAGGTACAGCCAAGATGGTGGAAAAAGGCAGAGACTTACCTGACCTCTCCCCCAAACCACTCTGAACAACTTTAAATAACACCACAAACAACTCCTGAGTGGCAGAACCCATAAAAGAACAGGGTCTTCCAGACAGAGAAAACACAGAAGGTTGGCAGGAAAGGTCTGTTGCACCAGGCTGAGAGTGGAGCACTGTCCAGTGCAGGCAGCATGCACAGACCCTGCCTCAGAAAACGAGGAGTAGGCCTTGAGAGCTACCGAATCAGCAATGGCAACAGCTGCTTCAGAAGGAGCTCTCAGCCCACAGGCAGAAAGGGGATTGAATAACTGGTCAGAAGGATATTACAGGGCTCTCCTTGCTGGCACTGGGGGTAGAATTCTGTTGCGTTGTGCATACTTAATATGGGTAGCAGTCCTGGCTGGCAGTCCCAGGGCAAGAAGGAGTAGTAGCACATCAGAGCTTGCTGGCTGCAGTGAAGCAGGGACCCTCCTCACAGTTTTAGGGCAGAAAAGAGTGCTTGTGTTTGCTCACAGACAAGAGCACAGGCCAGGATAGTAGTAAACATCTCTCCTTAGGTCACACCATTTTGGAAGACCTGAAAACTCACAGGTCCCTAAAAGTATCTCTGAAAACAGCTGTACAAAAATCCTGAAGCTTGGGACAGTATATCCTCCACCCTGGAAGCAGAGCCCCACTTTAACAGAGCTAAAAGTCAAGAAATAGAATGGAAAAATTAGCAAACAATAGAACAATTCTGGCTATAGAAAACTGATGTGGTGACAAGAAAGATCAAAATAAACACAGAAGAAGATACAGTCAAAGCTCCTACATCCAAAGCCTCAAAGAAAAATATGAATTCATCTCACACCATGAAGAGCTCAAAAAGGATTTTGAAAATCAAATAAGAGGAAAAATTGGGAAGAGAAATGAGACTGATGAAAGAAAATCATGAAAAATGAGTCAACAGCTTGGTAAAGGAGACATACACACACACACACACACACACACACACACACACACACAGACACAAATACTAAAGAAAATAGCACCTTAAAAAACAAACTAGACCAAATGGTAAAAGAGGTACAAAAAGTCAATTAGAAGAATGTATTGAAAATCAGAAATTGGTCAAATGGAAAAAGAGGCACAAAAATTCATCACTGAAGAAACAACTCCTTAAAATTTAGAATTGGCCAAATGGAAAAGGAGGTACCAAAGCCCATTGAAGAAAATAATTCCTTAAAAGTTAGAATGGAGCAAATGGAAGCAAATGACTTTATGAGAAATCAAGAAACAATAAAACAAAATCAAAAGAGCAACAGCAACAAAAAGATATGAAATATCTCATTGGAAAAATGACTGACTTGCACACTAGATCCAGGAGAGATCATTTAAAAATTATTCGAGTATCTGAAAGACAAGATTTTAAAAAAGCCTACACATCATCTTTCAAGAAATTTTCCAGGAAAATTATCATAATAATCTAGAACCAGAGGTTAAAATAGAAATGGAAAGAATCCACCCATCACCTCCTGAAAGAAATCCCCATATGAAAACTCCCAGGAATATTATAGCTAAATTTTGGACCTCCCTGGTCAAGAAGAAGATATTTCAATGAACTGGAAAGAAACAGTTCTAACATGGTGGAACCGCAGCTAGGATAACACAAGATTTAGCAGCTTCTATATGAAACAATCAGAAGTCTTGAGATAGGATATTCCAGAGGGCAAAGGAATTAGGCTTACAATGAAGAATCACTACCTAACAAATTTGAGTATAATCCTTCAGGGGAAAAATGGATATTCAATGAAACTGAGGACTTATAAGCATTCTTGATGAAAAGACCAGTGCTAAATAGAAAATTTGATTTTCAAATACAAGACTCAAGATATCTATTAAAAAGTAAACAGAAAAGAGAAATCATAAGGGAATTAATAAGGCTAAAATGTTTATGTTCCTACATGGAAAGATGATACTTGTAACTCATAAAAACTTTCTTATTATTAGAGAAGTTAAAAGAAGTATATATAGACAATGCACAGGTATAAGTTGACTATGGAGAGACAATATCTAAAAAAAATAAAATTAAGGGGTGAGACAGGAATGTACCAAGAGAAAGGGAAAGGTAGAATGGGGCAAATTATCTCCCATAAAAGAGGCAAGAAAAAGCTTTTACAATGGAGAGGAAAATGAGGGAGGTGAGAGAGAATGAGTGAAACTTACTCTCATCAGAAGAGGAAGTAATATACACACTCACTTGGGTACCCAAATCTATCTTACCCTATAGGAAAGCAGGAGAGAAAGGGGATAAAGGAGGGCAGATTGAAGAAGGGGGAAGTCAGAAGCAAAACACTTTTGAGGAGGGTCAAGGTGAAAGGAGAGAGAGAGAATAGAATAAATGGGGGTGAGGGAATAGAATGAAGGAAAATACAGTTAGTAATAGTAACTGAAAAAAATTGAAGCAAGTTTCTCTAATTAAGACCTCATTTCTCAAACTTATAGAGAAGTGAGTCAAATTTATAAAAAATAAGAGTCATTCCTCAACTGATAAATGATAAAAAAAAGATGAACAGTTTTCAGATGAAATAATCAAAACCATCTATAGCCATATGAAAAAATGCTTTTATTTATTATTGATTGAAGAAATGCAAATTAAAACAATTCTGAGATACTACCTCATACTTATTAGATTGGCTAATAGGACAGAAAAGGAAAATGACAAATATTGGAGAGGATGAGGAGACATTAATACCCTGTTGATGGAGTTGTGAACTGATTCAGCCATTCTGTAGAGCAATTTGGAACTATACAGGGCTGTAAAACCAAGCATACCCTTTGACCTGGCAATACCATTACTAACTCCATATCTCAAAAGAGATAAACAAGAGGAAAAAGGACTTATGTACACAAAAAGATGGCAACTATTTTCTGGTGGCAAAAAATGGAAATTGAAGGGATACCCATCAATTGAGGGAAAGTTAAATAAATTGTGTATGTGGTTATGATGAAATACTATTGTGCTATTAAAAAAATGATGAGGAGGATGCTGTCAGAAAAAAAAACTTGGAAAGACTAACAGAAGCTGATACAAAGTCATATGTACTGTGTACAAAGTAAAAGCAATATTGTCAGATGATCAGTGGTGAAGGACTTAGCTATTCTCAACAATACAATGATCCAAGACAATTCTGAAGGACTTATGATGAAAAACCCTATCTATCCCCAGAGAAAGAACTGATGGTGTCTGAATATAGATTGAAGTATGCTTTTTTACTTTCTTTCTTTTTTTATTTTTATCTATGTTTTCTTTTATCTCATGAATAATACGGAAATATGCTTTGACTCCACATGTATAATCTATATTGAATGGGGTTGGAGGTGGGGTGGGGAGGGAGGAAGGCAGAGAATTTGAAAATCAAAGTTTTCAAAAAGCATATCAGAAATTGTTTTTGCATGTAATTGGGGAAAAATAAAATACCAAGCAAAAGAAAGTTCTATTACCTCAAGGAGGGGAGGGGGAACAACTTTACAGAGCACTTATCATCCTCTGAAGCAATGCATTAGTGGTAATAATGTTAATAACGAGTGTCTAAGTTCAGGCTTGGCTTGCTATCCCCCAGAGCCTAATGCTTTGATGGTTGCTTCTCTTTTCATGAAAAATTATTTTGATTTTGCTTAGTTTTTCTGTTGTCAATGAAGGTGCTGGTGTCAGACTATTAGAGCTAAAAGGGCCCTTTCAGATTAGCTAGTCCAGCCTCTGTGTTTTACATAGGAGAAGTTGAAACCTAGAAAAGTGAAGAGCCTTGCCCAAAGTCACAGAGATGGTAAATAATACAGCCTGGATTCAAATCCAAATTCAAATCCAATTCAAATCCCTTGGTCTTGAGATTCAGATCCTTAGTGACAAAATGATTTCCAATTTTATATAAATGTGAATTAACCCACTAATGCAAATTTGGGGGCTTATTTGGATGTGCATAGCATAAGGAGTTCTTAACCTGGGGTTTATGAACTTTTTAACATATTTTGATCATTACATTTAAATATAATTGGTTTTCTTTCTCATTCTATATATTTTATTTCATGCACTGAGAAAAACTATTATGAGAAAAAGTTCATATATTTAACCAGACTGCCAAGAGGGTGCATTACACCCAAAATTTAAGAACTCTTGGTTTCTAGAATTCGTTTCTTCCTATTCAGCTTGAAAATGGTGATACATCACTGGTTTGCAGCTAAGAAGAAATAATTGAATGCTTGGGTTTATACTATTTTCCAGGGAACATTTTCCTGTTTTTCATATATATATATATATATATATATATATATATATATATATATATATATATATATATATATATATATATATATATATATATATATATATATATATACATACACACACACACACACGTACGTACGTATATACACATATACATATACACACATGCATACATATATACATATATGTATATATGTATATACGTATGTATGTATGTATGTATATATCATCACTCGATCATTTTAGAAAGTTTTTTCTTTATCCCCAAGAAAAGTACACATGCTGCCTATTTTGTTCCTAGTTACTATAAAATATCCTGTGCCCAGCATTCACAAATGTAAGAACAATCAGATCCATTACTTCCCAAAACATAAGAAACTGCTGCCTGAGTGCTTCCATTAACCCTGTCACAAAACCCAGCAAGTTTCCATTTTCAGTTTTTGGATGTGAAAGGAATATGTTTGTAAGTGCATTGAGGGGAAACAGAGCTTCTCACTGCTTAGTCATTTCCCAAATTATAGCTCTGTAGAAGTACAGTTCTTTAACCTTTTAGTCATTACACCTTTCTTCAAGGTCTCAGGACTCAACCTGAAGAGACAGAAGAAAAATGCCAAACTCCCTGGTACAAGTATGAGGCAAGGTAAATATCAAAATGGTACACATCGAATGCCAAGTCAGATAGAAATCAAGTGTCAGATTAGGCAACAACAAATATGCTTTACTATGCAGCCACTCAGAAAAATATCAAAGCTATCTAACTTCTCCCTGTTTTGTCCTTCCTCTCAAGGCTAGAACCATTGAGCTCAGAGAAATGATTGTTTCCCTCTTGTATTTAATACCTATTTATTGAATTAGGACCAGGGTCCTATGCCACCACCCAGAAAAATATCAAAGCTATATAACTTCTCCCTTTTTGTCTCTTCCTCTAGAGGCTAGAAACATTGAGCTGAGAGAAAAGATTGTTTCTCTCTTGTATTTGGTAACTAATTATTTAATTAGGACCAGAGTTTTTCCGCTTTTCTAGTTCATCATACAGAAATCAACCAGTGTGGGAAATCTTGTTCAAAGACTTACCCAGGCTAAGATCTAATCAAAGATATCAAAAGAAATTCAAAGTTTCTGTGAATGGGTAGATTCCTACTCATTGTGTTTACTTAGACAGGTCTAGAAAAACATGCATTCTACCTCTTGTCAGATAGGTGATGTGGAAACTGACAAGTGTCTTTGACCAAGATTTGGGTGTTCAGTGTTATGTACCTCAAGACTCTCATTGCAATATTCATTCTCTGATTAATTTTGTTAGTAAATAGTAACTTTCTCTTTTATCTAGGAACCCTGAGGGTCTTCTCCTCCCAGTTTGATTTGTTTTTTTTTGTTTTGTTTTTTTATTAAAGGGGCCGTTCCTTGAGCAACTACTTAAAGAAGCCTATTCATTCAATGGGTATATCTCATTCAAAGTGAGAATGCTATAGGACATTAACCTGAAAGGGGTCAGGGTCTCACATTGTATCCTGGGCCATCTCCAACCATCCTGATGAATATCAGGCCACTGCATCCAGATGGCTGAGGAGGAGAAAGTGAGGTTGGTGACCTTGCACAGCCCTCTCTCACTCAAATCAAAGTCAACTGCAAATCATGTCATCATTTTGATGTCAGGGTCCTCTTAGAGAGTGAAGAACAAACACAACAGCAAAACTGTGAGCCCAATACCATGAGAGATCTTTGGAGTGAGAGTAGTACAGATCTTTTTTTTAATACCGTGTTAGCTTTATTAATAAAATGATCAAATTATCCAGAAACTCTCTCCTCTCCCTCCCACACTACCTCCCTTTCTCTCTCTCTCTCTCTCTCTCTCTCTCTCTCTCTCTCTCTCTCTCTCTCTCTCTCTCTCTCCCTCTCTCTCATCTTTTAAACATCACAGAACTCTGGAAAATGGGGATTAGTCATATCTCTAGAAAAACTGCATACCATGAAGTGACATTTTTTAAGCTGCTTCTCTTTTAGTTAAATTTTTCAAGAAAACTGAAATTCACTTTAGATAATTTAAATTGGTCATGATCACTTGTCTTCTACTTGACAGCATAAAAACAAACAAACAAACAAAAAACCCTTCACAACCAGGCTGTAATATGCCTTTTTAATCAAATTACTCATTATTCCCTTTCTTACAGTCTTTAGAATTAGCTTCTTGATATTTCTTATAATATCCCATTTCTATGCCTTTACCAGTCCCTCATGCCTGGAAAATATTTCCTTTCTTGTTCCTTATGCTTCTTTGAATCCCTCATTTCCTTCAATTTGCGACCATTCATGATTGCTTTCCCTCTCCCAGTTGACAGAGCGTCTAAATTAGCTTGCAATTATTTTGGATCTATATGTGTGTGTGTGTGTGTGTGTGTGTGTGTGTGTGTGTATGTGTGTGTATGTGTGTATGTATGTATGTATATGTATGTGTGTTATTTCCCCCTATAGAATGGAAGGTTTTTGAAGGCAGGGACTGATTCTCTTTATAACCCTAACATCTAGCACAGTTTTTTGTGCATAGGAGGTGTTTTATATGTTAGTTAATTGGCCAATTGATTGCTAATCAGACAATCAGTTGGAGAGGTGATTTAAGTTTCAGTACTCATTCTCCTAATGGAGATCACAACCGTTCCCT
Organism: Notamacropus eugenii; assembly: GCF_028372415.1. NCBI lineage: Eukaryota > Metazoa > Chordata > Mammalia > Diprotodontia > Macropodidae > Notamacropus > Notamacropus eugenii. The sequence goes on from NC_092872.1 coordinate 585,171,160, forward strand.
CCCTTCTCTTGCAACTCATTTTTTGTTTGTCATATTCCTCCAGATACTAATTCAACAGACTGGCAGAATGTAGGTAGTATTTGTATTTTTCATTCACCTTGTTTTTTATGGATGATTATACCAGTCTTTTTCACCTTGCTATTGGATTTAACCTATGAAAAAGACTTACTATTAAAAGATAATTAAAAAAAAAAACATTTGGAAAAAAATTAGACATGCACATATTTTAATTAATTTTATCTCAGTGGCATATTATTTTGTTTTTTTATTAAATATTATATGAACCATTAATTTGTGCGGAAACACAAAAATTAACATTCTCATATTATAAATCTTAACACTATCACAAACATCTAAAAGTTAGACCAATGAGCCCATATAACATTCAGAGAATGTTCTAAAGATTATTCTAATGATTATTTAGGAAATATTCTTTAGAATGTTCTAAAGAAATATAATCTAAGATTGCTAAAAATCTACAGATTTTTGGCAGCATTGTAGGTTATCTTTAACACTTGTCATTAATTGCCTGAACTGTTATAGGCTACTGTGGCATCTTTTTTTTTTTTAATTAATTTATTTGTTTTCAGTTTTTTGTAATGACTTCCATAAGTTTTAGATTTTCTCCCCCTCCCTTCCCTCTTCTTCCCTGAGACAGCATGAAGTCTTACATGAGTTGGACACATGCATTTTTATTAAACATATTTTTGCATTAGTCATGTTGCATAGAATTAAAATGAATGGGAGAAACCATGAGAAAAAAGCAAAACAAAACATAACAGAAAAGAAAATATTCTGCTTCATTCTGCATTCTGATTTCATAGTTCTTTTTCTGGATGAGGATGACATTTTGCCTCAAAAATTCTCTGGGAATCTTTTGGGTTCTTGCATTGCTGTGAAGAGCTAGGTCTACCAGAAAAAGTCCTTATACACTGTGGCTGATACTGTGTACAATGTTCTCCTGGTTCTGCTCATTTCACTCAGCATCAGTTCATATATCCTTCCAGGTCTCTCTGAAGTCCTCCTGTTCATCATTTCTTATACAATAATGGTATTCCATTACATTCATATACCACAATTTGTTCAGTCATTCCCCAATTGACGAGTGTCCTCTCAATTTCCAGTTCTTGGCCTCCACAAAGAGAAGTACTATAAATATTTTGTACAAGTGGAACCTTTTCCCATTTTTATGATCTCTTTGGAATACAGTCCTAGAAGCGATATTGTCAGGTCAAAGGGTATGCACATTTTTGTAGCCCTTTGGGCATAGTTCTAAATTGCTCTCCAGAGTTGTTGGATCAGCTCACAGCTCTACCAACAATGAATTAGTGTTCCAACTCTCCCACATCTCTAACATTTATCATCTTCCAGTTTTGTCATGTTAGTCAGTCTGATAGGTGTGATGTGGTACCTCAGAGTTATTTTGATTTGCATCTTTCTAATCAATAGTGATTTAGAGCATTTTTTTCATATAACTATAGATAGCTTTAATCTCTTCCTCTGACAATTGCCTGTTGATATCCTTTAACTATTTGTCAGTTGGGAAATGACTTGTATTCTTGTACATTTGACTCAGTTCTCTCTATATTTTAGAGGCCTTTATTACAGACACTAGTTGCAAAAATTATTTCCCAGTTTTCTGCTTCCCTCCTAAATTTGGTTGCATTGGGTTTGTTTGTGAAAAAACCTTGTCAATTTAGCGTAATCAAAATTATCCATTTTGTACTTCGTAATGTTCTCTATCTCTTGTTTGGTCATAAATTTCTCCATTCTCCGTAAATCTGACAAATAACACTATTTCTTGCTCCCCTTATTTGTTTATAGTATCAGTCTTTATACCTAGATCATACATCCATTTATTCGATTTTATTTTGGTGTATGGTGTCAGGCATTGGTCTACGGCCAGTTTCTGCCACACTGTTATTCAGTTTTCCCAGCAGTTTTTGTCAGACAGTGAGTTCTTATCCCAGAAGCTGGGGTCCTTGGGTTTATCAAGCAGTAGACAGCTATATTCATTGACTACTGTATCTTGAGTACCTAACCTATTCCATTGGGCTACCCCTCTGTTTCTTAGCCAGTACCAAGTACTTCTTTATAACAGTTTGAGATATGGCAGGGCTAGGCTACCTTCCCTAGCATTTCTTTTCATTAATTCTTTTGGTATTCTGGAACTTTTGTTCCTCCAGATGAATTTTGATACTATTTTTTCTAGCTCTAGAAAATAATTTTCTGGTAGTTTGATTGGTATGACACTAAATAAGTAAATTAATTGAGGTAGAATTGTCATTTGCATTATATTAGCTCTGCCTATCAATGAGTAACTGATATTTTTCCACTTATTTAGATCTGACTTTATTTGTACAAAAAGTGCTTTGTAATTATGTTCATATGGTCCCTGAGTTTGTTTTGGCAGGTAGACTTCCAAATATTTTATAGTGTCTACTGCACCTTTAAATAGGATTTCTCTTTCTATTTCTTGCTGTTGGTCTTTGTTAGTAGTGTATAGAAATGCAGATGATTTGTGTGAGTTTATTTTGTAATGGGCAAATTTGCCAAAGTTGTTTATTATTTCAAGTAGTTTTTTACTTGATTCTCTAGGATTCCCTAAGTATATCATCATATCATCTGCAAAGAGCGATAACTTTGTTTCTTCTTTGCCTATTCTAATTCCTTCAATTTCTTTTTCTTCTCTTATTACTAAAGCTAATGTTTCTAGTACCATGTTGAATAACAGTGGTGATAACGGACATCCTTGTTTCATCCTTGATCTTTTTGGAAATGCATCTAGCTTATTCCCATTGCATATAATGCTTGCTGATGGTTTTAGATACTGCTTATTATTTTAAGGAAGGCTCCATTTTTTCCTATGTTCTCTATATTTTCAATAGGAATGGGTGTTGCATTTTGTCAAAAGTCTTTCCTGCATCTATTGAGATAATCAATACTTTTACTTTTGTTGCTACTTTTGTTATTTATATGATCAATAATCCTGTTAGTTTCCTAATATTGAACCAACCCTGCATTCATGGTATAAATTCTACCTGATCATAATGTATTATTCTCGTGATAAGTTGCTGTATTCTTTTTGCTAATATCTTATTTAAAATTTTTGCATCTATATTCATTAGAGAAATTGGTCTATAATTTTCTTTCCCTATTTTGGCTCTTTCTGGTTTAGGTATCAGAACAATAGTTGTATTATAAAAACAATTTGGTAGGACTCCTTCTTCAGCAATTTTCCCAAATAATCTATATAGTATTGAAATTAACTGTTCTTTAAATGTTTGATAGAATTTGCTTATAAATCCATCTGAGCCCAGAGATTTTTTCCTAGGGACTTCATTGGTGACTTGTTCAATTTCTTTTTTTTCTGCGATGGAGTTATTTAAATGTTTAAGTTCTGCTTCTGTTAATCTGGCCAATTTATATATTTTAAAACATTCATCCATCTAACTTAGATTGTCATATTTATGGCCATACAGTTGGGCAAAGTAATTTCTAATTATTGTGGTAATTTCCTCCTCATTAGAGGTTAGTTCAACCCTTTCATTTTTGATATTGGTAATTTGGTTTCCTTCTTTCTTATTTTTTCAATGCAATTAATGAAAGGTTTATCAATTTTATTGTTTTTTCATAAAACCAACTCTTAGTTTTCTTTATTTGTTCAATAGTTTTCTTAATTTCAATTTTCTTAATTTCTCCTTTGGTTTTCAGTATTTCTAATTTTGTATTTACTTGGCGTGTGGCATCTTTTTTGAATAATTATGGTGAACATGAACAACCAGACTCACCATTTTGCTATTTCTTACGTACAACAACAGTGAACAGAAAGCACCTGACCTGGCGTTAGGAAGATATGAGTTCAAATCCTACTTAAGATGCTTACTAGCTGAGTGACATTTGGTAAGTCACTTATCTTCTGAGTTTCTTCAATTGTAAAATGGATATAATATTACCTGCCTTCCAATGTTGTGAAGATAAAATGAGACACTATTTGTAAAGCACTCTGCAAACTTTAAAGTACTATAACATATCAATCATCTTGTTGATTTTTTTGTTTCTAAAACATACTTTTTGCATGAAAGATGGCTAGAGAGGAAGAGGGGAAGAGATACTTGGGATATCATGATGATATAAGAAACAGAAAACATCAATAATTTTTTTAAAAGTGCTATACAAATGTTTTATTATGATTATTATCTATTCTTAGAAGGTCATCTGACTCTTCTTAAAGATGCCATATTAGGGCTGCCTGCTTGTGTCTGTTTCTGTCCCTAACCTTTCTACTTTCCCCCAAACTCATTCTAACATTACTAATATCTGCTAAAACTATCGTTAAAATCCTGCTGCTTCCTTCATTTACAGCCGCTACTCTTGGCAAAAAAAATTCCTTTCATACTATTTTTCACCAAACTCTTTATCCAGTTTGGCTCTAATGTAAATTTTCCCATCCTCATTCCATTCATAGACTTGTATCTACCAGCCTCTTCCATTAAGTCCTTTGAAATTTCCACTCCATTATAGATAAGCTCCCACTAACCCTCAGCCTCTTTTTCAATTGCATCAAGCCCTAGTTTTCCTCAGTTGATTTCACATTTCCTGCTCCTCACTCTCATTATGGCTTCATCTCTTCCCACTTCCCTTGATTCAGTGGAGAAAGAAACAGAATTATCCTACTTCTTCCTCCTCTTCTACTGATTTTCCACCATCACTCCTTTGTGATTTTCCTTCATTTTCAAAGAGGACGTGACATCAGAGAAATGATGCCATGACTTGCACCTGACTTTGTCTGAGTGAAGGAGAGTTGTGCAAGGTCATCAGCCTCACTTTCTCCTCCTGAGTCATCTGGATCCAGTGACCAGATATTCATCAGGATAACTGGAGATGACCCAGGATGCAATGGGAGACCTTTGTCTTTTAGGCGAAGACCTTTTCAGGTACTCACTTAAAGCGAGGTAATGTCCAGTCAGTGAGTAAGACTCTTTAAAAAGTTGTCAGGGGATGGTCCCTTTAAATAGAAAATAAAATAAATAAAATAAACCATTCTGGGAGGGGCAGGAGTCTCAGGGTTGTTGTCTGGAAGAGAAACAGTTGTATTGACATTCACTCTAAGCCAGGAAGGTCCCAAAAAAAGAGCCCTTGAGTGGAGCTTGGGCAGGGACCCATTGTTGTTCAATATATGGGCTTTAGAGTGCCCTGAGTCTAAGGGTTTAGGGAAGAAGAAAGGAAGGAAGGAAGGAAGGAAGGAAGGAAGGAAGGAAGGAAGGAAGGAAGAAAGAAAGAAAGAAAGAAAGAAAGAAAGAAAGAAAGAAAGAAAGAAAGAAAGAAAGAAAGGAGGAAGGAAGGAAGGAAGGAAGGAAGGAAGGAAGGAAGGAAGGAAGGAAGGAAGGAAGGAAAGAAGGAAGGAAGGAAGGAAGAAAGAAAGAAAGAAAGAAAGAAAGAAAGAAAGAAAGAAAGAAAGAAAGAAAGAAAGAAAGAAAGAAACTAAGGAAGAAAAGGAAGGAAGGAAGGAAGAAAGAAACTAAGGAAGAAAGAAAAGGAAAGAAGAAAGAAAGAAAGAAACTAAGGAAGAAAGAAAAGGAAGGAAGGAAGAACGAAAGAAAGAGAGAGAAAAAGAAAGAGAGAAAGAAGGAGGGAGGGAAGGAAGGAAGAAAGAAAGAAACAAAAAAGAAAGAAATCTAGCCAGTAATCCCTAAGTTAACTGGGCAGCTTCTGGCCATCAAAATTTACCCTCTTTTGGAGAAGAGAATGAAGAGCAGAAGGAGAGGTTGAGAGAGAAGATGAGCTGAGTTACCCAGCTAGCTAGATCTCCATTCAGGCAACTCAGTCTACTCACAGGTTATGTTCATTCTTTGTTTTCAAAGAGGACCATGACATCAGAGAAATGATGACATGACTTGAACTTGACTTTGTTTTGAGTGAGGGAGGGCTGTGCAGGTCACCAGCCTCACTTTCTCCTCCTGAGTCATCTGGATCCAGAGATCAGATATTCCTCAGGATGACTAGAGACTGCCTGAGATACCACCATCACTCCACCTCTCATTTGATGTCTATGCTACCCAGTTAGATCATGGTCTCCAAATCCTTAATATTCTCATTGACTGCCTTAAGGGTCTTGTTCCATTTTTTTTGATGACTTCAGCACCTGGCTTTCATTTTCCTACTTACCTCATCTTATTTTATCACTTTGATTGACTTCAAAATCCTTTTTGATGTCCCATATGACATCCAGACAGCTCAAATACTCATCCTTCTTAGTTCAAAAAATTTCTTATCCAAGTGAGCCGCCTCTCAACACAGCCACACCCTGGATCTTGTCATCACATAAAAGTCTCCCTTTCCAGAAGCAATCTCCTTACCCACTACTGTGTCTCCTTTCACTTCCCCACAACCATTGAACCAGTTCTTTACCCTCCCCTGGATTTCCCAAAATCCTCCAATACTGCCCAGGCTATTCATGTCTCTGATTACTTTCAGCTCTCTCCCCAGCCTGTGCTCTACACATTCCTGGCCCTCTTGATCTGCCTTGTCTACTACGTCAGCTGTCTAGCCTGCATCACCACCACCATTTTGTTTTGTTTTTTCTTTCCATTCCTGATCTCAGGGTACTTGAGAAAGTTATTGTATTATTCTAACTTAGCACACTAACATTACTATTTGGCTTCTCCTTGGCCTTTGGTACTGTTGCTTAGAGGTCCTTTTGTTCCTCCCCTTTGATTCGTACTCCTTACTTCTTCTACAAGCCCTGCCCCCAAGTCATTCATTCTATCTTTCACTCTCAGAAATTAACTTCACTTCTTATTTAGCTAAAACAAAAGAGATGATCAGAATTAAATTACCTCTGTACTTCAAAATATCCCTGTCTCTGTATGTATCTCCTTTCTTTTCTCCTGGTCTTATAGAGGAAGAGTCCTATGTCCTTCCACGTGTCTTGGGACCCCTCTACCTTAATTACCCCCATTTTTCTCCAGGATTTTTAGTGCTTAGCACAATGCTTAATAAACGTTTGTTGACTGACTGATTGACATCTTTTCAATAGCTGCTTCCAATCTTCCTTGAAACAAACACAGGTTTTCCTTACCTTGAAAAATCTTTGATTTTCTCCTGATGCTGCCCTTTAAGAACTTTCTTATGTTTTCTTCTGCTTTTCACTGCCAAACTCTTCAGATTCTTTGCATTCTCAGTAATTGTCTGGCTTCTGTCTCAAAAGCTTCATCAAAGTTTCTCTCCAAGATCTCTGATTTATCTTGTAATTTTCAAATTAAAGGACTGAACTCTCTTTTCTCCTTGATCTCTCCATTCCATTAAATGCTGCTTACTCTTTTTTATCCAATTTACTGCCACCCCCTCCTCCCCACCAAATAACCTTTTACCTCTTTTGGCTTTTGTGACAACAGGATTCTGGTTCTCATCCTTCTTTTCAAGTCATTCCTTCTGTTTGTTTCTTTAGCTTCTTTTCCTTCTCCTGCATCTAAAACATGGACATTCCCCAAGATTCATTCCTTTGAATTTTTTCTCATTTATTGATACATTTTTCTTCAAAGATCTTATACAATTTATTGACTTTAACTATTATTACCCATATATGAATGATCTTCACATTTTTCCCCATGGCTCTTATGTCTCTTCCAAGTTCTAGTTCTGAATCCTCGGCTCCCACTGAGATTTCCCTTTAGATGTCACAACATCATCTCAAACTCAACACATATAACACCAAACAGTACCTTAGCCCAAATCCAACCTCCCATCTGGACTTTTCCATTCATGGACTATTTTTCCTCCAATTATCCCTTTTTACAACATTGTTGTCTTTTTGAGATCTTTCTCTTTCTCATTTCCAACATACAATCCATCACCACGTCTTGGGTAATCAGCCTTTGTAATGTCTCTAACATCCACTTTTTCTCACTGACACTTTCATTCAAGCTCTTTTCAGTTTGCTCCTGGGAATTCTAATGGCTTCTTACTTGTGTTCCTTGCCTCCAATCTCCCCCATTTCTATTCGATTCAGCCCCTCACTGCCAGATTCATTTTTATAAAACACTATGTTTAGCACATCTCTCCTCTGCACAAAAATCTTCTGTGATTCCTCCTTGCTTATAGAAACAAAATTGATGTTTCTTAGCTTTCTATTCAAGACCTTCCACAACGTTCTTCCGATTTGCCTTTATTGACTTTTCTCCCACAACTTCTGCAAACAAACACTATTCCAACAATAGTGGTTTAAACTAACCCTTGAACTTATATTGTGTTTTCCTGTCTTTCCTCTTCGTATTCCTTCTACCTTTCTATCTCTATCCTGACACGTGGAAGTAGCCCTATTAATCAAACTATTCTATAGCAAAATGGTACCCTTCCTTAAAGGTGGAAATAAAATTCTACCTCCTCTAGGAAACATTCCCTGACCATCCTACCCCAAATTGATTTTTCTTTTTGTTTCTATAAATTTCAATTACACGTATTACCTCTAGCACTCATTTAGCATTCATCATGTCCCACTTCTTATTGTTGACTATCTTTTCTGGTGTGCATATTTGTCTCTTCAGCTAACTAGGAAGCTCCTTGAGGTAGGACACTACACCTCTTATTTATATTTCCCATGATAACTAACACTAGGTCTAAGACAAAAGCAAAAAACTCAACATGTATTTTTTCAGTGGTAGAATTTGTCTTTCTTTGCTCAGGATTTGTTCATTTTGGGATTTATCTTTCTTACTGAATAGGGCAATTCATTGGGCAGGACTAAGAAATTAAATGAGTTGGTTTAGTACAATATCCTTTAGCCTAAGCAGTCCTAGTACTTATATTCTACACATTTGACTCATTTTCATTCTAAAAGAAAAATTTCCATATTGGATTCACTATAAACCATGCCCATGAAATGAAATCTCTTTGAAAAGAAAACAAATTATATCTACAAGTATATATGTGGGTGTTTCAGTATAATTATATCCTGAAAAAATAACAATAATGACAAAGAGAGATGAAACTTTATATACGGTAGATTTAGGGTTCAAAGAATGACCTGTGTTTAGATCAATGGCACTATTTTCCTTTCATGGTTAATAAAATTAATTTCAAACAAAAGTAAATCTTTTTATTAATAACTTCTGAGTAGTTGGTCAATATCTTGGACAGTGAGCTCCTTGAGAGCAGGGGCTGTTTCTTGCCTTCTTCAGTATTCCCAGCACTCAGCACAGTGTCTAACACAAAGGTATTTAATAAATGCTTATTGACTGACCTATTGACTAAGTATACTAGGATCACAGGGCTATGGAGCAGGGGGTACATTCAATCATATTTTTTCCAATCCTGGAAGAATCTAGCCTCCAATACTTGGGGAATCTTAATTCACTCACCTTGAGAACTCCTACAGCAGGGTCCAAATCATTAACTGCTGACTGAGTATATGTAAACTACCTAATTTAGCCCACTGTGTCTTCTGGGTAACCCTAGAAACCTGACTATGTCTCAACTTTACATTACATATAGCCATCCATTTAGACCACAATTATCTGTTTGCCCCCATGCTCATTTCTCTGCTTTGCACAAAGCCAAACCAGACACCCCTCCCTGGTTATCATTTCTGTGTTTGTGTTGTCTTCCTCCATAAAATATGTGTTCTTTGAGGGCAGAGACTTTCTCTTTGAAAAACGTTTGTATCCCCAGTCCTTTGCACAGTGCCTGTCACATAGTAAGCACTTAATATCTTTTGTTCATTAGTTTGAATTTATATAACTATGCACATTATGTATAGTTTTGCATATATATGTATATCTGTATATGCATATATTTCTATACACAAATATTCATATATATCTATGTATATACACAGTACCTATACACATTCACATGAATGCAATTTATTTCAATTTCAATTGTCATTTATTAAGTATCTACAATGTGGTAGGTGCTGGCCACATAAAGACAGAAATGAAGTAGTCTCTCCCTTAGAGAAGTTTCTTTTTATAGGAGACAAACAACCTGAACACAGATACCTAAATAAAACTTTGTGCAAAATAATAAATACAAAATACAAAAGGAGGAGCATTCCTATCTAGGAGGTCAGGAAAATTCTCATATAGAATGGCACCTGACTAATGTCTTAAAGTAAGTTAGCTTCCAGGAGTTTGAGGTCAGAAGAAAGTATAGTCTGCAATTACGAGATGACCTGAATGAAGTCCCATAGAATGAAATGGAATACCTTGCACAGGAGGTATTAGGTAGGCAGTCACTCAGTCAGTCAACAAACATTTATGTTACAGGTACAGTGCTAAGCACTGAGGATACAAAGAAAGAAAAAAAAACACAGTCTCTGGCCTCAAGGGGTTTATATTCTCATGGGGAGGCTGGGGACAACATACCAATAGCTGTGTACTTAACATGAAATATCAAGCGCAAGACAGTCTTAGAAAAAAGTGAGGGGACATCAGAAAAGGTCTCTTACATAAGGTGGGATTTGAACTAAGTCATAAAGGAGACCAGGGAAGCAGGCCCTTTTGTTTGGAATGACTGCATGGTTGGTGGTTTCTGTTCTTTCTTCTTGAAGAGGACCACAGTGACATCACTGTTAGAGTCATTTTATGGTTCTGTCCTACTGCAGTTGAACAGACCAATATGACTTCGGAAGGCATTACTACAGGTTAGGCATAAATATCCCATATGAACATTTGGGGTGGAGATGTTTTAAAATTTGCATACCTCATATTTCTTTTGAGCTACTGCAATTCTACTTTGCTCATACAGTTCAGAGCCTTCTCTTTGTTGTGGGCATGCCCATGCTGGGAGTCCTTTGCCATGTCACACAATCAATTTCTTTTCCTTTTTTATTTTTTTATTTATTTAGCACTTAATTTTTCCCCAATTACATGTAAAAACATTTTTAACATGTACTTGTAAAGCTTTGAGTTACAAATTTTCTCAATTTCTTTCCTCCTTCTCTACGACCCCTCATTGAGAAGGCAAGCAATTCCATATAGGTAATATATGTATAGTCATGCAAAACATATCTACATAATAGTCATGTTGTAAAAGAAAACAGACCAAAAAAAACTCAAGAAAAATAAAAAAAGTTTAAAAAATTGCTTCAGTCTGTATTCAGATACCACCAGTTCTTTCTCTGAGGATGGATAGCATTGTTTATCCTAAGTCCTTCAGTGTTGTCCTGGATTGCCGTATTGCTGAGAATAGCCAATCATCTTAATAGCTTACAATATGGCTGTTACTTTGTACCCATTGCATTTCACTTTACATTAGCTCATTAGTCTTTCCAGGATTTTCTGAGAGCATCCTGCTCATCATTTCTTATAGTACAACAGTATTCCATCACAATTACATACCACAGCTTGTTCAATCATTCCCCAGTTGATAGGCATTCCCTCAATTTCTAATTCTTTACTCCTGGAAATTTTTGTACATATAGGTCCTTTTCCTTTTTTTTTTTTTATCTCTTTTGGGATACAGACTTAATAGTGGTATTGTTATGTCAAAGGGTATGCATGGTTTTATAGCCCTTTGGGCATAGTTGCAAATTGCTTTATAGAATGGTTTAACCATTTCCAACTATGACAAGAGTACATTAAGGTCTCATTTTTCCCACATCCCCTCCAGCATTTGTCATTTTCCTTTTCTGTCCTATTAACCAATCTAATAGGTATGAAATATTACCTCAGAATTTTAACTTGCATTTCTCCAATCAATAGTGAGTTAGGATATTTTTTTCACATGATTATAGATAGATTTAATTACTTCTTCTGAAAACTGATTATATCTTTTGATTATTTGTCAATTGGGGAATGGCTCATATTTTTTATAAATTTGACTACAGTTCTCTATGTTTGAGAAATGAGGCCTTTATTGGAGAAACTTGCTTCAATTTTTTTTCATAGTTACTATTGCTAACTGTATTCCTTCCATTCTATTCCCTTGATCTCCATTTATTCTATTCTCTCTCTCTCCTTTCATCTTGTCCTTCCTCAAAAGTGTTTTGCTTCTGACTACCCCTTCCCCCATTTTGCCTTCCCTTTTATCCCTCTGCCCTTCTCTTACATCCCCTTCCCTTTCTGTTTTCCTTTGGGGTAAAATAGATTTTTATACTTTATTGTCTGTCACATAATCAATTTCAAAGATGATTCTGTTAAGGAACAATATGAAACAAAACTGGAAAGGGACTTCTAACTGTAGCAGTCCCTGGGGACTTGTTCCCCAACTCCTGCTAACATGGTCAGGCTGGGTCTCCAAAGGACAGTTAAATCATTCTTTCCTTCAGCTTCTAGAGGGAGCCCTAAGGGGTTGGATTTTCCTAGTTCTCTTGCCCACAAGCTGTCATGCAATAAGCTTCATTGTTAATCAGCCAGTCAGGCTTAACTCAATTTTACATGATCAGTCTGACAGATTTAACTTACTTAGAAATGGTGTTTACTAATGTGGAATAGTGAGAATAACTGGTACAAAAATCATCCTTTCCTTCCCCCAAATCTGGGACATATTTTCTCACAAGTACTCATAAGTTCTTTGGAAGATTATGCTCAAACTTAGAGCACAATGATAGTGGGACACACCTGAAGGATGCATGTATGGTAATGAGTCAACTCACAGTTCCCAGTTGTTGAAAATTGTTTTTTCTCTTTCTAGAGCTCTCATAAAATTCTCCTTGGACAGAGAGAGATGCCCACTCTGCTCTAAGGGTTGGTGTTCTTGTAGAATCCTGGAACTGCTTATCCTCAGTGATTCCCTTCGCTTGCAGTTGGATGTATTGTCTGGTACTTGTCCAGTTCCTGATGGTCAGTGGGAGGGGTGGAGAGGAAAGGAGAGTGTAACGCTGTCTCTGGATCCATTCCCCTGTCCCCTCCCTCTTGCTACCCTATGGGATAGGCATTATGGGCTAACCCTTCTAGTTGCTTCAATGTCTTAACAACCCAAGTCTTGGAAGCTCCCCAAACTTGGAACTTTGATGCTGGACTTTAATCTTCCAAATTGGCTTGCTTTTAAAATAAATAGCCACATACAGCATGACTCATTCTCTTCAATTTATTCTTTTTGGGTAGTTAGGAGAAGCAGTGGATAGAGGGTTAGACCTGGAGTCAGGAAAATCTGAATTTAAGTCTGACTTCAGACACCCACTAACTGTGTGACCCATGGCAATCACATAACCTGTCTGCCTTAGTTTCCTCATCTGTAAAATGAAGATAATAATAGCAGTTAATTTCTAGGGTTGCTGTGAAAATTGAATGATATATGCGTAAAATATTTTGCAAGCTTTAAAGAACTACATAAATGGGAGGCATTATTCAACCAATCACAAATATTTCCTATGGGGTGTCGTCTGCTTCCATCCAATGATAAAAGTAAATTACTCCTCCCAAATTGATTAAGGACTTATGTGCACCTAGTTTATTCACTTTGATTGATAAATTCAAGCCAGCTGTCTGGGAATTCAGTGCTTACATTAATTGGGGTGGAGTTGAAATCCCCACCCTTATATCCCCCCACCCCACCCTATTAAACATTTGCTATCTTTGGCAAGTCAACTGGAGTGCTTTTGGAAAAATTCATAGTCTCAGATTCTGGACAGCTCTCTAGTGGCTTGGGAAGGCTCAGCAATATCCTTTTTGAATTCTTTCTCAGAGCCTTTTACTAAAGATTGTCAGGAGAAGTCTATGTGGCTCCATCTATAAACAAATCTACAAATGAGCTTTCTGTGGTACTTTAACGACATGGTGAGACAGCAACAGATATCATTTTACCAAATTCTCCATGGCTGTTCCTTAAGATATTCTATTTTTCTGTAAAATGCTGGATTTAAAAGGCATAGTTTTTTTAAATTATTATTATTGTTGTGGTCTGAATCATTGATATAGGAAAATCCTGGTGAGGAAACTCCCTTCAGCAATTCAGTTATTGCACTGTTACTTCTACTGTTAGAAAGTTGGCTAGGGATGCCAAAAGGTTAAATGATTTGGTAAGGATCACACAATCATTTTATGTCAGAAGCTGGACTTGAACTCAGGTCTTCTTTATTGTATGTTATATTTATACCTTCTAATATCTTGCTGCCTCTTGGGGATAAAAATAAGGATAGAACCTATGACTTCATTGGTATAAAGAACCCATTGTGAGGAACTTCCTCCTAATAAAAGTCTTGATGGTCTGTTTACCCTATATTAGTGCATTTTCAAAAGACTACAACCACTTTTTGGGGGGGGGAATCAGGGGTTAAATCACTTACCCAAGGTCCCACAACTACTCAGTATGTGAGGGTGGATTTGAACTCAGATCCTCCTGACTCCAAGACTGGTGCTCTATCTCCTGTGCCATCTAACTAGCCCCCTATAGCCACTTTTGTCTGCTTGGTTTAAAACTGCACAGCCCGTAAGAGTCCTAGTCCAACCATAATTGGTCTATTGAGTCAGTAGAATTAATTTCCAGGAGGAGATCTTTTATTTTTTTTTCCAGAACCACACCAAAAATGGAACCTAAAGTTGGCATTAGGACAGGTACACAAGACTCCTTGCCATCTTTAATTAATGTGTTTTCACGAGAGGTTTGTGGACTATCAATAAAGTCTGTGGTTCTAACTCAGAGGTGAGCATGGGTCTGTCTCTGTTTCTTGACATCATGGGGCTGACTGGCTATGCACATTATTTTCATTTTCAAGTACTACAATCCAGTCAGACCAAACCAACTTCAGTGCATGTTACGGAGCCATTTCTGTATTGTATTCATTGCCTCTACAGCCAACACTCAATTAGAGGTGTTGATTGAAGGTAGAAATCACATGGCAAAAGTTGTTAAAGTAGTTTCAATATCTGCTTATCCTTTTGTCTCAGAGGCTAATGAGTAACAAATGAATGGTTTTGGATCTTCTTCCCTCCCCCCTTTCCTTACACACACACACACACACACACACACACACACACACACTCACACAGTTTCCCACTCTCGTCTTCCAAAAATGTAGCCAAGGTTTCCAAAGAGTATATACCTTGACTCACAGAAACTTTCACTACCCACTCCACCCTCTGCTCGCTTTAAAGCCAGAGGCACCATTTATACTTCTTTGGGGCCATATTCTTCATACATTCCACAAAAGGCATTCAATAAGTATTTGTTTATTGATTGATATATTCATCTGCTCAGGGTGGCTGTCTAGAATCAGTTGCCAGAGCGAATAACAGATAGAAACACGGCAACAAGGGAGACTGAGGAAAAGCAAGTGTTTCACCCAAGGCTGTCCCTCTGATCTGAAACAGTACTGGGCATTCACTAGGCACACTGTCAATAGCACAGGAGTACAATGGGACAGGAGCTTGGAAAGAAGAGGGTTAATGGAGAGGGAAATCTGGAAAAGAAGCCAAGCAAAGGAGTTCAAATCCATCTCTGCCACTTTCCAGTTATGTGATTTTGATGAGCCATTTGAAATCTCTGGGCTAGGATTCCCTCATCTGTTATATGGAGATAATAAGATCTATTCTACCAATGTCACCAATGTCACTGTATCAAAGAGTGTAATACAAACATGCTTCATAAAACTAGAAGTGCTATAATATAAGCTGTATCTGCAGCATTGTCAGGAGGATCTCTAGAGAAAGACTTTTCTAACTACCTTTAAAACTTTAAAATAGGCTTTTTGGTCACACAGGATTAGAAAGACGACGGAGTACAGAGGGTAAAACTTTTCAGATCTCCACCAGGAAAAAAGCAAAACAACAAAACAAGAACAACTCAGAGATACTTCAAAATCCAACAAATATAATGGTTAAATTTTATAATTTTAACAACCAATTTTAGAAGCAGTCTAGAGAAAGGCTTGCAGGTAATAAAGAAAGACAATATGAACAGCCCAAGATTATTCTTTACTCATGAAAAATCCGAGAAGAGAATGGGGTAGAAAGCAAAGATCCTCAGGCTTCAGCATGAAATAATATATTCTTCAACAGTAAACCTAATCATCAACAAGAAAAAAGACTAAACAAAAGAAAGATATATAGGTCGTTCTTGCAGAAAAACATTTCCCAAGCCCTAGAAGTAAACAGAGTACTTGATTTGGAAACACCCAAACCATAAAATCCTATTAAATAAGTACAGCTATTGAGAAAAGAGCAAATAAGGAAATCAATTCTATTGCATTTATAGTATGGTTTTTGTGTAAGAAAGGTATTCATTTGTAGGGTAAAAGAAAAATTAGAGATCATGAAGAGAATGGATAATAATTCATCTATTCCCTTAATGAGCGGTGGAATTAAGGGAGGGAATTAAGGGAGAATAGTATAAGCAAGGTTGAAAATGGACCAGGGATGTTGTTCACTTGTTTCAGTCATATCCAACTCTTCATGACCCCTTTTGGGGTTTTCCTGATAGAAATATTAGTGGTTTGACATTTCCTTCTCCAGTTTATTTTAACAGATAAAAAAAAAAAAACTGAGACAAACAGGGGTAAGTGACTCATCCAGGGTCACACAGTTAGTGTGTGAGGCCTGATTTGAACTCAGCCTCCAGGCCCAGCACTCTATCCTCTTCACCACCTAGCTGCCCAACAAACATTTTCTCAGCTTCTACCAGGCACTTGGGAAATGAAGAAAGACAAAAGAGTTTATAACAGTGGCTTTCAGGGAGCTGACATTATGCAAGGGGAATGAGACAAGTCAATGGTGAAATACATACATGACAATTTGAAGAGGAAGAGATTATTAATAGCTGTGGAGGTCAGGAAAGGCATCCCATAAGAGACAGTGACTGAGCTGAGTCTTGGGTGATTATATAAGGCATTTAACATGAAGTGGAGCTTGATTTCATTCCAAATATTTGTATACAAAATTTTGAAGATAATATATTCTAAAAAGACCAACACAAAAGAACCTAGCTAGCATGTTCCAAATGTTGCCTGAGTGTATTTTCTTTAAGCATATGGAATGAAAGCTAATATGCTGTGATAGGAGGAATTGTGGTAATTTTACAAAGTCAGTTTTGCTTAGGTCAAGTGAGTATAATGACTTTAATGGAGCCAGCCTTTTTGAAATACTTGATCCTACTCCATCTTTCCCCTCCTGTTGGCACAGAATCATTTAGAAACTGCAGTGATTCACTTGGGCATGCTTAGGAGTATTATTCTTCAGATGAAAGATTAAGAAACGAAGTCAGTAATTGGAAAAAAATCAATAATTTTTAATCATTTGTGAGTTTTTTTGTAATAAAATTATACACATAAAAATAAATGGATATATCTCTGTTGCTGGAGCCAGTAGAAGAATATGTTGAGCCAAACACAAACATGATGGTCACAGAGAACAAACTTGCCTTCACACATTGGAACGACATTCACAGAATCTGATTCACACAATCAAAAGGGAGGTGTGTTCCTGTGCCCTGTGGTTTATACCACATGGTTATTTTCCTGGCCTGTACCTTTGGAAGGGGAAATGAGGTGTGGCCAGCTAAGTCTCTTGAAGCTGCTGGGTGACAGAGCACTTCTTAAATTCCCCTGGTCTATATTGCTATAATATTATCCACTAGGTTTTGCAAAGGTGAATAAAGAACTGCTAGAGCAATGCTGACAAGATAAAGGAAACAGGTTTCAGGTTCCAGAAATAAGTTTGTGTCCCTGCAGAGAGCAGGTCAAAAATCATAGGCTTTCAAGCTGCAAGTGCTCATCCAGACCAATTCCCTCAATGAATAAACTGAGGAAAGAATTTCAAGAAAGTAAAGTGACTTGTCCAAAGTCTCTCAGGTGGAAAGGCATAGAATCAATATTTGTACCCAGGTCATTTAAACCAAAATCCACTCTTCAATAAACTACAATGACTATCTTAAGGAAAAAAAGAGACAAGCGTTGAACTCTCCATTCCTCCTTTTGTCCCTCCCTCCTGCTCTCCCTGTGTTCCTCCCTTCCTGTTTTTGTACTTCCCTTTTCTTCCTTTTCTTCCTTCCTTCTTTCCTTCCTTCCTTCCTTCCTTCCTTCCTTCCTTCCTTCCTTCCTTCCTTCCTTCCTTCCTTCCTTCCTTCCTTCCTTCCTTCCTTCCTTCCTTCCTTCCTTCCTTTCCAGAAATCCCTTTGGAGGATAAATCTCTAATATTCTTAGTTCTATTTACTAGAGTCCTTGGAAAAAAAAAATCCCCTACCCATTTTTATTGTTATTCTAATACACTGTGGTGAAGCAAAATTCCACTGGTGACATTTAAAACTAAAAGCAAAGCCACAAAAATCTGCTCTCACAACTTTAATTCAAAAGCACAAAACCAATTCTCACGTTTTGTCCCCTCCTTTGTCTGGATACATATTTTGGCCTCCTCCACGATCGTGTGATGGTAAAGTCTATCAGCCTTCTTGCCCAAGGGAGGGGAGACAGCCTGGTATCTTTCACATACTTATCAAGCAGGAAGAGGCTCTGATTATTACTCCAGATAGACTGGACAGTGGGACATCCAGCTGAAGCTTCAAGCATTCTATGAGGCCAGTGGAGATGGTGCAAGAGGATTAATAAGAATCTTATCTACATGCTACTCACCAAGATATAAGATATAACACCAGGTCATAAGAGGATCCATGGATTCATAAACTATTAGATCCAGGAGAGAATATAAAGCTTAAGGTCAACACTTTCATTTTATAAATGAGGAAAGTACAAAGAGATGAAGATTATATAACAGGGTATGGTAGAGTAGGTATTAGAACTTGCATCTCTGAAATTGCATCACAGTGGAACAAACTTCAATACTATACTGCTTCCTTTAGATCTGTTGCCATATTTCTCTGGACTATACTAAAGGTATGTCTGCTCACCGAAATAGCTATAGCCCTAGAAAAAGCAACTCTGATTCCTAAAGTCTTCAAGAGAACTATGGATGACAGTTTACTAGAGATTCTGTAGACAGAATTCTTTTTCAGGTATGGAATGAATTAGATGACCTCTTGGGTCGTTTCCAAATCTGTGATTCTGTATAATCAAATGGATAAAAATGGACAGATAAGGGCCACTCTCATGGGAAGTTGGGTAGCTAGGTGATAAAGTGGATAGAATGCCTCACCCGAAGTCAGGAAGGCTCATCTTCCTGAGTTCAAATCTGGCTTCAGACACTTACTATCTGTGTGACCCTAGGCAAGTCACTTAACCATGTTTGCCTCAGTTTCCCCATTCATAAAACAAGGTCGAGAAGGAAATGGCAAGCCACTCTGGTATCTTTGCCAAGAAAACTCCCAATGGGGTAACAAAGAGTTGGACAAGACCAAAATGACTGAACAACTAGTGGAAAAATAAAGCCAGGAGATGAGATGGAAAGTAGTCCAAAGCTGTTGTGAAAAGGCTAAAAGAAATCAAGGTGAGTTCAACTGATATCAAACCTAGTGATTTCTTTTTTCTTGGGCTTCTATATAAGTATGAAACTCAGTAACTGAGTATTACTGGCATCTGCTGGTGTTCTGGTTAGTGACTCTTACTTAATGATAGTATGGAGGATAGTACAGATAGGAAGACACTGGCATTGGTTAATGTGAACAAGACCACCGCATGAGAATCACTGCCATAGAACAATCTCTTCCAGGTACAGGTACAGTCTCAGTTGAATGAAGAAGGTCCCTTGCACACAGTAAGGACTGGGGAGCAAGGCTCCATTTTGCATCTATTTAGGTACACAAAATATCAGATTCTGCCACTGATAAAGTTATTTCCTATTTTATTTTTACTTATATCATTTCCGGATATTTATCACCCAGGGCAGGGACATACCAGGGCATTCTGAAGATTTCATGGGTATACCTCTCTCTGCTGTCCCTTCCTGCTTCTTTTTCTTTGCATAAATACATGTCATCTCCTGCCATTTTTCATCAGTGGATTTGGAGACCCTCCCCATCACCTCTCCCCTCTCATTACCACCCTGCCACATGTGTTGCACCAAATTAACAAATTTACAGGGTGCCATGGAATGAAAAAAGCTGGGAAGCCCAGAGCCAAGGGACCATGGTCATTATGGCTACAGTCTTTTTAATCTGATGGAACCCCTTTGCTCTAGGCATCAGCTATGCAAAAATTCACAGAAAGTTATTTTAGGGAGTATATTTTGGGCCGTCTGGAATTCCAGTGGCTTTAGAAAGTTAGCCATGCTCCAAATTTTTTTTTGTTTTTTTGATATTAAGGTTCTTTAAGCAGGATCAAGTGAAGCCATGTAACTTAGGAGCCTGTGAGTTCTAATTATAGGTCTGCCTCTAATTTGTTACATTAAGGCAAGGCTCCTAGCATCTCTGGGCCCAAATATCCTCAATTGTAATGTAGGGAAAACAAAAGCAACCTACCTCGAAGGACTGTGGCAATAAAAACGACTAAATACCGCTAAAAACATCCAGACGTGGATGCCGATAGTGAATGCCAAAGAAACACTAAATAAAAATGATGTAGCAGGCTGTCCAAGTCTGGCTTGCTTGGAACAATCTGCAATCTGACAACATTCTGGAAAGTCCATCGTTAATACTGACGGGAGGCCACCCAGGCAAAATGGTAAAATAGGTAATCTTTTTTTTTAATCTCCCTTGACCCCTCCTTTTGGTATCTCCCATCTCACAGGGGACCAGTGCTCTCATGCTGCCCCCTTATGACAATCCTTCTGCCCACTGTTCTATGTTTTAGCCTTTTTCTTACTTGTATCTCTTCTGCTCCCTGGCTAAAATTTACTCACTGTGGGTCCCATTACCTCAGGGCCCTGATCTTCAGCTAACAAGTAAGCACAAAGGTGGTTGTGGTTAACAACACCAGCACCCACAACCAGTGTTTAAATAGTGCTTGAAGGTTTGCGAAATGCTAGACAAACATTATCTCATTTTATCCTCAGAACAACCCTGAAAGGTAGGTGCTACCATTTTCACCATTTTGTTGTTTTTCATTCGTTTTCAGTAGTGTCTGCTTCTTCGTGATCTCATTTGAGATTTTCTTGGCAGAGATACTGAAGGACTTTGCTATTTCCTTCTCCAGTTCATTTTATAGATGAGGTAAACAAGGGTGAGTGACTTGCCCAGGGTCATACAACTAGTAAGCACTTGAAGTCAGATTTGAAATGAGGTCTTCTTGACCTCAGGGTTAGCACTCTATATCTACTATACCATCTAGTGTGTAAGTATATATATGCGTATATACTTATATACACGTATATATTTATATACACACCCTAGCCCAGGGTATATAAATGTATATGTATGTATGTATATGTGCACACATTTACAATATACATATGCACACACATCCTATATGTGTGTATATGGGTATTACATATGTATTACACATATATGCCTATTGATATAGATATTATCTCCCATCCCCCAATTAGAATATATACTTCTTCAGGGCAAACCATGATAGAGTGGATAGGGCAGAGAAGTAATGTTTAATTTCCACCTAAGACACTGATCATAAACTGTGACTGTGGGCACTTCACTTAAAATTGTGATAGAAGGAGCATTAAAGGGCTTTGAGTCCAACCCCATCATTTTCCATATGATACTGAGGAAAAGAGATGTTGTGACTTACCTATGATCACACAGTTAGGTGGAATTTAAATGCTCCTCCTGTCCCTTATACCCTGGCTCTCCCTGAAGGATCATATATTTCAATTGGGGGGAATAACATGTACATTAATAGGCACACACACACAATATACATACAGTGTAGATACAAGATAACCTCAGGGGGAAAGGCTCTACTAGCCAAGAAACTGAGAAAGGCTGACTTAAAAAAATGGCTTTTGAGTTGAAACTTGAAGGAATCCAGAGATTCTGGGGGGGTGGAGGTGGGGTGGAAGAGCATTCTGGGACAGAATGGGGGTCAGCAGAGCAAAGGTATTGAGAAGGGGGATGAAAGGTCTTATGTGAGGAATAGCACATTAATATGGCTGGACCATCAAATGTATATGTAGGGAAAAGTGGTGGTGGAAAATAATGGATGAAAAGGCTGGAAAAATGGTAAAGGGACAGCTTATGACAATTGTGAAATCTCAGAGTTTATATTTTATCCCAGCGATAATAGGAAGTCTTTGGAATTTGCAGAGAGTGTTTATGTGTGTGTGTGTGTGTGTGTGTGTGTGTGTGTGTGTGTGTGTGTGTGTGTGTGTGTGTGTAGCAGGGGTAGGGTGATGGTGGTGGTGGTGATGTAGTCAAGGCTTCCCTCTAAGAAAAATCACTTTGGCAGCTGTGAAGAGGATGGATTAAGACTTGCAGCATGGTTACTAATTAGTAGGTTATCACAATTGTCCAGAAAAGAGGTGATTGATCAATTAATAACATCAGTCCATCAAAAAGCATTTATTTAGCTTTTGGGCAGCTAGATGGTGCAGTAGATAGAGCACCAGTGCAGGAGTCAGGAGGACCTGAGTTCAAATCTCACCTCAGGCACTTGACACTCACTAGCTGTGTGACCTTGGACAATTCACTTACCCCCATTTGCCTCATCCTGGGTCATCTCCAGTCATCCTGATGAATATCTGGTCACTGGATTCAGATGGCTCTGGAGGAGAAGTGAGGCTGGTGAGCTGCACAGCCCTCCCTCCCTCAAAACAAAGTCAAGTGCAAGTCCTGTCATTATTTCTCTGATGGCATGGTCTTCTTTGGCAACGAAGGATAAACACACACATTTATTAAGCACTTACCAGTGCCAAGAACTGTATTGAATTCTGAGAATATAAAGAAAGACAAAACCATCCTGTGGACTCAAATTGCTTATATTCTGATGAGTGGGTCAGGAAGTGAGAAGTAATAGTAAATAACTAAATAAGCACAAAATAGATACAGAGCAAATAGGATAAAACTCAGAGGAGAAGACAATGGCAGCTGAGGAGACCAGAAAAGGATTTTTGAGTTCAGTTTGAAAAAAATCAGAAACGATGCTATTTCTGTTGAAAAGACTGTAGAAATGTAGTCTAGTTGATGGTACCATTCAATAGGTTTCGAACAGGTTTAATGGCTAGACCCAAAGAGCATTCCTTAATGGAAGTCACCTTGAATGGAGAGGAGACTTTTCTGAGAGATGTGGACAGTGAAAGGCCAAGATTAGGCAAATGATTGGGTACAGTTTGTGGTGTGAAGAAGAATGAGGAGTATAGGAGGACAGAGTGATTGTGAGCCTAGGTGACTGGAGGACGGTGGCCCCATTGAAACAGAGATAAGGAATTTTGGAATGAGATGGATTGGAAGGCGGGGAGCAAGATAATGAATCTTGTTTTATTTGAAATCCCTAAAAGATATGTGTTTGAAATGTCCACTGGCATTTTGTGATGTGGGACTACAATTCAAGAGATAAGAGTTGAGTTAGAAATATAGGTCTAAGAATCATTTTCATAGAGATGATAAATGAATATATGAAGAATTGGAGAAGTGTCATAGGATCAGGGAAAGAAAAATGTCCTGATTTATCCATTTTTCTTTTTTAAAGACGGGAATAGGACTTACATCCAATAGGCCTGTGAATTTGACTTTGACACCTGGCAAAATTGTAGAGTGTATTAAAGGGGCAGTTAGTAAATATGACACACGAAAAAACAAACAAATAAACAGTAACAAAAACAACCCCAAGCTTTGATGCCTAAAAGTCAGCTAGACTGGCTTCAACAAGAGCACGTCTTGCCAGAATAATTTAACTTTCTTTTATGATAGAGCTGTCAGATCTTTAGATAACTGGAATGATTTAGATGTAATTTTCCTAGATTTTAGCAAAGTATTCGATTAAATTTCTCATGCTATTCTATTGACAAAACTGTAGAAGTGTAGGCTAGTGGATGATACCATTCAATGGGTTTGGAACAGGTTTAACGACTAGACCCAAAGGGTAGTCCTTATGGAACAGTCACCTTGGCAGGAGATTTCCATCACAGTGCCTCAAGGAACTTGTGCATCACAACATGCTACTTAACATTTCTTATCAATGATTTAGATAAAAGAACAGGTGGCATGTTTACCAATCTTGGAGATGTTGCCAAGCTGGAAAGTATCTCTAAATGCATTGCATGACAAGAGCAAAAATTCAAGAAAATTCAGTTGTCTAGGAC
This sequence comes from Notamacropus eugenii, assembly GCF_028372415.1. NCBI lineage: Eukaryota > Metazoa > Chordata > Mammalia > Diprotodontia > Macropodidae > Notamacropus > Notamacropus eugenii. The sequence continues at coordinate 585,195,177 of NC_092872.1, forward strand.
ATTGGAAAAATTCTAATAAGATGAAAGATAATAGAGATAAATATGACATCTTATACTTTGGTTGAACAATCAGCTTCCCAAGTATAAATGCAAGATGGGGAAACAAGGCAAGACAGCAACACATTTGAAAAAGATCTGGGAGTCTTAATGGACCACATAAAAATGATCAAGAGACGGGAAAAACAATCTTTGGGTGCATTAAAGGAAGCATAACAACATCCAGGAGTCAAAATTATGAGGATCCTCTTGAAGCCTGCCCTAACAAAAACAAAACCGTAACATCACATTCATTTCCGGGTACCCTAATTTAATTGATAAATTGTGGAGTATTCAGATGAAGGAAATAACGAAATTCAATTGAAGGAACTGGGAATAAAGAGAAGAGAAGACTTGGGACAGACATAATAGCTGTCTTCAAATATCTAGAAGATCCTGAAGTTCTTCAGGGATTCTTCCCTAGAGTAATTCATTAGACTTGTGATATTTGTGTCTAGTGGGCAGATCTAGGGATAATGGGAAGAAGTTATAAAGAGTAAAAAATAGAGAATTTCTTTTGTAGATATTAATTATTATTATCATCCTCATATCAAGAGTTTCTTCTATGAGTATATGAACTAAATATTATGTAATGTCCTTTCTGTTTTAAATTCTATGGTCTTAGTTAATAAGCTAGGGTGGGAGGGGACAAGGGAGGGTTGTAGTTTGACTCATTGTCAAGAGTACCTTGACCTGAGAGTGAAATGACCCAAGCATATTCATTTGTTCTCTGCCACTTACTAGAGTGGGCAAGTCATTCAACCCTTACCTCAGTGTCCTCATCTTTAAAATGGGGGTTAATAAACAATCCCTGTCCTACCTTCCCTAGAGGCTTGTTCAGAGGATCAAATAATAGAATGAATTTGAAAGCACCTTGTAAATGGTCAGCATATGAAGTTGCAAATAATAGCATCCACAGCTATGTTTATGAAGATTTATGAAGTGTTTATACATTATCTCTTTTGTGGTTATTCATTATCATTATTTTCATTCTAAACATCCCTAGGCTAGAGTCTGTGAGCTCAGCATTTACTTTCCCCAGGTAACAAGGCCTTAATTCTATTCAAATGCACATACATTTCCCCAGAAACTCTAGACCTGGCAGGCCACTGAAAGCTCTTAATACCAGGAATGTCAAGCAAGGCAAAGAAACAAGCAAACCAAAAAATCCAAATCAAAAACCAAATAACTTGGGGGTATAGGGAGATGCTGTGGGGAAGTTGGACCTCTTAGAACCCAAGTTGCATTTTTAGGTCATCTATAACCCTAGAGTAGGACAAGCCTTGAACAGAGAGGAAAGCAATTTCTGAAAAGAATCTAAAGCTAATGTTCCCTGCTCCCTTCCTGAGAGCTCACAGATTGAAGGACTTTCCAAGGACTTGTCTTCCATGGCCAACATGACAGCAGGAAGGAAGCATTTGGGTTAGAACCTCCTTCTAATATAGATTATGTCTCTGTCTATATCTATATCAATATCCATATCTATATATATATCTGTCTCTAGTTATGCCTGTCTTTATATCTATATCTCCAGTTATGTCTACATCTATATCTTAAATCTATGCCTATATAGCTATATGTGAGTGTTATTTATTATAATTTAGCTATTTCTATCTACTTATAGCTATCATCTCTATAACAGATATAAGTATTATATATTTACATATATCTGAATCCACATACATTGTATGCCATACTATATATGCATTACATATAATATGTATTACATTGAATACATATTTACATATATCTGAATCCACAGATACAGATATATGTAAATTTATATTTACATATGCATCTTAATGTAAAGTTATAGATATATGTAAATATATTAGGTATAGACATAATTTAATTTAGAGTAAATGGAATTCCTATAGTGCTTTAGGGTCTACAAAACACTCAATATATATTGTGTTGTAAAGATTTTCACAATGACCTCATGATGTTGGTACTACAGTGGTTTTTGATCATCATGATACAGATGAGGTACCCGAAACTGAGACATTTTAAGCTACTAGTCCTTAGTCTTATAGTTCATTAGTGCTACGTTGGAATTTGAACCCAGATGTCTCAAAGTCTAAGTCTAGTATTGCTTATTGCTACATTCAGGGCAGTTGGATAGAGGGTTGAGTTTCCATCAGTCAACAAATATTTATTATGTGCCAAATATGGACCAGATTCTGGAACTGAAAAAATGAAATGAATGTCTCTGCCTCCAAGAGCTCTCATTTTATCCTGGAACATATGAATATATAAGTATATATAATATATTGACAATAACAAAAATCACAATGGAATTTTGAAGGTAGCAAAGTAGTGGAAAGGCCAAGAAGGGCACCATGTAGAAAGAGACACTGAGTTTCAGAAGAATCTGCCGATTCCAAGAGGCAGAGGTGAGGGAGGGTGTTCATCAGACAGTTAGTCACTCAGCTAGCAATTATTAAGTGCCTACTACGGGCTAAGTACTAGAGATACAAAGAAAAGCAATAAATAGCCCGTGGTCTCAAGGAGCAGCTCCTAGTTTAATGCGGGAAGTGTATTTTATTCACAGAGGATGGCCAAAACAAATATATGAAGATGGGACACAGAACATGGATAATGAACAGCATGAAAACCAGCTTGTCTGCACCATGGAATGTGCAGTGGGGAGTACTGTAGTATAACAAGCCTGGGAAGGTGAACAGAAGGGAGGCTGCAAAGGGCTTTAAAGCCAACCAGGATCATTTGCGTTTGATCCTAGCAGGAGGAGGGAACCACCAAAAGTAATAAGGCTTGATCTATGCTTTAGGAATATATTACTTTGGCAACAGGAAAGACGCAGGTTCAAACCACATACTGATTGTATGACCATAAACAAGTCTCTTAATATAAGCCTCACTTTCCTCATCTGTTAAAAAAAAAAAAAAGGTTTTATAACCCTTGTAATTCCTACCTCATAGGGCTATTGTGTAGCTTAAATGAGATAATATATTTAAAGTAATTCCTAAACTTTAAATTATTATACACATGTTAGTTATTCTTATTCTTGATATAGGTATTATTGCAAAAATTCTGCTTCATGTCCTACTCTACCATCTTACAGATGAAGTTAGCTCTGAGTTGTTCTCAGGTGGACCTTCAGAAAACCAACGGTTCTTCTCATAATCACTTCGCCTGAGTTTTGTTTTGTTTTCTCTTGGTGGCTACTTCCGTTTACACTCATGACTCACAGGTAGCCTGTGTCCCATTGGATGTTGATAGAAAAGCCTTTGAACCAAAACATTTACTTAATGAAACTGATTCATGGAAAGAAAGGGCTAGAATTACAACCAGCGATGAGAGGGAGAGAGGCAGTGATGGCTTGATTCTGGCTGATTCCTTGCCTAAGTAAACCCAAGAACTGAATTTATCCTTCCCTAGCAGAGAATAGGAAGCAGGGAGGGGTTAAGGAAAAGGATAAGATGGGTAATCTTGCCAGCCTCTTTGCTCCTCCTGAGCCAGGTACTTACAGTGAGACCTGGCTGTTTTGTTTGAATTCCACAAACACCAAACACACCCACACTCAAATACAAGCATAAAAACACATCCCAGAGCCAAATCTAGTTTTTAAATTTTTAGCTTATAATGAAAACTCTCATCTACCCTGATTCACGGGAGCATACATGGGCATAATCTCCAGAAGGGGATTAAATGCATTATTCAATTTCACTAATGCTTGGCAAGTGCCTACTATGTGCAAAGGATAAAGGTAGGTTGGCATAATGGACAGAGCATTAGATAGGAAATTGAAAATACTTGCATTCAATATCACCTCTATCCTTTAAGGCCCAAGGTATGGTGTAGTAGAAAGAACATAGGCTATTTAATTAGAAGACCTGAGTTCAAATCCTACCTTTGGTGCTTATTTCTTGTGTAACTGGGCAAATTACATTCTAAGTCTCAATTTTCTCATCTATAAAATAAGAGAGTTGAACCAGACGGCCTGTAATGTACCTGTTCCAGGTATAGCTCTATGATTCCATGATCTTTTCTGGTTGTGTGATCCAGAAAAAAATGTCCATAAATCATCATATTACCATGTGTTCCATGCTATGTGCTAAGTGCTATGTAAGATGTAAGAACAGCTTAGATGATTAGGGCAGACTTCATGGGGGAGATGGCACCTCAGCAGAGGGTGATCAAAATGATTTATATGCATTTATATTTTTCTTTTCTTTTTATTCTTTTCTTTTATTTATATTTCTTTTCTTTTATTGTATATTTCTTTCATTTTCATTTTAATGAATGAATAAAAAATATTAAGCGCTTACTATGTTCAAGTCACTAGGCTTATTTTTGCAATCAGAGTAAGATTGTCCCTGCCCCCAAGGAGTTCTAATATATACAACATCTGTGGACCATTTCATTTGAATATGAATGTGTTTGATGTTCTGGGAATGGCCTTGCAACAAGGATGCTCTTTAGCTCCCTGAACTCTCCCCCAGCCCCCCAAACCCCCCAAACCCCAAGACATAACTTACATGTGTTGCACAGTTTGTGATTCCTTGAGGGACAGACACACTATGGATTCTCAGTACCTCTGTTTCCACATCTATAAAACAAAGGGAAATTTTAAAAAATGATCTCTAAGATCTCATCTAGATACAATTCAGACCTCTAATTCCAAATGTCCATGTTTCTTTCCTCCATATAAAGGTAAAATAACTAGGAGACTTCTAATGTCAACAAAATCAGTAGTTTAATAAGCAAGGATCAGTTAGTTTTAAACATAAAAGGCTCAAATGTACAACTTTGGGCTTTTCCTCCCCTGAGGAGCCCTTACTGATAGTGGTCAGGTGTAGTGGTACACACCTGTAATTCCTGCTAATAGGAAGGCTGAGTCTGATGGATCTTCTAAATTCCTAAGTTCTGAATTGTAATGGAGTAAAACTGATTAGGTGTGCTTGCTAAGTGTGGCGAACCTATGGTGAACCTCTAGGGAGCAGGGGACCACCAGGCTGTCTAAGGAGGGGTACAGCAGACTAGGTCAGACACAGAGCTGGTCAAAGCTTCCCAGCTTATCAGTAGCGGGATCAGCCTGTGAGTGCCTGCTACACTTTTAGCTTGGGTGAGATTGGGAGAACCAGGCTCAAAAAAAAAAAAAAAATGCCTGTCAAGACACTGGAGAACAGAGCAAAGGGCAAGGTCCTCCAGATCCTCAATCCCTCAAGATGCTTGGATAACAATAATGATGGATTAGAATTTGCTAAAGGGTTTATCCGTATACATATATAGTGTGTATATACATACACACACATATATGTTGTTATGGTTGTTCAGTTGTTTCTGTTGTGTCTGACTTTTTGTAACCCCATTTGGGGTTTTCTTGGCAAAGATACTTGAGTAGTTTGCCATTTTCTTCGGCTCATTTTACAGATGAGGAAACTGAGGTCATATAGCTAATAAGTGTCTGAAGTCATATTTGAACTCAGGTCTTCCTGAATTTAGGGCTGGCACTCTATCTACTCCATCACCTAGCTGCTGTCTGTCTGCCTTTCTATAGCTATCAAACTATATATAGATGGATATCCATATTCATCTATCTACTTATCTGTCTATCTATCTATCATCTATTGCTATATCACATACATTCATACGCACATAATACACACACGTTTATGTGTATACACATATATATCTTTACAACAAAGTTTCTAGATAGATACCATGGGCGCCATTATCTCTATTTTCTTGATGAAAAGAACTGGACCCAGACCAGTTAATGACCTGCCTGTAACCACCCAGCTAGGAAGTGTCAGAAGTGGACTTTGAAACCAGGCCATCTTCATGCCATGATCAGCATCCCAGACATTATTTCATGCTCCAGGCTAGGGGTATGCTTGGGTAGATCACCTTTTCTGTGAAGGAGGTTCTCAGGGCCTCTACTTCCTCATCTATCTAAGGAGGAGGACTGGCCTAAGTGACCTCTAAGTTTCCTTCTGGTTCTAAATCCAGGATCCTTGGGACTAAGTGGTCTCCTCAACTTTTCAATAGTTGTTGCAGTCTATCCTGCTTAATCCAGTCAGTGGTGATAAGTGCAAGCCTCTTCCTGGGGAGGTAGGCCATTCCCGTTGTGGCTGCTAGCCCCTTTCAGTCTAATTACCACTCCTGGGTCCTTGCCCATCATGCTCTGATGAATTGCTTTAGAGGAAAAGATCAAACACTGGGATAAGCCTCAAGAGGAGGAATGCATCTGTTAAGAGCTCCCACCAGAAATGGTATAATGTATTCTTGTTTACTAAATCTTTCAAGTCTGTAACTGGTTCAAGGACAACTTAGCAGTCTTGTTATGAGGGAGAAGAAGATGAAAACAGTCCCAATAGGCCCCCAAAGCTAATTTAAAAAATCATGCACACAGATACACACATATGTGTGCCTACAAGCATGTATACTTGCATACTTGTCCATGAATGTGTATGTAAGTAGAAAAAAATACATATATGTTTCAGAAGGTATATGCTTTGAGCTGGAATATGTGTATATACATGAGAGAAAGGGAATTTTAGTGCTATATGCAGAGAAATGTGTTATAAATACATCAGGCTACATGCAATTCAAGAAACTTTTCCTTTAAGGTTATAATTCTTGGCTCTGTACTTGATTGCAAAGTTGCAAGTTAACAAAGACAAACATTATTTCACTGAATCTTTTTAAAAAGTTCCTCCTCCCTGCTCATAATGCCATTGCTTAGATCTGAGTGACTTGGTCTGCATTAGCAACAGCAATTGTGATCCCCCAGAATAACATGCTTTGCTTTTGAGAAGGATTTTTCAAACACGTCACATTTTGGGCCCATAATAAAATAATTGCAAGATTATTTTAGAGCAAGAGAGTCAAGTCTACAAACATTTATTAAACACCTACTGTGTGTCACACATGCTGGAGATCCAAAGAAGAGATACACAGAGTCTCTCCTTCAAGGTGTTCACAGGCTCATGGGTAAGACACATGTGAATAATTATGTACAAATGAAATACATACAGGATGAATCTCAGAGGAAAAGTGCTAGCATTGGGAAAAGCTTGTTGAAGAAGATGGGACTCGAAAGAGGCTAAGGAGAAAGGCAAGGCCAACGTAAACAGGCTTGAGGTACAACATTCCCTCTGCTTTGCCCTAGGCCTCAGCTCCCAAAGCACCTGGTGGGGACACAGCTCGGGGAGTCCTTACCTGCAGCTTGAGTAAAAGTGCTGAGGAGGAAAATGAACATTTGTTATGAAACAGGCCTGTCTATGACCTGTGACTGCAGCCACACCCCACTTCTCATGGAAAGAGAGACTGCTCCTACCAGTCATAGTTTGAAATGCCCTTTGATAAATGACAATTGTTTGGGCATCAGTGGTAGCATGAATCAGCTGTTGATAAGACTGAGGAGATGTTATGGGGGTTGAAGAAATTCCCAACACAGAATAGTTTGAATTCAGATCCAGATGCCAGTCAATTATTCAGTCAATAAGCATTTCTTACACACCTACTGTGTACTAGACATTATGTTGATCTCTAGTATATGAGAAAGATAAAAGACAGTCACCAGCTCTCAATGAGTTCACAATCTAAAGGCAGAGACAACATGAAAAGAACTACAGATGAACAAGATGTATAATGGATAAATTAGAAATAATCAACAGAAGACCAGTACAGGCATTAAAAGGGTTTGGGGAAAATGACTGGTAGAAGAGGAGATTTTAACTGGTACTTAAAGGAAGCCAGGAAAGCCAAGAGGCTAAGGAAAGAAGGGAAAGCCTTCCAGGCAGGGCAGAATAGTGAGAAATTTTCCAGAGGCAAGAAGGATAGCTTTACTGGAGTCAGCAGTTCATGGAAAAGAGTAAGGTCTGAGAAGACTGGAAAGGAAGGAAAGATTGTGAAGAGCTTTAAATGCCAAATAGAGGATTTTATATGTGATCCTAGACATAACAGGGAGCCAAGGGAGTTAACTGGATAACAAGATAACATGGTCTGTCCTGTGCTTTAGGAAGATCACAGTAGAAAGAACTTGGCAGGGGCCAAGGGCAGGGGAGGGGAACTTGCAGCCTCAAGGCCATGTGGCCTCTAAGACACAGGTTCCCCACCCTTGGTCAAGGGTTTAATTACCACTACAGAGAGTAATCAGACAAGCCTCGCCTCATTGGGTCTCAGTTTCCTTAATTGTAAAATAAATGATTTGGACCAATGATGCTCTGAGGTCCATTCTACAGCTTAGATTTATGACTTCTGGATCTAGTCAATATAGCAAATGTTGATTGAGAATTGGTTATGTTTTAGGCACAAATAAATACAAATGGTTCTATGATGTGGGACAGATAGTCTGATCTTTAGCATTATACAGCATCTAAAATGGGCCTCTGAAGTCCACTAGGTCATTGCTATCTAAGAGGACTCAAAGCCTATAACCTAGTGTATCATCCCTTTTTGGTTTCCATTGCAAGAAGATGGATGCCATGAGTAAGTAAATGGTAGCAAGCCAAAGGGATGATAAAGGGGGGTTGGCAAACGCAGCAGGGGCTCCCTGTAAATTGATCTGACCCAATATAGTCAACCTCGTCAGCAGGAGTTTTAGAGTATAAGTACCCACTGAATACTAGAAGGTCAGAAGTAAAGATTTATTATTCATAATACAGGAGAGTAAAATGTATGCAGCTCATTGTAATTAAGTCAGTCAGACCTAATTCAGTCCCACTAGGTAAGCATACCAGCACTACCAGACAAGCAATGGGATAAAAATGCTCTAGCTGAAGGTCTCAAGTGGCAACTGGGGCTGAATTTTATGGGCTAGTTCAGTAGCTGAGATTAGTTTTTACCAATGTGGACCTATCAGCAATTCTCAGAGGATGCATGTTCTCATTTAACTATGCCACAGCAAGTTGGCCAAATGGCTAAATTATAGCCCAATGGGTACAGCTCTGCCTTAGTCCAAGGAAGAAAGGCCAAGGAAGAAAGTGCTAAGGATGACCTCTGACCTATGCCTACTCACAACTCTTGATCATTTTGATTAAGAATAATGGAATGGATTAATGGAATGATGTATTGTAATGATCAATCAAAAGGCAGGTAGTAAAAGCAAACATAGATGCATACTTCTCTGTGACTTTAAAATGTCATTTTGACTCCTTTCCTAACTATCCTATTGGTTTCTGCTGCACCCCATGTCAACAGTATTGTTGTGGTTGTTGAGTCATTTCAGTGGTGTTCAACTCATTGTGACCCCATTTGGGTTTTGTTTTTTGGCAAACATACCGGAATGGTTTGCCATTTCCTTTTCCAGCTCATTTTACCAATTAGGAAATGGGAGCAAACAGTTAAGTGACTTGCACAGGGTCACACAGCTAGTAAGTGTTTGAGGTTAGATTTGAACTCAGATCTTCCTGAATCCAGGTGATCTGTCTACTACACCACCTACTTGTAAATATCACCCTATAGCAGATTCATACAAATTACTCCTGTTTGCAGTCTTGAGTTGTGAACAGTTACCTTCTAGTTAAGGAATATGGTAGCCAACAGGGAAGTTTTAGTTTGGAAATAGGACAGAAATAGAAGTAATGGTCAAAAATTACAGAAAAAGAATATTTAAGCTGGATATTAGGAAAAGCTCCCTGACAATTAGAGCTATTTAAAAGTGGAACGGCCCTATCTATATGGGAAGTTTTCATGCTAAGACTCATGTTTGACAGTTTCCTTTCAGTTCTGCTATTCTGAGCCAGCTAGACGGTATAATGGAAAAGGTGCTGGATTTGGATTCCCAAAGACCTGAGTCTGACTGCCATGGACCAGCTCTATGACACTGAGACAAGTCCTGTGAGCTTTCTGCCTCGGTTCTCTTACTTTGAAAATGGAGACAATAATAACACCTATCTTCCCGAGTCATATTACGGTTCAGTCAGTGAGATATATGTAAAGTGCTTTGTAAACCTTTAAAGTACTAGTTGTTCCTTATTGTTATGTTCTATGATTCTTTGATGATGACCCACCTCAGCTGGGAGTTTTCACCTAGATTTTCTGGAGAAGAGAGAAAAACCCTTTCCTGATAAACTGGTGAAGTTTCAAGGAGTAAATTTTAGCCTTGGTGTAAGAGGAAAAAAAATTCCCTAACAATTAGAGTTATCAAAAAATGGAAATGGGCTATTTTAAGAGGTATTGGGTTTTCCCTCACTGGAAGTCTTCAAATACAGGCTGAATGACCATCGGAGGCTGGAAAGGGGGCTTCTCATTCAGGTACAGCTGGAATTAAATAGCTTTTGAGGTCCAAGTCTCTCCTAAGTATGAAATTCTACTTGTAATTCCATTTGTATATAAACACCACTCAGTTCAAGAACCAAGGCAAAGCTTTTCAGCTTAGTCTGACAACTCTCAAGAAGTCAGAAGACCTAAAAACTTCCCTGCTTCTGCTCAGTCCTGTATCCCTTAGCCTTTTGCTCTCATTCAAGATGAATAAAAAGTAATCATATTTATATGTATATATATTCAGGTACACATACATATATATGCACACAATTATATACACAATTACATACGTGATCACAGATATATGCATGAGGTTGTTGAGTCATTTTCCATTTCTATCCGACTTGTCATGATCCCCTTTGGGGTTTTCTCGGAAAAGATAGTGGAGTAGTTTGTCATTTCCTTCTCCAGTTCATTTTACAGATGAGGAAACTGAGGGAAATAAGGTTAAATGACTTGCTCAGGGTCACACAGCTAGCAAGTGTCTGAGGCGAGATTTGAACTCAGGAAGATGAGACTTCCTGACTTCAGGTGGGGCACTCTATCCCCTAGCCACCTAGCTGCCCCATATAAATGCATATGCATAGACAACTGGGTATGTTTATGTAGATGTATTAAATATGTGTGTACATGCATGTATGCATGTATATATCTTGTGTGTACATGTTTAGATACTATTCTAAAAGCCATTATTTTATTATTATAATTTTATTCATGACTCAGTAAAGAGTTCTAAAAATGAGCTGATTGGATATGGCCAAGAAACATCAGTTTTGAGGCTAAAGTAGACCAGGAAACATTTTGTCAGTATATTCCCAAATGCTGTTTCCCATCATCATATTTTGTATAGTTTTTCCAGTTCAAATGTTTTGGTTCATGGATGATTATTTTCTTGGTTCCTGTTATGCATTCTCCTCTATTCCCAATGTCCCTATAGTGCCAAAATGAGTTGTGTATTGAGGAGTGAGAGTGCTTTGAGAACGTATTGAGAATGAGTTGTGTTTCAAGGAACACTTGTATACAGGAAAACACTAAAAAGGAGAAGAGAGAAACTGATAGGATTCCTTACCAAGGCTGGCCAGAGAAACAATTCAAAAATCCATTTGTAGACATAAGGAAGAGGATGGCAGCTAGCCTGAAGGAAAATCCAAACTATAATTCCTATTTCTTTGTGCAGTTGTTAGAAGAGATAGGAGTATCAGTAACACTTGTGACCTGCAAAATTCAGCTTCCAAAGTCAGACACTCAGCCCACATAGTTTCAAACTAGTAATTATATTTCAGACTCAGGCAAAAAGGACTTCTTGGAAGCCACTACTTTGGGTAGGCCAGGAATGAATGAATACTTCAGTCTTCTTATATACATCTGGGACTATGTTCAGTGTGTGTGTGTGTGTGTGTGTGTGTGTGTGTGTGTGTGTGTGTGTGCGTGCACACGTGTGTGTGTGTGTGTGTGTGTGTGTAAGGGCATAAGGATACTGTTCTTTTTACAATAAACTAGTACCATTTGCTTAAAAAAAACCCTTTACCCTGGGAGGTTAATTTTGCTTGAAACCCTAAAAGAAAAAGAAAAACCCTCCAGAAATGGTTCTATGACTAACTTTCAGTCACTTTTCTTTCTTTAAGGCTTCAAGCTCTAATGGTAATTAAAGTTGAAAATAATGACGTTTGTCCTAACAGTTATCTACAGCAACGGCTTCTTTCATCTTTATGATAGTTATTAACTTTGCCCTGAGGTGCTAATTTGACACTGTTCAGGGAAATAAAAAAAAGAGAGAGAGAAAGAAAGAAGAAAGAACAGTTGAAGAAGCCTGATACTGGGAAAGAAATATCTCCATACAAGTCCCACTACACTGTGGTACAATAGTGATCCACTATCGCCATCTGCTGGCTGTAGACTTCCAATTAAAATAGAAAGATGTAAGCTATGCATGGTCTATTAAGTTACGCTTAAAGAGGTGTTGGGCTTTTGACTTGTAACACCTTTTCATTATTTTTTGAGCTCACACTATGTGCAAAGCAATATGGGTGAGGGGAATGAAGTACAAAGATAGGCTCCTCTTCTTGACTATGCTTTCCTGGAAGAAGGCATTGAGGCATTATGTCAGAAGTACTGGACTTGAAACCAAGAAACTGTTAAGTTCCAGTCTTGCTTCACAAACTTACTTTCTGTATGGATCTGGTCACTTAACTATTCTGCACCTCATGTCCATCACCTGTAAAATGAAGGTGTTAGACATGATGACCTATAAGTTTCTTCAACTTTTAAATCTGTGATCTGACAGTGTCTGGTACAGAGTAGGTACTTAACTAATGCTTTTTGATTGACTGTTTGATTGATTGACTGCCTTGGAGACAAGAATTTTCATTTGAATGGTGGCCATGGGAACCATATTGGAAGAAGATGGGGAGTGAGTCCATGATGAATAAATGAGTGTGTATTCTTTCTAAAAGTTTGACATTGAAGATGGAGGAGAGATTGTGTTTGCTCCTTTGTTTTTAGGATATAAGAGATCTATCTTGCAAATTTAATATTACTATCTACTACTCCACTACTACTATTTTACTACCTTCTACTCTATTTTCTTGAGCCACTATCCCTTTCAACCTACCAACCTTCTGTCATGTCCAACCTAGGTATTCTCCCCCCTGGTCTATCCAAGTCTCTAAAGATATAAAAAATAGATGGAAAAAATAACAAAATTGAACTACAAAATCTTCACCCATTACATATGTACCCTTAGTTTCATCTTCTATGGAAATCTTGAAAATGATATGGACAAGAATGACACAAGATGAATTATTATCTTCCTCAATGAGTGGAATAGTTATGCCAATTAGATCAATACTTTACTGAAGTACTTGTTAAAGTATGTGTAAATTCCTACACTTGAGTTAAACTAATTACATAAATACAAGATGAGGGAAATGCAGCCCGAAAATAGTTGATGTGAAAAAGGCTGAGCAGTTTTACGAACTAGGCTGTAGTCCCAATGAGAATCTGCAGTTTGGCCTGTCAGTCAGAAAAGCTGCCAAAAGAAAATGCAAACTTAGACTATATTAATAGAAGCAGAGCATCCCGAAGAAAGACTTTAGAGAGGAGGTCTCTCCCACTAGTCGATAGGTAGCACCATGAAAATGTAGTTTCATGCATCTCCTTTTTTTACAGTTGGTTCAGAAATCATTCCAAGGGATATGAATAACTCAGCCCATCCAGAGCGTCAGATAAAGATTTTACTGTATTCTACTTTATCTCTGGCTGCATTATTTTAGGTAGAAATTTGAGCCTAGAGTATGTGGATCACTTCTCTGTAATATTAATCATGAGATTTCTGGCCTGCCACTGGCAATGATGGATGTAAAGGAACATGACAATATTTCTATTGGTGTATCCATCAGCCTTCTGAGATGGCAGCTATTGCTTTAGTAGCAGTCTGGCTCTCTGACTACAGATTATAGGAATACAAACTTAATATAGGGTAATCCCTGTCTTTCATAGAGATGCATGATACACCACTGGTTCAGTTTCAGACAATTTGTTCTACGGCTAGCTTATCCCTGTGCATTCCCCTTCCTGCTTTATCTCCCCAGGCTGCTAAAATGCAAGAAAATTCTCTTTCACAGCCTAGGCTGTTAGTTGTATCGAACATCAGCCTTCTCCTTGCCTCATACCTACTGACTGACTGTACCGTTATTGCTATATATTATGCATTTCTGAGTTTCTAAACTTTTTCTGTGTCACCCACCGGCCTTTGAGTGTTGTCTGTGGCTTCTGCAAAACTCCCCCAAAATTCTCATTTAATTTCTTACACTGACCCATGATATATCTAAATCCTATGGGGAAAGTCAGTATGTTGAAGGGATAATTGCATTAGTAAAAGCTTTATACCCAAAAGCATGACTAAAAAATTGCCCTGATGTCCATATTGTCCACAAACAGGATCATCAGTCAATACTGGGATTTGCTCCAACCTGATAAGAAATACTTGTCCATTAAGAACCAATTTCTCATTTTCCTCCTTTACTTCTCAGTGCCTAGGGGCTTACCAAATACTCTGGCAGGCAGTTTACTCAGAAGCATAGGAGCACTGGAGTGAAAGCATATCATGCCTAATTTTTAATGGTTAATTTTTGTGGTTGTCACTTTGCTTCTAAGAAACCACATGTTACTGATTATCAGACTATAATCTGCCCTACGATGGTCTTATTTATTATCCAATAGGGTCCTGGACTTAAATGCCTCTCTTTGTTGACCATTTCCCTCTGGGTGCTTTTTCCATATTAGAATATAAACTTGATGAGAGCAAGGACTGACTGCTTTTGTATTTGTATCCCTAGTGCTTTTTACATTGGTTGACACAGAATAAGAACTTAATAAAGGCTCATTCATTCATTCATTCATTCATGCCTCCACAAGTGAAATACACTCCAGGTCATTCTAGGAGGGAGGCACAATTGTAAGTAGAGCTCTAACTACCAATCTTGGTTTCTAGATCAGAAAGACAATAACACAAACACATCTTCACTTCAACAGATCAGGAGCACCGTGATAGTAGCCTGATACATCTCAGAGCACTATGGGGCTACTGCTTGCAAGAGAGGAAAAAAATGGTACTGGGCTAGGCAGGAGTTTGCCTGGAGTGGAGCTGATGGGGGAGGAAGCACACCATCTGGTAGCTTCCCAATTTGACTAATAAATCTTGCTAACAAGTTTCCATCCTTCCAAAGGAGTGAAAATCTGTCAAAATGTAAATGTAACAAATATAAAAATTCTGCAATCTTTTCAGCTTATTATTTTAAATATTTGCACCCTCTATACTCTGAAGCCCTGGGGTAAATCCCCAGCTGGTTTCTCCAAATTACAGATCTGATTGCAAGTACCCCTGATGTCAATTACTTTTTTTCCGATGTAGAGAACAGAATAATGAATTCAAAATTTGTGTGCCTATCTCAGAGAAATATTTTATCTTGAAAGAAGGAAAAATACTCTATTTAGATAAGCATTAAAATATGCAAAGAAAAAAGTTTAGAATATTTTTATTAAAACGCTATATGTAGAATTAGAATAAATACCCACAGAATTTTACTTGTGATGTATCAAAATAAAGACTTTCTAAAATAGGACACATAAAGAACAATGCTTTTCTTTATCAAATACTGTTTTAGAACTGTCAATACCCTGAGCTTACTCTCTCCCTACCTAACTATATAGGCACAGAGATGAGTTCATACAGATTATATTTTTCTTTTTCCCATGCAACTTCTTTATTTAAGAAAAATTTCATTATTTATTTGATAGTTGTCAGCAAACTTGAACATTTCAATATGCAAAGAAGAACAAAAGGGGAGGGGAGAGAATATTTTAAAGCTACTAATTTGTTACAATTTGGTATTTATTTAAATGAACATTTAATTTCACTTGGTAGTAATAAAATTCCTGAAGGGCATTTTCCCTGTTGATTTGTACCTCTTCCTAACCTTCATTTTGTTTTCTTAAATGTATTTTTTCACATTTCTGCTATTCCTTGCCTTTCTCATTCTTTCCTTGACTACATAACTGGTATGATATCCTGTTCAATAACTATCCATAGATCCCTGTTGCCTACTGTATAAAGGTTAATATTCAAAGTCTTGTTCAATCAGGCATGATCTGCCTTTGCAAAATCACTGGCCTACATAGTGTTTAATAATAGATCAGGGAATGTAGATAGTTGTGGTTCAGTCACTTCTGACAATCCCTGACACCATCTGGGTTTTTCTCGGCAAAGATACTAGAGGGGTTTGTCATTTTCTTCTCCAGCTCATTTTACAGATTAGGAAACTGAGGCAAACAAAGTTAAATGACATGCCCAGGATCACATAGCTAGTAAATATCTGAAACTGGATTTAAACTCAGGAAATGAGTCTTCCTGGCATTCTATCCACTGCACCACCTAGCTGCCCCAAAGTAAATAATCAGCACTGTATTTGTATGTCAGGAAAGCATATTACTAAGTTCTTTATGGTAGTCTGGGTGGAAAAATACATGAGAGGATAAAATTATGATTCAAATAAAGATCTCAGTAAGCTAAAAGGGTGAGGAAACCAACAAGATAGAACTTAGGAGAGAAAAGATGCAGAGTCTAGCATTTTTAATGCATGAGGAAAGGATGGGAAAACACTGGCTTAGCAGCACTTCATGGGAAATGATCTAGAAGTCTTAGTTGACTAAAAGTTCAGTAGGAGCCAACATTATAACAAGGCTGTCAAACAGCCAATGCAATCTGAGACTGCATTATTGGAGGAATATCATATAGAACAAAGGAGATAATAGTTTCCCTTCTATTCTGGTTAGACTACAACTGGAGTACTGTGTTCAGCTCTCAAGCTGACATTTTAATAAGGACATTGCCACCTTATAAGGGTAATTCATTCCTAAAAACAGAAAAGAAACAGAACAAAACAAAAACTTGTGGGGCAAATCGCCATACATTTAAACAAAGTAATTCACGTTAATTTTGATGGGATACAGCTTTATTTGTTCCTGGGCCCCAAATCAATGCCCATTTGATGCACCTGGACAGTCAGTGTTTATGTGATTGAAAATTCAAGACAAAAATAAGAGACGGTAAAGACGATGTCAAAGCTAAAGTCAATGAAAACAATACGGATGATAAAATCCTCGAACAAATTGTCATCCAGCGGAAGGATGAAAAGACAGGAAATCAAGGAGAGTTACTTGAATGCTTTCTACGTTTTAGAGGCTATGATGTAGCGGATTATCACCACTATAAACTATCAAACCATGAGTACGTGGAGAATTTAATGTAATTCTCACAAACTATACAACTTTGCATAGAGATGCTCTCATTTTGGGATACTCAGCTGCTCCTGAGGTCCGCAGAAATGCAAGGTGATCATTATAAGTGTAAAGGTCCTAAATAAAACTCCTAATTAACCAATAGTCAGCCAATGGATATTTGTGAACTGCCTACTATGTTTCAGGAACTGTTGTGAGTTCCAAGGATTTAAAAAAACAAAACAACAAGAAATTTTTGCTCTTAAGAAGTTCACAACCAAACCCATCCTAATATCAGTGTTTTCTCTCTTGTAATCATTTCTTATTATCTTGTACATTGTGTGCATGTGTGTGTGTGTATGTGTATTTGTTTGCATGTTATTTCCCCTGTTAGACTATCTTTTATCTTTTTTTTGTATCCTCAGCCCTTACCATAGTTCTTGACACACAGTAGGCACTTGACAAATATTTGTTGATTGATTGCTTCTTTGAAGAGAAAGGAAAGGGGAACTTGTATCCTTTTTATTCTCTAGTCTAAGCATATGAATATATTAAACAGATTTATTCAACATAAGAAACACCAGAACAGTCCAGAATCTCTTCTTGACGATAGTACCTTGACAAGGGATATTTTGGAGAAGGATGCAGCTAATCTTTCCAACATCAGCTTCATGGCACTTAATTCATGCCTAGACTTTGTTTTTTTAAAACCTCTTTACCAGTAGAATGTAAGTTCATTGAGGTCAAAGATTATTTCATTTTTGTCTCGGGTATCTTCAAAGCTGGAGCAGATGCTTGCACCTATTAGTATTCACTTAGTAAATGCTTGTTGAATTCAATTGGATCGAAACCTGCTTCCAAGGTCTCCAGGTGCTCTCCTAAAATGATGGTGCCATCCTCATTTCTAAGTGGAGTGCATTCTCTTCAAGGGACCATGAAATTATTCCAGATGGGTTTGCCATATGAATAATTAGTGATCAGGACAATTATTTTCCCCACGTTCCAAGCCAAAATACAAGTTAATTTTGACTCCATCCTTTCCTTCCCTGGCAAGGAGAACTGCTTCATTATCCAGGTCACTGGTCTGTGCTGGAATGGAGCTGGAATAGATGGTGGGTTTCCTTTTTTCATTTCCAGTTTTTAGAGACATTTGCTGAATATTTATTAGCAGTGTCACTGTTTGTGGAGCCAGGCTAGCAACTCCTAATACTAATATTATTTTTGGCAATTGATCATAGTCACTGTAGCTAAAAATAAGACCTTTATTAACAATATCTTCCCACTGGAGTATACTTTTTTTAAAAAAATTACCACATAAAAAGACATTGCCCCTCAACTAATCGACCTGACCTCCTTTATTTCTTCTCTCCCAGATAATTACAAAATTACAATAACCTAACTGATGTTCTACAGACTCTTCCTGGGTCCTCCCTCCAAAACCTATTACTTCCTACACAATACTGTCAGAATAATCTCTCAAATGCCCAGCTCAGATGGCAGCTACCCTGCTCACACGTGTTGTGTGACTTCCCATTGACTATAGGATACTCCAGCCTCCTTAGCCTGGTATTCAAGGTGCTTCCTGCCCTGGTTCCAGGGAAACCATTACTGTTTGACCTTATCCTGATTCAAGGTCCCATTTTAAGCAGCCAATGCTAAATGGATTACTTTCCATTTACAAAAAGTGTCATGGCTGCTTCCTGCCTATGGGTGTCTTTACTTGGTCTCAATGCTCTACTTAGAATTCCCTTCTCTCTCTAATTGCCACCATGTCCTTCTGAAATGCGGGAGCTTTTCTGTTACTTCTGTAGCCGTGTCACTGATTTTGCAAAAATCTAACATCAAACTTGTCTAAAATATTAGTATTTCAGTATATAGTATTTAATATGTAGCATTTAGGGGCAGCTAGGTGGCACAGTGGATAGAACAGTGGGTCTGAAGTCAGGGAGACTTGAGTTCAGATCTGGCCTCAGACACCTAACTAGCTGTGTTGTACTAGGCATGCCACTGAACCCACTTTGCCTTAGTTTCCTCATCTGTAAAACAAACTGGAGAAGGCAAACCACTTCAGTATCTTTGCCAAGAAAACCCTAAATGGGGTTACAAAGAGTCAGACATGATTGAAAGATGGAACAACGACAAAATATCCAGCAACAAAGATTGCCTTCTTTGGGGGGTAACCAAAACCTTTTGCTTTGAAGTCACTTTCCAAAGAAAATTTCCAAAAATGTTTTGAGCAGTTGCGTGCTAGTTAGGGAACTAATAAATTTTAAGGGGCTGTTAGCCCTCATCAATCACCTTTTGATGTGTAAAAGTGGCCTCTCTGAATCTAACACTTATTTTTTTCAATGAACAATCATTAGATTAGAAACAGGTGTGAACACACTGAGGTCTCAAAACCTACAAATTATTTGATATGTGTTTGGCATCTCTATGGTATATGTGCCAAGTTCTCCCCTGATAGAATGGAAAAACCTTGACTATTTATTTCTGTCTTTTTATCGTCAGCATCTAGTGAAATGCCTGGAACAGTAGGTACTTAATAAATGTTTGATGATCAATTATTTGCTTTCTTATTGGTAAAAAATTATAATTTATATATTTTGCTTTGAGGTTTTATTTATAAAGTTCTTGTCAACAAAGTCCCTGGCACTGTCAAATGGCTCAGCACCACAAACGGATATGATTTTGTCAGTAGAAGCAGTATTAAAGAATCATTACCATCTGCTTTGCTGCTGTATGCTAATAACAATAGGACCTTTTCATCTGACTTGTAGTTGACATTACATGTCTCCCCCTTTGAACATGAGTAACTTGAGTGCAGAGACTGTCTTGCTTTTCTATTTGTAACCTCAGAGGGTAGTACAGAGTTTTGCATATAGAAAGTACTTTAAAAGTGGCCATTCATTCATTGTTGTTGAATTATAAATTTCCTTTAGAAACCATACAATAAGCGATTTTCATGTGAGAGATTCTGAAATATCTATTGGAGTATGATTTGTAAGACTGACTTAAGTTGCAAAAACTTGGGTAATGGGGAGAAAGAAGCTATTGACAAGGAAAAACCTGGGTTTTGACAAATAGAAGCAAGTCAAAAGCCACAATCTTTGTCCAGTTAGCAAGGCCTCTGATACTGTCAGTCATGATAGCTTATTTAAAATTATGTCAAAATACGGATGAAGAGAACTTCATCAGTATTGTACTTCAAATTCATAATGCCATGCTTGTCCAGATTTTGGTCCTTTCCCAGTCACCAATGGAATGAAGCAAGACTGTGTGCTTGCTCCTATGCTTTTTAGCATGATGTTTCAGCAAAGTTGTCAGAGGCCTTCAATGAGGACAAACATGGCATCAAAGTCAGCTATCACACTGATGGTAAAAAGGCTACAAGCCAAGACTAAAGTAGAAGGAGAGCTGGTATATGATTTTCTGTTCACATATGAATCCAAGATGCAAAAAAGTATGAATCAGTTATATTCTGTTTGTGCTAATTTTGGCCTAATTAACATCAAGAAAATACAAGTTCTCTACCAGCCAACACCATACCATCTGTATGTGGGATCATCATTTACAACAAATGGAGAAGTTTTTGAATACTATGGATAAATTCACTTATGTTGGCAGTATATTTTCCAGGGATGTCCACATAGTTGAAGAGGTTGATACAAGCTTTGCTAGAGCTAGCTCAGTTTTTGGGGGGCTCTGAAAGAAAGTGTGGGATAGAAGAGGTGTTAGACTGCCTACCAAACTGAAGGGCTACAGAACCATTATACTGACTTCATTGTTGTATGCCTGTGAAACCTAGACAGTCTGCTAGCACCATGCCAGGAAAATGAATCACTTCATTTGAATTGTCTCAGGAAGATTCTGAAGATCAACTGGCAAGATAACATACTGAACACCAAGGTTCTTTCTTAAACTAACCTGCCAAGCATTCACATTCTACTACAGAGAACACAATCCAATAGACTGGTCATGTTGTTTGAATGCCAAATGTATGTTTGCCTAAAAGACTATTTTATGGAGAACTCATTCAAGACAGGCAGTCATGTGGTAGTCCAAGGAAATGAGACAAGGACACTCTCAAGAACACTCTGAAGAACTTTGGAATTGATTGCATGACATGGGAGATGCTAGCTAAGGACCACCCAGCTTGGTGTATTTTCCTCAAAGAAGGCTCTGTGCTTTATGAGCAAAGAAGAATTGCAGTAGCTCAAAAGAAACGCGAGATGCACAAATTTAGAGAAATCTCCTCCCCAAATGTTCACATGGAGTATTTGTGTCCAACCTGTGGCAGAGTGTTCTAAACTTGTATTAGTCTGATCAACCACACTTAGAAACACTCTTAACTTGACTTCAACATTATGATGACATTATGGTCTTCTTTGAGAACGAAGAACAACCACCAAGACAAATGAGTTTTTGCTTCAGGGTACCAACTTCTAGGTGATCCTGGACAATTGACAATCATCTGGTTTCCACTGGACTCTGACGACTCTGAAGGAGAGAGTGAGGCTGATGACTTTGCTCTGCTCTGCCTCACTTAAATTCAATTCACTTGAAAGTTACGACATCACTCTCATAATCTCATTGGTTCTCTACAAGAACCAAGGACAACACCACCAACTTCCAGGCAGAGGACACTTTTTCCCCTGGGTCAACTACCACTTCATGGCACCCTCTGCTAGCCTATGTAGTCACCACATCTTGGTCATATCATGGTGCCCAGGCCTGCCTTCATCCCCAGGTAGGAGCTAGGGAGATGGTGGTTGAGGAAGGCTATAATTCTACCTCTCTTAGGGTGAAGCATGTGTAGTTGGATCATCTTCTATGAAGACATTGCCTACCCCTACCTTGTTTAATTACTGTGCTTTGTTTTATTGACTTAAAGTTCTAGTAATTGATACAACAATCTTTTCAACTACAAAAGCAGCAAAATAATTTATTGGGTAAAAAAGACTACCCAATAAAATATCTCCTGAGACTTTCCTCTTTTTTTTAAACTTCATTCATAGGGACAGAAATCAAAAGACTATATCATGTGGAAATTCAGAATGAACTGATTTACTCCTTCACTTTATCTCAACAGAAATTTTGAGTAACAAAGTTCTAAGTGAGATCAATTTATGAATTAGGGTAGCAGCAACCAATAAATTAGGTCTATGGCATCTCAATAACCCAAATAAGGAAGGGAAGATTCTCTTATGGTGATTAACAGGATGACAGAGAAACATCTCAAGAAATATAGGTGTGTATTCTTTTGATTTTCCAGAAAGTAAAAAACCTCTGACATCAGCTGGATGTTACAATTGTTTGGACCCTCCCCTCTGAAACCTTCTCTTAAACACAAATAAGACGTGTGATTGTAGTAGTAAGACAAAGATAAAACAATCCAGATTGTCCATTCAATGAGAAGATAGGATTAGTGTCATCTCAGCTCCTTTCCATTACATCATTGGGAGATGAGAGAGTTCTCAGGTGATGGGAGTAGTCTCCAGAAGTGGGGAGTTGCTTCAATAGTTTCAGTTGATGAGATTTGACCTTATAGGTTAATCAAGCTTTTTCACAATGTGGGTGGTGGGTGAAATTACATGGGTAAGGAACAGGGAAGGGGAATATTAAATCTAGCTTGATTAAGTCTTAACAAAGTAGAATTAAAAATCAATTTTAAATTTCACAGCCTTCCATCAACCAATCAACAAGCATTAATTAAGTACTTACTACGCAGCAGACACTGTGCTAAGTAAGCACTAAAGATGTAAATAGAAAAACAAAATGATATTTTACATATTGGGAGGAATTAATTTGAAATTACAAAAAAAGATATATGCTTAAGGCAACGCTTGGAAGAATGACTAGCTTTTGGACCCAAGGGATATAGGCAGTTTGAATAAAGCACAGCCTTGTTTAAATCTGGAATCCAACATTCTGGTGTCCTCTATTACAGAACATAGCAACGATTACAAATTTCATCAGGTATATATAATAATAGATCGTTACGATGACTTTTTATCATTAGATGATGTAGAGCAAAAGTGTCAAGTAGAAATGGGGGCCATTGAACCCTACATAAGGATCACTTTGGCTGCATATTGACTTAGAAAAGAACGTATTTACATTATCTGTATTTTGTTGTATTGTACTTTTAAAAATATTTTGTTAACTATTTCCCAATGATATTTAAATTTGGTTCTGGTCACAGTGAGGACAGTTGCTGGACACAATTCTACAAACCTCTGAATAGTTAACACCTCTGATACTGAGGTATAAGGATTTATTTATAGTTAAGGTTTTATTCTTACCAACTTAAGTGAATTTCTTGTGAGTCCACATCCTTTACCTTGTTGCCTTTGCCTTTTGCCTCCTCAGGTGCCTTCCTTTCCCTCTACCTGTCCCTTTAAAATCAACCTCCAGGTTGTAAACAAGGTGAACATTATAGGAATACAATTTATACTACTCAAGTGACCTTGAGCATTCGTCTCCCCAGACCAGAGGGCCTACAGTCATAAGGAGGAAATTCTGGGATATCTGTGCAACTGCCCCAAGCCATACCTCTCTGTGGTGAAGGGAAAAGGTCCAGTCATGGTTAGGCCTTCAGCACAGAGAGAACTTTTTATTTTAATAGAATGGAAATCACAGCTCCCTCCTAAGGATCACGCAGGGATAAGGCTTATGATTTCATGCCAGTTCAGTAAGAAGCAGTAGAGTATAGAATTGAACTAGGGATCATGACAACTGGGTTCTAGCCCTGGCTCTGATACAAATTAAATTGCTGCATGACTTTGAGCAAATGACTTCATTTCTTCTTTCCTTGGTTCCTTCCTCAATAAAATTAAAGCACTAAACTTTAAGATTTCTGAATTTCAAAACTGGAAAGGACCTCAGAGCTATCTGGTCTAATCTGTAACTTGGCATGGATCTCCTGATTAATGTTCCCAACAAGTAGGCCTCCTGCCTCCGAGGACCTCTCATGAGAGGGGCCCTACCATGTCTCAAGGTGGCCCATTTCACTTTGGGACCACTCTTAGTTAGAAAATTTGTTCATGCATTTAACTGAAATCTTATTCCTATTCCATACGAGGGTCTTCAGGTGCTTAAAAAAAGCTATTACATTCCCAAAGTCTTATTATTAGCAAAATATGCTAAAGTCTTCGTATCATATAAAGCAATATATTAGCTAAATATGCTCAGGTCCTTCAAAAAAGGTTCCTTCTGGCACGATCTTCAGTGTCTTCAGTCCTAATTATCGCTGTCCTCTAAACATTCTCCAAGTCATCAATCAGTATATCAGCAAACATTTATCATTGTTCTGGGTCCTGACAATGCAAATATAAATACAAAAGTTAGACGGTTTTTACACTCAAGGGACTTTCATTCTGCTAAGTGGATTCAACACTTTTTGGGGGGGAGACTAACAATTATGGAAATTAAGAAGGGGAGGTTGATGTGAGCCTAGGGTTCCCACGAGACAAAGTAACACAGGTATGGGCACAGCCTATGAAAAGGGAGAGAACTAAGAGGTCAGTCTGACTCATTAATGTCCTTTCTGAGACATGGTACTTAGAACTGAACAGATATAGCCAGTCAGGGCAAAATAGAATGGAGCAGGAGTGGGGAGCCCGTGGCCTCAAGGCCACATGTGGCCTTCTAGGTCCTTGGGTGTGGTCCTTTGACTGAGTCCAAGTTTTACAGAGCAAATCCTTTTATTAAAGGATTTGTTCTGTGAAGTTTGGATTCAGTCAAAGGGCCACACTTGAGGACCTAGAGGTTCACATGTGTACTTGAGGCCAGGGGTTCCCCACCCCTGGAATGGAGTAATCACTTTTTCTCTAACCATAAAATACTATTCTTCTGTCATTTTGAATGATTTGGTTGGTTATATCAGTCCCAAGAATTATGCATATAAAATTATCTAGCATTACCTACTAGCACTCTATGGTGTCTCACATTGAGAGTCCTATGTAATTATAAAAAGCAAAGAAAGCTGTAAAAGGAATAGTGCTGAGATATTCTTTGAGATGAATACTCCTTTGCCCTTTGGTCAGAAATCATCTATATAATAGTGTGTGTGTGTGTGTGTGTGTGTGTATTTGTTTGTGTATCCTTTGACTTGGACTGACATCCCTTCTACTTTGCCTCTCCCAATCCTATGAAGAGGCTGGATAACTAGAAAAGGGAAGACACAGATAGCAATGGTCATATTTTCATACTTCATATTGATGGAGTGATCATAGGATCATAGCTTCAGAAACAGAAGAGAGCTCAGAGGTCATCTGACCTAACCCCCCTCAATATACATATGTAGATGCCCACAGAGGTAAAATGATTTGCCAAAGGTCATCCATGTAAGTAGCAAGTGATAGGACTAGAATTTGAATGTAGTCCTTGGAATAAAAGCCTTTCCACTGTACTATATCCTCCCCTTTCTCTTATTATCTATATAAACAGTAGAAGGTGGTGGACACTTTCTGGATAGGGTAAGAAAGGAAGTGTGGCATTTTGGGAATTATAGCTCACATTCTTTCTGATTCACATGTGACCTTTGGTAGGTCTATGTCCAGTTAGACTGGGATTAGTACTTCAGAATGAGCGTGGGTGTATGGGCCAGAATTGCTATCTCAACCCTGATTTTCAGATGGAGTGGGGGGAGTAGGCCCATTCAATAGTTGACTTATATAACAAGAGTAATTTTCCAGGACTTGGCTGGGGCTGGAGGAAGATGAGCAGGAAGGTAGCAGGAAAGAGACCCTGTTTGGGCCTTTTTTTTTCTCTTTTGGCTGCTGCTTTCTTGTGACATTTAATATGTGGAGTCTTATGAAGCAGGGATGGCCACATGGTACTTTAAAGTGAAAAAAATATGTAGTATTTTTTCTTCTGCCTGAGGGATAGAAAGCATCACTGTGATCCATAAAAGAGAAGAGGTATCATCCCCTTTCTCCTTGGCATGCTAGTGTTCCATGTTGACCCTTCTCTTTAGAGGGGATAGATGGGAGAGCTATGCACGATTTGGGGGGAGACTGTAGTCAATCCTTCTGCTTTTCTGCCTGGTCAATAATATGGAATTGCTACATTAAACTCTTTTGTTCTACATCTTTTCATTGTAGGAAAAAGCTAAATCAGATTGCCATCATCTTGTAAAACTAAATCAGATTGCCATCATCTTGTATGTGAATCAGGAGAGAAGTAAAGAGAATTATGGGAAATAAGGTTGGAAACATATGTTGAGGAAGAGTATGAAGTATCTTGAAAGCCAAGCTAAGGAACTGGGGATTTATTCTGTTGATTAAGGGCATCCACTTAAGGTTGTTGATCCATGAATGACATAAGAAGAGCTATATTTTAGGACAGTTATACAACATTTCAGAGTTGGAAGAGAGTTTGGAAGTCATCCTGTGCAACCTGTACCTAAGCATTAAACATATCTGTAGTATCTCAAACAAATGGTCATTTAGTGTCCACATAAAAATCTCAGTAAAGGGGAACCCACTGTGTTCCAAGGTAGCCTGTTCCATTTTAAGATAGTTCTAATTATTAAGACTTACAACTCTGATCAACACAATGATCAACAAAAGAATGAAAATTATATGCATTACTCACCTTCTGATAGAGGTGAATAAAATGAAAAATGAGACAGACAAATATTTTAGGATATGGCTAATGTGAAAATCTATTTTACTGGACTATATAGCTATAAAAATATTGAGGCATTAGTTTTTCAAATTTCAGCACAATGTGGCAGATAGTGGGAGGGACAGATTAATTTTAAAATATCGTTGTTACTTGAAAAATACTTTATATCAACTATTAAAAAGAAAAGAAAATCATTACACATAAATAATCTTTCTCCTGTAGTTCCTGGTGTTTTCCTCTGGAACCGTACAGTACAATTCTAATCCCTCCTCCACATGACAGACCTTCAAATACTTCAAAAGGGCTCCCATCCTCCCCTCCCACCCCCCAGGCTCATCCTTGACTCATTTTCTCCTTTCCTGACTGGATAGCTCCATTTTCTTCTAATGACCTTCATATGGCACCCTCTTGAGGATACTTAACATCTTTGAGGCTCTCCGCTTAAGATTCTCTTGCCCATCACTGTCCTCCCTAAAAGTGTTATTATGCTCATAATGGAACCCAGTATTGCAGATGTGGTCTGATGAAGTCAGAGGACCCTGGAGCTGTCATGTTCCTCATGATCACCTCTATGCCTGTCTTTATCCAGAATAAGATCATGTTAACTTTTTTAACATGACCATATCATGCGTTCAATTCATATTGACTTTTCAGTTCATTAAAATCCACCACTCTTTTCTCTGAGCTGAATTGCTATGTAACTGTGCCTCCCCCATCTTGTACTTGTGAAGGTGAGGTGTGTGTGTTTGTTTTAACTCAAATGTAAGATTTTATATTTATATCTACCAAGTAGCTCACATCTTTCTATTTCTTCTATAATGGTGCTTTATCTTTTTTTGCTGAAATAAAAGTTAACCGTATCTGTATGGTTCCCATAAGTAACTAGTGCAATGACCTTCTCAAAAAAGGAAATATTATTATTCTAGAAGTATTTAAAAACATACATAATGTAGCTGCCTTTTGTCTTTATATTACAGAAACCCCCCCAACCCCCAGAAAATCTCTGCTCTCCAGATAGAGCTTTTGTAGCAAAAACATCTAATTCCATGAATACACCTGATAAAGTGTACAACATTTGGCCTCTCTGCCATCAGGAAGCTCTCTGTCCTCTAAAGCTTTCATTAGTGTTTTGAGACAGTTGTATCAAGGTGTCCCTCCTAGAGGAACGTAAGTTTCCCTATTGATGCTTGTTTTCTAGTGTGGGATCAAAAATTGTCCAATTTACAACAAAGAAACTGAGGCAGAGCTCTGAGCCAATGGCAGTTTATTAGAAGGTCCATGGTCCCCTCTGATGAAGTGGACCTCAAATCTTCCTCACAATCTGAGATGCTTCCTTTCTCCAGAGCCTTAGTTTTATAGCTTGATGCCCAGACAATACAGATGAAGCAATCTAAAACTACAAAATCTCATTGGTTGATAGACCTTGCCGTTGACCCTCCAGGAGGGTCTACATGAAATACAGAATTCCATTGGTTGACAAATGGGCTAATGAGCAGACCTTGACAGATCTATCTTGACGTTTTAGGAGATCCTGATGAGCACACCTATGGCTGGTAGGAACAACTGAATACTAACACTGATGCTTACTACTGACATACCATTTTACTGAGGTTAAATCCCTGACATCAGTTCACTTATCTACAAAACTAGAAGAGAGCAAGAACAGATGACATTTGTATAGCTAAGGCATTATATAGCTGACGGAACTAGGTAGGTCAGTGGCCAGAGTGTTGGACCTGGAGTTAGGAAGACCTGAGTTTAAATCCAACAGTGTTGACCCTAGGCAAGACACTTAACTTCTGTCTGCCTCAGTTTTCCCAAACATAAATTGTGGATAAATTATAGTCCTTACTTCTCAAAGTTGGATCAAATAAGATGTTTGTAAAGTATTTAAACATGGTGTCTAGAACATAGTAGTTAGGTGCTTAATAAATGCTTATTCCCTCTCCCTCCATAGCAAGGTACTGTATATACATCATATAATTTGATTCTTTTTTATTAATTTATTTGTTTTCAGTTTTCAATGATCACTTCTACATGTTTTCAATTTTCTCCCCCTTCTTCCTCCCTCCCTCCCCAAGATGGCATGCAATCTTATATGGGTTTTATATATACATTCTTACTGAACACATTTTCACATTAGTCATGTTGCATAGAAGAATATAATCTAATTCTTATAACAACTCTGGGATTACTACCACAATCAAGGGATTGTTCACCACAGATTATTCCCATGATTGGTCTCTGAGAGGTCAATGACTTGCCCAGGGCTACTCAACAAGTAATGTGTCCAAAGCACAATCTCACTCAGGATTCCACATCCAGCATGGTACCTGGTATTATAACAATTCTCCATTATTATCTCTCCAGTCCCTTCCACATATCAATCTGTAATTATGGCTAAGATAGAACATATATTTGAGTCGATTATGGCTGCACAGTCAATATGTGCCCATCAGTTCTTTCTGAACCAGTATTTGAACACCATATGCGCCAGTTAATGACTTTGACCCTCACTGCACAGGCATGACCTTTTTTATTTTGTTTAATTGCCATGCCCACTCATCTATATCCTGTGTTCAGTAGGTGATACCCTGCATTTCATTTGTGATATGAGAGATGTGTCCACCTGATACTCTTAGTCCCCAGTAGTTGAAGGGTTTTGCCTCATTACTGGGAATCTTATTTAACTGCATTCTTATAAATCCCATTTCTTCTGCCCGCTTTGCTTGCCATCCTCTATTGTCATCAAACCCATACACACCTGAAGTCTGGAGGAATGAATTCAGGACATTCCAAGACCTTAGATGTTAGGACCGTGTATGTTAGACCTGTGAGGTGCCTAGGAAAAAGGAGCACCCAAGAAAATCATTGAAGATGACAAAAGTCTTGGAGGCATAGAGCAATGTGCATACCATCATTATTTTATGAATCTGACTGCACAGGAGCACCTTTGAAGCTGTGGCTTGATATCTGAATATCTGGAGAACAGACTCGATCAATGCACAAGCATTTGTTAAACATTTACTATTTATAAGGCACTATGCATGACATGGAGTAACATGAGATAGTCGGTCCCTGCCCCTCTCAGTCAGTCAATAAACATGCATTAATCTACACTGTCTCTCCTGCTCCAATTCTCTACTTCTTCACCAGTATGTTTGTTTATATATTACCAAAGGAATGGAATACAGTAATAACCTTGTGCTATGTATCTCATAGAGAAAGCTTTTTTGTTTCCTCTTGTCATACAGTACCCTTAGTTATCAAATCCCCTTGGATTTGAACTTGCTTTTTGAGGATCCCTTGTCTTGGGGCACAAAGTGACTCAGGATCTCTTAAATGTCTGTGAATGTGTGTGTGTGTGTGTGTGTGTGTGTGTGTATACCCTTGCAGTCACACATATTTGCAGAAGGCAATGCTGTTTCCAGAATTTTCCATAAGATTTAAGACTATTGAAATTATTGAGCTTCTCCAATGAACAAAAGCATGTTGAGATGCCAGCTTTTCAAGATACTGTAGTGGCTACAAGTCTAGATATTTAAAGTAGATTGAATAAGCACTATTCCACCACTAATTTCAGTGATTTGGTGGTAAATAACCAGCAATTCTGATCTATCATATCATCACTAAGTAATGCGATAGTCTTATTGGAATGTCTGAAGATGCTGAGGTTTCCTTTCCCACTGGAGGACTTCCATCACACATCCTATTGTAGGAAAAGCCGCTGAATTAGGAAAATCTTGTTTGGGAAAGATCTCTCCTTTACGTTGCCTTTTTACCAGGAATCAATCAGTCAGTCAAAAAGTATTTATTTGCTTCTTACTAAGAGCCAGACACTTTGGTGAGCACTGGGAATACAAAAAAAAAAAAAGCAAAAACAGATATTATCATCAAAGACCTTAACTCCCCTATATTAAATATCTGTGGTCTTCAGAGGACTTCTGCAAGGAGATGCCTTGGGCCCTAACCCAATCCTGTCCACCATCTCTAGAAAACTCCCAAGATTTCTCATAATCTTCATTCTACTCAGTTACCATAGTCTAAGAATTATGGCTCAGCAGCCAAATGCATTTCTCATATATCTCTTTCTTTTTCCATCTTTCTAGCTCCTGGTCTCCCTTGAATGATAATGTTTGTTTTTAAATTGGTGAGCTGTTTTAAATTTAAAGAAACCTGCTTCTTCGACTGGAGTTGAAAATAGATGAAAAAAGAATGCCTCATGTATTTGCATCAGATATTTCATAGCCTTTCTTTATGATACCTCTTCTCATCTTTAGGTGAAATTTTCTGATTGCTTTTTTTATTGATGTGAAAAACAAGGAAGAGGAAGCTGTGTTTCCTGTGCTGTCAACTTTCATAGCTTTTAGTTATGCCAGTCAGTCTCTGACGTTCATAGCTGTAAACAAGTTTCCTGATTGTTTATTGCCATAGAGTCATCAAGGAAGTTGTGAAAATGGCATTCTAGGCCAGGATAAATGAAATGAGTCCAGAAAATGTTCTGTTTGTAAAAGTCGTTAAAGTCTTCAAGTCATGAAGAGGAGGCAATGTAGAGCAGCTACTAGATCTATGCACCACAAGATATGGGCCTTAGTTTCCTTGGCTTTAAAATGAAAGCAATAAATAGAATGGAAATTTTTTTAAAAGGCTTCCAGAAATGTAAGGGCATCTTTGCATTCCCAGCATCTCACACAGTTCCTGGACATAGCAAGTACTGCATATTGCTTTTTCAACAGGAATGAATTGAAGGATTGTAATTAGATGACCTCAAAGGTACCATCTAGCTTAAAACTATGAGCCTAAGATGCTGTAAATTCCAAATGTCTTCTCTATCTCCATGACTCAGCCTTACTCAGACCAGCCTGGAGAATTGTTAAGTTACAGGAGGTACATTTTAAGAAGAATGTTAGTGAACTGATAGTTCCTAGAGAAGAGTATCAGGCTAATGATGGCCCTGGAGATCATGTCACATGTCAAGTTAAGTTGTCAAGTATTTACTAAGCACTTACTTTATGCTAGGTGCCGTACTAAGACCTAGGGTTACAAGGAAAGGCAAAAAGCCAGCCTCTGTCCTCAATGAACTCACAATCTATTGGTAGAGACATCATTCAAATAGCTACAAACAAATACGATATACACAGAATAAATTAGAGCTAATGAACAGAGAGAAAGCACAAACATTAAGGGGGAGGAGGAAATGTTTCTTGCAGAAAGTGGGACTATTGAGGATATTTAGTCTTAAGTAGAAAACACTAAAGTGACATAGGGAAAAGAAAGGATATCAAAGATGTCTTCATATATTTGAAGAATCTTCCCCATTCCGATTACCATCCTTTCATTCTCTTTAGCTCACTAATATCCTAATAATTAGCACTTTCCAAAAATGGAATAGATGGCCTTAGAATATGGAGATCTTTATGTAAAGGCTGTGTTCTGTATTTTGCACTGAGGATTCTTTTTTTCTGTGTGTACAGGTTGGGCTAGATGGTCTCCAGGGACTTTTCCAAACCTGAGATTCCAAGATTCTGAAAGTTCTGGAAATACTTTGGGCTATCAACTGAAAAGGATAAGGTCAGTACAAAGGCCAATCGAATCTGGATTTTCAGATCAAAGTTTATGCTATTGATATAGCCCCATAATTCAGCAGCTCCTATGCCACAAAACACTTCCCTACTCCATTGGCAATCTCATTTCATCAGTTCATCTCTCAAGAAAAACAATAATTGGATTGTCAGGATTCTGTCCTGGACCCTCTTCTTTTCTCCCTCTATGATATTGCACTTAGTGATTTCATCAGCTCCCATGGATTTAATTAAAATGCTGTGTTTGGCCTTCAAAGCATTTCATAATGTAGTCCCCTTCTACATTCCCAGTTTTCATACATCTTACTCCCTCCCATATACTCTTCAGTTCCACTAACCCTAACCCTAACCCTCCATGCTGTTCCACCAACATGACCCCTCTGGACATTTTTGCTGGCTATCCCTCACGCCTGAAATGCTCTCCCTCCTCAACTCTGCCTTCTGTCTGCCTTCCTTTAAATCCCATCTAAAAACCCATCTTATACAGAAAGCCCTTCTCAACCTTTCTCAATTCTAGTGCCTTTCCTGTGTTAAGTATGTTTATCCTATGTAGATAGCTTACTTCTTATATATTTATTCAGATGATATCTCCCCCATTACATTGTAAGGTCCTTGAGGGCAAGGATTATCTTTTGCCTCTTTTTGTATCCACAATGCTTAGCACAGACCTGACACAGCATTTAAATGTTTATTTATTGATTGATATTGATTCTGTCATTAACCATTATTACCTATGCCTAGGCAGCCCATGCCTTTCCCCCTTTTCTGAGTGGAATGTCTTTCATGAATTATTGCAGTTATGGCACAGGTCAGAGGTGATACAGCCTTAAGTTGGCACAGGATATAGAAAATTCCCAAGTTCTTAGGGCCTCTGATTTTATTTCTCAGTTAGAGTCTGTCTATGGCACAATGGATAAAGCTGGAAGGGATCTTAGAGATCCTGTAATCCACATTCAATTCAGTTTGTATTTGTTAAGCTCCTACTTTTTTCCCCTTTTCCTTGCCCCTTTATTAATGGATGTGTGAGCAGGAGGGGGAATAACTTTTTAAAAATTTATCCAACTGGTCGGTCCCAGTTACTGGGGCAAATGTTAGATGTGCTTCCAAGAGGTTATGTATTATTACGTGGTTTATGTTCCCAGTTCCCAGTGTGTCTATAAAAGTCAAGTGCAAGTCATGTCATCATTTTTCTGCTGTCATAGTCTCCTTTGAAAACAAAGGATGAACACAACAATAAAATATTTGATTCCTAAGCCCACCCTGAGGTCCCACTTTATCCCTTGTTGTAGGATTCTTAGATAGGTTTAAAGGTCATATTACTATTCAGAAGCTTCTCTTCCACTTGAGAAAAACTTGGGATTGATGCATCAATTTAAGGTTTTATGATGAGATTTCATTCAGTCATTATTGGAAAGCTCTATATTTTCAGTCTCTCTGGAGTTCAGTTTAGGAACTAAAAGGAACCACTGAACATTAGGTACTTTTAAAGCTTTTTATATCTTGAGCTGCATCACTGGCCCCAGGTACTAAAAAGAAAATGAATGCCTATTTCTTTACTGACATTGAAACAACAGTTTGAAAATTGAAAAGTTTAGTCAATCAACTAGCTGCTTTGTCAACACAGTAGCAAACATGCTTGGCTTGATTTGGGTGAGCCTGGCTCCATGTCTTCAATTCCCTTTTCTTTCCCCTCAGTTCTTAAAAACCATGCTGAGCACATATTGGGCTTTCAAGAAATGCTTATTGAATTAAATTCCATTTTCTGACCAAATTGCCTGCTTTGGGAATTGTACTACATAATGGGTAGACACAGCCCAAACTGATACTACGTATTA
This sequence comes from Notamacropus eugenii, assembly GCF_028372415.1. Classification (NCBI taxonomy): domain Eukaryota; kingdom Metazoa; phylum Chordata; class Mammalia; order Diprotodontia; family Macropodidae; genus Notamacropus; species Notamacropus eugenii. The sequence continues at coordinate 585,229,270 of NC_092872.1, forward strand.
TTATACATAATAATTAACATTAACTTCTTTCCTATCAAAATGCCAATTCTCCAAATATGTAGTTATTTGACATGATCATGAAGAGCTATGAAGGGATTCAGAAGTTTCTCCCCAAGGGAACACTTCTAATCCTTCCCTAATGGCTACTCACAATAATTTTGATAACTAAAATCTGGATGGTAACATAACTACATAAGATTCCCAAGGAGTTCACTGTTTTGGCTGATGGCAGTCCTTGAGGACATGCTAGAGATATAGTTCTTTCAGTGGCCTGGAGAAAGTGTCCTGGGGCCCCAAACTTGGTTCATTTCCAAGATCTAAAATCTTTAGCTATGTAGAAATAGTGTGGCTATAAAAGAGTTTGGAGATGGGAGAGCATATGCTGTGAGTATACAAACTGACCCATTTGCATCAGTATGAATGCATGTCTCACTTGTACAGATGTGTAAAAGTATTCTATTAAAACCAGTTATTTTAGTATAACAATTACAAGGAATTCTAACAAGTAAAGGAAACATTTATTAAGTACCTCCTACTTGAGGGGCAGCATGGTGTAATGTATAGATAAGTACCCTTGGGATCAGAAAGATCTGGGTTCCAATTCTGTCAATCATGCCTACTCAACATATAAGCCTGGGTAAGTCTCTTAACCACAAGGCCTCCAGGCAATCCTCTAAGATTCTATCAGCAGAGCAGGCACTATATGCCAATATACGGTTAGCCGTTGGTAGAAAGAGTTCCTTCATTTGGAGTTCTTCATGTGGATGAAATCACAGTTTAGGTTAAAAAAAGTTTGAGAAATTGCTGGACAGTGGGGCTACAAAGAAAAACGAAACAATTCCTGCTCTCAAGAAGCTTCAATGCTCCCAGAATTCTCTCAGAATTACAAATATCTTGAAAGACTTGGTTCTCCATTCTGAAACAAAATCGGAGACAAATAGAAGTTTGCATTGATATAAAACATCTTTTATATAAGAATTCGATACTAAATTATGAGTTTAGCAAGCTTCATTACAAGGCCATCGGGAAAAAACAATGCAAAAATTATTTTCTCCTCTTTCCTTCCTTTCCTTCTCTTCTTCCCTCTCTTTACCAGAAGATTTTAGTTTCTGACCCATCATAGAACCAATTCCACATGCTTAGACACAGATGTGCCCGCATGCGTGAGCGCGAGTACACACACACACACACACACACACACACACACACACACACACATACACATACATGCTGAAATGCTGAAAAAAAAAACAGTCCTAAAAGACTGCTTTTTCTCACTCTTCTAACCCATCAATCACTTGGTAATAGCATACAGTTCAAAATGATACCTTTGGATGAACGAAGGTTACCTTCTGAAGGACAAAACACTAGCTGTCCATGTATTCTGAATCTGAATGACCCTTCTTGATTTTTGAGGGAGATTTTCCACTATAATTAATGACTCGTTCATATGAGTGTGTTTATAAATATGCCCAGAGGTTCATGTCTTATAATAGCATGCACATTGCATTAGTCAAAAAGATAAGGAAGATTAACGTTAGACCTTATGCTTCACTGGGACAAGCTATCATCACAAACCCAGGCAAAAACCTGCTTTGTGCTTTCCTTGTAAGAAAAACAGCATGGAATGCATTTCATGATTTTCTTCTATTTTTCTTTCACAAAGATACAATTTCTTTCTTTACCCAAAAGACCTTTCTCCTCTTTGATGTTCTTTGTGTCTGACCTCAGCCTTTCCTTTCATCTGCCTCTGGCATTTGAGGATTTTATTTCACAGCTAAAGCTGCAGCATCTGCCTTCTCCCCTGTACAAGCAGTTGAACTTAGAATAAGAAGAAAGGAGGAAAGAGAGGAGGAGGGAGTTGTATTCATCTTTACCCTACTTGGCTCATGGCTATCCTTTCAGGGTGCAGACAAATCAGTTCTTTAGTCTGAAAGCTGATGGAAAATGTTTTAAAGGACTGCACTGTGTTTTCAAACAACCCTCCCTGTTCTCTATGGCCCATTTCTCTCCATGTGCTGAGCAACACTTCCTCTCTCATTTGTCATTACTATTACCACCATTGGCCGAGAGCCTGTGCCACGCTGGGCATCCTATCTTCCATGTTCTGGCATGGAAAGAGCCCTGCATTCAGAGTCATAAGGATTGACTTCAATTCCTGGATCTGCAACTCATTTGCTCTTTGATCTCAGAAAAATAATTTTACTTCCCTGAGACTCAGTTTCCTTGTCTCTCTGAAGAACATGCTTTTGTCTGTACTGCTAACCTCAAAGAGTTGTTGGGAGGATCCAGATGGGATAATGGGAGTGAAAATTCTTTATAAACTATGAAGTACTATGCAGATTAAGTTTACTGAAGATAGATATGGTTTCTCTCCATAACAACTGCACTGGGTCAATACCCACCTAAATTAATTCATTAACAAATGATTATACATGCACATGCCCATGCCCACGGATACCTGCACAGGCTAAAGATCAAACTAGACTCAAAAGGATAGGCTGGCAAATTTAAATCAATTCAATGAACATTTATTAGAGTATGTGTTTGTGAAAGGCACTTGTTGGGTGCTTGAAATACAGAGTTAAAAATGAAGTGTAGCCCCTGCCTTCAAGAAGGGCACTGTATGATATGTGGTATATGCACAAATAAGTATAATGTAATAGAGGCATCAGGAAAGGTTTGGAGGAGGAAGTGGTGCCTGAGCTGCCTTTTGAAGGAAGACAAGAATTCAGAGATGAAGAAAGAGTGCATTCCTGGCATGCAGAGAGAACAGCTTCTTCAAAGTATAACAAGGCGGGCGTTGGAATGCAGACCTTGGGGAAGAGCCAGTGGTCTAGTTAAGCTGCAACATGGAGCTTTCCAAGGGAAATAGTGTGAAATAAGCCTAAAAATGTAGTTAGGAGACAGTCTAGTTAGGATTACACGCATGACAGATTAGGCAGTTTGTATTTTATCCTAGAAGAAATGGGGAGGTATTGAGGGTTGTTAAATAGGCGAGTCTTGGAGAAGGAGAAGGGAATAAGCTTTTAGATGGAACCTACTATATTCCATGCATTGTGCACTTTACAAATATTATCTTATTTGATCCTCACAACCTTGTGAGGTTGTTACTGCTGCTATTTATTGTTCAGTTATTTCGGTCATGTCTGACTCTCTGTGATCCCACTTGGGATTATCTTTGCCAAGAAACCCCATTGTTTGCTGTTTCCTTCTTTAGCTCATTTTATAGATGAGGAAACTGAGGCAAATGGGGTTAGTAACTTGTCCAGGGTCATATAGCTAGTAATTATCAGAGACTGAATTTAAGCTCAGTTCTTCTAAACTCCAGGCGCAGTACTCTAGCTAACATACCACCTAGCTGTCCTTGTGAGGTAGGTGCATCTATTATTATCACTTTGCAAATGAGAAGACTGAGATAAACAAAGGTTAAGTGGCTTGCCCTGGATCTCACAGCTTGGGGCTGAGGTCCAGTTTGAATTTAGGTCTTCCTGACTCCAAGCATACTAGAGCTCTATCTACTGTGCCATCTGGTTACCTGTGAGACCTGTGTTTTATTTTGATTCTTTCAATAGATGTGTTGTTGAGGGGTGGGAGAAGGAAGAGAGAAGAAGAAAGAAGACCAATCAGAGGCTCTTTGTGTAATTGACACAAGAGGTGAAGTGTCTGTGAAGTAGGGCACTTATTGGATTTGTGAGTAGAGAGAAAGGTTTGGATGCAAGAAGCGTTGTCTAGTTAGAATCAATGATACCTGGCAACTGACTAGATAGAGAGGAGTGAGTGAAAAGAAAGCATCAAGGATGACTCTAAGGAGAGAACTTGGGTGCCCTCAATAAAATCCCAAAACAAACACCTGGGAAGTGTGGAGGAAGTACCTACTTACACAGGATGGTGCGGATGATTCTCTTTTGAACATGCTGAGTTTGAGGTGCCTACAGAATGTCTTGTAGGAAACAATAGTTGTTGATGCAGGGCACATATAGGAAATATACAATAGAAATGTCCTTCATAAGCCTTATCACTTTAGTATCTCAAATGGAAAATCTATTAGTTGCCTACTATGGACCAAGGACTAACAAATAGTATATTATAGTCATAGTCCTCACGAAGCATACTTCACCTGCCTCATGCTTATCTAGTCCCCTCTGTATTTTCAAGATCATAGACATCAAAATACAGGAATCTCAAGGGGAGGATTACAGAGAGACTAATGTAAAGAGAGATTGACAAAAGTCATCACCAATCCTATTGGCTGGGAAGGCTTTTTAAAGGGCACATGTAGTGCTTTGTGTTGAATTCAATCTTGAGTGTTTCTGTGACATAGCTAGGAGCTTTGCCACAGTCACCCTGATGAAATGCAGGATGGCAGGAAGCAAATGCTTCCACATAGGCTGCAAAATGGCAGTAGTCTATTGTGATGAATAGAGTTTCATTGCCAACCATTTTCACCTTTGAGGAAGGGAAGGTTAGTTAACCTTCCTTTGTAAAGAGCCTATGGAGTCACCTGTTTCCATGGTTAAAGTGTAGGAGTGAGGGTAGCACAAGGTGATAATTCATCTGTGACCAGGAGTGGCTATGCTCAACCTCTCTGAAGTTTACTTACATTCTATTTTCATTTTCACCTTAACTAATGCATGAAACCCATATGTTAAAAGATTGGGTCCTTTGGTGCTATGCTGAGAAGAGAGAACATTGTGGATCCTGAGTCAAAAGGGAGGGTGGAGGAAAGTCAAGAGGTAGTGACAATTTCTAGCCATTAATTCATGATCCTAGGTTTTTAAAATGGAGCCTTGACCCCTAAGGGAAAAGAGGATATTCAGCATGTATAGTTCAAAGAGAGCTGGAGTAGCCCAAGTTTTAATATACGACAGCTTGTGCAGACAAAACTCCAAACCCCACCCCCTAATTCAAGTTACACAGTGAACAAGGGATCAAAGCTGCCCTTTCATAGGGACAAGTGGTTTAATATGATTAATTAAGAATGCTGAATTCATAAATTAAGGGCAGATTCTTGAAGGTGGTGGACTAGAAAGATACATATATGCTACCTCTCCCCTCTACAGCCCATAAGATACCTGTAAAGAAAGACTCTCAACAAATTCTAGAACAGCAGAGGCTACAGAACAACAGAATGGAGGAGATTTCCAGCCCAGGGTGACCTGAAAGGCCAACGGGAGACGTCTGTCATACCAGACACGGAATGGAGCTCAGTCCAGACTTGGCCGTGTGGCGCAGTTTGGCTCCGGGAGGAGGACACCAGCAGGCCTTGGGGGGGAATCTCCAGTCACAGTAGCAGCGGTTTGCAGATCCCTCAACCCACAGGTGCCAAAGGTCAGTGACAGGGTTTTTTCAGCTGGCCAAGAAGGGAGAAGGGCCTTCCCATAGCTCAGGCCTCAGGCGGTGACTGCAGAGGCCACATCAGGCAGGCAGTAGCAGTTCCCACAGCAGCACCTACAGCAGTCTGCATCTGTTGTTGGATCATAAAACCCCTGGGGGAAATGAGCAGCTGATTCTTCCCTCAGCCCAGTGTAGAGGCCCTGCAGTAGCTGATCTTTATCTCACTCTGAATGGTGGCTCTGCCCCCAAGAAACTTACCTGAATCTCAGCCCCCAGTGTTGGCTTGGTGGAACTGGAGGCCAGGTGGTTGGGAAGAGGAAACTCTGTTAAGATTCTAGGCACAAAAATCTCTTGCTGCTCCCAGACCAGTGTACACACTTGATTGTGCCATCTTGGAGAAACTGAGATCTTACAGATCCTCAGAGCATACCCTACTCTTGACAAAGAACACAAAAGTCAAGTAACTGGCTGGGAAAATGTCCAAAAAAGGAAAAAAAAAATAAAACTTTTGAAGGTTACTTTCTTGGTGAACAGATATCTTTTCCCATCCTTTCAAATAAGGAATAACAATGCTTACCATCAGGAAAAGATATAAAAGTCAATGTTTCTGTATGCCAAACATCCAAAATAAATATTCAATGGTTTCAGGCCATGGAAGAGCTCAAAAAGGATTTTGAAAATCAAGTAAGAAAGGTGGAGGAAAAATTGGGAAGAGAAATGAGAGAGATGCAAGAAAAGCATGAAAAGCAAGTCAACAACTTGCTAAAGGAGATATAAAAAATGCTGAAGAAAATAACACCTTGAAAAATAGGCTAACTCAGGGGGCAGAGCCAAGATGGCAGAGGAGAAAGACGCATATACACATAGCTCCGAACCCACAACCCATAGAACATTGGTAAAAAGGAACTCATGGCGAATTCTGGAGTAACAGAGGCCACAGCACAGTGGAGCAAAGGAGATTTCTATTCCAGAGGGACCTGCAAACCTCTCACAAAAGGTCCGTCGCGCTGTGGACGCAGAGCCTAGCCCAGCCCAGACCTGCTGCGGCCACGGCACCGAGAGGAACAGATCCGAGCGGACTTCAGGGATGGGATCTCCAGCGGCCACGCAGGTCCCTCCACCCACAGGTGATGGGGGTCAATGAGAAGGTGTCTTTGGTGGGTCGAGAGGGGAGTGGGGGGCCCCCATACTCAGGCCCCCTCGCGAGGCAACAGCGGAGGCGGGAGCAGACCAGGGCTCCCCAAGCAGGCAGGAGCCTGGATCCATTGTTGAAGGTCTCTGCATAAACCGCCTGAGGGAACTGAGCCCGTGGTGAGGCGGCCCTGCCCCGACCTCAGCAACTGAACTTAATCTCACACTGAATAGCAGCCCTGCCCCTGTCCAAAGCCCTGAGGCTGGTGAGCAGCATTTGAGCCTCAGAACCCAAGCGCTGGCTGGGAGGATCCGGAGGAGAGGTAGGTGTGAGGAGAATATTCAGAGGTCAAGTCACTGGCTGGGAAAATGCCCAGAAAAGGGAAAAGAAATAAGACTATAGAAGGTTACTTTCTTGGTGAACAGGCATCTCCTCCCTTCCCTTCTGATGAGGAGGAACAATGCTTACCACCAGGAAAAGACATAGAAGTCAAGGCCTCTGTACCCCAAACATCCAGACTAAATATTCTGTGGGCTCAGGCCATGGAAGAGCTCAAAAAGGATTTTGAAAATCAACTTAGAGAGGTGGAGGAAAAGCTGGGAAGAGAAATGAGAGATATGCAGTCAAAGCATGAACAGCAGGTCAGCACCCTGCTAAAGAAGACCCAAAAAAATGCGGAAGAAAATAACACCTTGAAAAATAGGCTAACTCAATTGACAAAAGAGGTTCAAAAAGCCAGTGAGGAGAAGAATGCTTTCAAAAGCAGAATTAGCCAAATGGAAAAGGAGATTCAAAAGCTCACTGAAGAAAATAGTTCTTTCAAAATTAGAATGGAACAGATGGAGGCTAATGACTTTATGAGAAACCAAGAAATCACAAAACAAAACCAAAAGAATGAAAAAATGGAAGATAATGTGAAATATCTCATTGGAAAAACAACTGACCTGGAAAATAGATCCAGGAGACACAATTTAAAAATTATGGGACTACCTGAAAGCCATGATCAAAAAAAGAGCCTAGACATCATCTTTCTTGAAATTATCAAGGAAAACTGCCCTGAGATTCTAGAACCAGAGGGCAAAATAAGTATTCAAGGAATCCACCAATCACCACCTGAAAGAGATCCAAAAAGAGAAACTCCTAGGAACATTGTGACCAAATTCCAGAGTTCCCAGGTCAGGGAGAAAATATTGCAAGCAGCTAGAAAGAAACAATTCAAGTATTGTGGAAATACAATCAGGATAACACAAGATCTAGCAGCTTCTACATTAAGGGATCGAAGGGCATGGAATAGGATATTCCAGAAGTCAAAGGAACTAGGACTAAAACCAAGAATCACCTACCCAGCAAAACTGAGTATAGTACTTCAGGGGAAAAAATGGTCTTTCAATGAAATTGAGGACTTTCAAGCATTCTTGATGAAAAGACCAGAGCTGAAAAGAAAATTTGACTTTCAAACACAAGAATGAAGAGAAGCATGAAAAGGTGAACAGCAAAGAGAAGTCATAAAGGACTTACTAAAGTTGAACTGTTTACATTCCTACATGGAAAGACAATATTTGTAACTCACGAAACTTTTCAGTATCTGGGTACCAGGTGGGATTACACACGCACACATTAACACACACACACACACACACACACACACACACACACACACACACACACACACATAGAGACAGAGTGCACAGAGTGAATTGAAGAGGATGGGATCATATGTTAAAAAAAATGAAATCAAGCAGTGAGAAATATATTGGGAGGAGAAAGGGAGAAATGGAATAGGGCAAATTAGCTCTCATAAAAGAGGCAAGCAAAAGACTCATTAGTGGAGGGATAAAGAGGGGAGGTGAGAGAAAAACATGAAGTTTACTCTCATCACATCCCACTAAAGAAAGGAATAAAATGCACGCTCATTTTGGTATGAAAACCTATCTTACAATACAGGAAAATGGGGGATAAGGGGATAAGCAGGGTGGGGGGGAGGATGGAAGGGAGGGCATGGGGAGGAGGGAGCAATTTGAGGTCGACACTCATGGGGAGGGACAGGATCAAAAGAGAATAGAAGTAATGGGGGACAGGATAGGATGGAGGGAAATATAGTCAGTCTTATACAACACAACTATTATGGAAGTCATTTGCAAAACTACACAGATTTGGCCTATATTGAATTGCTTGCCTTCCAAAGGGAAGGGGTGGGGAGGGAGCGAGGTAAAGAAGTTGGAACTCAAAGTGTTAGGAACAATTGTCGAGTAATGTTCTTGCCACTAGGAAATAAGAAATACAGGTAAAAGGGTATAGAAAGTTATCTGGCCCTACAGGACAAAAGAGAAGATGGAGACAAGGGCAGAGAGGGATGATAGAAGAGAGAGCAGATTGGTGATAGGGGCAATTCAAATGCTTTGTGTTTGGAGGGGGAGGGGACAAAAGGGGAGAAAATTTGGAACCCAAAATTTTGTTAAAATGAATGTCAAATAAATAAATTAAGAAAAAAAAGAGAAAAAGAAAAAAAATAAAAATAAATCTATTGTAAGCAAGGCAAAAAAAAAAAAAAAAAAGAAAAGAAAAATAAACTAACTCAATTGGCAAAAGAGGTTCAAAAAGCCAATAAGGAGAAGAATGCTTTAAAAAACCAGAATGGAAAAGGAGGTTCAAAAGTTCACTGAAGAAAATAGTTCTTTCTAAATTAGAATGGAACAGATGGAGGCTAATGACTTTATGAGAAACCAAGAAATTACAAAACAAAACCAAAACAATGAAAGAATGGAAGATAATGTGAAAAATCTCATTGGAAAAACAACTGACCTGGAAAATAGATCCAGGAGACACAATTTAAAAATTATGGGACTACCTGAAAGCCATGATCAAAAAAAGAGCCTAGACATCATCTTTCATGAAATTATCAAGGAAAACTGCCCTGAGATTCTAGAACCAGAGGGCAAAATAAGTATTCAAGGAATCCACCAATCACCACCTGAAAGAGATCCAAAAAGAGAAACTCCTAGGAACATTGTGGCCAAATTCCAGAGTTCCCAGGTCAGGGAGAAAATATTGCAAGCAGCTAGAAAGAAACAATTCAAGTATTGTGGAAATACAATCAGGATAACACAAGATCTAGCAGCTTCTATATTAAGGGATCGAAGAGCATGGAATAGGATATTCCAGAAGTCCAAGGAACTAGGACTAAAACCAAGAATCACCTACCCAGCAAAACTGAGTATAATACTTCAGGGGAAAAATGGTCTTTCAATGAAATTGAGGACTTTCAAGCATTCTTGATGAAAAGACCAGAGCTGAAAGGAAAATTTGACTTTCAAACACAAGAATCAAGAGAAGCGTGAAAAGGTAAAAATCAAAGAGAAATCATAAGAGACTTACTAAAGTTGAACTGTTTACATTCCTACATGGAAAGACAATATTTGTAACTCTTGAAACTTTTTTTAGTATCTGGTAGCTGATGGGATTACACACACACGCACACACACACACACACACACAGAGACAGAGACAGAGACAGACAGAGAGAGAGATAGAGAGCACAGGGTGAGTTGAATAGGATGGGATCATATCTTTAAAAAAATGAAATTAAGGAGTGAGAGCGAAATATATTGGGAGGAGAAAGGGAGAAATGGTATGGGGTAAATTATCTTTCATAAAAGAGATAAGTAAAAGACTTTTCCATGGAGGGAAAAAGGGGGGTATGTGTGAGAGAAAAAACATGAAGCTTACTCTCATCACATTTGACTAAAGGAAGGAATAAAATATACACTCATATTGGTATGAAAACCTATGTTACAATACAGGAAAGTGGGGAAGAAAGGGATAAGCAGGATGGGAGGGGGATGATGGCAGGGAGGGCAATAGGAGTAGGGAGCAATTAGAAGTCAACACTCTTGGGGAGGGACAGGGTCAAAAGAGAGAATAGAAGCAATGGGGGGCAGGATAAGATGGAGGGAAATACAGTTAGTATTACACAACACGACTATTATTGCAGTCTTTTGCAGAACTACGCAGATATGGCCTATATTGAATTGCTTGCCTTCCCAAAGGGGATGGGTGGGGAGGGAGGGATGAAGAGAAGTTGGAACTCAAAGTTTTAGGAACAACTGTTGAGTATCATTCTTGCATACAACTAGGAAATAAGAAATACAAGTAATAGGGCACAGAAAGTTATCTTGCCCTATAGGACAAAAAAAGAGAAGATGGGGTTAAGGGAAGGGAGGGCAGATTGGTGATAGGGGTAATTACAATGCTTGGCGTTTTGGGGTAAGGGGAGGGGAGAAATAGAGAGAAAATTTGGAACTTCGAAATTTTGTGGAAATGAATGTTGATAACTTAAATAATTAAAAACAAAACAAAGCAAAATTCATAAATTGGGGAAGGTATGACCCCACCTTTTAAATTTTAGCAGAGAGATGCAAGACACCTGGAAAATGATGCACTCAAATTGTTAAAGCAAGATAATAATGGGAAGAACGCTAGATTTTCTGAGTTCTAGATATGATAACACCAATGTTTACTATGAGATCTTGGGTGAATCACTTAACCTCAGATTGCCATCTGTAAAATGATACAAAATGTGAACCTTAAACATATCCCTTATGTTGATGCCTTCTATTTTTTAAAGAACTTTCCTACTTAGTGTGAATTAGTATGAACCCAGAGGACCATGATAGTTATCTTTGAATATTTATAAGATTGTCATGTGATCCCAGGTCCACAAAGCAACATGGTTATTCACAGTACTTGGATGAGTTTCTGAAGATAGAAGACCACTGTATCTTACCATCTGCCATGTCACTGTAACCAAAGGTACTAAAGTCCTTTGGGCTTTATCACCTGCCCTGCCACTAGGCCTTCTTGACACCTAAATGCAATCACTCAATTTGATGTTCCACCCTGAAGAGCCTTGGGCCACACTTTACAGAATCCTTAGGACTTCAGGACCTTTCTGTCTACCCTGCAATGTAACTCTTTCGTGTGTGTAATTTCCTTCTATTAGAGTATTAGCTCCAAGAAGACATAGTAGTGGTTCTTGTTTTCTCTTTGTAGTTCTAGTGGCAAGCAGAACGTTTGACACATAGTGTGTTCTTTTAAATGTCTTTTCATTCATTCATTCATTCATTTATTCAAGAGGATGAGGGATTAGACACAGGATACAAATAAGAAACATTGGTAGAAATAATAAATACAAAGATTTAGGCTTAGTATAAGGAAAAAAAATAACAATTAGAGGTGCCACAAGAGGTAGTGTTTCTCACTCACTAGTATTCTCAGGAAAGCAAAGGTGAAATAAATGCTTGCTAGAATTACTGTAGGATGAATTGCTTTTCAGTAATGGCTTGGAGTAGATAAACACTGAGGTCCCTTCCAGTTCTGAAATTCTGCTGTTTCATAATAATTTTATGACCTTAGGCAAGTGACATAACCTCTCTATGTCTAAGTCTTATTTATTAAACTAAGAATTTGAACTAGACAAAATTCTAAAATTTTGTTAATCTATTCCTATACTACCCTACCATTTAATCTGAGCCCAGGGAATCAGGATCACAGTGATACTGTTTTTAAGAAATTGATGCAGTGGAAAAATGTAACAAATATGATAAGCTTAAAATGTTACTTTCTAAAAGGGTTTCCCATGCTTCCCTAATGTTATAAATAAATTGAAAATGGCCAATTGTGTTGTAATCGGCCAACTAGACCTCTTAACAGTACCTTCCATAATAGGGTAAAAAACTAGAAATAGCCATGTTAGCAAAGGCTCTTTGAGACATCTTTTCAAAGAAATAACAGTCAAGCATATTTTCCACACTTTTAAAGAAAAACTGATGCTGTTAATAATTGACTTAGCAATCAATAACAATCTTGTTAAATTTAAATAAATGCATAATTGGCCAATTATGCAATACAAACTCAGCTGTCTCCAATACTAGTAGCAGCTGGGAGCTGTCAACTGCTGAAGCTTAACTAATCAATTAATCAATAAGCATTTGTGCCTACTATGTGCTTAGGCAGAAGGTCAAGGTGGGTGCAGTTAGTCCTACAACAGTACGGCTTAAAAGGTTGGGAATATGACTATCAAATGGAGCTATTCTCATTGCAAAAGATCCATTTTGAATGAGTTCTGCACCATATTGAGCATTTCATTTCTTAGACATGCCTGCCATCACCCATTGCTCTTAAATTGCCAACCTTCTCCCCAACTCCTTTTGCTACATGATTTGAATTGAACTTGGACCTTGCTAATGACTTCTTGCTACTGGACCTTTAATCTCTACCTCCAGTCTGAGGGGGTGGGAGCAGGGGAATCCTGTCATAAGCCCTGGAGCTATCTCTGAGCAGAGCCAGAAAAAACAGTATGTTTTCTTAAAAACTCTTATTTTGTGTCTGCTTTGGAATGAAATTTTTGTCTGTTCCTTTGATTTCTTCTATACACTATTATTTCACATAGATGAATTTCAAATTAGAGCAGATGATTGTGAAGACCTTTTATTAGCTATTGGAGACGTGGCTGAAGCCAGTTTTACTTTTTTCTTTTTTAAAATTTATTTTGCTTCTTAGTAGCTGTGATCTAAGGAAACAATTCAGAAATTAGTTTTGGAGCCTTCTGGAAACCATATTTATAGTAAAGAAAGCCAAAAAACAAAACAAAAAAAACTGCTTTGTCAACATTGCTTGAGAAGATAATTCCTGTCTTAGAAAGAAGTTTGAATGACTTGGAGTTAAAAGAGCTGGATTTTCAAGCCCTGTCTTTGTCAGCTTGCTAGCTGTAAACCCCTAATCTCTCTGACCCTCAATTTCCTCATCTGTAAAAATGGGGGTATTAAGAGTTGCACTGCCCATTTCATAGTGCCAGACATATTGCTAATGCTTAACAAATGCCCTGTCTTTATCTATCTATCTATCTATCTATCTATCTATCTATCTATCTATCTATCTATCTATCTCTCTATCTATCTACGTCTATCTGTCTATATATGTATCACAGAGTTACAAAGAAAATGCTTTGAAAACTATAAAGTACTATAGAAGTGTGAACAAATGTTATTTTGAAAGGACATACTATTGAATTGTTTACGGCATCAGCTTTGGTTGATGTGTATGGTGGTTTTGCAGAATCGTTTTTCCCTTTTTTTATTTCTTGTTAGAAGGAATGGCTCTTGTGGTAGGGGAAGGGAAAGGGAAACATTTGAACTGTTTTTAAAACAATATATGCTGTTAGACACTTGTTAGCAAGCAAAAACAGGTCTTCTCCAGCTGTTTTTGTTTTTTAGTTGTTTTTTTAAATTTGTATTTAATTTATTTTAAATTTATGGAATAAAACAATAAATACCATATTTATTATTTTTTATTTATTCCATATTTATGGAATAAAACAAATAAAATACCATAACATAGTATAATTAAAAAATAAAGATGATTGCAAGAATTGTTTTCTCTCCTATTCCAGCGTAAGCTTCTTGAGAGTAGAGATTGTTTCACTTTGTCTCTGTATCCTCAGAACTCACAGTAGAATGGAGCTGGGCACATGGCAGGTCACCAATAAATACTGAATCAATTAGTCCACTCACTAGGACTGCAGAGAAAGTTGCTTCTTGTGTTTTTTATTATAGCTTTCCTTAATCTTTTGTTTTGTACATTACTCAGATATATGCATGTACATTAAGAAATCTCCTGAGTGATTTCCCATTTCCTTCGCCAGCTCATTTTACAGATGAAGAAACTGAGGCAAACAGAGTTAAGTGACTTGCCCAGGGTCACATAGCTAGTAAGTGCCTGAGGCCAGATTTGAACTCACAAAGATGAGTCTTCATGACTCCAGGCCTAGCACTTTATCCACTACACCACCTAGTTGCCCCATGAAGCAATTACAAAACAATAAAGGATGGTTGATATCATACGGCATATTTTATGCCCTTGTACACGTGTATTTATATCAAGAACAATGACATATTAAGTAAGACATTTCTTTTCACTATAGAGGGAAAATGGAGTTGTTATAGCAATACAATGTAGTGAAAAGAACACTGTGTCTGGAATCAGTGGACCAAAGCTCAAGTCACAGAGTCATAATAGAAGAGCCAGTAATTAAATTCAAATTCTGTCTCTGTTGTTTTATAATAGCCAATAATAATAGCAACCCTTTATAAAGCACTTCAGGGTTGGCAGAGCACTCTACAAACATTATTACATTTTATCCTCACCATAACTCAATTTTTATTATCCATTTTACAGATGAGAAAACTGAGTCAAGGAGTGGTTAAGCAACTGGCCCAGAGTCTGACATCAAGAAAATGTCTGAGACTAGATTTGAACACTTTAACAACAGTCTTCCTGATTCCAGGCCAGGGACACTCTCCACTGTGCCACCTAGCTGTGAAATATGAAGAGTTACATAGAATGCCTCAGAAGAAGGGAAGGCCATAACAGCAGAGGAGACCAAAAGGAGCAACCATACTCTGGTACAATATTGTTGTCACCCTCTAAAATGCCCCATGGGACAAAGCCCTGATTGCTCAGCCCTAGTCACACTGCTCACAATATATTAGAATCTTCAGAGTCAGTGTGATCCTCCAATTCTTGCATTAGGCTCACAACACAGATCTGGTTACTCTTTCCAGAAACCAAATATATTATCAAAAGATGAAAGTTCACTGACATTAAAGATGGTTGAAAGAACATTTTTCAATTTGGAAATTCCATTTTAAATAAGCAACTCCCAAAAATATTTTGAGAAATTGAAGCCATATCTTTGCCATGAACATTTGTATGGTCTCCCATTGACAGCTTTCAAGGAGACAGCACTCATTCTATCAGATTTGTTTCTTGTTTTGTTTGTTTTAAATTACAGGGCTCTATAATCTCACAGCATGCAGTAAAGTGCTAAATTGTGGATTTCAGACTGAAAGGAAACTCAAAGAAGGGGCCTGAGAAAGATTTTCCTGACTGGAACAGTTGGGTTGGATATCAGACTAGTGGTGTAACTTGAGCTAGGCTGAGAAAGATGATTAATATCTGGATAGGTCGAGTGAAGTGTCTGCAGCATTATTCTACAGAAAACTGGGTCATTGATGCCATATTTAAATTCTAGTCAAAGGTGACCTTTTAAACACTTAATCTTTCCAATTCAGAATTCAGGATAGATCTACTTGAGGTTGCAATAATTACCATACCCTTTATCACCTTATTTGGACTTTCTGTGCCAGTTTTGCAGTTGTCCTACAAAGGACAAGGAATGAAATCCTGTATATTGTCTAAATTTACCCTTACCATACTTGTATAGACCTCAAAAGAAGTTAAGCTGAGTGAACAAAAAGAAAAATGATTAACAGAAATGTAAAATATAACCCACAATATTAGTCATTATAATTGGTATCGATGTAATGCATACAACCCTCTGATGTAGTACTACATATATTGCTATGTCCGTTTTACAGATGTGGGATACTGAGGGTCAATGATTTCCCTAAGGTCACATAATTTTAAATATAGGAGACTGGAATCAGATCCAAGTCTCTGCTCACACTAATGCTTTTCCCATTATACTATGCTGACTGAGCATTATACTGCATCAGGGTGCATATCCTAATAACTTTCAGACGGTAGCAGATTTTCAACACTGGCAAATTAGAAGAATGTTTTGTTAAGGGTTGCTTTATGGACTGAGATTTCTACTAAAATTCTCTTCAAGATTGTTCTAAATGGGGGGTAGAGTCAAGATGGCTGAGAGAAGATAGGGACTCTTCTCAAAAACCCTCCAAAGACATTTAAATAATGCCCTAAAACAACTGCTGGAGTGACTGAACACAGAAATGAACAGGGTGAAACAATTTTCCAGTCTAAGATAACTCGGAAGTTCCTTAGAAAAGATCTGCCACACCTGGGTGAGAGTGGAGCATAGTTTCATCCAGGACCCACTAGCATAGCCCCAGCTCCAATAAACCAAGGTCCAGAAGCAGACCTTGGGAGCCACAGAATCAGCAGCAGTAGCAGCTGCTTCCAGAGCTCTCAGCTCACAGACAGTAAACAGGTTGAAGAACTGGTCAGAAGGAGATTACAGGAGTCTCTTTGCTGGAACAGAAGGCAGGACTCTATTGTTTTGAGCATAATGAGATCTGGGTCACAGTCCTGGGTGGCAGTTCCACGGCAAGGAGGAGCACTAGCATAGCAGAGATTGTAGCTTCATGGGAGCAGGGACCCTCTTCACAATTCCAGGACAGAAAAGAGTGCTTGTGGTCACTCACAGACAAGAACACTTACTAGGAGTGTTGTAAATACACCTTTCCTTAGATCATGCCACATTGGAAGAACAGAAAACTTACAGGTCCCTAAAGTATCACTGAAAACAGCTGCACAAAATTCCTGGGGACAATGCACCCTCCATCCTGAAAGTAGAGCCCTACTTTAGCAAAGAGCTAAAACTCCAAGAAACAGGTGGGGAAAATGAGCAAACGCAGAAAATAATTCTGACTTTAGAAAGTTACTCTGGTGACAAGGAAGATCAAAACATACATTCAGAAGAAGAGAACAAAGACAAAACTCCTACATCCAAAGCCTCAAAGAAAAATATGAATCTGTCTCAGGCCATGGAAGAGCTGCAAAAGGATTTTGAAAATCAAGTAAGAGAGGTAGAGGAAAAATTGGGAAGAGAAATGAGAGTGATGCAAGAAAATCATTAAAAAAAAGAAAATCAACAGCTTGGTGAAGGAGGCACAAAAAGTACTGAAGAAAATAACACCTTAAAAACAGAATTGACCAAATGGAAGAAGAACAAAAATTGGCTAAAGAAAAGAAGTCATTAAAAAAATTAGAATTTACCAAACTTAAAAGGAGGTACAAAAACTCACTGAAGAAAATAATTCCTTAAAAATTAGAATTGAGCAAGTAGAAACTAATGACTCTACAAGACATTGAGAAACAATAAAACAAAACCAAAGAATGTAAAAAAAAAGATGTGGGAAATATCTCATTGGAAAAACAATTGACCTGGAAAATAGATCCAGGAGAGATAATTTAAAAATTATTGGACTACCTGAAAGTCATGATAAAAAAAAGAGCCTAGATATCATCTTTCAAGAAGCTATCAATGAAAACTGTTCTGATATTTTAGAACCAGAGGGTAAAATAGAAATTAAAGAATCCATCAATCACCTCTTGCAAGAGATCCTAAAATAAAAACTCCCAGACATATTATAGCCAAATTCCAGAGATCCCAGGTCAATGAGAAAATATTGCAAGCAACTGGAAAGAAACAACTCAAGTACTGTGGAGTCATAGTCAGGATAACATAAAATTCAGCAGTATCTACATTAAGGAATCAGAAGGCTTGATATACGATATTCCAGAGGGCAAAGGAGCTAGGATTAAAACCAAGAATCACCTACCCAGAAAAACTGAGTATGATCCCTCAGCGAGAAAAAATGGACATTCAACAAAATTGAGGACTTTCAAGTAGTCTTGATGAAAAGACCAGAGCTAAATAGAAACCTTGACTTTCAAATACAAGATTCGGGAGAAACACAAAAAGGTAAACAGGAAAGAGAAATCATAATCCAATTAGTAAGTTTAAGCTGTTTATATTCTTACATGGAAAAATATGTGTAACACATAAAACCTTTCTCACTATTAGGACCATTATCAGAAGGTTTATATAGACAGAGGTCACAGGTATGACCTGAATATGATGGGATGATATCTTAAAAAATAAAAATTAAGTGATTGGAAATAGAAATGCATTGCAGGAAAAGGAAAGAGGTAGAATTGGTTAAGTTACCTGACACAAAAAGAGGCAAGAAAAAGCTTTTACAGTGGAAGGGAAGTGGCGAAGAGGTGGTGAGAAAGGCTTAAATCTTACTCATTGGAATTGACTCAAAGAAGGAATAGTATATACACTCAACTGGATATAGAAATCTATTTTACCTAACAAGAAAGTATGAGGGGAAGAGGACTGGTATAAGGGAGGGAGGATTAGGGGAGGTGGTTGTCAGAAGCAAAATGCCTTTGAGGGGGTATAGGAGAAAAAGAGAGAAAGAATGGGAAGAAATAGAATGGAGGAGATATATTTAGCAATGATAACTGTGAAGAAAAGTTTGAAGCAAATTTCTCTGATAAAGTACTCATTTCTCAAATATATAGAGAATTAGAGCTATCGCCCAATTGATAAAATATGAAGTCTGTTTTCAGATGAAGTTATTAAAGTTGTCTATAGTCATATGAGAAAATGCTCTAACTCACTATTGATTGGAGAAATTCAAGTTAAAACAATCTAGGGTACTACCTCATGCCTATTACATTGGCCAATAGGATGGAAAAGGAAAATGACAAATGTTGGAGGGGATGAGAGAAAATTGAGACATTAATATACTCGTAGTATTGTTTTGAACTGGTTCAACCATTATGTAGAGCAATTGGGGGCTATGCCCAAAGGGCTAAAAACCATGCATACCCTTTGACCTAGCAACACCACTAATAAGTGTATATCCCAAAAGAGATAAAAAACAAAAAGGAAAATGACCTATATGTATATAAATATTTCTAGTAGCTCTTTTCTGGTGACAAAGAATTGAAAATTGAGGGGAAGCCCATCAACTGGGGAATGGTCAAACAAGTTATAGTATATGATTATGATAGGATACTTTTGGCTATAATAAATAATAATCTAGATGCTCTCAGAAAAACTTACACGAATGGATACAGAGTGAAATAAATGAGTAGAACCAGGAGAAAATTGTACACGGTAACCGCAATATTGTAGGATGATTAACTATGTAACGACTTAGCTGTTCTCAGCAGTACAATGACATGAGACAGCTCTTAAGTTCTTATGATGAAAAATGTTGTCCATTCCCAGAGAAAGAACTGATGGTGTCTGAATACAGATTGAAGCATACTTTTTTTTTACTTTATATTTCTTGGATTTTAAAATTTTCGTCTATGTTTTCTTCTACAACACGACTAAGATGGAAATATGTTTTTCATGACCACACACATTAACCTACATCAAATTGCTTGCCTTCTCAATGGGGGTGGGGGGTGGGGAAAGAATGAATGCTGAAAATGTTTTTTTACATGTAATTGGGAAGAAATAAAACACTAAATTTAAAAAATATTGAGCTAAATAATACTAACTGCTTTCAGTAGACAGACAAAGCTTAGTGACTTGCCCAAGGTTATGTAGGAATACCTTGGTGAAGGAGTCTGGGCTGTTTCCTGCTCCATTATTCTCACCTTTAAATTGGTAGGAGTTGTTATTTTTGCATTAGCATTGGCAAGAACTTTTTGAATAAATCAGCTTTGCATAAACCAAATACAAGTCACCAGGGAACTGTAAAGCTTTCTATAAGAACATATCACTAGGGGCAACCCTAGTGTGCTGAATTCCTGTCTTAAACATCCTCCTCATTTTTTGTTTCCTGTTTCTTGCTAGGATCCCTAAAGGATGTTTATGTAAATTTGTTCTTCAGGATTAAAGAAATCTCAATTTCAAGGGGGTGTGTGTGTGTGTGTGTGTGTGTGTGTGTGTGTGTGTGTGTGTGTGTGTGTGTGTATGTGTGTGTGTAGAGAATCAATACAGTCACATCTAGTACACAAGTTATCTAATCAATATGAGGAGATGGGAGGACCTATAGGATAATGGCTTCCCCATCCTCTGGCAATGATCACAAGGAAGTACAGCCCTGAGAATGAAAGCCAGAAAGAATTCAGTACTTAACTGAAAAGAAGGTATACAGAGGTTCAGAGATCCTTTGATTCTCTGATGTACCTGGGATGTCCTTCCATTGATGCAGGTCACGACCCACTCAAGATTTTTTATACTTTTGTACCCTTGTTCATGTTTTCCCACAAATCCCAAACAGACACTCCACTCAACATCTTAGAAGTCAACATGCTAGGAGTCTTCTGCTGAACCTCTTGATAATGAAGGGATACCAATGGCACACATTGGCTATGTGTCAGTTTTTCTTCACTATCACTACATGACTAGTTCACTGACTTGCCTTCTTTTCCAGGATTATATCTCTTTTATTATATCATTTTTGCCACTTCTCCTGAGAAGCTTTTCATCAGTATTATGTTGCACTCTACTCACCTCCATCATATAAACCTCTCCTTTGGTCTATTGAACATTGATGATTTCATACTTCAGAAGGTGAAATGATTCCAATTCTTCAGATACTTTGACATACAATTGTTAGTTACATAGCATCATAGAAAGAATATGAATATTTTTCAAATAAGACTTTTATTTCAGAGAGAAGCTTAGACATCAACAGAAATACTACACAATTTCCCAAAGGCAACATAATCCACATCCACCCTCCAATTCTAGGTCTAACTCATTGTCTATCTACAGTATCTGTTCATGACACATGTCCTGATGAATGAGGTCTTTAAAAGCATATTAATGTCCTCCTTTTTAGTCTCTTTACAAATATTAAGAAAACTTTTCAGATTACTAGAATAAGAAGGGTGAGGACTTAGGAAGGTTAGACTGAGAACAAAAGGGTTTTTCTTTTGTGTTTAGCTTTAATTAAAAATATTTAGTATTTTATTTTTCCTCAGTTACAAGCAAAAATAATTTTTAACATTGTTTTTTAAAGTTCTGACTTCCAAATTCACTCCTTTCCACTCTCCCCACCTCCCATTGCCAATTGAGAAAGCAAGCAGTTCAATATAGGTTATACATGTGTAGTCATGCAAAATATACCATATTAGTCATGTTGCAAGAGATAACAGACCCAAAAAAACCTTTAAAAAAAATAAAGTAAAAGAAGTATACTTCAATCTGTATTCAGACACCATCAGTTCTTTCTCTGGGGATAGGTAATGTTTTTCACCATAAGTCCTTCAGAGTTGTCCTGGATCATTGTATTGCTAAGAATAGCTAAATCATTCACAGTTGATCATCTTACAATATTGCTATAACTTTATACATACTACATTTCACTTTGCATCAGCCATGCAAGTCTTTTCAGGTTTTTTTGAGAGTATCCTGCTCATCATTTCTTATAGCACATTAGTATTCCATCATAATCACATAACACAATGTGTTAAGCCATTACCCTCTTAATGGGCATCCCCTCAATTTCCAATTCTTTGGAAATACCCTAGAAAAGGGACACTATAATATATATATATATATATAATATATATATATATATACATATATATATATATTATATATATATATATATAATATATATATACATATGTACATATAGGTCCTTTTCCTTTTTATTTTTTTATCTTGTTTGTGATACAGACCTAGTAGTGGTATTGTTAAGTCAAAGGGTATGCCTGCTATTATAGGCCTTTGGACACAGATCCAAATTGCTCTATAAAATGGCTGAATCAATTCACAGCTCCACCAACAGTGCATTAATGTCTCATATTCCCCATATCCTCTCCAACATTTGTTATTTTCCTTTCTTTCCTATTAATCAATGTAATACATATGAGATAGTACCTCAGAATTGTTTTAATTTGCATTTCTCCAATCAATAATGAGTAACAGCATTTTTTTCATATGGCTCCAGATAGCTTTGATTACTTCATTTGAAAACTTTTTATATCTTTTGATCATTTATCAATTGGGGAATGGCTCTTATTTTTATAAATTCGACTCAGTTCTCTATAAGTTTGAGAAATGAAGCCTTTATCAGAGAAATTTGATTCAACATTTTTTTTTTCACAGTTACTATTGCTAAGTGTATTTCCCTCCATCCTATTCCCACTCTGTTTATTCTTCTCTCTCTCTGCTTCTACCCTGTCCTTCATCAAAAGTATTTTGCTTCTGACTACTGTCTCCCTCAATCCACCCTCCCTTCCATGAGTACCACCAGCCCTTCTCCTTTTCCTTTCTCCTCCTACCTTCCTATAGGGTAAAATAGATAACCAATTGATTGTGTATATTACTCCCTCTTTGAACCAATTCTGATGGAGAGCAAGGTTTGCTCATTCCTCTTCACCTCCCTCTTCTTCCCCTCCACTGCAAAATCTTTTTTCTTTCCTACTTATGTGAGATAATTTATGCCATTCTATCTCTTCCTTCCCCTTTCTCCCAGTACATTCCTCTCTCACCCCTTAATTGTGGGGTTTTTTTTTTTTTGGACATCATCCTTTCATATTCAACTCAACCTTGTGCCCTCTGTCTATATATACTCTTTCTAATTCTAGTAATGAGAAAGGTTTTATGAGTTCCAAGTATCATCTTTCCATGCAGGAATGTAAACAGTCTAAGCTTATTATGTCCCTTATGATTTACCTTTCCTGTTTCCTTTTTTTATGCTTTTCTTCAGTCTTGAATTTGAAATTCAAATTTTCTGTTCAGCTCTGGTCTTTTTATTAAGAATGCTTAACAATTTTCCATTACATTGAATGTCTATTTTTTTCCCCTGAAGAATTATACTCAGTTTTTCTGAGTAGGTAATTCTTGATTGTAATCCTAGTTCCTTTGCCCTCTGGAATATCATATTCCAAGAACTCTGATCCTTTAATGTAGAAACTGTTAAGGCTTGTCTTATCCTAACTGTGGTTCCACAATACTTGAACTGTCTTTTCTATCTGCTTACAATATTTTCTGGAAAGAATCCTGGAATTCCTGGAAGATCTACAATTTGGTTCTAATATACGTGGGAGTTTTCATTTGGAGATTTCTTTCAGGAGGTGATCAGTGGATTTTTTCCATTTGTATTTTACACTCTGGTTCAACTATATCAGGGTAGTTTTTCTTGATAATTTCTTGAAAGATGATGTATAGGCTCTTTTTTTGATCATGGCTTTCAGGTATTTCAAAAATTTTTAAATTCTCTCTCCTGGATCTATTTTCCTAGTCAGTTGTTTTTCTAATGAGATATTTCACAACATTGTTTTTTTTTCATTCTTTTGGTTTTATTTTATTTTTCTTGATTACTTACAAAGTCATCAGGTTCCATTTGCTATTATCTAATTTTTCCGGAATTATTTTCTTCAGGGAGTTTTTGTACCTCCTTTTCAATTTGACCTATTCTACTTTTTAAGGATTTTTTTTTCTTCTGTGAATTTTTGTGCCTAATTATTCATTTAATCAATTCTTTTTAAGGCATTCTTCTCCTCATTGGTTTTTTGTACCTCTTTTATCATTTGCCTCTGATTTTTTAAGGTGTTGTTTTCTTCCGTATTTTGGAGGGTCTCCTTTAGCAAGCTGTTGACTTGTTTTTCGTGATTTTTTTGCATGTCTCATTTTTCTTCCCAATTTTTCTTCTACCTCTCTTACTTGATTTTCAAAATCCTTTTTGAGCTATTCCATGCCTGAAACCAATTTATATTTTTCTTGGAGACTTTGGATATAGGAGCTTTGGCTGTATTCTCTTGTCTGTTTTGATCTTACTTGTCACATATTAATTTTCCATGGTCAAAATTTTTTTCTGCTTTTTATTCATTTCCCTGGCCTACTTCTTGAGTTTTAGCCCTTTGCTAAAGTAGGGGTCTGCTTTCAGGGTGGAGGGTGCACTGTCCCAAGTTTCAGGGCTTTTATGCAGGTATTTTTGGAGATACTTCTAGGGACCTGTAAATTTTCTATCCTTCCAACATGGCATGATCTAAGGAAAGGTGTGTTTACTACTCTTCCGGCCTGTACTCTTGTCTGTGAGTGACCACAAGCACTCTTTTCTGCTCTGGAACTGTGATGAAGGTCTCTGCTCCCCTATACCATCAATCTCTGCTGGGCTAGTTCTCCTCCATGCCTTGGGTCTGCCACCCAGTACTCTGACCAGAATCTGAACATAGACAAAGCAACAAAGTCCTGCCTCAGTGCTAGCAAAGAGACCCCTGTAATCTCCTTCTGACCAGTTGTTTGACCCATTTACTGTCTGTGGGCTGAGCTCTGGAAGTAGGTACTACTGCTGATGATGTAGTGGCTCTCAAGGTCTGCTCCTGGTTTGCTGGTGGGGCCTACACCAAATTGTGATTCACTTTCACCCAGTTGCAACAAACATTTCCTGCTGACTTTCTAAGTTGTCTTTCGCTTTGACTCTGTCCTTTTGTGGATTTTTATGCTCCCAGAATTGTTTTACAGCATTAGTTTAAAGGTGTTCAGATCAGTGTTGAGGAGAACTCAGGTGAGTCCCTGCCTTTTCTCTGCCATCCTGACTCCACTTCAAACAAAAGGGCTTTTTAAGGAAACAGCTTAAGGGTGGCAGTTTAACTTAGTTAAAAAAAAAGAATATTTCTTGTCTTGTTAAGAGTATTGTCTTTTCCTCCTCTTGAAGCAATTAAACTATTGACTAATACAAGTACAATCTCCTTTTTGACCAAGGAAGCGGTAGTATCTTTCTCCAATTGGAAAAAGATATTGATATTGATCCCAGGAAAGAATTTGTTTTTAATCCTTGAAGAAAGAGTCAAGGAAAGAATTGAGAAATTAGTATAGTTCTGGAATATTAACCCCAAACTGTATTTTCACATATTTTAGCCTCTCTTTTATTCAGAATTCTTCAAAATGTGACCCCAAATCATCTTGGGGTAGAGGCATATCAGAGACCATATGGAAACTATGCTAGTTTGGACATCTCTCTCTAAATTGGGAATGGATCAACTATTAGATTAATGTTGAATGAAAGAAAATTATTTGTAGCAGACTTGGACCTGAAATGCCAATACAGTTTGAATATTTTTATATGACATGTCTTTGGGCTATCTGTCCAACTGACTGTGACAACTGACATTCTTGATTTATTTTTCCCTTTTGTGGTTAGTTGAGCCAAACTCTTTTCGCTGATTATGTATGTCATTTAGGAGGCTTTATAACATTCCAGAGTTTGATACAACCAGCTGCAAACAAGAACATCTGGAAGACCTCACCATCCAAAAGGAATCTTTCTTCCTTTTGGCCACAGAGCTAGTTGGGCATCCTCCGTTCTAGAGATAAACACCTTCTGTAAATATATAACTCTCCACTTTGAACCTTACTTAATATTCCTAATCAGAGAGTGGATGAGTGAAGTTATCTCTATTGTTATATCTCTTAAGGAATCTTCTATGGATTTTTAGACTTGGAAGAGACCTCTTGTTGAAGGCAACCCTTTTTTTAAAATTTATTTATTTAAGTTTTCAATATTCATTTCCACAAAATTTCAAGTTCCAAATTTTCTCCCCATTTCTCCCCTCCTCCCACCCCAAAATGCTTAGCATTCTAATTATCCCTATCATCAATCTGCCCTCCCTCCTAACATCCCTCCCCTCCCTTATTTCCATCTTCTCTTTTGTCCTGTAGGTCAAGATACATTTCTATACCCCATTACCTGTATTTTTTGTATGCAAGAACAGTACTCAAGAGCTGGTCCTAAAACTTTGAGTTCCAACTTCTCCTCCTCCCTCCCTCCCCACCCATTCCCTTTGGGAAGGCAAGCAATTCAATATAGGCCATATCTGTGTAGTTTTGCAAATGACTTCCACAATAGTCATGTTGTATAAGACTAACTATATTTCCCTCCATCCTATCCTGCCCCCCATTTCTTCTATTCTCTCTTTTGACCCTGTCCCTCTCCAAGAGTGTTGGCTTCTAATTGCTCCCTCCTCCTATTGCCCTCCCTGCCATCATCCCCCCCACCCTGCTTATCCCCTTCTCCTCCACTTTCCTGTATTGTAAGATAGGTTTTCATACCAAAATGAGTGTGCATTTTATTCCTTCCTTTAGTCAAATGTGATGAGAGTAAGCTTCATGTTTTTTCTCTCACACACACCCCCCTTTTTCCCTTCATGGAAAAGTCTTGTCTCTTTTATGAGAGATAATTTGCCCCATACCATTTCTCCCTTTCTCCTCCCAATATATTTCTCTCTCACCCCTTAATTTCATTTTTTAAAAGATATGATCCCGTCCTATTCAACTCACCCTGTGCTCTCAGTCTCTTTCTCTTTCTATGTGTGTGTGTGTGTGTGTGTGTGTGTGTGTGTGTGTGTGTGTGTGTGTGTGTAATCCCACCCAGTACCCACATACTGAAAAAAGTTTCAAGAGTTACAAATATTGTCTTTCCATGTAGGAATGTAAACAGTTCAACTTTAGTAAGTCCCTTATGATTTCTCTTTGCTTTTTACCTTTTCACGCTTCTCTTGATTCTTGTGTTTGAAAGTCAAATTTTCTTTTCAGCTCTGGTCTTTTCATCAAGAATGCTTGAAAGTCCTCAATTTCATTGAAAGACTATTTTTTCCCCTGAAGTATTACACTCAGTTTTGCTGGGTAGGTGATTCTTGGTTTTAGTCCTAGTTCCTTTGACTTCTGGAATATCACATTCCATGCCCTTTGATCCCTTAGTGTAGAAGCTACTAGATCTTGGGTCATCCAGATTGTATTTCCACAATACTTGAATTGTTTCTTTCTAGCTGCTTGCAATATTTTCTTCTTGACCTGGGAACTCTGAAACTTGGCCACAATGTTCCTAAGAGTTTCTCTTTTTGGATCTCTTTCAGGAGGGGATCAGTGGATTCTTTCAATATTTATTTTGCCCTCTGGTTCTAGAATATCAAGGCAGTTTTTCTTGATAATTTCATGAAAGATGATATCTAGGCTCTTTTTTTTGATCATGGCTTTCAGGTATTCCCATAATTTTTAAATTGTGTCTCCTGGATCTATTTTCCAGGTCAGTTGTTTTTCCAATGAGATTTTTCACATTATCTTCCATTTTTTCATTTTTTTGGTTTTGTTTTGTGATTTCTTGGTTTCTCATAAAGTCATTAGCCTCCATCTGTTCCATTCTAATTTTTAAAGAACTATTTTCTTCAGTGAGCTTTTGAACCTCCTTTTCCATTTGGCTAATTCTGCTTTTTAAAATATTCTTCTCCTCATTGACTTTTTGAACCTCTTTTGCCAATTGAGTTAGCCTATATTTAAAGGTGTTATTTTCTTCAGAATTTTTTTGGGTCTCTTTTAGTAAGGTGTTGACCTGCTTTTCATGATTTTCTTGCATCTCTCTCATTTCTCTTTCCAATTTTTCCTCCACCTTTCTTACTTGATTTTCAAAATCCTTTTTGAGCTCTTCCATGGCCTGAGCCCATTGAATATTTATTTTGGATGTTTGAGATACAGAAGCCTTGACTTTTATGTCTTTCCCTGATAATAAGCATTGTTCTTCCTCATCTGAAAGGATGGGAGAAGATATCTGTGCACCAAGAAAGTAACCTTCTATAGTCTTATTCCACCACCACCACCCCCACCTTTTTGGGCATTTTCTCAACCAGTTACTTGACTTTTGGGTCCTTTGTCAAGAGTAGGGTATACTCTGAGGATCTGTAAGATCTCAGTTCCTCCAAGGTGGCACAATCAAGCGTGTACACTGATCTGGGAGCAGAAAGAGATTTTTGTGCCCAGAATCTTAGCAGTTTCTTCTCCATAGCCACCTGGCCTCCAGTTCCACCAAGCCAGCACTGGGATCTGAGATTCAGATAAGCTGCATGGGCAGGGCTGCCATTCAGTATGAGATAAAGGTCAGCTACTGCAGGGCCTCTACACAGGACTGAGGTAAGAATGGGCTGCTCACTGCCCTCAGGGGTTTTACGATCCAACAATGGATGAAGGCTGCTGTAGGGACTGCTGTGGGAACTGCTGCCACCTGCATGATGTGGCCTCTGCAGCCTCTGTGTGACTCCTGAGCTATGGGAAGGCCTTCCTGCCTTCTTGGCCAGCTGAAAAAACTCTGTCAGTGACCTTTGGTGCCTGTGAGTTGATGGATCTGCGAACCCCTGCTGCTGTGACTGGAGATTCGGCCCCCCCCGAGGACTGTTTGCAAGCCACGTGCTGCGGGCGAGGCTGGGCTGGGCTCCACTCCATGTCTAATGCAATAGACATTTCCTGCTGTCCTTTCAGGTGACTCTAGGCTGGAAATCTCTTCCACTCTGTTGTTCTCCACTTCTGTTGCTCCAGAATTTGTTGAAAGTCCCTCTCTACTGGTATTTTATGGGCTGTGTGGGGAGACCCTGCATATGTGTGTCTTTGTACTCTGCCATCTTGGCTCCACCCCCAAAGACAAGCCTTTCAGACAGTGTTCTGATCTACCTGATCAATCCCTTCTTCATAGGCATCAAGGAGGAAGCAAAATGAAATCATTGCGTGCTCTGCGTCTTTCAGTGAATTTTTTGACTGCATATTGTTAATGCCCGTCTGCTTCTCATACCTTCATCAAGGATACCTTTGATATGTGTATAGATTATTGCAAAATTTTACTTCTCCCTTATTTTTCTCAGAACCAGGTCTCTATATTACTTCCTGGACATTTCTAAACCAAACCACTTATACTCCAGTCTTTTTCCTTATCTCTCTTCTGCCAGAAACTTAAACTCTGCCTCAGTCAGCTTGGGTTTTGATAGTCAGGCCTAATCTTGCCCCAAACCATGGTCTCCCTAATTTCTCAGCTATTTCCAAACCAGGCTCCCATATGCACAGCCCCATCCTTCCATCCTGTTCCCCAAATCATGTGTATATCGATTACCATTTGACCTTATAGGTCATACACTAGACTTAATTAACAGCTACTTTGCCATTTTCACTAGGGTTTACCCCCTTTCCCCTAATGCTTCAACCTATCATCATTGTCATATCCACTTCAGTCACTGTGATTTGACAAGATATTTCAAAGGGAGTCCAATGACCATGTAAGCCTGCATCATGTGTTTGAATGTCAAACATTGGATGAACTGATTTGATCAACAATCTGGGACTTTGCACTTGCTGAGAGACCTCCTGACCCAACTGGTTAAGCCAAGAATTAGCCCTTGAGGAAACTAAGTTGGAGATAGCTTCATGTCTGATTTATTGTTTGACCTTGTGTGACATCTCTCCAGTTACCTCATATGTTGGCTTCTGCCTGCTCATCTTTAAAACTCCCCAGAAAAGTAATGCTATAGCCCCTTGGTGGTTTGTGTATGCAGTTTCTTCTGATGAATAACTAATGACTGACTGACTGAGAGTCTATGTTTTCATCTTCACTGTCATGTCAATGTTGAGTGATCATTTGATGCGGTAAGGTCATTCTGGTGAATACTGAGGCTTCTACTTTAGCTTATTTTAGTTTTATGAAGCAATACTTTAGAAATCCCTATTTTCATAAATCACTAGAACTTGAATTGGAATGCCATCTATACACCTACTCATGTTCCACTGAAAATGAATGTTTGGCCCCTAGCTATGTTTCTTTCCATCCTGGAAGGTTCACTAAAAGAACAGATATTCTGTAGTCTAACAGGGAAAGATTTCCTCTGGAAGAGTTAGGGTTTAGGGACGTTGGAGGATCTGCCTCCCATGCCCTAATTCTCTTATGGAGAGAAGTGAAGAGCACAGAAAGCAAAACTTATAAGCTCAGGAAAAAAAATTTATATCATGCCTACTACATGCCAGTCACTGTGCTCACTATGTGAGTTGATCAGCATTCAGGCATATGATGCATGCTATTTCTTTTTAACTGAGTATTATCTCATTTGATCCTCACAAAAATATGGCAAGGTAGATACCTTGTTGTTCCTTATTGTTTCCATTTTACAGTTGAGGAAACTGAGGCAAACAAAGGTTAACTAAATTGCTGAGAGTCACACAATTAGTAACTTCTGAGGATGGATCTGAATTCACATCCTCTATCACAGCTCTCTATCTACTGTGCCACCACCTGATTCAGACTCAGAATGAGTCAGAAACAATTTGAGGTTGGTGGAGCAGAGGTAATGGCAGGAGCCATAGTTACAGCATGCAAAACTGAGGTACAAACTTAGCAAGAAATCAGAACATTGCTGCTGCCTTTGCAAGAAGAATCTGGAGAATTCCACCAAAAAGCCAGGGAAAGGCAATCCATCAGAAGGGATTTCCCAGAATTACAGAATCTGAGAGTTAGAAGAGACCTCAGTGATCATCCAACCATCTAGCCTACCCAGCACGTGAAAGGAATCCCCACTCTGACCTACCCCACAAGTACTATCTGTTTGGGCTGGGCAAGGATCACAGTTTCAGACTCAGAATCTGAGAGGCCATTGAGTACAAGCAATGCCTCCAACAAGAACCATCTCAATAAATTTCCTGACAGATTATCAAGTCTTTGCTTAGAGATTTCAGGTGAGGCCTCACCCTCCACCTCCAAGGGGAATTTACTCTCGAGAATTTTCACTGTTGGGAGGTTTGTTGTTTCTGATATCAAGTCTAACCATCCTCTTTTCACTTTCTTCCCATTGCTCTATTCAGTTCTTTAGGACCAGATGGATCAAGGCTCTTTCCTTTTCTTCCTGAAAGACTTTCAGATATTTAAAGATAATTGCCCTGTCTCCTTAAGTCTTGTTTTCCCCAGGTTAGCCATTCTAAGTTCCTCAGCTAAGTCTCATCTGGCAAGAACTCAAAGCCTTTCACCATCTTAGTGACCTTCTCCTGAACATTGTCCAGTTTATCAATGTTGTTTCTAAGATATGGAACCAAGAGCTAAACTTAATACTCTAGATTGTTACCTGATCAGGGCAGGGCACAAAAGATTTATCAGTGCCTTCTAGTCCTGTAAGCTATGACTCTCAGCCATAGCTAATGGGTCAGAAGAGGCAAAGGAGATTCATACTGGTGACACTAGGCTGAGGAGTCCTAAGATCATTAATTGCTGAATAAGACTCTTGAACTTGTAGTCAAAAAGACCTAAGTTTAAATCCACACTGAGACATTTACTAGCTGTGTGACGCTGGACAAGTAGCTTAACTTCTGTCTACCTCAGTTTACTCGACTTTAAAATGGGGATGAGTATCATCTGAACACCTACCTTAAAAAGTTACTGTGAAGATCAAATGAGATATATTTATAAACCTTAAAGTTCTGCATAAATACTAATTAATGTTATTGACTGACTAGCAGATAATAACAGTGATATCTGCTGCCTTCCTAGAGTATGTATCCATGAGAAGAAGGAGAACCATTCAATACCTGTCAAACTGACCAAAACAACTTTTAGTAATCCATATAGGCGCAAATAATCAATGTCAGACAACATCTAGAATACATTCCCAAAGATCATGAAGTTTAGGGTGAGAAACTGAAGACTTCAGGGGAACAGATGGTATTTTCAATACTATTTCTTACTGAATGCAAGGGTTTAAGGAAGTACTTTTGGGAGATTAACAAGAGAGCATCTGAAATAAGAATTTGAATTTCTAGTTCATGGCTCAAAATATGTGGATGATGCTATCCTGGCCAGGACTGGAGTATATTTAACAAAATGTATTTGTCTAGAGTCTTAAAAAACTGTTTAAAAGGATATTAAACTGAACAACCACCAACCTAGATATCACAGAGAACAGTTGAAATGTAGGTAGAAGAATAGTAGGAGAGTTGTCCAAAAATCCACATGATACAAAATTCAAGAAAGGAGTGAAAAATAAAACCCATGACTTCACACCTCTATATACAATGGGACAAAGCATGGGTCATAAGGAAGGTTATCAAGGGATCATAAAGCAAAGAGACAAATTTCATCTCAATTCTTTCAGAGACTTGGTGGGATGGTAGTCATGTCTGGAACCTGACTCATGGGGGTCATTTCAAAAGAACAGGTGAAAGGGATCTTCTGCATTAAGAAGTTATGCTCATCTGAAGTAATTCAACAATCAGAGTAGGGTAAACAATGTGGCAGTTGTATGGATAAATATTAAAGCAGGCAGAGAAAGAAATGATTCTGTAATTAAAGCATACTATAGAACACCCAGACAGACAGAGGAAAGAGGAAGTTTGGAGAACACATGGCAAGCTTGGCTAGGAGATCACAAGTTTTTTGTGGAAGTACAATGATAAGGCATTTCAATTATCCAAATATCTACTAGAGATCCATATTCTCTCTGTCTCTCTCTCTCTGTCTTCTGACCCTCTCTTTCCTTCCTTCTCTCCCTCTCCTTTTCCAAAACAGTAGCTAATAATTTCATAACATGATTTAACGATAATTTCATATTTTAAAAGGTGGCAGAAGAAATAAGAACAACTATCATTTTGAAATGGATATTGATTGATTTTCATCAACAAGGAAGAACTAATTATTGAAGATGAAATGACTGAACCTTGGTGGGACATGACCAATCCATCCTGGAACTTCTGGTACAGGAGAGGAAACAAGGAATAATTAGACATGCACCCCAGATTTTGGGAGAGCAGAGTTCAAACAGAAGAGAAAAAAGATAGCAAAGAACTCTTAGGGTAAAATTCTCTGGCAAAAATCAATCCTTTATGGTCCCTTTCAACTTTAAATCTATTATACTGGAATGCTTTGAAACCAAAAGAGATGGAAAACTTTCAAAGATGGAATTCTGAAGATATATTAAAAATTCTAATGAAATGGAAAAGGAAGAGTTGTCCAAAGATACACACATACATGGAATTTTTGGCTAATTAAAAAAAAAAACAACTCGTAGAGAAGTGAGAAGCAAAAACTGACAGTGGGAAATGAATACAAAGGTGTGGGTCAAAATAGTGTCAAGAGCATGAAAGCTTTGCATGAACTGGACTAGTGATCAACGCAAAGAATGAGTATGTTAGCTCTCATGAGAAAAAGAGCAAGACTGAAGAGGCTTTGACCACTGCTTAAAGGAGATAGTACCGGGATAACAGGTAAGTTAGAGAAGTCAGAATGACTTTTTTGACTTATTTTTTCTTTGCCAAGACAGAGAATAGAAATTTACTAAATAGTTGAAAGCAAAAGAACAAGTAAATGCACTTTATGAATTCAAATCAGGAGGCCCAGATAAACCGTATACTGGGATAATAAAATAACTAGTGAATATATTTGCTGAACCATTGTCATTGATGTCTGAAAGATTATGGAGAATACAATACAGGATGTAAGGGGGAAAAGAGTCTGCAAACTATACTGGGGAGGCTGACTGATTATTGGCAGCTGATCGTTGCTGATGCTGATGTGAACACATAATCAGTTGTCACCAAGTGTTTTACAAATGGAAGCTGAAGTGCACTGGCAGCCAGTCCTTGTTGAGAGTTGGGGGGAGAGGTGGGAAATGGTTCAGGAATGTCTCTAGCAATGGTGTCCTCTGCAATCCAGTGACAATGGCCTCCTTGTTCCTTGCACAAGATACTCCGTTTCCTGGCTGAACATTTTCACTGACTGTTCACCATGCCTGGAATTCTCTCTCTCCTCCTCTCTGACTCCTGCCTTCTTTCAAGTTTCAGCTAAAATTCAACCTTCTACAGGAAGCCTTTCTCAATCCTCCTTAACGTTAGTACTTTCCATCTGTTGGTTATTCCCAAATCACTCTGTTACGTATCTTGCTAGACATAATTGCGTCGTGTCCTTCTTAGATTATGAACGCTTTTTGGGGGGTGGGGAAGGAGACTGTCTTTTGCCTTTCTTTGTATCCCCAGAGCTTAGCACATAGTAGACCCTTAATAATAACCTGTTGACTGATTTCATGACTGAGTCCAAGTTACAACAACTGATCCTTGCTAAGGTTGCCTCATCCATCATCAAATCTTCTGGAGCTTTTCAATGTTTGATCCAGTGCTATTACAGACACCCAAACAATTATCACTCGTTGAATGGCATTTCAAATGGAGTTTTGTAGGAACAATAGCAGACTCTCATTCTTCCCACCACAGGTAGAGGATGACCAGAGCAACACCTGGGGCGGTGGGATCTAGCCAGACCTACATTGCAGCAACTTTTCATTTTCCTTCTCAGAATTCCTGCTGAGGCTGCAGATAAGGACTCCTTTGTCCTGTCCCCACCAGGAGCTGTGGGAGAAGATCTTCCCACCCTAGAGTTATTCTATCAAAGGCCAGATGGAAGATTGGTTGGAGATCTTGTAGAGGAGATTTATTCTTCAAAATTACAAGCCACAGATTAGAAAGGGAACAAGGCAAAAACTTGTGGATCATTCTGTCCAAATACACTCCCAGTACATAAAGAATTGTTCAATATGCATAATGTTTAGATGAAATCGTACTATTATCTCTATATACAAGAGATGCAATAATTTAGCACTTTTACAGATTTCCAAAGGAGACAGTTTGCTCATATGAGGATCCTGGATTTGGAATTCGAGGAACTGAGATTGGATTACGGTTCTGCCACTTACTAACTGGGTGACCTTGGGGCAACTATCTTCATCTCTATCAGCTTCATTTTCCTCTTCTGTAAAATGAGAGAGGTGGAATTAGATGACTTCAAATATCCTTCCCAGTTCTTTCACCATGCCCCCTTGGTCTTGATGGCTAATCTACTCTCTAGATTTAGCACATATCAGGTTTATTTAAGCATATTAGCGTAGTAAATAAATTAATAGTAGATATGGTATCAGTAAGGCCTTGGTTTTGAAGCATACTAGTTTTGGGACTGCTTAATGTCTTGATGTTTTAGGCAGCTCTTTAATATTTTCAGTGACTGAGGTTCTATGTCATGTATACCTATTAGCTATGAAATCACAGCTCAGGACCGAAAACTGGGCACACTCTAAGACATTACTGATATCAACATATTAAATATCCTTTTAAAGATTCTATGGTTTACTGGTTTTCCTTATACTTGAAACTATGAGGACATGATTTTTAGGTGACACCCATAAGATGCGGGTAACAGCAGGGGTTCAGTAATTCCAGGGGAAAATGTTACAAATCAACAATCTGCTGAGCAGCTTGACAGCAATGGTTCGTACTGTTCAATGGGGGTTGGGAATAATAGATTAATGATTTTATTATGAAATGATATTGGCCATGCCAGGATGTTGGGAAGAATATGTGTGTTTCCATTTATTTGTATATCCTGCTTTGAATCTCTGCAGGTCTGGTGCCTGGTAGGATATAGACCTGAGCTCTAGAAGGTGTACTCATGGTAAGCTTGCCCTTCATTCCAGACCACTGTGTCTATGTCAGATCCCTCACCATCACTTACATACATATCCACTTCTACCTGGCATTTACTTTCATACCTTTCCAATGACCCCTCAGATCTCCGGACTTCACTATTACCATCACCATCTCTCCGTGACCTGCACTGTTCTCTATGAGCCACAGAAAACAGTCAGTCATCGTACTAAACAGAACTGAGATTGGAAAAGGATGGGGTAAGCATTAAGTGAGGGCTTTGTCCTAGAGACAGCTTGTTCTGATATTTCTATCTCTTTTTCCATATGCCTAAGGAATAGTACTGAAAACTTCTCCTCTGGATCATGAATCTTACTAATAGTAGACACTCAGTGGATGCATATGCCTGGACCTTAGTTCATGCCTCTCCAAAATGGAGAGATAAGGGGGATCTGGACCAGTTAATAATCTCCAAAGTCCTTCCAGTTCTAAAATTTATGAGATTCTGTGAATATATTTCTTTTTTTAATGGTATTTTATTTTTTCCAATTACATGTAAAGACAAGTTTTTAAGATTCATTTTTTAAGAATTTGAAATCCAAATTTTTGCCCTCCCTCCTTTACTCCATCCCTAAGATGGCAAGCAATTTGATATAGGTTGTATATATGCAATCATGTAAAACGTATTTATGAATATACTTTTTGATTTCTAAGACGATGCAAATTCAGGATCGTCCACAAGGTGGCAAGTGTGCTATCTTTAAAGTCTGCAGTCCTAGAGCCAGGTTTTCTCCAGTAATCGTTTTTTCTTTGTCTGTTGCAGTCCTTCTGATGGCAAGTCTCTTCCCCTGTCTGCCGCTATTAGAAGGACATGTGGGAATTACCATTTTTTTAAAATATTAAGATGTCTATTTAATGTTTTATGGTCCAAGTACCTTAAAGGACTAATTAGCATCATGAAAAAAATATGTAAACTGACTAAGACAACCAAACTAAATGGTGAGAGATGATCATAGTACATTTGAGAGTGACTTAGAGAATGTTTTTTGGGCCAGGGCTCTGCTATGCTTAATACTAACTGATGCTGAACTAACGTTTCAGGCTTTCCATTATTTTATTTCATCCTCCTCACATGCTCTGGGGTAGGCATTAGAGTTCTTATTCTCCTCATTTTATTATAAGGAGAAAATATGACAGGAACCATTGTCCCCCAGATGGTTGTATGTTGGTGGCAGGATTCAAAGCTGAATCTTTCCTACTCCAAGTCAGTTCTATCAGGCTGCCTTTTGCTTGCTGGGAATACCCTGTCTTCCTTGTCTTTATAGATTCCTCAGAATTTAGCTAAGGCTTTACAGAGAAGGCCCTCCATGATGGTTTGTTGAATTGAATCAAGTGAGTACCAAGATGTGACTCTGAAACACCTTTTCCGAGAATTTATCAACACTGCAAGGCAAGCTGCAAGCTTAGCTAACAAAACTCTCACCAACGAATTATCTATTATTGTCATTTTTATTCCAGACCTATGATTTCATCCTCATGGAGCTGTTGTTTGGGAACCTTCACTGATCAGTCTATGAGTCAGCATGAAGTGCTTAATTAAGGAAGTCCTTCCTGGTCCCTCTTAATTCTAGTGCCTGCCCTCTTTTGCTTATTTCTGATTCATTCTGTGCATAACTTGTTTGTTCATAGTTGTTTATGTGTTTTTTCCCTTAGATTTTGAGCTGCTCAAGAGTAAGGGCTGGTTTTTTTAGCTTTCTTTGTGTTCCCAACACTTGGCACAGTGAATGCCTCTTAGTAGGCACTTGATATTGACTGATTGACTTCTAGGTCTTGTGCTAGGTATGGAAGATGGAGAAAAAAAAACAATTCTCAAGGAGTTTATGCTGTTTGAGACCCTACATAAGTATATTTAAAATAAATATGTAACAAGGGTGACTGAGCTTAGCCAATGAGAACACAGACCTTATAAGTATGTACAGTAATCACATATTCCCGTGGAGACTTCAACATGTGCAGGTGCTGTTTCCAGGCAGCTTACCTCATGAAGAATAGCCTTTTGATTGACTGCTGATCCGGAACTTGGAGTGCTTTTACAAGGCACTAACTGGACAAGATCTTTTTTCTCTCCTTGGAGTGAGACAGGTCACAAGCCTCTGGATGGAAAGAGGCCTCAGTAACCAATCAAAATGTAAGAGTACCAGTAACAATTCCTTGGCATGTCCAGGTCCAAGTGGTGATTGTGTTGGGCAAAACTCACCACACATGCTCATAAAGGCTGGACTCTCATTGGCCACTCCTAGTCACTCCTGTTACAAATACCAGGTGGTTTAAGGATGATAAGTTGCTGATATCTATCTGCTGATGAAGGGATATTCTAAGAATAGCCAATGTAGGGTAATGTTTTAATTGTATTCAGGTCTTTATTCATTCTATTAATTAGGTTTGGCAACTCATCTGTAACCAAGAGGCTGAGATAGCTGTCTGGAGTTAACTGGTTTGTTTGTGGTCACACAGCTAGTATGTGTTAGAATTAGTACTTGAATGAAGGTTTTTCTGACTCTGACTTTTATTAAAATACTTTTAAAGAGCAGAAATTTGCTTGGCCTTCACCAGTATAGATTACAACCCCTTAATGTCTTAGCAGACATGCTTTTACATGTTGCTGTAGCTCACTGGCCAATCAAAGGAGGCAGTGTGGTCCAAGAGAAAGAACACTGTCTTCAAAGCCAATAAACCAAGCAATGATTAATCATCTATAATGTCAAGCACTGTGCTAGGTGTTGAGGATACAAAGATAAAGAACATGGAAAGTACACAGCACATAAGTGTCTGATCACATGGTCATTGAAGGAAGGAGAGAACAGTCATGTTTTGAGGATTTGCTTTGAAGCATCTGTAAGGTTAATGGGAGATAAGATGTTCCTGGTTCATTAATAGGCCTTCAAGGCACTCTGGTGCAGAGCCAATTAGGCTCTAGGCTACAGGGATTCCCATACCTTTCCAATTAAGTGCTGATTTCCAAGCTTCTCAGCACTAAGCCAATCAAGTCTTGGATTGGAAACAGTATAAATTCTATTGCTTAGAGTGAAAGGTGTGGGCAGAGAGAGAAATAGGAAGAAGGAAAAACTTACCTAGGGGAACTTGCTCCAGGGGCAGCTTGACTGAGAGAAATGTCACTGCTCCCTGGACTGGTGATAAGTACCTTACTAAATCTTGCCTTCTGGTATCCTAATAGCAATGTTCCAAATAAATATTTTGATTTTGTCTTGGAGGAAGAGAGTTTATTATATTTTGTGAACAAACCCTGGGAATACATTAGCATATTCATAGCAACTGCTATGGGTACCACATTGATGTTACAGCTACAGGAGAAGCACTTTGAGCTAAGACTTGAAGGAAACTTGGGATTCTAAGAGGCATCATTGAGGATGGAGTACAGTTCAGGAGCAAAAGACCTACCTCCAATACAGATGTACAAGGGGGTAGGGCAGGAATAGAATGTCAAGACTGAAGAACAGCCAGTAGGACAGTTTGGCTGAAATGTAGACTATGTGAAGGAGAATTCTTTAAAAAAAAGAGTGCAAAAATAAACTGGAGTCAGATTATGAAGCACTTTAAATGCCATGTGGAGGAGGTTGTATTTTGTCCTGAAGATAATAGGGAGCCACTGCATATTTTTAAGCAGAGGAGTGATGTGGTAAGATTAATGTTTTAAAAATAACAAATTGGCAGCCCTGCAAGAGATGAGATGTAAAGGGAAACACTGGAAGCTGGAAATTTGGAGGCTATTCTAATAATCCATATGATAGGTAACTACTCAACAAGAGTAATGGCCATGTAAGTGGGGAGAATTGCACCTATACAAGGGAAGACGTAATGTAGAATCTATAAGACTTGGAAAATGATTGTATATACTAAGGAAAGTGCAAGAAAAAGAGCCAAAAGTAAGTCAGAAATTGAGAACCTGGATGCTGCTGCCCTCAATAAAACTGGAAAGCTTGGAGGAGTGAATTTGGGGGAAAAAAGATAGTGAGTCCATAAAGATGGAACATCTAACTAAAGATATCTAATAGGTAGCTGTGATGTTGTACTGGAGAGGAGGAGGAGGGGGAGGAAGATGAGAGAGAGAGAGAGAGAGAGACAGACAGACAGACAGACAGAGACAGAGACAGAAGCACAGATAGAGAGATTATATCTAGAGGTATAGATTTAGAACTCATTTTCAAAGAGACCTTCAGAGAAGAGGAGGAGAGAGGAGAATATAGTACATAAGCTTTGTGTGATATCTTCTGTCTTTGGGAATAGATCTTGAGTGCAGAGTAGAATAAGAGAAAAATAAGGAAAGCTAAGAAAGGAGGCAGTAAATTTAGGAGAGAGTGGCAAAGATTATTAAAAGCTTCAGAGAGATGATGGAGGATGAAGATTGACCAAAGGCTTGCTCAAGGCGTCACCTTGAAGAGAGAAGTTTCAGTTGGATGAGGATGGAGACAAGACTGCAAATAATTATGAAGTGGGAAGAGAGGAAAAGTAGGCAAAGACATAGATAACTTTTTCTAGTATCTTAGCTATGAAAGGGAAGGAAGAAAAATGATTGTTCCACATTTTAAATAATTAATCTCACTTTGACATCCTTTCCTATCCATTTCCCTCTCTTCCTCATCCTGTTATCCCCTTCCCACCACTATCTACATGCAGGTTCAACCTTGGGTACCTATCTCTCCTTCTTTATTCTAAAGGCAGCTGAAACTTGACCTCAGACTCTGATTCTAAACCGAGGTCAAAGGTAGTGTGAGCTGGAGTTAAGACACAATAGGAGCTTGCCCTTAGAAAGACCCAGGTGGAGCCCATATGACCTCACTCCTGTGAATGGAGAACACATCCTTCTGTACCATATGGGCTTCATCCATGTCTCAAGGCAGGCAGGATACTGATCTCTTGGAGCTTATGGCACTTGACTCTAACTGAATACTTCCTCCCCTCAAGCTCTGCTTCTGATTTTTTGGACTTGACCAGAATGTCATTTTTGCTGCTGTCTCACCCTGGAACTTCCCTCTGAATCTGGGGCATCCTCATTCTAAAACATCCATCTATCCCTGTGACCCTCCCTTTGCCATGAGAGCCACTTTCTCCCATTGGTAAATTGCTCTCTGAGCCTCTGTTTTGGGGAGGTGACGTGGACAGTTAATCATTTTCCTCTTGACTCTGATTCTCACTTTCTGGTCTATGACAGCATGCTCGTCTCAAACCTCTCCCTTTACCCCATCTCCCTTTTGCCTGTTGTCTTCTTCCATTAGCATGTAAACTCCTTGATGATGAGAACTGTACTTCTTTTTGCCCATATTTGTACCCCAAGTGCATGCACAGAGCCTGGAGTTTAGTAATTATTTAATACATGCTGGTTGACTTTCCTGGTCATATTACCCCACTCAGTGTCTGGAATTCTGACTTGGCTGTTCATCTCCACTCTCTCATCCATCTCCAGGGGTAGTGATAGAGGGCCAGAGCTCTCCAGCCCACTACTTTAAAACATATATATTATTTATCTTCAGTGAGTGTTTAAAGATTGGGGATTGGAGCCATTCCCATCGTCATATCTCCCTCTAAGCCCTGAATTTGATTTTAAGTACTCAGAATATTAATACCCTGTTGACTTGAGGAGAATAGAATTGTCTGACTTTGACTTTGGGTGCAGGAATGGAGCCAGGAATGTTGGCGGTCCTTCCCCTCCTGTGCATTTTAGGTGCTTCCCCCTACATACCCATGATACTACTTTGTCACCCTCTAAAGTCCGATATGTCTGGAGGAAAATCTCAGCTGCCCTTCTCTATTGTAACTCTGTGAGAGTCCTGGTGACGTCATTCCTCACAGATTCTACTTAGATGGCAGACCTAGTCCATCAGTAGAACCACACTGACCTGTCAAAGCTCATCTTCTATTGGCAGAGGTTCTTCTATGATCAAAGTTTATCCACTATTCTTTAAGAGAACAAGGTCACTTGTGCAGCACAATAAGGTGATAAAATAAGATATTAGTGGGTTTTTGTTTTAATACTGTCATTATGGACAATGACACCTTGAACTGGCCTAGAAATCAAAAGACTGAATCCCAGCCCTCATACTGTCATTAACAAGCTTTAGGAACTTGGGCAAGATAGTGTCCTCATTTGTAGCAAAGTGAGAAAGTTTTAAGAGAAAATCATGAAGATTACCTCTAACTCTATCATTCCCAGGAGTCTGTTCCTTCTTTTTGCAAAAGAGAATACTCAAAAAAAAATTGGCTCTAAAATGTACCTTTAATCTATATGTGTCTTCTTTTATGGTATGTGTGCCATGTTCCACACCTGGTTGTATTGTGTCTTTTTTTTTAATTCACCTGAAGTACTACTGTGCATAAGAAGTGATGAAAGAGATGGTTCAGAAAAACCTGGGAAGACTTATGTGAACTGATGCGATACTAAATGAAGTGAGCAGAGCCTGGAGAACTGTAAGGGGCCCAGAGGGTCCCAGGGGGTGCAAGTCAGAGGCAAAGCCTGTTCCCGTGGGAACGGTGCTGATGCGCACCCTGGCAGAAGCTCTGTGTGACCCTGGAACCTGATGTTCCTGCAGATACCAATGTCCTGTACAGTAAAGTTACAAGTGAGCCTGGGAACCCAGGAACTAGCTGCAGGAACAAGATAAGCTTTCTTCCTTACTGCGGGTGTAAGGATGTGGAACAGTCATGAGATGGTGAAGTAATGGGATGAGCTCAGCATGTATGTGATTGGTGGATCAGCCTTTATAAACCCTAACCCTCAGCTGAATAAAGAGAGTTGTTGCCTGGATCATCTTGTCTCCAGTCTCCTTCCTTCAGGGCCCACAGAGTAGAGGCCTGTGGGTCAGGGGGATCCAGGGGTTCGGGCCCTGACCCCGAACAATTGGCGCCCGAACAGGGACTGGAAGGGAAACCGAGGTCCCCCTGCAAGGCGTGGGCTCGGAATCGCACGAGAGTGATGCCACCTGCATGCTCCAGTCAGTGCCCCGGTGGTTCTGTGGAGCTTGGGAGAGACGTGCACTCGGCTGACTGGGACAAGAAGAAGAAAGTTACAGACTGTGAGTAACCCTGCTTATAGATAAAACAGGTAGAGAGCTTAGTCCAGAGAGATCATATCCAAAGCTACAGAAAAAACGAACAGGAACTTATACAGATGGCAGAATGGC
This sequence comes from Notamacropus eugenii, assembly GCF_028372415.1. NCBI lineage: Eukaryota > Metazoa > Chordata > Mammalia > Diprotodontia > Macropodidae > Notamacropus > Notamacropus eugenii. Next base: position 585,271,721 of record NC_092872.1, read on the forward strand.
TATGACAGGATTGCCCAGAACTGCAGGAGTGGAAGAGATGATGCAAAGGTGTGAAGATGTAGGTTCGGTAACATTCGCAGCTCATGTGAAGGAACAGGTAAAGAGACAGTATAGAACTGAAGCTGCCAGCATGAGACAAGGACAGAAATGTTATAGCTGTGGAAAAACAGGTCATTTTAAACAAGACTGTAGGAGCAGGCCAGGAGTGAGGCCTAAAACACCATGCCCAAAGCGTAGAAGAAAGGGTCATTGGCCCTCAGAATGCCGAGGAGCCCTGCCACAACAATACTCTAGCCCAGGACCTGAAGGAGGGACAAACCTGACAGCATGGAGAGCCAAGCCCAACAAGGAGACTCAACGCCTCAGACAATGGTACCGAGTGGCCACAGTGAAAGAAAGAAAGCCACATACCTAGGTTGTACATAGTGTCTGTGTCTGTGTTCTGTCTTTCTGTAATTTGTGTGCATGTGTTTGTGTGTTAATACCGCCGATGCCCTTGTGCTGGTTGGAATGCAGTTATCTCTTTTCCTCCCCCTCTGTTTCTCTCTCTCTGATGGCTGCAGCATCAGGGAAGAGAATGGGAGAGAGAAAGAGAGGAACTCCTCTTGTGTAGTTTATGTGACTGCTAAAGTCAGTTCAGGTCAGGTCAGAAACATGTACCAAGAAACAATGTATGTACAGTTTTAGTAGGGGCTGCTATCTAAGCCCACTAGAATAACTTGGGTAGTACCTTGAAAAGTTGTTGGTAAAATTCTCTCTCTCTTTCTACCTTTTAACCCTGGCCAGGTTGTGAAGGTGGGGAGACAGACCAGAAATTGGGGAACTTTTTCCCCTCATCCTATGGAGGCAACCTAACTAGTGTTTTACTCATCTCATGTCTCACCAAAAAGAGAAAAAGTTTCTTTGCTGTAATTGTTTTGAGTGTATGATGTCGCTTCTCATTGGATAATTCAGACAGGGCAGATTCACAAAGTTTTGGGGACTGGGGTAAGCACAGGGACCACAGGCCCCCCATAGTTGGGGGGAAGGACCAAACGCCCGTAAGCGAGTAAGGTGAGCCCCGCTGGGAGCGGGAAGAAGTCGCTGTTCATCAGCGCAGAGATCCCCGCTGACCGCGGGAAGAAGTCGCTGCCAGGCAGCGCAGAGATCCCCGCTAACCGCGGGAAGAAGTCGCTGGACAGCCAGCGCGAGTCCCTCACTGCGGGCAGTGGGGAGACGGGGGAGCCCCGCTGGGAGCGGGAAGAAGACGCTGTTAGACAGCGCAGTGAGCCCCGCGCGCGCAGCGGGAAGAAGTCGCCGTCAGCCGGCGCAGAGATCCCCACGCGCGTAGTGGGAAGAAGTCGCTGATTAACAGCGCAGAGAGAGCCTCGCAGGAAGCGGGAAGAAGTCGCTGGGTAGCAGCGCCTCGCAGTTAAACGGGAACCATGGGTCAGGGGTATAGTGTCCCACTGATCAAGCCTGAGGAGAAGGCAGTGCTTGCTAGTCACTTATGAGTGTATATTGGAAATGTAAATAACGGTACCTACAGTTCACTGTTTGGGTTACTATTGTGTTTCTCAATTGTAATAACACTGTCTTGTATTGTACAGTTAGTGATCATGGTATTCCAGAAATTGTGTTACAAAAGGCAATTTAACTCTGAATTTTCAAGTTATGTTATTGTAAACTTTACCTGTCCTGTACCCTTGTCTTATAGTGCTGTGATTGCCCTTTAGAGAAACCAGGTATTTTCCCCCTTGACTGTTACAGAAGTTACAGCTAAAATAATTTGTGTATCATTTTTGAAAGTTGTAAGAGTGTTACCTACGTTTTGAAGTTGCTGTTGTAATGCTAAACCTAAAATTGTTAATTGATTACTGCGTATAGAAAGAAAAGAATGGAGTAAAAATTTTATTTAGACTGGTTCTGCCCATTCAGAACAGTCCTCCTGTATGTTTGGGGTTTGGCAAGCATGGGATCCATGCCAATTCCTTTTATTTTGTAAAACTGCCAAGGCCTCTTTCATGTGGACAAGGTCATCAGTCCCAAGAAAGAAATTTGTTTAGCTTATATAATTCATAAACAATGAATGTGACTTGCTCAATAGTTGTAATAGACAGAAAAGATTTTTAATAATTGACCTTTATATCAGGACAAGTTTTAAATTTGAGAAGGAAGGCTTTTAAATGAAATCTCATATGTATGTGAGTCCTGTTAATCTTCATTGCTTATTGCAACTCCATGAGTATAGAAAGAACTGTGTCTGGTTCTGAGCTGTGAGCAGTGAAACTTGCTGTTTAAGGTAAAGGCATTTGGGACTATAGCTAGTTTCATTTTAAGTTTGAGTTTGAATTTGGGTATCGTTGCTTGCATTAAATCAGTATCTGAGAGAATTGCCACAAGTTACTCAGAAGGACTGTGATCCTGCACTGTTAACAGGTGAAGTTTGTATCTGGATAGGAAACACCGAGGGGACAATTCTAGACTCACTCTAGGATGGGATCCTCCTGGTCAGTTTTTCCCTTGTGTCCTGGAAAAAGGAATGTTTCTCACCTGACTATTCCTGAGTCTGGCTATGGAATAGATACTGCATGGTTTGGAGTATTGCACTGTTACCCAATTCAAACAGAGTCAGGGATGTTTTACCCTGTCTTATTTGGTATGCCACATGTCCCTGCTTTTCCTTCTATAGCAAATTTCTCTGAATATAGCAAGTGACCAGCAACATATGTGAGCCCTTTTGTACTGGGAACACCAATATTAGTTTTATCGGAACACTGATATTATTTTACCTGAACTTGGTATGATCAAACATTTATGTACGTTCCTTTCACCCTAAGATGTCCTCATTGTGTAGAAGCATTTTAAAAGAAGTACCATTTTTCTGTAATCAGTCTTATACTGTTACCAACACGAAATTCCCCTGCGCATTTTCCCTGGGCATTCTGTGATGATTACGGCTTTGGTTCATTTGAGGAATGTTACTTTCGCTTTCACTATCATTGTAAACGGTTTTGTCTTCAAGTGACACTGTTGTAAAGGCACCGGACAGATTTCTGGAAGATGTGCTGCAGCAGAAAAGATCTTGCTATTTTGACACGCAAAGGTTGAAATCCATGTGTGAATGTATTCTCCACTTCATTTCTACGAGTTTTCTTCCAGCATGGACATAAACAAGCCTGTGCAACATTGCTGGACGTCTCTTCAGTTGTGCAGTTCGAGTTAGGGGTCTCTTTTGTGTATGGCCCTACAGCTCTGGTAGTGACGCTATGCCTTGTGTGCTACCTGTCTGTGGTAGGAAGATTATGGAAGGTAAAGCAGTCTGGATGGTGGGTTCAACAGCTTTGGATGCATAACAGGTTTGATTGACACTAGGGAAAGCAGACGGGAAGGTGGGGTGTGTGGGGTCATCAAGGTCCTTCATATCCCCCGATCGTTGCTCCAGGTACTTTTGTGCCAGTTTCAGGGGGTTTAAGCATGTAGGGAAAGTGTGGGGACGTATGTTCAGAAGACAGCAGAATGATGTAACTACCATTTTTAACCCCTTCTGGCCGATTTTGGCCTTTGCTTGCTTCACCTCCTTGCCAGCTTTGTCTCCTCCAGGTTTCGTGTCTTCCACTTTAGAGATAACGGTTCTGGCTCTATGTGACTTACTGTCTGTGGCTCGTTACCCTCTGGACTGCTGTGACCTCTCCACTATCGGGACCTTGTGTGCCTGGGACGGCTCTCCGTCCCCTCTCATCAGGATGCCAGCTGCAGACGCTGAGACCTTCGTCCCTTACGCCGTAGATCTGGGTTCTTCTCTTTATCAAAAAACAAAAAGGGGGAGTGACGTGGGCCCTCAGTTTGGCCGTAGTGGGCCCTCAGTTTGGCCATATGTACTTGGGCCCTAAGACTGAATTCGCATTGTATACAGTTGAACGTATGTCCTTGGACCCTAATACTGAAATCACTTTTTCCAAATATGTTTCTCTCTAGCCCCTAAATACTATCTCAGGCAGTTTCTCCCTCAAGGACACAGTCTGCCCCAGCAGCAGCCGTTATCTCCCTTCCTCCTGTAGTAGTCAGCTGAACCTATAGGATTCATGTGCCAGTTACGTATTACTGTTCACTGACCAGTCATGTGTATCCTAGACTCAGTTGTATTTATATTGTCACTCAGATGTCAGATGTATGTATATTGTTACTCAGATGTATATATTGCTATTTTGATTGGAACAGGATCCTCACTTATTAGGCCACCACTCCTTCAAGACCAGACACACCACCATGAGGTATTAAGGATGATATGTATTGTACTTTATCTCGATGTATCAATTCTCAATCAGACCCCTTTGCTATGATTATACAGCAACCCACATATGCTATGTTCCCTGCTAAGGTAAATCATACTTGGCTCTGTAGAAAGAGATGGTGCAACATCTGGCTGTTAGATGTGACAAAAACTATGTATTAGCTGTGTTGTGATTGCTTGTTTCTTTACATCTGCTATGGCCTTAGGCCTGCTAATTAGCTATATGTACTACATGTAGGAGGGTTAGCAAGAATGTGGGCAGAGGTGCAGAGCAGTGTAATAGTAGTGATTGTGATGGGACAGATACCAGACTTCACCTGTATAGAACTACGGACTTGGATCAAAACTGTGGCTCCCCTGGAATTGCTTGTATGGTACCTCAGAGCTGCAAAAACAAAAAGGGGGAGTTGTAAGGGGCCCAGAGGGTCCCAGGGGGTGCAAGTCAGAGGCAAAGCCTGTTCCCGTGGGAACGGTGCTGATGCGCACCCTGGCAGAAGCTCTGTGTGACCCTGGAACCTGATGTTCCTGCAGATACCAATGTCCTGTACAGTAAAGTTACAAGTGAGCCTGGGAACCCAGGAACTAGCTGCAGGAACAAGATAAGCTTTCTTCCTTACTGCGGGTGTAAGGATGTGGAACAGTCATGAGATGGTGAAGTAATGGGATGAGCTCAGCATGTATGTGATTGGTGGATCAGCCTTTATAAACCCTAACCCTCAGCTGAATAAAGAGAGTTGTTGCCTGGATCATCTTGTCTCCAGTCTCCTTCCTTCAGGGCCCACAGAGTAGAGGCCTGTGGGTCAGGGGGATCCAGGGGTTCGGGCCCTGACCCCGAACAGAGAACAATAATGTTGTAAAGATTAACTTTGAAGGACTTAAGAACTCTGATCAACACTATGATCAATCACAATTCCAAAGTACTTGTGATAAACATAACTGTCTGCATATAGAGAGGCTAAGGACTCAAAGTGCAGACTGAAACATCTTTTTTTTTTTCTTTTTGAACATGGCTAATCTGGGAATTTTGTTTTGTTTGACTATACCTACCTACCTTCCTACCTACACACACAGACACACACACACACACACGTAATTTTGTTTTTACTTCTTGCCTTCTTAATTGGTGGGGTAGATGGATTCAAGGGGGAGAGAATTCCAAACTGAAAATAAAACACAATTGAATTTTAAAAATCCTATCTCTATAGCTTTTTACTGGTTTACGAAGTCCTTTACATATATCATTTCATTTTGTCCTTAACTCAGATCACCAGTGCTACTCCAGGTACAGTGCACAGTGTGGACATTTAGCAAATGCCAATCATCTTTAGAATTCTGTTATATTTCTGAAAATTTTCAAGAACAATCAAGAAGAACAAATTAGCAATCACAACTCATTTTTAAAAAATCATTGATAGGAAACATTATTTTCATTAAGAATGTCAGAACACAGAGATAAAATGGTTCTTTTAACTTTCTTATGCCTGTAAAACAAAATTTTGCTATGGTCCACGGACCATTTTCTTTCCAACTTTTGTATGAGATTTAAAAGAATCAAGTGGCATACATATTTTGTTTGGGAGAATGGATCCTTCTTGTAGATAATTGCTGAATATAGTTTTAGATTTCTATCAGGTATTTATCAGTATGTAAATGACTGATTTATAAGCCCACTTTGAAATCTAGTCATGAGTATAAGGCCAGTGTTTCTTCCTACACAATGAAAATACACTTTAAACTTCAACTATCTTTCATAGGCAAAGCATCCTGGGAAACATGAGGAAAAAAAAGGGAAGAGGTGGCTAGAGGTCACTTCCAAAGTCAGCTGTCAGTTAGATGCTATCTAACAGACTCAAGACATTTTGATCCTGTCATCAAAAACGCAAGGGATACAAATGAGCAGGGATGGAATAAACAGGCACACTTATATTAATACTGGTGTCAGAGTTCACTACGCAAATGACTTAATCTGTCACTGAAAGAAGGATCTAGAAAAGCTGTTCACATCAAAAGAAATCTGTGTTTTGATGGGAGATTTTTTTTAGAAAGCTACATGCCGTGAGTGAGCTTCTGACATCCTAGTTATTCAAGAACCGTTTTGCATCCCTGCTGTGACTATGAATGACAGTCTATTATAGTGTGCATAGAGGGGGAAAAAATAGAGAAAAATCTCAGGCCTTCCATATTGCCTACTAAAATGTCACCAAGGACACTGGTTTTTCAAACAGGCTTTAATTCTTCTCCTATGAGTTTTCCCAGAGATGGAAAGGTATTGAAATAATTTCAGGTGCCTCCCTCGCTCAAAAGTTACTAGATGTGCCAGACTGGACTATTGCTGAGACTTGCCACATTGTCAAACTTCCTTCACAGAGGGAAAGAGAATCTTAGTCTGTAAAATGAGAATCACAGTTCATAGAGGATGAACATTGCAAGGGATCAGAGCAACTATCTGGTTCAACCTGCACCTGAACTGGAGTGCTTTCTCCAATATCACCAGTAAGTACTCACGAAGATCTCTCTTCAAGGTCCATGTTGACAGAAAATTCAAAGCTAACTGCATTTCTAGATAGCTCCAAGTCTCAGGGCATGTATTGGTATTAAGCCAAAATCGACCTCTATGTGGCATTCACTTGTTGGCCCTAGTCCCACCTTCTAACGTTAAGTAGAGCGAATCTCACCCTCTTTGACATAACCCTTCTGACATGTGAAGGCAGTGATCATGTGTCATCTAAATCTCTTCTCTAACATAAACACCAGTTCCTTCAACTGTTCTCATCTGACATGATTTCCAGAATTTGGGTCAGATTCCATCTACACCTCACTTAATCAGTAGGTCAATCAATAGAGTAAAATAGTGTGAAGAACTTTTTCTATACCTTCATCCCAATATATGGACAAGCCCACACATAGTCAATTTGAAAAGACTATAGGACTTAGGGCCATGATGAAAGGCAAATGATATCACATGGGAAACATGATGCAATTTATAAAAAGGATCAAGTTATACTACTTAGGCTAAATTCAAAAAGCACACGCAGTTCATTGGTGAACTTAGTAAAGCAGTGAGCTAATCAATCAGCAAAAGACTAGGCCTTGGAGCACCTTGAGAGAGTAGATCCTTTTACCTGGACCAGAAGGAAGGAAGGAAGGAAATAAACATTTTTTATCTTTTTTTTAGAAATTTTAAAAATTTATTTATTTTTAGTTTTCAACATTCATTTCCACAAGATTTTGAGTTCCAAATTTTCTCCCCATTCCTCCCCTACCCCCACCCTAAGATACCTTGCATTCTGATTACCCCATCTCTCAATCTGCCCTCCCTTCTATCATACCTTTCCCTTTCCTTATCCATATCTCCTCTATTTTCTGGTAGGGCAAGAAAGATTTCTGTACCTTATTTCTTGTATTTCTTATTTCCCAGTTGTGTGTAAAAACAATTTTTAACATTAGGTTTTAAAACTTTGAGTTCCAATTTCTCTTTCCTCCATCCCCTCTGAGAAGGTAAGGAATTCAGTATAGTTATATATGTTTAGTTATGCAAAAGACTTCCATAAAAGTCATGTTGTGAAAGTCTAACTATATTTCCCTCCATCCTATCCTGGCCCCATTTACTCTGCTCTCTTTTTACCTTGTCCCTCCGCAGGAGTGTTTACTTCTAATTACCCCCTCCTCTCATTTGCTCTTCCTTCTATCATCCCCTCACACCCCATTTATCCCCTTCTCCCCTACTTTCCTGTAGTGTAAGATAGATTTTCATGCCAAATTAAGTGTGCATGTTATTCCCTCCTTAAGCCAAACGTGATGAGAGTAAGCTTCACTTTTTCCCTCTTACCTCTCCCCTTTTCTCTTCCATTGAAAAAGCTTTTTCTTGCCTCTTTTATGAGATAATTTGCCCCATACCATTTCTCCCTTTCTCCTCCCAATATATTCCTCTCACCCCTTAATTTTATTTTTTTTAGATATCATCCCTTCCTATTCAGCTCACCCTGTCCCCTCTGTCTATATGTATATAATCCCTTCAACAACCCAAATACTGAGAAAAGTCTCAGGAGTTACAAATATTATCTTTCCATGTAGGAATGTAAACAATTCAGCTTTAGAAAGTCCCTTATGATTTCTCTTTCCCGTTAACCTTTCCATGCTTCTCTTGATTCTTGTGTTTGGAAGTCAAATTTTCTACTCAGCTCTGGTCTTTTCATCAAGAATGCTTGAAAGTCCTCTTTTTCATTGAATGAACATTTTTTCCCCTGAAGTATTATACTTAGTTTTGCTGGGTAGGTGATTCTTGGTTTTAGTCCTACTTCCTTTGACTTCTGGAATATCGTATTCTATGTTCTTTGATCTCTTAATGTAGAAGCTGCTAGATCTTGTGTTATCCTGATTGTATTTCCACAATACTTGAATTGTTTCTTTCCAGCTACTTGCAATATTTTCTCCTTGACCTGGAAACTCTGGTATTTGGCCACAATGTTCCTAGGAGTTTCTCTTTTTGGATCTCTTTCAGGAGGTGATCAGTGGATTCTTTCAAAATTTATTTTGCCCCCTGGTTCTAGAATATCAGGGCAGTTTTCCTTGATAATTTCATGAAAGATGATGTCTAGTTTCTTTTTTTGATCATGGCTTTCAGGTATTCCCATAACTTTAAAATTGTCTCTCCTGGATCTGTTTTCCAGGTCAGCTGTTTTTCCAGTGAGATATTTCACATTGTCTACCATGTTTTCATTCCTTTGGTTTTGTTTTATAATTTCTTGATTTTTCATAAAATCATTAGCTTCCATCTGCTCCATTCTAACTTTTAATGAATTATTTTCTTCAGTGAGTTTTTGTATCTCCCTTTCCATCTGGCCAATTCTGCATCTTAAGGCATTCTTCTCCTCATTGCTTTTGGATCTCTTTTGCCATTTGGGTTAGTCTGTTTTTTAAAATGTTATTTTCTTCAGCGTTTTTTAGATCTCCTTTAGCAAGCATTTGACCTGTTTTCCATGATTTTCTTGCATCACTCCCATTTCTCTTGCCAATTTTTGCTCTACTTCTCTTACTTAATTTTCAAAATCCTCACGAGCTCTTCCATAGCCTTAGACCAATTCATATTTTTCTTGGAGGCTTTGGATGGAGGGACTTTGACTTTGTTTTCTTCTGTTTGCATGCTTTGGACTTTTCTCCAAAGTAAGATTCTATAGTCTGATTCTTTTTCTGGTTTTTGCTCATTTCCCTAGCCATTTACTTGACTTCTGAGCTCTTTGTCAAGGTAGTTCTCTGCTTCCAGTGGGGGTGGGAGGTGTACTTTCAGCAGCTTGATTCCCCCCACAATCAGTGGGCCTAGAGCTCCAGAAACAGTGGCTCCAGCTGCACCTGCTGCTGTTGTGGCTGCTGCAAATTCCTCTACCCCTTACCCCCTCTGCTGCCCTAGGGCTGTGGCCAGATCACTCCACTCTCCTGGTCCCACAGGCTTTTTCCACTGACCTTTCAACTTATCCTCAATGTTTTGGGGTCATGAAGTCTAGAAACCACCACAGATAAGAGAGATCAATCCCTCCACAGTCTGCTCAGGTCCTGTCTATGCTGGCATGGCCCATGCTGGATTGAACTCTGCTCCAAGTGTGGTGTGATAGACACTTCCTGGTGACCTTCCAGGCTGTGTTAGGCTGAAGATTTGCTTCGTTCTGTCATTCTATGTGTTCTACAATTCCAGAATTTGTTTAGAGCCATTTTTTTACAGGTATTTGACTGGGCTTGGCGGAAGCACTCTAGAAAGTCAAAATAAGCATTTCTTAAACAGCTACTCTGTGCCAAACCCTGTGCTAAATGCCTTACAAATGTTATGCCATTTGAGCCTCCCAACAAATCTGGGAGTCAGGAGCTATTTAGTCATTAAGTTTGCAGTTCACTAAAACAATGGATTTTTTTTTTTCATTAAAAATGCTGTCTGGACACATCTTCCTTCTCTGATATTTGTGAGACTACTTTTTTTTTTGATCCAAGTGAATGATGTTACACTTGTCCCTATGAAATCTCAATAGAGTCAACATAATGTTTTAGCCTTTTCAAGATCTTTTTCGGATTCTAATTATGGCAACCTGGGTGTTAGCTATCTCTCCTGGCTCTAAGTCACCTGAAAATTTGAAAAGCATGCTGTCTATAATCTTATCCCAGATCATGAATTAAACAATGTGGACTGAGCACAGCTAACCAGGGTACTTAGCCAAGGAATTTCTTCCAAATTATCACCCAACCAGCTTTTGGTGTTTAGTCACTAAAAGAGTTCTGAATTCACATAACTGTAGCATTGATAATGGCATGACAATGGCATGTGTAGAGCCAATGTGATACCCATAGCAGCCACTATGGATATGCAGGTGTATTCTAGAGTCAGTTCTCAAAATATAAACTCTCTTTCTCAAAGACAAAACTAAAATATTTATTCAGGTGCCAGAAAGGCAATACCACCATGGTAATGAGAAAGTTTGTACACGTTACCAATAAAGGGAGGACCACCATCCCCAAACCTTCCCTCCATCAGACTTCCCTACAAACAAGCCCCCTTAGCAAAATGTCCCTCCCTCACCCAGGCTAGCCACTCTGCTCTCCTCTGTTTGCCTGCTGCCTCTATGTCAGCTCCACCTCACTCTCTTTGGACTGCACCCATTCAGTAAGCTCCTCCTACTGTGGGCTTCATGTGACTCAAGCTGTGGACTGGGGAAAACTCAAAGCAGGTCACATGGACCTATTAAGGGTCAAGGAAGATATCCAAATTCCCTTAACATTGCAGCATGACATTGGCATGATATTGGAGTGAGGATATTGTGTGATGAAGCAATGATATTGATGTGATGAAGCCATGATATTGGCATGACATTGCTGTGGCATTGATATGAAGTTGATATGGAGTTGGTATGCTATTTGCATGACAATGATTGATAATGGTATGATATTGGCATGACAATATTTGCATGGCATTGACTTTGTGTTGCCACAAATCTGGCATATTATTAATGTGATATTGGCATGTAAATGTATGATGTTGTATGAAATTGGGATATATTGCCATGATGTTGAGATGTTATTGACATTGAAATGAGGTTTATCAGTGGTGTAATAAGGGCACATTGGTATGTTATTGGCATAACATTGGTGTGATATTGCCACAACGTTTGTATGATATTTGCATATCATTGGCATAGCAATGACATGATGTTGGCTATGAATGGCATGATAGTGATGCCATATTTACATGACAGTCATGATATTGTCATGGCATTGATATGTTATTAACACTATTGGTCATTAACATGATATTGGAGTGATGGTGGTTGTGTGACAATGAATGATATTGGTGTAATGATATTTACATAACAATGGCATGATATTGACATATATTCACATTACATTGGCTTTAAATGGCATGACATTGGCATGGCGATATTTGTGTAATAATAGTGTGTTATTGGCATGATGGTATGTTATTAATAGGACATTGGCAAGATATCAGAATGGTAATGGCCTGGTATTGATTGCCATGTTATTGGCATGACATTGACAAGTTGTGGGCATGATAATGGCGTGATACATTATCATGTAATCACGTAGCCAATATCATGCCAACACCACACTATCATGCCAATGACAATACTATACCAATGCCACACCAATAACATGCAAATGCCACACCAATTTCAAAACACTGTCATACCAGTATCATACTAACATGTCAACATCATGTCATCACACCATTATTACAAAAATACTATCATGCCACTATCACATAACTATCATGTGAATATCCTCACACTACAACAATATCATGGCAATATCACACCACTGTCATGACAGACAGAGGTTATGTGACCTTCCCAGTGTCCCTTAACTAGGAAGTACCTGAGGCCATATTTGAACTTGTATCTTCCAGACCCTGAGCCTAGCATTCTAACAACTGTGTTCTTTTGTTGTTTCACAAGGGGAGACAGGTGGAGAAGACGGGAAGGAGGAAGCCCAGAGGGAATCTTAATATCTCCTCCCACCTTTTTCATTTCCCCCGCCATTGACTGTGTTATTAGAGAGACTAGACTAATAGAAGACAACCTATCCAACCTGGAGCAGAAAGAGAAACACAGAGGACAAGCATGACGTAGACAAATACAAAAGGATAGCATTAGAAGGAAGTAGTAGGTTCAAGGAAGACAACCCTTTCCACTTGAGAGAAGTATAGATTTTGGATGCTCCAGATCAGAGGTGGGTAACCCATGGCTCTGAGGCCACATGTGGCCCTCTAGGTCCTCAAGTGTGGCCCTTTGACTGAATCTAAACTTCACAGAACAAATTCCCTTAATAAAAGGATTTGTTCTATAAAACTTGGACTCAGTAAAAAATCCGCACCCAAGGATCTAGAGGTCCATGTATGATCTCGAGGTTCCCCACCCCTGCTCCAGAGGCTCTAAATCTCAGGACCCAACTACATCTAAAGGTAAATTCATAAGAAATCTATGCAAGGAGGAAAGATGTCCAGCAACCAGTTCATTTACCCCTTTGCTATATCAATCAATTACTCAATCAATAAACATCTATTAAGGGTGTCAGGGGCTGTAGTAAGTGCTAGAGACTAGCAAAAGACAGACCCTGACTTCATAGTGCTTATAATCTATTGCAGGAGACAACATGCAAACACATGCAAAGCAAGCTATACACAGGAAAAAAAGGAAATAATTAGAGAGAAGGCACTAGAATTAAGAGAAGTTAGTAAAGCTATCCTGTAGAAAAAGGATTTTAGCTGAGAAGCTGAAGAAGCTAGGGAGGTCAGTAGTCAGAGAGAAGGAGGGAGAACATGGGGCACAGCCAATGAAACAGCCCCTGGGACAGCCCACCTTGTCTTGGACCTGAATGATGGAGTGTCTCATTCATGGAACAACTGGGAGGCAAGTATCACTGTGTTGAAAGGTGTGTTTTGGTGAGTAAAGTATAAGGAGATTAGAAAGGTTGACATCCAGACTGGGTTATGAAAGGCTTTGAATGCATTTTCTCTTTGGTCCTAGAGGCAATAGGAGCCATGAGAGTTTATTGAGTGGGAAAGTGATGTGATTGCATCTGTACTTAAAGAAAGTCACTTCAGTAGCTGAATGGAGGCTGGTTTGGAGTGGGGGACAGACTTGAACCAACAAACCCAGTAGCAGGCTAACGCAATAAACTATGTGTGAGTTGATGAGGGCCTGTATTAGGGTTCTTATGGTGTCAGAGGAAAAGAAGGGGGGCAATATTCAAAAGATATTGCAAAGGTGAAATTGACAGACCTTGACAACAGATTGGGTGTTGGGAGTGAGAGATAGTGAAGAGTCCAGGATGACTCCTACGTTGTTAACCTGAGGGACTGGGAGGATGTTGTTACCCTTTATAATAAGTAATAGGGAAGAGAGTATGGCAGGAAGTAAGGGGGATCTTTTAGGGACAAAGATAATGAACTCCATTTTGGACATGTTGAGTTTAAGATGACTACTGGACATCCAGGTTGAGATATCTGAAAAAGAGTTGGAGATGCAAGATTAGAGGTCAGCAGAGAGACATGGGCAGGATAGATATATTTGAGGCTCATCAGCATAGAGATGGTAATTAAATCCATTGATGCTGATAAGATCACCAAAACCGTGAAGTCATAATGAGCAAGAAGAGAAAAGAGCCCAGTATAGTGTCCTTACTACCCTTGTACTCTTTTTGAGTAGACTTCCCATGGGCATATGTATGAGATTCCAGTTTGGGGGTGAGGGAGGGAGGAATGCTTTATAACAAGTTTGTATAATACTTTCTCAGTAAATCTCTCTTCTAAAAGAATAATTGTCTGTTTGATTATTAAAGAGAAACATATCAGTGAAAGTTCATGGGGGATGTACCCCTTGGGAATCTCACCCTGAAAGTGCAGATTGAGATAGTGGTCAGAGGGTAGACTGTTCTGACTGTCGTATATTGTAATAGTACCAAACTCAAATAAACACACATCTCTGCAAGGGGTGTATTGACTTATAAAATCACAAAGTAGCATTATTTATATTGTATTGCATTTTCACTTATTTTGTTAAACACTTCTTACTTACTTTAAATCTGATTCCTACAGTTTTCTGGAGTTCTGTGGGTCCTGTGTGTGATCCTTCTATACTTGAGTACAGAATTGAGACAGCACAAAATAAATGTAGGGTGCGCAAATTTGGGATATTCACCCCAAATATTCACATGGACTATCTATACCCAACCTGTGATAGAGCATTCTGAGCTCATATTGGTTTAATCAGCCACAGTCGGACAAAATGAAATTTTACTTTATCATGGTGATGTCATTTTGGTCCTCTTCAAAGACAAAGGATAACAACCAACCAACTTGAGTGCTATGGTTTGTCAATATCAAAACGTGAAATTGAAAACAAAGCACGATGTCCATGTATGGTCTGCTCAAGGCAAAGTGGAACCATTATTTCGCTTGTTCTAAGCACTATACTTTTCAGCTAAGCATCTTTGGTTTTGACAGGTTTGCTGTACTTTGGGTTAATAGGATTGTAGATTTAGACCTGGGGCAGGTAGGTGGCACAATGGATAGAGTGCTAGGCCTAGAACCAGGAAAGACTCATCTTCCCGAGTTCAAAGCTGACATCAGACACTTACTAGCTCTGTGATCCTGGACAAGTCACTTAATCATGTTTGCCTCAGTTTCTTGATTTGTAAAAATAAGTTGGAGAAGGACATGGCAAACCACTCCAGTATCTTTGCCAAGGAAACCCCAAATGGGATCACAGAGAGTCAGACATAGTTGAAACAACTGAACAGCAGCAACAATCTTCTAATTCTAAGTTCAACATTCTGTTTACTATGCCACATAACTACCTAGACAATGACAGAAATCATAAATTAAACCCATCAAATAGCTACTTGATCTCATGAAAACTTTCTCTAATAGAATCAAAATGCCATTTGGACTAGATAACTGTAAAATTCTTAATTTGTGCCTAGAAAGAGTAGTGACTGAGTCTTAATATGAAGGTCAAATCAAATCAACAGATAAAGGAGATACCTATAAGGGGGGAAAGATGTGGAAGGCAATATTAAGTACCTACTATGAGACATATCAAGTATAAGATTATCCAAAAACAAGATGAGATTGTATATATTGAGGCTGACTTGAAGTCTGAAGGCAAAATAAAGCAATGGAGAGATCATATTTAGAACAATTGACATCTATATAAGATATGCCGTAATGTATACTTTCAGCACCATAAAATGGACAATATGGCTCTTGAACAGGGTCCTGACCTTTTTTGTATTATATTCCTGGGAAGCCTATGAACCTCTTCTCAGAATAATCTTCCAAATGCATAGAATGAAATGGCTAAGGTCCAAGAGTGGGATCCAAAGGTAGCCCATGGGCAACATGCATATGAACTTCAGCAGCCATATAAACCAAGATGTATTGAGCAACCAGCCAATTAATTCTGCTTTGTTTATAGAAACAGAAAAATTTATGGTAGCATTTCAGAATCCCAGTCATTGCCACCAGATATTGCAGAAAGATTTTCCTTAAGGATCCTGGAGTTATTGATCCATGCAGATTATGCAATAAAATTGTACAAGTTATGCAACATGTCATGCCAGGTTTCAAAAATTTAACATCTGCCAAATACCTAGTGAGACAAGTTGGTGGCTAGAATTACACAGCAGGAGTTTATGAGCCTTCATAAACTAACAACCTGACAAATCCAAGTGCTATAAAATACAGACCTCAAAATACCCTTGAAAATTCAACAAATACAATATCATTAGCAGGTATGGAAATGCTGCCCACAATCACCTAGACATAGCAACAATCAATAAAAATTTAAGAGCAACATGTTTAATAGATGTTTGTTTTCTTTAGTATTCTTCCAGTTGTGTCTGACTCTTGGTGACCCCACTTGGGATTTTCTTGGCAAAGATATTGAAGTGGTTTGCCGTTTTCTTCTCCAGCTTATTTTACAGATGAGGAAACTGAGGCAAGCAGAATTAAATGACTTGCTTAAGGTCACACAGCTAGTAACTGTTGATAGATGTAATCATACCAAAATACAATTTCTAAGCCTTCAAAATAAATAGATTTAATAAAAGGAATCAAAACCACATGGGAAAAAATGGAAATTTCTTTTGTGAATGGGACTTATCACCTTCACTGTGCTAAACATTATTGAGTTGCCCCTAAAATGTCTTCTGTGAACTTAGAGGAGATGAGTTTATATCCCAATAGTTTTATTTTTATTCACTTACAAAAATGAATTATTCTATTCTATTACCACGATAGTCTACAGCGCACTAAATATACAATAATAGTAGCAGGATAGTAGTTTTTCTCAAGACATTTTCTATGTGAACTCCATTTAAGAAGATGAGAAGAGTGAAGTAATAATTAGTAGTAATAACAGCTGATATTTTTATGGTGCCTTAGAATTAACAAAGCACTTTTCATACCTCACCTAACTTGATCCTTACCACAAACTCAAGATATAATAACTTGCAGTTATGAACAGACTACAAGGTTTGTGCTAGGGAGAGACAACACAATGGAGCATGAAGAGCCCTAAGGCTTAGAGTCAGGTGACCTGAATCTAAACCTACCTCACACATTTGCTAGCTGTGTGAATATGGGAAAGTCACTGACTCACTCAAAGTCTTAATTTCCTAACCCAAAAATAATACTGCTTGCACTACCTAACTCAACAGGTTGTTTTGAGAAAAGTGCCTTGCACATCTTAAAGCACAATATATTTGTGAATTATTATTGGCACAGTTATTATTATCTCACCTGTGACTCCAAGAAGCCATAGCATGCACAGCAGCAACATCCCAGTAAGACAGTCTCAGCAGATGGTCTATACCATGTTGAAGGTAACTGACAGGCTTCAAAACCTTCTATGAGTTAGTGTGATGTCTATCCCAAGCATGTGAAGACCTCCCCCATTGGAATGGGTCGATGAGAACAATCTGTTCCAACAGCTATAAATGTGGCTAAAGTAGGTACTGTGGATTGCATTGAGCTTGGTCAGGCATTGAAGATGCTAAGGGTCATCTTTTGCACCCCAGGCCCTCAACAATTGTCTTGATTTTTGTGCTACCACTGGAATTAGATGACTCAGAAAGAGAAAGTGAGGCTGAAGACTTTATTCAAATTTGCCTCACTTAAATCCAAATCATGCACAAGTCAAGAAATCACCTGTGAAGTCATTGGTTCTCTTTAAAAATGAAGAACAAGAGTAGACATCATCTTTCATGAAATTATCAAGGAAAACTGCCCTGATATTCTAGAACCAGAGGGCAAAATGAATATTGAAAGAATCCACCCATCACCTCCTGAAAAAGACCTGAAAAGAGAAACTCCCAGGAATATTGTAGTCAAATTTCAGAGTTCCCTGGTCAAGGAGAAAATATTGCAAGCAGCTAGAAAGAAACAATTTGAGTATTGTGTAAATACAATCAGGATAACCCAGGATCTGGCAGCTTCTATGTTAATGGATCGAAAGGCTTGGAATATGATATTCCAGAAGTCAAAGAAACTGGGATTAAAACCAAGAATCACCTACTCATCAAAACTGAGCATAATACTTCAGGGGAGAAAATGGTCATTCAATGATATAGAGGACTTTCAAGGATTCTTGATGAAAAGACCAGAACTGCATAGAAAATTTGACTTTCAAACACTAGAATCAAGAGAAGCATGAAAAGGTAAACAGAAAAGAGAAATCATAAGGGACTGTTTACATTCTTACATGGAAAGATAATATTTGTAACTCTTGAAACTTTTCTCAGTATTTGGGTAGTTGGAGGGATTATACATACATACATACATACATACATACACACACACACACAGATAGAGAGCACAAGTTGAGTTGAATAAGAAGGGATGATACCTAAAAAAATAAAATTAAGGAATGAGAGAGGAACATATTGGGAGGAGAGAGGAATATATTGAGAGGAGAAAGGGAGAAATAGAATGGGTTAAATCATCACTCATAAAAGAGGCTAGAAAAACTTTTTCAATGGAGGAGAAAAGGGAGGAAGTGAGAGGGAAAAAATGAAGCTTACTCTCTTCACATTTGGCTTAAGGAGGGAATAACATGCTCACTCAATTTGGCATGAAAATCTATCTTACACTACAGGAAAGCAGGGGAGAAGGAGACAAGTGGGGTGATGGAGATGATAGAAGGGAGGGAAAATGGGAGAAGGGAGTAACTAGAAGTAAACACTTTTGGGGAGGGACAAGGTCAAATGAGAGAATAGAATAAATGGGAGTAAGGATAGCATGGAGGGAAATATAGTTAGTTCTACACAACATGAATATTATGGAAGCCTTTTGCAAAACTACACATATATAGCCTATGTTGAATTACTTGCCTTCTCAGTGGGGATGCTTGGGGAGGGAGGGAGAGAAATTGGAATTCAAAGTTTTAGTAATGAATGTTGAGAATTGCATTTGCATACAACTGGGAAATAAGAAATACAGGTAATGAGGTATAGAAATCTATCATGCCCTAAAGGAAAAGAGAGAAGATGGGGATAAGGGAAGGGTGGGGTGTGATAGAAGGGAGGGTACATTGAAGGAAGGGGTATTATGGGGTGGGAGGAGAGGAGAGATGGGGAGAAAAATTGGAACTCAAAATTTTGTGGAAATGAATGTCAAAATCTAAAAATAAATAAACAAACCTCAAAAAATTAAAAAATAAAAATCAAGTGATATCTTTATAAAAAATGAAAAACAAAGAGCAATTAGCATAAAAATCATTGATCTTTGAAAAATATCATTATTATTGTGATTATTGGTGTTAATATCCCCAGTTTCCTTTCCTGTTTGTGATCATCAACTCTAGTTCCTAAATGAGTTTCTGAAATATTCTATGGTAAATCACCATTTAACAAGAATTTGGCAAGGGGAGGATACTGCAAGTAATGTATGTTTGATGGGGTGGGGAAATAGGAGTAGGAACAAAGAGAGAGTCTTTCAGGCCACTCAACCATTCCTTGAATAAAGGAAAAAATTTCCTTTCAATAATTTTCCTTTTCAACCTCTTGTTTTAGGACTTTTCTTCCTAGTCTTCTGTTCTCATTCTTCTACCAATTCCCCTTTCTCCTCCACATAACTATTGTAGTCCCCTCTGCTGTGAGCATGCCAAGCAACAAAAGGGAGACGATGACATTTCTTAACACCAAAAGCTCCAAAATTCCTCTGGCAACTTCAGGAGTTGTTTCTTCAGCACTCATGCCCCCACAGAGAAAAATAGAACATCATAGCAGAGGGAGAGAAACCCCTTCATGAGGGCATGACTTCTAGACTCCACTATGTCAAAGAAGAGAAAGAAGCACAGATGGGGAAAGCCTGTCTTTATAAATAGAACCCAGGAGAATATTTTGGTTAACCTTGGCCAAGGTCCCCCATTCACCACATGAAACCCAGGCCATACTCTCAACAGAAAGAAGCAATTTTTCCATAAATATATAGATTACCTTGATCTTTCACATCTTCTAACTCCTAATAGGATGAAAGAGAACTGCTGACTAATGCTTCCAATCATTTCAAGCAGTCAACAGGCAGTCTCATTCTTTGGGTAACCTCTTACTTTATCAGCAGTATATAGGTCTGCAAGGTTGCCTGTACATAGTCAACAAGTATATATTGAATTCTTCCTATCTTCAGTCACTGTGCTAAGGAAATGGAATTCAAAGACAGACAAACAGGAAGATTTATATCACAGCCATTCAAATCATTTAAGAGCCTTTTATATGCAAGCCATTGTGGTGGACAGTGGGGATACAAATAAAAGAAAACATCTTAGCCCCTGCCCTGATGACTCCTCAGTCTGTTTTGCTGGATCCTCATTAATATCACGCCTTGACTGTAGGCCTCCACCTCCACCCCTTCCCTCAAAGTCTGTCCTGGATCCTCTTTTCTTCACTCTCTTGACACACTTTCTCCCCCTGCCCCTCCTCCCCCTTTCCCTTTTCCCCTCTCTCTCATTCTGTGACTTCATTAGGTCCCATAGGATTTATCATCTTTGTACAGATGACTCCTGGATCTACATATCCAGTCCTAATCTCTTCCTAAACTTTAGTCCTGTGTCCCTAAGCCTGTCACCTAGTAGGTGTTTAATAAATGTTTGTTAACTAATTGACTAGTTATGGGACATTTTAAACTGGATGTACTGGGATCATCTGCAACTCAATATAGGCAAAACAGAATTCATTATCCTCCCCCCAAATCCATTCCCTCTTTCAAACTTTCTTTTTTCTGTCAAGGATACCACCATTCTTCCTGTCTCCCAGATTCTGAACCTTGGAAATATCTAGTTTCCTATTTTACCTCATTCCACAAAAAAAAAAGCCAAAGAATTACTAAGTCTTGTATTTCTATCTCCACAATATCTTTTATATCCAGTCCCTCCTTTCTACTCAAAGATACCACCTTAGTTCATATCCTCAACACCTTAGATTATTGTAATTGATTTCCCTGCATCAAAGTCTCTCCCCAGTCCAATCCATCCTTCACGTAGTGGCCAAAGCAATTTTCCTTAAGTATAGATTTGATAATGTTACTACACTACTCAGTAAACTTTAGTGGCTCCCTATTGCCTCTAGGAATAAAATCCCTCCATAATATAAGCCTGCCCTATCTTTCCATGATCATTATACATGTCTCTTTCCTGAGCTCAACAGTGCAGCCAATCTGAAACTCTATTCCTCCCATACAAAATTTCATCTCCCATTACTATATCTTTGCATTTATTATTCCCTATGCCTAGACTGCACTGTCTCCTTGATTCTGCATCATAGAATCCCTCTCTTCTTCAAGATGTAGCTATAGAGGAGCAGCTAGGTGGCACGGTAAATGGAGCACTGGTCCTGGAGTCAAGAGAACTTAAGTTCAAATTTGGCCTCAGACACTTAATAGTTGTGTAACCCTGGACAAGTCACATAACCCCAATTGCCTCAGAAAAAGAAAGAAAATCAGCTGAAGCTTCTAGATTAAACTTTTCTTATTGGCCCTCCCTTTCCAACTGTCTTTTACTAAACAAACTTGTATTCATTTTTACTTTATTCTGTGTATACCTATATATGTACATGTTGCTCCTCCAAGAA
Organism: Notamacropus eugenii; assembly: GCF_028372415.1. Lineage (NCBI taxonomy): Eukaryota > Metazoa > Chordata > Mammalia > Diprotodontia > Macropodidae > Notamacropus > Notamacropus eugenii. Next base: position 585,293,118 of record NC_092872.1, read on the forward strand.
GAATAGGGGTGGTTTCTTTCTTTGTCTTTATATTCCAGGGCCTGGAACCATATTTGGCATACACCTAAGCTCTTGGTAAGCTCTTAATAGATGATTGTTGCTTAACTGCCTTAAAGGATCTTTCAGTTCAACATGGGTACAGCATAATATAATGAAAACTGGGTATTAGTGTGGATCAAGTGCTAAAGTTGGAATCAGAAAGATTAAGGTTCAGATCCTGTGTCTCACATTTATAATGTGTCACCATGACCATGTTGCTATAATTGTTTGAGGCTCAGTTTCCTCATTTGTACGATGATGAGGATAATGGTGATGATGATGATGACAACGATGACGTTGATGATGATGGTGGTGATGATGACAGTGATGATGATAATGATGATGTTGATGGTGGTGGTGGTGATGATAATGATGATAGTGATGATAATGATTTTAATGATGGTGGTGATGATGATGGTGGTGATGATGATGATGATGACAGTGATGATAATGATTTTAATGATGGTGATGATGATGATGGTGGTGATGATGATGATGATGATGATGATGATACTTCCAATACCTGAAGCACCTGCCTCACAGGGCTGTTTGGAGACTAGAAACTATAAAGCACTTTGATAATGTTAGATCACTTTCAAAATGATAGTTATTACTAGATCTATTTTTGCCACAAACTAACTCGCTTTGATATCCACTTTTGTCTCAGTCTCCTCATCTGGAAAATGACAGATGAGATGATCTCTAAGGGCCTTTCTAACAATAAAATTCCATGATTCCAAAAGTTAAAATATATGGATTCTAATATAATGCAAATCCAAGGCTATTTCTGCCTGATGTTGTCTCTGTTGTAGGGGTGATAGAGAGGCATTTAAGCAACTTTGAACTAATCAGATTCATATCTCATATAATGCTGAGTGCTTTGTGATGTAGCCTAAGAAGGTGCATAGCTGTAACTAGTCTAGTTGCATTTTAAAAGGGAAAAATCAGTTCAGAGTCATCAGGATAAGCTTTGTCCCAAGAGAAGAGATGATCCAATGCACCTCCTTTTTTTCTATGTAGATGTGGGGCACTAAGGGTGTGGAACATTGTATATATTGCCAATCATGGCTGATTTTTGGTTAGTTTTATTTAGCTATTTTTTTCTCTTCTTCTTGTATTCTTTATTACAAGACATGGCTCACTGGGTAACAGAGAGGGGAGAATATATTTAGAAACAAAGATGATGTTGAAACAAAGAATATCAATAAAAATTATTTTTAAAGGAGTTGGGGACAGATTACATCAAACTATGTAGTGATCACATAAGCTCACTGACTTACAAACTAACTCTGGAAATTATTGACTTGCCACCTGAGAGCACAGATGCATCTCCCCAGCTATTCCCCAGACAGGAGTCCTCCATTTAAATCAAACAAAATTGCATCTAGGCATTAAGGAATGTGTTGATGGACTGGCAACAATTACTTATTTTCTTAAAGCACAGGGCATCAATTCATGTCATGTATAAACAAAAGCAAAATAACACGCTAAATATAACTCTATAAAAAAGATACAGACTGAGTCTGTCTCTAACCATCCCCAAATATAATGCATCAAATCACTCCTGAGAAATGGTTATATGTTTAATGGGTTCACTGATTTCCCTCTGAACCCTCAAGAAATGAGGTGTTCAGTGAATAAAGAGTGCTGAGCCTAGAGTCAGGAAGATGAGTCCAGATCTGGTCTCAGACATGTTGTGCGATCCTGGGCTGTTTTAAGTCACTTAACCTCTGTTTGCCTCAGTTTCCTCAACTGAAAAAAGGGGATAAAAATAGTACTTACTTCCTAGGGTTGTCATAAGGATCAAAGAGATAATATTTGTAAAGCACTTAGTACAGTATCTAACTCTTAGTAGGAACTTAATAAATGCTTGTTCCCTTCTATTCCAAACAAAATTTCCACTTTAACATGTCCATGCTACTTCCCTAGCCTTATCCAGTTCAAAGGACATGGAAAAAGGAAGAATCACTGGGAACCTACTCTTCCCTCTTCTGCAGGGAAGAGATATATTTACATACACATATATGCACACATATATGCATATATTTGTGTATATATACATACATGTGCATGTATATATATGTATGTATATATATATATGTATATATATATATATACATATATATATGTATGTATATATATATATATGTATATATATATATATATATACATGTCTCTTTCCAACTCTGCCCCCACTCTATATATATGCACAAAATGTTAATTATTACTCTCCCTTCAAGATGGATAGTTAGGGTCAACTAGACCTAAGGGACCCTCTAAGAAGACCAAATGCCGGAAGCATGTTCAAGATGTGGTATTCAAACTTGCTTCCATCTGTCACTGGGTTTTAATTATCTGATGATAGAATTTATTTCTACATCATTGCCCTGACATCTAAAGGCTTAAAATATCATTTAGCTATTTTGAGAATCAACTGAGGCTATCAAGCAGGTGGGTTTCCAAGGCAGCAAAAATCCAATAACCAGCTCCTTCCTTTCCATTCATATCTCGTTTCCCTCAATGCCATGCTCAAACCCCGTCTTCTCTATGAAAAATTTTCTGCTTAGCTTTGCCTAAATCTGATCTTGCCCCTTTACTCTCTCTTTGCAACATTTAAGAACTCATAAATATATAGCATTTTAGATCTCTAAGGCACCTTAGAAATCTATCAGATCATCTCCTTTTATAAAGGAGGAAACTGAGATTCAGGAAGATTAAATTATGTCATGAAAATCAAGGTCACATAGTGGAGTAATGAAGTATCTAAAAATACAATCATAGACTTGGAGGGGCTTTAGAGGCCAATCAGTTGAACCTCCAAACTTATTCAGGAATCTCTAGATAACTTCCCAACAGATCGTAATTTTTCCATTGCTTCTCAATGGTCAGCTTAGTTTGCATATGCATGTTTGTGTACATCAAAGCATATGTGAGGGTGCATGTGAAACTCACAGTATAGAGCACAGTGTACTTCATAGAATGGATACTCAATATTGTCTGACTGGTCTGAGAAAAAGGAGCTGACAATCATTTCTCTAGCCAGCAAGAGGAATATGAAAAGCTGTTCCTTCATCTTTGATATCATCAGTGGTGTGCCTAGAAGCCTACAAAAGGATCGAAGTCTAAGGGTTTTGTTTGTCTGTTTATGTTTTTCAGTAACTACACTATAGGTGACTTAACTGGCTGTGCTTAATAAAACTGGATGACAGCTGTAATTTAGATTGTCGTTACTTTGATTAAAGGAATTACTAATGTACTGGTAGAATTTATTCTTGTGAAAACACTGCTAATTGACAGCTGGGAAAAATTGGTGGTGATAAAGTTAATTAACTTTACAGAGCTTCTCTGGATTTTACAATACCAGTCTTTCTTTAAAAGACTTTTCTGCCAGCTATCTTAGCAAAGCAATTTAAAGTCAGAGGTCTGGGATGGTAACCCAAAGCTATTGTTCAGCTGTTTTTTCAGTCGTGGCTGACTCTTCATGACCCCATTTGGGATTTTCTTGGAAAAGACACAAGAGTGGTTTGCCATTTCCTTCTCCAGCTCATTTGACAGATGAAGAAACTGAGGCAAACAGGATTAAATGATTTGCTTAAAGTCACACTAATTAGTCACACTAATTAGTTTCTAAGGCCAGATTTGAACACATAAAGATGTATCTTCCTGACTTCAAGACTTGTACTCCATTTGCTGTGCTACCTACCTGTCCCCGAAAAGGCTGTTACTCCATTAGAAAGTGTACAAAATAAACTTTAAAAATTACAAGTGGCATGGGGAACCATAATTCTGAAAGCTGAATTTACAACACAAGTGCTTATAAACAGACTATCTACATAGAAATGGCCAGCAAGAGGCCATGCTGACATGATCCCTACTGACCCTCTCATTATCACCGAATCCCTCTTTAGCCGTGGCATGGAAGCAGGAATATATCAGAAACACCCAGAATCTCAGAACTGGAAAGGATCCCAGAGGTTATCTAATCCAACTCATAGTTGACCAAGAATTTTCCTAATATTCCCATCAAGATGGCCAGTGAGTTCCCTTTCTGTACTCACAATATGACATTTTTTGACTTAGTGACCTCGGAGCAGGGGCGATAACTTTGCAAAGGGTGAGATAATTGCAGGCCACAGTAAGGGCAACAAACAGTTTGAGAAGGAATTGGGCCTAATGACAGTTGGAAGGCTAGGGAGCGTATTATCAAATAAAGGAATTTTAGATTTCTAATCAATGGAAGTGGAATACTAGTAGGCAATGGTAAGCTCTGTGGTATGGCCATCCTTGTAATATAGTTTAGGTGGAGTGGAGGGGTGAGTTATAGGGGTTAGGTTGAGTGGGGAACTTGAAAGTCAGAGTGTTTTAAGGAGTATTGATAGGTATACTTGAGTATGAGGCAGGAGTTAGGGTGGAAGACTCTAAACCAGGTATTGAATTCATGGAGAAGAAAAGGGATCACAGTCCTGTTATCAGTGAATAGCGGCTGCCAAGATCTATATTGAGTGTTTGTACAGAGTGAAGCTCAAAGGAAGAGAGATTATTGACTTATGTCAGCATGAGGGAGAGTTTAGTAGAAGCAAAAGGGAGCTAGAAGAATTCTAGCTCCATGTCCGTGACCAGTGAGTTTTTGGGAGGTGGGGAAAGCAAAGTAGGAGAAAGGTGCAGCGATACCAGAAAGGAATAAAACCATTTGTTGTTATTGGATTTAGAGACCTTGATGTCATGATAATTATTGTTATTAATGTTATTATCACTAATTTTGTTATTATTGCCTCAGTCTCTCTTATTCAGATAATATGGTGTACCTTCCCCAATTAGTTTTACTTAAAAAAGGGGGGGAGCTGTGTTAGTGGAGAGAAGGAATTAGATGTGAGAGATGGTGAATTGACCACAGCAAGGCAACCCTTTTACTCCTCTCATAATTGATTCTTTATTCCAGTCTTCATAAAATCTATTTCAAACTTTTCTCTCCTCAAATCTCCCAAATCTCAAATCTTCACCCCTGACCTTCTAAGCTTTATTAGGAAAATTAAAGCCATTCATTTTGATCTGTTTTCTCCCTTCCTCATTTCCTAACCCTTTGACATCATCACTATTTCATCATTTATCTTAATTTTTAACGAAGTTATTCTTTTTTCTCACCATGGCCAAACCCTCTACACATACCCTTCACCCCTGCTCTCCCATTTGCTTCAGCAGATTGTCTTCTAATCACACCCCCTTTCTAATCTGCAAATTTCCCCTATGTGCTGTTTCCTTCCTGCAGCCCACAAACATTTCTTAGTCTTCCCCCAGCCCTAAAAATATATCACTAGTTTCTATTATCCCTTATAATGATAGTGATGTGACATTCCCTTGTCTCAGACAAATTCTGGAAAATCATCTCTACTTGCTTGGTGCCTCTGATTTCTCTCCACTCACTCTTTTCCATACCCCTTGCAATCTGGATTCTGATCTTAATGCCCATCTGGAATTGGTCTTTCCAAAGGTACCAATGATCTCTTAATTGCCAAATCTAATATCTCCCTCTTCATCCTTATTTTTCTCAATGTTTCTGATTTATTTGCTACTTTTAGTCACCCTCTCCTCCAGGGTATTCTCTCTTCTCTAGGTTTTCATTAAATTGCTTTCTTCTGATTTTTCTGCTGTATGACCAGACCTTCGCATTCTTCTTTGCTCATTTATCATCCATGTCATGACCATGTGCTGTGGATATAGTTCAAAAATTTATTCAACGTCATCTGCCTCTGTCTCTGCCTTTCTGTCTCTCTTTCCCCTCTATTGCACTTAGTGACCTTCTCAGCCTCCATGGGATCAATAACCACCTCAATGCTGAAGATTTCCAAATCTATCTTTTATCTCTCTCTCTCTCTCTCTCTCTGTTTCTCTCTCTGTCTCTCTCTCTCTTTCTCTTTCTCCATCTGCGTATTTCTCTCTCTCTATCCATCTATCTATCATCTATTTATGTATCTACCTCCTATCTACCTACCTACCTTCACGCTTTCTTTGTATTTGTGTACTCAGTATGCTAAATATATTATAATTAGTATGCTCTATGCTTAACAAACTATATTTAGTGAATTCCCTCCACATAGTAGGCACTTAATAAATGCTTGTTGAATGGTGTCCAGACCTATCCTTGAGTGAGAACTCTGCCCTGCATCACAAATTGCATTGTAGATGTCTAATAGGTATCATAAAATCAACCTGTCCAAAAAGAACTCATTAGCTTTCCACCGAACACATCCTCCTTTTGAAAGTTTCTTGGGACTATAAGTCTGCTCCATGTGGGAAGTAAGTTGAAGCCTACTTGGTTGGTCCTGTCCTAGACTTACTGCTAGGTGCGGGCTTTGCAAAAACTGGTAGACATCAGTGCAATATACTGTAGCTTGCAAAAAGTTAGCACCCACTAAATAAGCTATCAAAGCACAATTACCCTAAACCAGACACTGTAAGGTCTCTAATCTTCATTAATTAACAAAACTCCAAAATCTTGTTTTACCAAAATGAATCTCAAAATACGTTTGAGAATTCAACAAATTCAATGCCATTAGAGAGTCACCACAAACAAATTCTCACCCATAATTAAGACTGATCCTCAAAAGATGAAAAACATTTTTAATAGATGCTGCCATTTTGAATATGTATAACCCCTAAACTATGTGGAATAAAAAAACTCTCTCAACTAAAGAGACCAAACATTAACAGAACTCAAAACTATATGCAGATGGGGAAAATATATATCTCATCATAGTCATCTTCTCTGCTGATGGAGCTGTCTAGATGTTTTCTATGAGTCAGTGAAAAATAAGCTTATTTTCATCCCAACAGTTTCATTTATACAAAGTAATCATCTTATCTCTATATACAAGAGTGCATCAGACTATCAGCAAAAAAGAAAATAAAGGGATAGAGACTTATCCTAGGACTATTTTTTTTATTATTTTATTTGTTTCCAGTGCTCTATAATCACTTCCATATATCTCAGATTTTTCCCCTCCATTCCTCCCTTTTCCTCTACCTCCCCACTCCTTTCCTGAGATGGTATACAGCTTTACATAGGTTTTACACGTACATTCCCATTAAATATATTTTCACCTTAGTCATGTTGCATAGAAGAATTAAAATGAATGAGAGAAATCGTAAAAGAAACCAAAACATAATAAAGATGATTTGCTTCATTCTGTGATCGAATTCCATAGTTCTTTCCCTGGATGTGGAAGGCATTTTGCCTTAAGAGACCATTGGGAATCGTTTAAGTCCTAGGACTATTTCTGACTGAACTCTGTGGATGAGATGAGAATGAGATAATAATGTTGATGATGATAACAAGCATTTATAAAATGCTTTAAGGTTTGTAAAGTGCTTTACAAATATTATCTCATTAGATAATAACTTATAAGGTAGGTACTAATGTTATTTCCATTTTACAAATGAAGAAACATGCACAGAGTAACTAAATGACTTATCTAGAGTCCTAGAGCCACACAGCCTATGTGTCTGAGTCTCTCTGACTCCAAGTCCAGTGTTCTGTTCATTGTGTTATCTGCCTAATACTTATACCTGATCTATACTTAGTGTTTCAAAGTTTGCAAAATGTTTTATTTAAATTATCTCATTTATACCTCCAGCAACACAGTAAAATACATACAACACTTATTATTTCCCTTATTTTAGAGATGAGGTACCTAAGGCTAAGAATTGTTCAGAACCTTGTCCACGGTCACTCACCAGATAAATATTAGAGGCAGGATTTGAATCCAGGTTTTCTTAACCTCTGCTCCATGATTCTATCTACTATTCGGTAACTGGGAAAGAAAGAGCAACAAATTATTAGATCCATATTTAGCTTATGTATATCCAAGATTCAAGATATCTTGTATCTAAAGATACAAACCATTCACACACTTTCTCTAGCATTCACACTAACACTTTTTGCAATCTGTCATCCTTTTCATGTCTTACTGTTGCTACAACACAGTCTATAGCAAGAGGAAGGCAGTTTTTGGTTTAAACATCAAAATTCTATGGTTAAAGCCAGAAGAGACTTTACAGTTAATTCTTTCTATCACTTTGTCTAAAAGAAATGAAAACCCAAAGAGCAAAAAGACTTCCCCAAGGTTTGTTGTTGAGTCATTTTCTAGTGGTGTTTGGCTCTTAGTGACCCTGTTTGGGATTTTCTTGACAAAGATACTGCAGTGGCTGCCATTTCTTCTTCAGTTTATTTTACAGATGAGGAAATGGAGGCGAACTGTGTTTAATGACTTGTCACACAGCTAATAAGTGTCTGAGGCCAGATTTGAACTCACAAAAGAAAGTCTTCCTGACTTCAGGTCTGTGTGACCTAGCTACCCTTAGGGAATTAGTGGCAGAGGCAAAGCCAGGTCATCTGACTTTCAGTCAGCTGTACTTCATTGCCTTTCCAAAACATTGTTATAGTATTATGTGTATCTAAAACAAAACCAGACTTGGTGACTTAGTCAATCCATTGAAAGTCACACAGATATATAGGATCATATAGTAGCTGATTTACTATCACTGTTATTTTTATCACCACTACCTTAGCTTCACATGATTTTATTGTTGGGTACCAATAGTTCTGGGATTTCAACTTGGGGTCCTCAAGCAATTAGTTTTGTGAACTTTAGCAAATCACATGGTCTCATAACAGCTGAGTATGTTCCTATAAGACAACCAGTTGGACTATTAGAAAAACTTTGATTTTCTAAAGAGAGGGGAACCAATGGAAGGTAGGTGGGATGGGGAAGATCTAGGAAAATGCTCATGGAGCCCTTTCTTCCTTCTTTCTGAGGGCAGTAATAAAGTCATGAATTTTATTTATTTATTTATTTAAACATTTATTAATTTATTTTTAGATCTTAACGTTCACTTCCACAAGATTTCGAGTTCCAAATTTTCTCCCTATGGCATCTTATTACTTTGTCCCTCAATCTTCCCTCCCTTCTGTCAAACCCCTTCCTTCTCTTATCCCCTTCCCCTCTATTTTCTTGTAGGGGAAGAGAGATCTCTATACTCCTTTGCCTGTATGTCTTATTTCCCAGTTGCAGATGATGTCTAGGGTCTTTTCATGATCATGGCTTTCAGGTAGTCCAATAATTTTTAAATTGTCTTTCTTGGATCTATTTTCCAGGTCGGTTGTTTTTCCAATGAGATATTTCATATTGTCTGCTATTTTTTCTTATGGTTTTGTTTCATAATTTCTTGATTTTTCATAAAGTCATCAGCTTCCATCTGCTCCATTCTAATCTTTAAGGAATTATTGTCTTCAGTGAGCTTTTGTACCTCCTTTTCCATTTGACCAATTCTGCTTTTTAAGGCATTCTTCTCCTCATTGACTTTTTGGATATCTTTTGCCATTTGGGTTAGCAAATTTTTTAAGGCATTATTTTCTTCAGCATTTTTTTGAGTCCTCTTTAGAAAACTGTTGACTCATTTTTCATGATTTTCTTACATCACTCTCATTTCTCTTCCCAATTTTTGTTCCACATCTCTTTCTTGATTTTCAAAATCCGTTTTGAGCTCTTCCTTGGCCTGAGACCAATTCATATTTTTCTTGGAGGCTTTGGATGCAGGAATTTTGACTTTGTTGTGTCCTTCTGGTTGTATGTTTTGATCTTCCATGTCACCATAGTAATATTCTATAGTCTAATTTTTTTCCTGTTTTTGCTTATTTCCCCAGCCAATTACTTGATTTTTGTGCTCTTTGTCAAGGTAGTTCTCTGCTTCCAGTGGGGGTGGGGGTAGAGGTGGAGGGGGTGTACCATCAGCTACTCAATCACCCCACAATCTGTAGGCCTAGAGCTTCAGAAACTGTCCATCCCTCTGCCCCTGCTGCTGCTGTGGCTGCCATGGATTACTCTACTCCCTCCTCCACCATGAAGCTGGAGCCAGATCACTCTATTCTTTCACATAGGTCTCACAGGTTTTTTCCACTGACCTTCCAATTTGTCCTTCCCATTTGGCATTTAGATGTCATAAAATCTGGAAACTGCCACAGGTGCCAGTGATTCATTCCTCCCACCTTCCCCCACCCAGGTATGCTCAGGTGCCAACTATGCCAGGTGTGGTCCACACTGGACTACACTCTGCTCCCAACGTGTCAAGATAGATGCTTCTCTTTGACCTTCCAGGGTGTCTTGGGCTAGAGATTTGCTTCACTCTGTCATTCTGTGGGTTCCATAGCTCCAGAATTTGTTTAGAGTCATTTTTTTTACAGATATTTGACTGGGTTTGGGGGAATTGCTCTAGCAAGTCTCTGCTTTTATTCCACCATCTTGGCTCTGCTCCTTATGAAGTAATTTTAAAGACTTTGATTAAAGGCATGATGGAGGTATTAAATTAGGCTGAGAAAATAGCATGGGAAAGCTGACAAATAAGAAATCTGCCACTAAATGCAAATGAAAAATTTAGTCAAGCTGAAAATGAATTGCATGAGGGATATGTCATTAACCCTGAAAAAGATGAGACACAGTGCTTTCAAAACACCTGAGATCTTCCAAAAGGAGGAGGAGCAGGGGGAGGAGGAGGAGGAGAAAAGAAAAAGATCACTATTGATCTCAACAAGGTTTGTTTGGCTGGTCATTGGTAGAATGACTTCCCTGATTCTCTCTATCAATTCTTGAGCCTTTTAGCTTCATGATAAATGTCTATTTTGACTCCTAAGGCTCACTCCATTGCTGAAAAAGAAGAGGTTTCTCATGTTATTGCACCTGCAAAATAACATACTATCATTAAATAAAATCAATTGACAACAAGAGTCATTAGGCAAAAACAATTTCCTTGACCTGTAGTGGTTTGCCCATTAACTGCCTCTGTTAAGCACTAATACTCAACCAAGGATGCAGGGAAGTTAATGATACTTTGAATGGGACTTAAATTAGTGGATATTTTTAGGTATATTGGCAAGCCAGGGTGTTGATAATTTAAGCTTGGCTTAATTTATTGTGTTATTTGTTATGGATCTGCAAATTTGTAGAGTTTCTAGCCAAAAAAGTGGTAGTTGAACTTTTCTTTACTTTATCCTCTGTGTAGAATCTGCATTATATTCCTATTAATTAATCACTTCGTTCTGAACATCTTTCAAATTTAGTCTTTGTTTTCCATTCCTATGGCTATTACACAAGCTCATTCACTCTTTCAAATATTTAATTGTGGAGATCCCACTATATTCAAAGCACTGATCTAGACAGAAGCAGAGATATAAAGATTCTTTAATCAATGTTTCTGCCTTTTACAATTTAATTGTGCAATTTTAAAACATATCCAAATATATCGTAGCTACAAAATAAACATAATGTAAAATAAAAGCATAAAAGAGATACAAACTACTTTAGGACAGGGACTTTTTTGGTCTTTATGTCCCTGGGACCTAGGTCAATGGCTGACACAATAAATATTTAGTAAATATTGAATTGAATTGATTTGAGAATCTAAGTCCTATGCAAGGTTCTAACAAGTGGTAAGGGGAAGAATCACTTCACCTGGAGGTATCAAGAAGGACTTCATAGTGAAGACAGCATTTCAATTGGCTCTTGAAAGACAGGTCGGATTTCCATGGGCAGAAATTAGTTTGGTAACCCATTTTATAATACCTCTATTACTACATTTGCCTTATGGCTTTCCTTGCTATCCCCAGTTTGGTTTTTTCCCTCACCTTCATAGTCTATCCTGAACTCTAATGTTGGAGTAATCTTCTTAAAATGCCATTTTTATCATACTATTTCCCTATTAAGGAAACTGCAATGACTCCCTGTTGTCAATGGCATTGAGACCAAGTTCTTCTGCCTCATTTTAGAAGCTTTTTATCAAACCAAAATTACTTTGTACTGCTCTCCATCCTACAGTCAGGCAGGTCTCCTCCTTGTTTCTAGACTATGCCACATACCTTTTCTCTGTAGTGTTCTTAAAGCCTCAGCTCCAACACAGGCACTCCCTGTTAATCTTTGTTCAAAACTGCTGAGCTTTCCAGGCCCAGCTCCATTTTCTCTCCTAATGGAAGTTCCTTTGTCTCTTCTCTTCCTTAAACTTTTTACTGCTCTTGTGGCCAGGCTCACACACCTTTTTTTCATTCAGATTTCTTCCATTTGTTTCTTACATGTTGTTTTCCAGCTTTTTGATAGACTGTAAACACCTAGAAAAATAGGCATCCTTCATCTCTGATAATTGGGTCTAATTATGACCTCTAATAAAATGACTCCATAACCTATAGATTCAACCTCAATCTTTCTCCTGAACTTAAGTAAACATTGCAAACTGCTCAGAGGACACTTTAAAAAGCTTACTCTTGGGGGGCGGAGCCAAGATGGCGTAGTAGAAAGACACACATACACATAGCTCCGAACCCACAACCCATAGAACAACTACAAAGAAGTAACTCACGGCGAATTCTGCACCCAGAGGCCACAGAACATTGGAGCGAGGGAGATTTCTGTTCCGGAGAGACCTGCAAACCTCTCGTAAAAGGTCCTTCGTGCTGCGGACTGGGCGCCGGGACTGGGAGCTGAGTACAGCCCTGCCATGGCCGCGGCACCGAGAGGAACAGATCCGAGCGGGCTTCAGGGACGGGACCTTCAGCGGCCGCACAAGTACCTCCACCCACAGGTGACGGGGGTCTGTGAGAGAGTCCCTTTGGTGGGTCGAGGGGGGAGTGGGGTGCCCCCATGGCTCGGGCCCCCTCGGGAGACAGAAGCTGAGGGGCAGCGGCAGACCAGGGCTCCCCAAGCAGGCAGGAGCCTGGATCCATTGTTGAAGGTCTGTGCATAAACTCCCTGAGGGAACTGAGCCTGAGAGGCAGCCCTGCCCTCACCTGAGCATCTGAATTTAATCTCACACTGAATAGCAGCCCTGCCCCCGCCCAAAGCCCTGAGGCTGGAAGCAGCATTTGAATCTCAGACCCCAAACACTGGCTGGGAGGATCAGGAGGTGAGGTGGGTGTGAGGAAAATATTCAGAGGTCAAGTCACTGGCTGGGAAAATGCCCAGAAAAGGGAAAAGAAATAAGACTATAGAAGGTTACTTTCTTGGTGAACAGGCATTTCCTCCCTTCCTTTCTGATGAGGAAGAACAATGCTTACCATCAGGCAAAGACACAGAAATTAAGGATTCTGTGTCCCAGCCCACTCAATGGGCTCAGGCCATGGAAGAGCTCAAAAAGAATTTTGAAATTCAAGTTAGAGAGGTGGAGGAAAAGCTGGGAAGAGAAATGAGAGACATGAAGTCAAAGCATGAACAGCAAATCAGCTCCCTGCTAAAGGAGACCCAAAAAAATGTTGAAGAAAATAACACCTTGAAAACTAGCCTAACTCAATTGGCAAAAGAGGTTCAAAAAGCCAATGAGGAGAAGAATGCTTACAAAAGCAGAATTAGCCTAATGGAAAAGGAGATTCAAAAGCTCACTGAAGAAAATAGTTCTTTCAAAATTAGAATGGAACAGATGGAGGCTAATGACTTTATGAGAAACCAAGAAATCACAAAACAAAACCAAAAGAATGAAAAAATGGAAGATAATGTGAAATATCTCATTGGAAAAACAACTGACCTGGAAAATAGAGCCAGGAGAGACAATTTAAAAATTATGGGCCTACCTGAAAGCCATGATCAGAAAAAGAGCCTAGACATCATCTTTCATGAAATTATCAAGGAAAACTGCCCTGAGATTCTAGAACCAGAGGGCAAAATAAGTATTCAAGGAATCCACAGAACACCGCCTGAAAGAGATCCAAAAAGAGAAACTCCTAGGAACGTTGTGGCCAAATTCCAGAACTCCCAGGTGAAAGAGAAAATATTGCAAGCAGCTAGAAAGAAACAATTCAAGTATTGTGGAAATACAATCAGGATAACACAAGATCTAGCAGCTTCTACATTAAGGGATCGAAGGGCATGGAATAGGATATTCCAGAAGTCCAAGGAACTAGGACTAAAACCAAGAATCACCTACCCAGCAAAACTGAGTATAATACTTCAGGGGAAAAATTGGTCTTTCAATGAAATAGAGGATTTTCAAGCATTCTTGATGAAAAGACCAGAGCTGAAAAGAAAATTTGACTTCCAAACACAAGAATGAAGAGAACCATGAAAAGGTGAACAGCAAAGAGAAGTCATAAGGGACTTACTAAAGTTGAACTGTTTACATTCCTACATGGAAAGACAATATTTTTAACTCTTGAAACATTTCAGTATCTGGGTACTGGGTGGGAATACACACACACATGCACACACGCACACACACATAGAGACAGAGTGCACAGAGTGAATTGAAGAGGATGGGATCATATCTTAAAAAAAAAATGAAATCAAGCAGTGAGAGAGAAAGATATTGGGAGGAGAAAGGGAGAATTGAATGGGGCAAATTATCTCTCATAAAAGAGGCAAGCAAAAGACTCATTAGTGGAGGGATAAAGAGGGGAGGTGAGAGAAAAACATGAAGTCTACTCTCATCACATTCCACTAAAGGAAAGAATAAAATGCCTACTCATCTTGGTATGAAAACCTATCTTACAATACAGGAAAGTGGAGGATAAGGGGATAAGTAGAGTGGGGGGGGATGATAGAAGGGAGGGCATGGGGAGGAGAGTGCAATTTGAGGTCAACACTCATGGGGAGGGATAGGATCAAAAGAGAATAGAAGTAATGGGGGACAGGATAGGATGGAGGGAAATATAGTTAGTCCTATACAACACAACTATTATGGAAGTCATTTGCAAAACTACACAGATTTGGCCTATATTGAATTGCTTGCCTTCCAAAGGGAAGGGGTGGAGAGGGAGGGAGCTAAAGAAGTTGGAACTCAAAGTGTTAGGATCAACTGTAATGTTCTTACCACTAGGAAATAAGAAATACAGGTAAAGGGGTATAGAAAGCTATCCGGCCCTACAGGACAAAAGAGAAGATGGAGACAAGGGCAGAGAGGGATGATAGAAGAGAGAACAGATTGGTCATAGGGGCAATTAGAATGCTTGGCGTTTGAGGGGGGAGGGGAGAAAAGGGGAAAAATTTGTAACCCAAAATTTTGTGAAAATGAATGTTAAAAGCTAAATAAAAAAAAAAAAAAGCTTTCTCTTTCAGATGTATCTCTCAAGCTTATTGTGTTCAAAACTGAATCCATTCTTCCTCTAGATTTTGCTTTTCATGTTGCCAGAAACACCATCCTTCCTGTCACCAAGATTTATACCCTTGGAGTCCTCCTTGACTTTTTCTTCTCCTTCAATTCTCATTCAATCAGTTGTTATTTTGTCAATTTTAGCTCCACGATATGTCCTTGTCATTGGGATTCCTGCCATGATCCTTTCCTGATTCCCTCCTGTGTTAGTGCACTCAGTCTCATCAAATTGCCTTATAGTTACTGATTTTAATTTTTGGTTTATCTTTTTTTCTATTACATCAAATTCATTTTTGAATACATCATTCCCCCAACCTGCCCCTTAAATCTCCCTTTACAACAAAGAAGAAAATGTTCAGCAAAGCAAACTGACATATTGACCATATGGATAGGTAGCTAATGAAAGATTCCATATCCCTAGCCCTTCACTTCTCCAATGAAAGGAGGAAAGTACATCTTCTCATTTCTCCCTGAATTCATAATTATCATAATGTTTTACAGTGATATTATTTACAGCTAGGTGATGCAGTGAATACAGCACTGGGCCAAAAGTCAAATCTGTGCTCAGATACTTACTAGCTATATGACCCTGGGCAAGTCACTTAGCTCTGTATGCCTCAGTTCCCTTATCTGTAAAATGAGCTGTAAAAGGATATGGCAAACCACTTTAGTATTTTTGCCAATAAAACCCTAAATGGGATCATGAAGCATTGGACATGACTGAAATAATTGAACAACAGCAAGAACAAAGACAAAATATTTACATATATGCATAAATTTCATGTTCCCTCCCCCAGCATGTAAACTCCTTGAGAGCAAGAACTATTTCATTTTTTGTTTTTGTATCCAAGTGCTTAGGATAGTGTTTTGAACAAAAACAACTGCAGATTTATTTGAATTGCTGTTGAGTTGGCTTCATATTATGGATTTTCTATAATTTTTAAATGACCAGTTAGGTTGGAAAAAAAATCAAAATTTTGTAACATATATCATCATCAAAAGCCAGAAGCAACAACAACAAAATTTTCTAAAGGTCTCCCCTCCGCCAAGGAAAAAAAACCCAAAACCCATTCATTTGAATTCACTTGGGAAAAAAAAACAAAACAGTGAAACAAGTGTGTGACATAAAAAACCAAAAATTTCTAAAGGTCAATACATCTGAAATTAAACATCAGTTGATGAAGTATTTGTTGAATAACTATCGTGTGCTCTGGGCTAGCTATGTCAGAAACTTTGGAATATGTAAGATACACGCACACACACAGAGGTGTGTGTATATACATACATATATACATACATATGTGTATACATACACATACACACATATATACACGAGTATTTATTATATATGCAAATATAAGTGTATATGTGTATATATGTATGTATATATATACACACATAAAATATGCATGTGCATGCATGTGTGTTAGTATGCATTTATATGGATATATAAAGTGAAATATAAATATGTGTATGTATGTGTATGTGTGTATTTCCAAATTAGTCCAGGTAAATAGTGGGTTTTTTTGAGAGGGGATAGACTTTTACAACATTTTTTCATTGTTTCTGCCTTTTTATGACTATGTCTGTTACCAAGTTTTTTTTTTCAAAATGTAAAAATTCAATCTAATTCAAACTAGTCATTTAAAAATTACAGAAAATTCATAATATGAAGGCTACTATCAGTATTTTTAAAAGACATAAATGTCCCCCTTCCCATAGACAGAGTAGAATGATAGAACTCTGGTTTTGCAGTAGGAAAACCTGGGTTTGAATTCTGGCTCTGATATTTACTAGCTGTGTGACTTTGGGCAAGTCTCTTTACTTATCTCTCTAGGCTTTGGTTTCCTCATATCTAATGTCAAGTTATTAAATGGATGATCTCTAAAGTCTCTTCCACCTCTAAGTTCCCATGATCTTTTTTGTCTTTATTCCTGTTTATCAAGGCATGAAGAGCTTTATATTTTGTCTCAAATTTGTCAATGATCTAAGAATAAAATCATTTTCAGTGTAACAGCATCATGACAGTTTCATCTTTTTCGTCATTGCCTTTGTGGTTAAATGAGTCAGTAGCTGATGGCTAAATATATATCCCACAGGTCATGAAAATATAGAAATACGTGATTTTGAGGTCTCAAAAGGAAATACAGAATAGGAACTTAAAACACGATTTCTCTCATTATTAGGCCACAAATCAATATCTTGCTGAGCTCACAGAGCACAGCCCACTAAATAAGAAGTTTTGTCTAAGAAGCTGTCTTCATACTAATGGATTAGTTTTCTAGGTAGAACTTGCTTTTGGTTGGCCCAAAAGTTTAAACTGTTTCAAGTATTTTACTTTTATCCTTATAACTGGTGTCATAAGAGCTGGATAGGCATCACCATTTTGCCAATGAGGAATGTATAGCTAAGAAAAGACAAGACATGATCAGGCAATGAGTTAAAAGAATAACTGGGATTAGACTCTAGCTTTTTCAATGATAAGCCTGGTATTCTTAGAGGTCATAAGATTTCAGATTGAAAAAAAAATTGAAGATCATTTAGTTCAGTTTCTTTGTTTTTTGGATAAGGAAATAGATTGAGGAAGGATGACTTGCTCAAAGTTACACAGGTAAGAAGTAACAGAACTAGTATTTGACTTCAGATCTTTCCTTTTCAAATTCATTATTGTCTCCACCATATCCTGCTATTGTGGTAACTGTCAAATAAGTCCCAAAGTGAATGTACCTTCTGCAGCTTTCCTTTGCCCCAAACCTGTGAGAAGAGCCACACAATGGTGTCAAAGAATTGGAAACTGAGGGGATATCCATCAATTGGGAAATGACTGAACAAGTGACATAGGAATGTAATGGAATATTATTGTTCTATAAGAAATGATGAGCAGGTAGATTTCAGAAAAAAACCTGGGAAGGCCTACATCAACTGATGCTGAGTGAAGTGAGCAGAACCAGGAGAACACAGTACACAGTAATAGCAACATCATGCAGTAATCAGTTTTAATAGACTTGGCTCTTCTCAGCAATACAATGATCTAAGACATTTCCAAAAGATTCATGATGGAAAATGCTGTCTACATCTAGAAAGAACTGAATCTAGAATATAGAATCTGAATGCAGATTGAAGTATACTATTTTCACTTTTTTGGGAGGTTGTTTTTTCTTTCTTGTGGTTTTCCCTTTTGTTCTGATTCTTCTTTCACAACATGACTACTGTGGAAATAGACTTCATATGCTTGTGCATGTATAACCTATATCAGATTGCTTGCTGAACTGGGGACAGAAGGGGAGGGAGAGAGAAAAAAATTGGAACTCAAAGTGTTATAAAAATGAATGTTGAAAAGTAAAAAATAAATATTTTTAGAAAGAAGAGCCACACAAAGAACTTGAAGATGTATATGTTTGAAATGTGACTAGAAGACATAGCTGGTCAGATATGGCTTAAATAATACCATCCAGAGACAAAAGAGAGGCAACTGGAATCAACCGAGCTCTCTTGGCTCCTGGACCAATAGAGAAGAGTCACTTGAGGGAAGGATGTTCAGCCTAAATATTGGAAAAGATAAAGTGGAGGCAGAGTTTCAATCATCCTAGTTATCATTCTCTGAGACTTGGAGGTGGAACTGGGTCAGCCAAAGGAAACGCCAAAGGAGAGAAAGCATGTAAGTGTGCTTTTGAGGAGAACCCAAAGATCATGCTCTTGAGTGATAATCTCTTCATATGTAGTGATCATGGCAGCTGAAGAAAAAAATGGGGGATAAGCTAAATCTTGTAAGAGGGAATCTCCAGCCTGAAATTTTATTTCTATAGTAAGGAGCTCTGTGAAGGAGGAACTGTTATTTTGGCCAAATGAAAAAGAA
The DNA here is from genome assembly GCF_028372415.1 of Notamacropus eugenii. Classification (NCBI taxonomy): domain Eukaryota; kingdom Metazoa; phylum Chordata; class Mammalia; order Diprotodontia; family Macropodidae; genus Notamacropus; species Notamacropus eugenii. The sequence goes on from NC_092872.1 coordinate 585,312,130, forward strand.
CCCTTAGTAAAAAAGAAGAGTTTGAACCCTAAATCCGTTATTTACTTAACTGTGTGACATTAATCAAGTCATTTTAGATCTCTGAGTCTCAGTTTCCTCATCTGTAAAGGACACAATTGATCCTTTGGATTCAGTCAAAGGGCCCCACTTGAGAACTTAGAGGGCCACATGGTTCCCCAACCCAACACTCCATAAGTAAGGTTTTGTTATTAGGGTATTTTTCCTTCACATTGGAAAAGTGTTGTATTATCCTCAAAGTCCAGTACAGTCTGCACAATTTGTGCACATGTTATATCACACACACTTCTATCCTCCACTAAAAAGGTAACTCCTTATATACAGGGACAACTTCATTCATATTTTTTATCCCCAGTACCCAATCCAATTCCTTGAATACAACAGGTGCTTTAAAAATGATGCTCAATTAAGTTTAATAGCAGAGCTGGAAAAGCCCCCAGACACTATCTTTTCTAACTTATTCCTGAGCAAGCAACCTCTTTTCAAAATACCTATTAAATGATTATTCTGCCTTTGTTTAAAGGGTTTTTTTTTACATCATTGATAACGAGATGCCCTTAGTAACTAGAGGGGAAGCCCACTATCTCTTGAGGCAGCATGTGCCACAGTTCTTAACAATTTTTTACTTACATCAAACCTGAATTTTCTTCTTTTCAGTGAGCGTTCATTGGTCCTAGATCTGCCCTCTCAGATCCATCAAAAAAAGTCTAATCCCTTTTCCACATGACTTCCCTTCAAATATTTAAGAGAGCATTAAGGTAGAATTTAATTAATATTTGTAGAATGAATGAGAATGAATGAAGTTAATTTGGCTATAATCTAGCTTGTAGGCTTCCTTCTAGAATCACTAAATGGAAGGGAGGTTATCTACATATAAAGGCAGATAGGTAGCACAGTGAATAGGACTCTAGGCCTTGAGTTAGGAAGATCTGAGTTCAAATTTGACCTGAGACATTTATTAACTGTGTGACCCTGGGCAAGTCTCTTAACCATTTGTCTCAATTTCCTCTGTAAAAGTAACTGGATAAGGAAATGGCAAAGCACTCCAGTAACTTCATCGAGAAAACACCAAATGGGGTCACAAAGACTTGGACATGACTGAAAAACAACATTTCATTAGATGGAAAGAATACAGGGTTCTCTAAACATAATCAAAAGCTCAAAAATGTGTAGCGCCAAGTTCAGTGCAAGGCTATGTAATTTGTTAGTCTAAGGATTAGAAATACCTCTTTTCCTCCTTCCAGCACAAAAAAACTCATTTGAATTTAAAAGGGGATTGTGTTATAAACTTCAGTGCAAAAAGGTCAAAATTCCATTTTTTTTAATGTGAAAATAGCCAATTGTTCTCCAAAGGAAACTGATGGCTTCTGGTTACCAGTGGTATTAACCTCATCTTTCTTTCTAAGCTGTTTTAGTAGCTGATACTGTCTTGGAAATTTTATAGGAAACATTTATTGTGGAAAGGTAAGAAGAGGGAAGGGTTTCACAGACCTAGTTTCTTTCATAAACTTTTCTATACTAAGATTTATATGGATGGTACACTAGGTTTAAGAGTACAGTTGAGTTTGTATCAATTCAGGTTCAGAATTGCATGGCTTTCATCTAGACATTAAGGGCTGAGATTTGGGTTATTTCTCCTCTGTTTCTCAAGCAGAAATACCTTCCTCTTAACTCAATGCTTGGTACAGAACAGGACCAAATATAAATAAGAAAACAAAAAAATATGTATGTGTGTACATATACTGGCATATGTACATACATATATATAGTATATTTCATATATATTACATATATATATATGTATATATATATATATATATATACATTTCTCTGATTGTATCTGCACATAGAGATATACACACTCATATGTCAGGAACAATCTTAGGGGAAGGAAGACTTGGGTTCAGATTCTGCCTCTAAAACATACTGGCTGCATGAATGACTCTGAAATCATTTCACCTCTCAGGGTCTCAAAAAACTCCCTAAATGTATATTAGTGTTGATTTCTATCAATGGGGGTAATTTTCATGGTAGAAATTTCTTACATTCCCTATACCAATGAAATCATAGACCTGGATTTTCATTCTCTCTCTCTCTCTCTCTTTCTTTTTGTCACCTCTTCTCTTTCCTTTCCTTTCACCCATCTCCACTCTCTCTCTATACACATACAATATGTGTAGATATACATGTACATGCACACATATATGCATATATATACATCACACTCTTTAACATATGATGTGATATTAATTTAGGCCTTGCTTCTAATGGGGCAAATCATAATTGACACATAGCTTCTCATTCTTCTCCATGTTTTCCCATAAATCTTCCACAGGAGAGGCACCTAAAGTTCAGCAATATCTTTTCCTAAATCTTTTTTACATTAAGCGGACACAAATACCCACCTTGGGAGCACAAATGCCCACTAAGAGGTTGCTCATCCCTTAAGGACCAATCCACCTTATTTTCCCATCATACGTATCTTTGATGATAGCTTTTGTGCCACATTTTTGGACATGTAATTCCCTGTCGTTGGTGTTATTTATAGCTTATTCACACATGACATGTGTCTCTACATTGCCCTTTGGCTGGTTTGCAGCCTGGATTCCTCGGGGACTATGGTATGTTGTGATTTGAAGACATAGAGTGTCACCCAAAGAATATTAGTTTTTAAAAGATGACTTTTTTATTTCAGGACTCACTGAAAGTTCTACATTATATTTCATCTGCAACCTAGCTCTCTCTTCCCTTTGAATTGTAAACCTAATTCACTGTCCATCTGCAGTGTCTGTCCCTCATAGATACATGGGACAGACCAGCTCTGCGAGCTGTTCATTTAACTGCTTATTAGATTACATTATGGACAGTAGACCTTCTGTACCTGTTTTGGTTTTTCCTGTGTGGACAGTTAGGACAAACTCTTGAATGATTATGTATCTCATTTAGTAAGCTCTGTAGTGTTTAGTGGCTGGATGTAATCAGTACAATGTCATCCATGAATGGGTGCATGACATCTGGAAGTCCTTACAATCTATAGGGAATCCCTCCTCCATTTGAATTCTGTGCTAGATCTTCCTGTGACAATGGCAAACCCTTTGTGTGTCCTCATTTCATGACTTTCTTGATGTTGATCATCAGAGAGTCATATCTAGTGCTATACCTATTAAGGAATATTTTTTACAGCCTCTAATTATAAAATTTGGGTTGATATTATGTAATACTATAAATATATTTTATGTATTTCTAAGTTTCTCAACTTTTCCTGTGTCACCTGCTGATCTCTGTGTACCATTTGTGGCTTTCACAAAACTGCCCCCAAATTCCCATGTAATTCTTATGCTAACCCATGATATTTCAAAACTGTGATAGGGAAAGTAGTGATATGGAAAGGATAACTGTATGTCTTAACATGAAAGATAACGGGTTGATGGACAATTTTGTTATAACAAACAAACATATTTTGTAAAATATGTTCTGAAATACAGGAGAGTGAGGAGTGAACCTGCGTTTACTAAGTATCTATTGTGTTCCAAGCACTATACTAAGCACTTTACAAGTATTTTTTCATTTGAAACTCACAATAATCCTGTGAAGTAGGTTCTATAATTATCATCATTTTCTAGTTAAGAAAACAGAGAGAGAGAAGTTAAGTGACAAGGTCACAGAGCCAGGAATTGTCTGAGACTGGATTTGAACTCAGATCTTTCCAGATGCCAGGCAGATGCAGCACTCGATCAACTGGGCCACCTAGTTGGGACTAGAGAGCCATTTGGGACATCCTACCTCTTCCTTTCCCATATTTTTATGAAGGATTCCTGCAACATTTGAATGCAAGGAGGGTCTGTGATTTTGTCACTGAAAGAACAGCTTCGCTAATGGAAAGTCTCCCTCTATGGATGCAGATGATAATCTATGACTTAGAATGTAAACCCTAGGGAACTGCTCAAAGTACATGAAGGTTAAATTATGTGCTTATGTTCACACAGCCAGTTAATCAGTCAGTGAACATTCACTAAGGGCTTACTATGTGCCAAGTACTGTACTAAGCACCAGGGAGACAAAGACAAAAATGCTTTAAAAATACTCACATTCTAATGGGAACACAAGAGAGACATAATTTTACGTGCAAGACCTATATAGCATACATAGAAGGTAATCTCAGAAGAAAGAGGCTACCATGGGGAGACCCAAGAAAGGTCAGAAGGTGCAATTTGAGAAATTGAAGCAAGTCAGGGAAGCTCAGAGGTGCAGATGCAGAAGGGTAACATTCAAGGTATAAGGGATAGAAAACAGTCATGGATTTAGAGGGTCATATGCACCAAGAAGAACAAATTCATTGAATTATAGACTATATGGAAAGAAATAAAGGATAAGAAGACCAGAAAGGTCAGAGGGGATCAGGGTGTGAAGGGATTTAAAAGCCAGAAGAAAAACTTCACATTTGTTTCTGGCAGCAATAGGTAGTCACAGAAGTTTACTGAATGGCAGTGCAAGGTGTATAATACTCACATTAGGAAGATTACTTTGGCAGCTGAATAGGTGATGGGCTGGAGCTCAAGAGAGAGACTAGGATGAGAGATATAGATTTGTATGAAAGACCAAAGTTGAAAAGGTCATGCAGAGTGAGAAGAGGACTAGTAGAGCATCTCAGAGGACAGCTAGTTAGGTGGTGTAATATGTACAAAATGCCAGGAACGGAAACAGAAGGTGTGGTCAGATAAAACAGATGGAGAACAAGAAAAAGTAATATCACAAAAAACAAGAAAGCAGAGAATATCTGGGGGAAGGAGTGGTCAGCAAGGTCAAATGCTAAAGTTCAGAAGGATGAAGACTGAAAAAAAACATAAGATTTGGTAATTAACAGTTAATAGTTTTCTAAATGTGTGATCTTTGTCCAATGATCAATAAACATTACGGTCTCTTTGAGCTATAGATAATATGATCCTATGATATTATGAGCAATTATTCCTTTAACTAAAACTTTCTTCTATCCCAGAGTTTTGGAGGTGGTTTGCTTTGGGAAATAGGTGCTGATAGTGTTTGCTATTTATTGTATTTTCCTGAGACTTATAACAATTAAATTATCTATTTTTGTATGACTATGATGCAAGCCATGTGATTAATGTTGCCTATTCTGCTGGTATTCATAGATGGGAAAAAATTAAGTTTGGAGCCAAAGTTTGAGTTGATATGCGCCCAAACCAAGAAAAAATACATAAAAGTTACATGAAGAAAAGTATTACAAATATAAAGATGGAAAGAAATACACAAACTTCTTCAACATTTCAGTGACCTATGACAGGGGTTGGCAAACTAAGTCTTGAGGACCAAATCTGGCTCATCAGCAGTTTTGGCATATTCTGTGAACTAAGAATAATTTTTACATTAAAACATATGTATGTTTCTATGTGCAAGTATATATACGTGTGTGTGTATGTGTGTGTGTGTGCATAGATATATATGTATTATGCAGGGTATCCTAAGTCTTTGTACAGTTTTAAGTTATTAAAGTTTATCCCACATAAAAACACACATTATATGGAATATGTAGAGTTAAATACATATATGTGCACATATATACCATTTAGATTATATATACATATACATGAATATAGTTGTGTATGAATATGTTAAGGACTAGTTATTGATCAGTATGAGAACTATCTCCATTGATGAAGGCTAAAATTATCTATAAAGTCTTAGAAACTTGCCTGAACCTCAGAATTGATACTGAGTTTTCTAATGATCACACAGCTATTAAGTGCCAGAGACAGAATTTGAAATTAAGGCTTCCTAATTCCAAGTCTAGTTTACTTGGAATCAAGTGATGCTACTCTACCATGCTACCTTTCATTGAACAATCACATTACTTCTCATTGGTCTTCAAAAGGCTTTTGAAATAAGTATTATAATTTTGAAATAAGCATTATAATTTTATAAGCTATCATTTTACAGATGAAGACACCCACAGCACATAAAAAGTAAATTGATATGTTTAAGGTTACTGATTCAATGGTCAAACCAGAACCACAACTCAGTTCTTACTACGTGTGGTTCAGTGCTCATTTCAAAATTATTATATTCTCTCTGATCATTCTGCAATATGACCCAAGAAGACCTGTAGCAGTGCCCCAAAACTCAAGAACAATCTCTTAAAATATATCAACATGAAATTGCCTTTACCCATCTTCATTGACCCTCTATCAGTACACTCTCTAATATTTTTTTAGCAATACTGAATAATCCCTTCTGAACTGGGGATATTGTCCATTGTTTGCATTCTCAAGAAAGCTTGTTCTTACCAATGCTACATTTGTTATATTTAATTTCATCTTAAGAATTTAATAGTAGCTTTACTTTTATCCAAGTTTTTCCCACCTTTCTTATATATACCAATAGGTAATACATTATTTTGGCCTATATTGGAGATACTATAAATATGGATCCAGAAATATGAAACAGTAATTCTATTTTATTTTATGGTGCAGTATACAAGATGGATATCAGTAAGTACAGAAACTGACTTCGTTTTCTTGCACAGGAAAAAAATAAAAGGTTTTACTCAGCAAACTGGCTGAGTAAGTTCTGACTGCATCATAACTTTTTCCAAGAGCACCTTAAATCCCAGTTTATTACTTGAAGTTGTTTATCTGGTACTTTGTATTGCTTAACACTTGCTGCTGGCAGTTTTAAGATAGAGAATAAGTCTTGCTTTGTGTAGACTTCCTTGGCTAAGGAGAAGACAGATTATAGCACAAGTCTACTTGGTGCAGAATTGATTGCTAAGAGCATCATCTTGTTAATATGTAATGAGGTACAAATTGCAAGGACAGGATAATCTCCTCCAGTTTGGTTACAGATACAAAGCTGTGCTGTCCATCACCATTGTCGAGAGATTCAAGTCGCTTTTTTCCTGATTCAATATTCTTCTAGAAAACTCTATAAGGTCAAGTTAACAGGTACTTAAATGCCTATTATGGATCTAGTTCTGAGGAGGACAAAAGAGGAAGAATGGCCCATCACTTTCCTTAAGAAGCCTATATAATCTTGCCAGGGAGACAAGATTCATATACATATTAAAATAAGAGAATTATTAGAAACTGTGTACAAGCAAGAGCTAAAATGGTTGGGACAGCTTCTGACTGCTGGAGAAGTTCAGAGAAGGTGAAATTCAGCATGAGCTTCATAGAAACAGGGGAAAACCAGCTGAGTGGGTCTTGTGGGTTGAATAGAATTCAGATAGATGGAGAAGAGGGCAAGAAAGCAACACTGATCAAAGATAAATAGACAAGAATGAGCATTTTGGATGAAGTACCATATTGGAGAGAATGGGAAAGTGGAGCAGCTTAAGAGATTCAAAGGATTTGTACTGTAGAATAGAAACATGCACATAGTGGGTGTTTTAATAAATGGATGTTAAATCTACTTAGCTTTTATCAAAGAATTTGGTAAAGTTATTCTTGTTCTTTTTGTAGGAAAGATGAAAGAATGTAGGTCAGATGATAGAACAATTAAGAAAATTGAGAACAAATTAGATGGTTAGACCAGGGGTGGGAAACCTGCAGCCTCAGGGCTGCATATAGTTTTCTAGGTCCTCAAGTGCAGCCCTTTGACCAAATCCAAACTTCACAATATTTGGCCAAAGGGTTGCACTTGAGGACCTAGAAGGTCACATGTGGCCTTGAGACCACAGGTTCCCCAGCCCTGGGTTAGACCCTAAAAGTAGTTATGAATGGTTTGTTGTAAACTCGTTTGAGTGACTCCAACAGGAATGCCTCAGGAATCTTTGCTTGACCCCACAATACTTATCAACTTTGCTGATGATGCAAAGGTAACCATTGAATGACAGAATCAGTATTGAAAAAGGTGAGGAAAGGCTAGAAGATTGAAATAAAATGTGAAGTTTATTTGAGTTCAAAAAAATCAACTTCGCAAGATAAAAGGATGTGACTGGATAATAATTCATCTGAAAAAGATTTAGTGATCTGTAAACTCAATATGAATCAAAGTATAATATGACAGGAAAGAAAGCCGATGTGATCTTGGACTTGATTAAGAGTCAGCGTGTAGAACTAGGGAAATCTCTTCCTCATCAGACTACATCTGGAGTAGTATGTTCAGTCCTGTTTGCCATATAGATGTTAATACATTGAAGAGTATCCAGAGGAAGGCAAAAGGATGGTGAAGGGTCTTGAGATGATATCATGTGAGTTTTGGCTGAAGGAACATGAAGGTTTAGGAGGAATACAAAAGTATTCTTCAAGGGTTTGAAGGGCTTCCATGAAGAAGATGGATCCAACTTGTTCTACACAGCTTCCTAGGACAGAATCAGGAGCAACAGATGGAATTCAAAAGAGGCCAAATTTAGACTTGAGGCAAAGAAATACTTCCTAATAATTAGAGCTATCCAAAAGTGGAATAAACTGTCCTAGAAGGCAATGAATTCACCTTTCCTGGGAATACTCGAGTAAAGTCTGGAGAACCATTAAGCAGGTATTTTGAAGATAGAATTCTTATTTAAAAAACATCAGTATACAAGCACTTATTAAGTTCCTTCTATAGATACAAAGACAAAAAAGATAGAAAGCATACTCTGCCCATAAGGAGCTTACATTCAATCAGAAAAGACAATATGTACGTATATGTATTATATATATACACACATACATACATATGCATGTATTATATGTAGAATATATAATGTACATGTGTGTATACATACATGTGTGTGCACACAGAACATATACAAAATTAATACAAGGTCATTTAGAGGAAAAAAGCACTAGTCATTGTAGAATTCAGGAAAATTTCATGAAGGAAATGGTATTTGATCTGTACTTTGAAGGAAACTAAGGATTCTAAGAGATGATGGTGAGGAAGGAGTGCAATTTAGGCACAGGAGATTGTCTACATGCTAAGTGTGTTAGATAAGAGATGGAATAACACTTGTGAAAAACAGAAGGCCAGTTTGATTGGTCTGGGGAGTGTATACAGGGTAACGATGCATAGTGAGTTGGGAAAGATAAATTGGCACCAGGCTGTGAAAGGTTTTAAATTCCAAACAGAGTTTGTACTTGATCTTAGAGAACCACTGAAGTTTATTGAGCAGGGGAATGATGTAGTATCGGTTGGACTAGTTGACCTCTGAGGACCCTTCCAACTCTAAAACTGCAACTCTCTGGAAGAATAAATGAGATATGGTTGGATAGACAGAGGTGGAGGCAGGGTGATGGGGGAGCAGATTATAAATAACTTTGAATGTCGGGTAGAGAACTTCAGGCTTCATCCTAAAAGAAACAGAGTTATTGTAGGCTTTTAAGTAAGGGAGTGGTGAGAAGTGTGCTGAAGGGAATGTTTAGGAAGAATTCTCTGGTGGCAGTGTACAAGCTGGTCTGGAAGTTTACCACTCCTCTATGCTACAGTGACATCCCAAACCATTATACCAAAGAGGTTGTTACCTAATCTGGGAGGATTGTGACTTTTGGAGCCTCATCAGTCTTGATTAAGGTTTTAAAGAACCTTAGAATAACTCCAAAAAGCATCCCCTTCTCCCAGACTCACTCCTTTCTTTCCTTTCAAAGTCATTTAATCTTTCTCTCGGGTAATTTGGCAGTAATACAACTTCCATGGTTTCTTTGGCTGCCATCCTCAGTCATCACCTGAGTTATGGAGGGACCTGACCAGACAAGGGCCATGGGGTAGCAGCCCTGAATTGTCTGTTAATAATCTATCCCTAGATGATGAAAATTTCAAGTGGATTCCTAGTTCTTCTGTATCCTGATTGGAATGTTATAAGCATGTAGGGTTGATTTGGTTCCCCCCCCCCTCATCTTCACTTACAGTCAAAGCCTTTCATAGCCCTCCATGGCTATGTCTTATTCTTTCATGCATTGTTATAATTCTTTAATACAAGTCAAGTAAAAGCTTGCAGATTTTAGTTTTATTCTTCTAAGAATGAATTTGTTATAGAACATGGAATTCAGGAGGTAGTTGGAACTTAGGATGTAGTGGATAAGAGTTCTGAACTTGGAATGAAAAAGATGAATTCAAATCCTGCTTTCACACATTAACTAGTTGTGTGATACTAGGGATGGAAGCTCAATTCCAGGTGGACAGTCTCGGGCGGGTAAAGGTGGGAACTTCTAAATCTTAGAGTTCTCACGAGACCCCCCAGGAAACGACTGGGAATCGAGGTGAACCGAGCTATCTCGTGTATTTCTGCCTCTTCCCATGAGAAACGTGATGGGAGAGAGCTCTCCCCGCCCTCGAGATTGTCCCGGATCTGGGCACACTATTGTTATCTAACAGCACGGTATTCAGATGCAAACTATGCTGCTGAAGAGTTTAAGTAGGATCAGGAAAGCCTGAAAGCTCTCTTGGGCGGAGGGGCACGGAGCGGACAGGACAACAAGGCTCCGCTTTTCCTCTCTCCTCTCTCCCCTCCCCCTCTCTCCCCGCTCATACTTCTATTTCCAATCTCTTATTGTAAGATCTTTGCCTCCTTGGGAGATTCTTCGCTCCCTCCTAAGGAAGAATTCCCCTGCACTTGTAACTAGACCCTGAAATAAAGCTCAACCCTTGTTTGACTCTGGAACATCCTTTCTCTCATACGAGCATCCGGTTTGGCCAACCAAAGACCTCCGATAGAGGTAAGGGAAGAATCGGGTAGCCCTCAGGCCTCTAGGCCTGGCAGTGTGACCCTGAGGAAATCAATTAACTTTGCTCAACCTTGGTTTCTTTATCTGTAAAATGAAGAAAATAGCTCACAACTCATAGGGTTCTTATGAGGACCAGATGAAATAACACATAAAAAAGTTTTTCAAAATTTAAAACACAATGTAAATGATAGCCATTATTATTACTTATCAAAGGTTAGCATACCATGAAGGAATAGTCAGACAAATTTGCCTACAACCAGGAAAAAAAAGCTCTAAAACCTAACTATGTGAATTCGGAGAATTCTAGTAACAGAGGGTCACAGTGTTTTCTTTCTTCCCTGGAAGAGAGACTGAGACTATCCTAAGTACTGAGCTGGAGCAGATCTCTGCCAGGCAGGAATGCTTTAAACGAAGAAGGTGACAGAAGTAGGAAAGAGTAACAGTAGCTGCAGCAGCACCAATACAACGGTGGGTGGAGAGAGAGAGAGACAGAGACAGAGACAGAGACAGAGACACAGAGAGATAGAGACAGAGAGACAGAGCGAGACAGAGACAGAGATAGAGACAGAGACAGAGAGACAGAGAAAGAGAGAGAGACACAGAGAGATACAGAGAGAGAGAGAGAGACAGAGAGAGAGACAGAGACAGAGACAGAGATAGAGACAGAGACAGAGAGACAGAGAAAGAGAGAGAGACACAGAGAGATACAGAGAGAGAGAGAGAGAGAGACAGAGACAGAGACACAGAGAGACAGAGACACAGAGAGAGAGAGAGAGAGCTCATTTATAGATGTTTTGTGTTGAAAGTTCAGGGTCTGGGCATTGCAGACTTGGCTACAGGAGTCCCAGCCTCTTCTCTTTTGTGGGGAAAACCTCTGAGGAGGATAGTTGAAATAGATTGAAGCTACTATTTCTTATTGTTTCTCTAAAGGACAGTGAAAGGTTTAACTTCTCTTCTTTCCCAGTGCTGGTTACTGACAAGCATTTCTCCATTATGTCTTTATGTCTTTAAAATATTTCTAATTCCTGCTTTGCTGCGTATTATACCATGATAGAAGGCAATTTCTCTATGATAACGATTATATACTAATTGCAAAGGTATGGAAGGTTGATTTGGAGGGTTGCAACAAAGGAAGCCAGTAGTTTGTGGTGCACAAATAAAGAGACAGAAAGGATGAATTCTTTTTTTCCCTTCAGTTTAACTCCTTGGGTACTCACTGAAAAACAAGGGTGTAATCTGGGAAGAACTTGACCTGCCCACACTCCTAAGAGAACCAGTGTCTCTTCTTTTCACTTTTGTTTTTCACCAGAACCAACAAACCTTGACATATGATACCACCTATTGGTTGAAACAGGAAATTTAAAGTAATAACTATTAGGTCCATGAAAATTTAAAGTGATGGAGAAAGGAGCTAAGAAAATATTTTTCCATCCCCTTTTCTTTTGTCCCCTATATTCTATCACCCAGAAAACCCTTTTTCTTCCTTCTAAATAGAGAAAAAAATAACAGATCTCAATTTCATAAAACTGGAATTGATCTGTGTGAAGCTGGGGTAAAATCTTTATAATGCACCTGTTTATCGTGCATATCACCTCAGAAATGAGACCATAAAGGCCCAGGTAGAAATTTTGATTTAATAGAATTGGAGGCCTTTGCCCTACTTACCTCCAGCATCAAGTCCAAATTATTTGCTTATCTGTTAAGGCCTTTTCATATGTGTCCCAGGGTATTCTCTCCAAATGCTACTTTGGTGGATACACTGCATAGGCAAGAGATGATGCTTGGAAATGATTAATTCCAGGTAGATAAAAGCTTAATATCCTTGTGAGTGTAACACAGTTCAATTTGCTGCATTGTTATTTTTAGCAAGCAGCAAATAAGAGCAAATGATATACTTTCTCACCAAACCCTTCTTTGTCTCTTCCATCACTGGACAACATTTAAAAAAATAACTCTAGATAAAATCCAGTTCGTTAGCTAGTTATATACCTCTCTCAAGGAAGCATTAGGATTAATTAAATCAGGTTTTTAGAATACTTTGAAAATTATAAGTATTACAGTAGTACTAAGAATCAATCATTTAGCAAAAGCTATAAGTTATAGGCCATTCCTCATACATTATAGAAATGTTTTAACATGAATGGGAAAAAAAAAGTCTACAGTTTGTATGGGCAATAGATGGAAAAGAGGGTTTTAGGAAAAGGATGAAAGAAAGACAACTTAGAAGAAGAAACTGAGTTGAAAGCAGCGATAAGGTCTTGGTAATGTTCTTTAACAGTAGGAATCCCATATTTATTCCAAGGGTACAAGCTGGCCAGCCCCCAGCTGCTGGCTGCTGACCTATGATATCTTGTAGGAGACAAAGGTGACTCTTCTCCGTACCTAACACAGTGCCTAGCACTTTATAAGTGCATCTTGATTGAGTGATTCACCTAGGTAGTGTTTAAAACACAAAAATCCTGAGGTACATGTGCATAATTTCCCTTGGTTCACAACACTTCATCGAACCTATAATATTGTGCCTCCCCACTCCCACATAGACCCTCAACATGGGACAACCCTTTGAGGCTATCCTTGGTGTTCATTTTAAAGAGATTATACTTATTTAAGAACATTGAGTTGATGGGGAACATTCAGGAAAAAATGTTCACTTCTTGAAACATGAAAAGGCCTTAATAGATAGGCAAGCAATTTGGACTTGATGTTGGAAGTAAGTAAAGCAGAGACCACCAGTTCTATTATCTTCAAAGTCTCCATTTGGTACTTTCTAGTCTTATTCCTGAGCCTAGCACCACCAAAGCATGGTCCTTGACCCTGGGTCCCCAGGGTAACTTTACCTGTAGACAAAATATCCATAAGAGCCAATGCAGGAGTATGCCGGAACCAGTTTGAACCAGCTCAGTTTAGGAGAGGTGATTGTTATATTTTCAGCACTGAACATTTACATTTCAGAAATCAGCGTAAGCTACAGATGAGCGCTGGGTTAATAGTTTTGTTGATTTTTTTTTGGACTGAAGAAAGTGATAGAGCTAATATTATAATAAACTTAGAAGTAATGTGGCATGCTTCCTCCCCGCCCCCCCCCCCCCGCCGAGAGCCGTTTATAAATATTTACCAGCACACCGCTAGCCTATGCCTCTTTGTTTATATCCTCCCTTACTACTCACAAATCTCACTAGTTCTTCATTTTTTTTGGTTTGTGTTATTCATATCAGGCCTAGAGGTGTGTACAACAGATAGCTCCTTCAAATCCTGCCTCAGGCCCAATTAGTTGTGGGATCCTGGGCAAGTCATTTGCCTTTTCTCAGCCCAGTTTCCTAATCAATAAAATGAGGATGGTAATATTAGCTCCCTCACATGGTTGTTGTGAGGATCACGTGAAATAGCCTTCATAAAGTCCATCAGTGACTATTATCATTCTCCCAGAGCTGTGCTCTCTGATAAGTAACAAAGGAAAAAATCACAAAACTAACTCTAATATATTAGCTAATTAATATGTAACAACCATTCCCAACCCCTAGGTAATACAAGCCCCAAACCAGTTAAAATGAAAGTGTCCATAGAAGTCTCCAAAGAAATAATAGTAATTAATAATAATAGCTAGCATTTGTATAGCATTTACTATGTGCCAGGTACTATGCCAAGCACTCTACAATATTATGCCATTTGATTCTTACAACAATCCTGCCAGACATGTGCTAATATTGTCCTCATTTTACAATTTGAGGAAACTGAGACAGAGGTTAAGTGACTGACTCAAGGTCACACAGTTAGTCATTGAGACATGATTTAAACTCTGATTTTCCTGATTCTAGAAGCAACCCTTTATCTATTGTATGATGTAGCACCTTAATAAATCAGTAGGAAGTCTCTTTTGGTCATATAGACTTTTGGGTGATGCTGTGTTATACTTTTCACCAAGTAGGACTGGCCCACTTTCTGTAGAGTGGCAATGTGGTGTCACGGAAGGTCTACTAGTCTGAGAGTAAAAAGAGTTTGAGCACATATTCCATTATCTGGAAATACTGAGGAAGCTAGATGGTGCAGTGGAAAGAGTACCTGGCCTAGCGAGAGTCAGGAAGACTCATTTTCCTGAGTTCAAATCTGGCCTCAGATACTTACTAGTTCTGTGACCCTGGGCAAGTCACTTAACCCTGTTTGTCTCAGTTTCCTCATCTGTAAAATGAGCTAGAGAAGGAAATGGCAATATCTTTCCCAAGAAAACCTCAAATGGGGTCACAATGAGTCAGACGTGACTGAAAAATGACCAAACAACAAAACATTGAGAAGCTTATTTTACTTTTCTGTGTCAGTGATAAAATTAGATGTTTGGACTAGATGATTACAAATATCCTTGTCTCCCCCATTAGAATGTCAGCTACTTGAGGGTGGGTATTGCTTTATTCTTTACATTTCCATCCCCCCCCACCTGGCACTGTACCAAGCAATAAACCAATGCTTAATAAAATCTTGTGGACTGATTGATTTCTAGCCCTAAAGCTCTTTTTCTTTTTTTGTGTGGTTCCAAACCCATTAAATAGGGATGAGCATAAGAAATGCCTTGCATATCTCTGAGAGGAATTGTGGGACTCAAATGAAGAGCTCTGAAAACCATAAAGTCTATGTAAAATAACAGTAGCTGACATTCCTAGAGGGTTTAGAAATTTCAAAAGTGTCTTCCTCCTAAGAATCTTGTTAGGTAGCCGGAGCAGGATATATTACTGACTTTTTACAGATGAGGAGTCTGAAACACAGAGAAATAAAGTGACTCCAAGGCGACTAGAGCTAGGATTGGACCCCAGGTCCTCAGATTCCAAGGTCAGATCCCTTTTTGATTATTATTACCGCGATGCTGCTACTGCTACTTCTGCTGAATAGATGTAAGATGTCAAATTATGGCCCAAACTTGCAAGTCAGTTCAATTTCATGCTATCAGAGTAGACAGTTGGAAAGCCAGAGGGACACTGGTACCAAGATTTTGGCATTTAAAAATAAAATAGTGGGTGGATTTTCATGAAGTCTTTGTCTACCAAAGGTATACAGGTTATATTTTTATGTCAATCAATAGTTTTGACAACCAATTAGCTAGCAGGGTTTTTTAAAGGACAGGACACCCTGATATTTGTCACCATTGAGGATTTGCTCTTCAGTTTTGAAATATAGCCTTTGAGAAAAATCTTTGAAACTCTCATTAGTCCAAGATAAAGTAATTTCAAGGCTCAAGTACTATATATATTTTGAAAGAAATAGTAGTATAAGCTATATAAGAGATACCTATATTTAGGCAACTCAAGGATTTTATTTGCAATTACTGCAAATAAAATTGTCCCAAGCCTGCTATATGTTTAGTATAGTCTAATGTGAGGTAATCCAATATAGATATTGGAAGTGGCATGGCATTGTGGATAAAGCCTTGCCCTCACAGTCAGAGAGATGTGGGTTCCAGTCCCAAGTCTGACAGATATTGACTCTATGGCCTTGAACAAGTCCGTTACTCTCCAAGTGTCCCATGTAACTTTTCAAGGTTATATGCTGCAAATTAGATACTTATATTCATTAGTAAAGAAAGATACCTAAGTAGCAATACCTTATTCTAATGAAATCACAAGATTTATTAAAAATACAGAAGTTAGAGTTGTCAAAAAACCATGAGTCCATGTAAAGCATCAAAAGTGGCAATTTGAACATTAGTGGCTTAGACATAGATTTTGAGGGGACAGCACAGTGTAGGGAGAGGATACAGGATTTGGAGCCATTAAACCTGGTTTCCAGTCTTCATTCTATTTCTAGCTAGATGTGTGATCTTGGGCAAAGCATCTCATTTCCTTGGGGCCTCCAGTACAGTATAAGTCTCTTGGTGGTAGAACTGTTTATGTAGTCCTAACACCTGACATGGTACCTTTCATATAGATATTTAATAAACACTCAAAGTGAATGAAATGGGACTCTATTTCCTTCCTTTTAAAGTAAAAGGATTAGATATCCAAGGTTGCTTCCATTTCTAAAATTCCCAGTCACTAGATCTACAAGACAGTTAATTTAAAATGCAATTCTGACATGAGTATTTGAAGTCCATTTGGATTCATACTGTCCTACCTGTGGGACTATTGATCCTCTTTCAGATTGGTTATATACTCAAGTTGCATTTACTGTCCCACAGCACCAATTTATGTGTGATATTGTGAAATCAATAACATACAAAATAAAAAAAGGCAGAATAATTACCTGCTTCAGTATTAGAGGTCCCTTCAGAATATCACTTTGGATACCATCAAGAAATATTGTTGTATTGTGCTTGGATGTCACTGTCAGAGAGAATTTATTAAAACCAATGCATTTTCGGTAAATTGTGAGCAAGGATATCTTTTAAAATAGCAATAGAAATATGGTAGGAGAGAGAGAGAGAGAGAGAGAGAGAGAGAGAGAGAGAGAGAGAGAGAGAGAGAGAGAGAGAGAGAGAGAGAGAGAGAGAGAGAGAAGAGGGGAAGGAAAGAGAAAGGGGGAGCAAAGGGACTGAGAACGTGGAGAGAGGGAATGAGGAAGGGAATGGAGGGAGGGGGGGAGAAGCAAGATGTAGAAGGGCTGAAGCACCTTACCAATCAGTTTCAAGAGCTAGAGAGCTGAGATGCAAGGTGATTACTACTTCTGTGACCTTGAGCAAATTACTTAACTTTCCTGGGCTTAGTTTCCTAACCCGTAAAATAGTGAGGCTTGGACTAGCTGACCTGTAATAGCCCTTTAAGCTCTGAATCTATCATCCTGCTAGATATAACCTCCATTCTAATATCTTAGACAAGGGTGGGTTGATTGACCCCACACACAAGGGTGGTCAAAGCGTCAGTCACGAAGAAGGAGTGTGCTAAGAATCATTAAATAGTGTGAAGCATGATGGAATTGGATTCAGAGGCCCTGGATATAAATCTTTCTACTTTAAGCAAGTCACTTTCTTTGAGCTAGAGTTTCTTTGTCTCTAAAATCTCTTGGTTTAGATGATCTGTTAATTTTCTTGTCTTGCAACATTCTCTGAACTAATAAGACTAATAAGGCTTAATCCCTGGAATCTTGGAACTGTAGGAAGATAATTAACTCATGAGAACTGAGTAAACTAGTGAAATTCCCTTTTGTGACTTTATCTCTCAGAGGAGATTGTCAAGAGCAGGGAAGTCTTGGCACATTCCCCCACCACTCTCAATTTTGTCAGTCTGTACAGATTCCAGTCTGTCAGAGTTACCAACAGTATTAAAATGATGAATAAAGAGTCCAGGTTTGCCCCTAGCTTACAATTTTTAGAATATATATAATGGTACTGTATAAATCTCCAATATTCCTTTTTCGAAATTATCATTGTCTTAACCAGATTGTAGATACCTAGAGGTGAGAGATTGACTCACATATCTGTTAGAGGCAGATATGTGGTGCAGTGGATACAATCTTGGGCCTGGAATCAGGAAGATCTGCATTCCAAACCAGCCTTAGACACTTCCTGTGTAACTCTGACCTTATCACTGTCTGCCTCAGTAGAATGGAAATAATGATAGCACCTCCTTTCAAGGGTTGTTGTGAGAATCAAATGAGATGGTATTTTAAAGCACTTTGCAGACTTCAAAGCACTATATGAATGCTAGCTTTCAGCAGCAGCAGCAGCAGTGGATAGCCTTGGAGGTACCACACATATCACGCATTTAAATGGAAGTTGAACTGAATTTAATTTGGCCCCAACTCCATATTCCAAAACACTGCTACGTCTTGACCAGTCCTCTCCTCCTTTGTCCCAGTCTTTGAGGAGTGTCTGTTTCTTCTCTTGGTTAAGACTAACACCTCAGCTTGTGCCCTGATCTTATTGTGGGATAATGTGCTATACTATAAGCTAGGAATCTGAGTTCAAATCCTACTCAGATGCTTCTAGATATGTGACTCTGGGAAAGTCATTGAACTCTGCTTCACTTTCTTTTTCTGTTGAAATTTAGATAATAATATCTACTTTACAGAATTATAATGAACATCAAATGAGGTAATATATGTGCAATATTTTGCAAACTTGAAAGTGCTATATAAATGGTAGGGATTTATATTGCTAGTGTCCAGCATTGTATCTTGTATACAGTAGGCATACAATAAAATATATTTATTGAGCTAAATCATTCAATGAATGATTATGTTTTTAATCTACAACTTTGAATCCCTTTTTCAGAGTTGTGTCCTTCACTTCAAAAGACGACATTTGAATAGTTTTTACCTACACCTTCTAGTTTTAAAAAGTACTTTCAAGCCTCCTCAAAAAATGTGCTCTGAGCCAACTGTTTGGTACAGGCTAATTAAGCCTGTATTTTATGTGTTAATCTTTACATGCTGACAGAGACGTTTTACAATATTTCATTGTAGGATGACCATAAACATAAGTTGACCGTTTAAAATTGCCATCTACTTTGTTGCCTCTTTGGGCTCATCTTAGATTCTGATACCATCCAGGTTTTAATTCATATATGCAATTGATATTCAGGGAGAGAAACCTATCTGAAAGTCTCCAAGTCTCTCATTAACCCTCGGGTTGTGCTATATCATAATAAGAGTACTAATAATAATATCTAGCATTTATATAGCACTATTATGTGTCTGGTACCATATGTAGTGATTTACAAATATTATCTCATTTGACGTGATTCATAAATCACAGTATCCCCTCATACCATGACATAATTGGAATGAAGGGGAAAAGGAAAGATGGAGGACTTGGGAGGGGCTTCAGTTCTAGAAACAAACCAATCAACTGATCAATACCAAATCCACGGACTGCAGAATCTGAACGAGCAGAAAACTCAAATACCCCAAACTGTTCCTGTTCTTTACTTTCATACAAGTGAGAAGAGTGATTAAAATTAATAGCCAGGATTTGTTCAGAGAACAACTTCCAGTGTATGCCAAAGGGTCAGTATAGCATAAGTCAGATCAGAGGCAGCTTGGTGTAATGGAAAGAACGTTTGACAGCAAATAGAGAGAGCAAGATGAAACTCCAGGCTATGCCACCAATTTTCTGTGTGAATTTAGACAAGATGTTTTACCTCTCTAGGTCTCAGTTCCTTTATCTAGAAAATGAAGAGGCCGGACTACATAACCCCTAACATCCCTGAAGACTCAATGGTTCTGTGATTCCCATAGCTTCTACATCTGTAGATCTGTCCTTTGTTCTTGAAGAGGACCATGACGTCAGGAAGGTGATGTTGTGACTTGCCAGTGAGTTGGATTTAAGTGAGGGAAGGCTGTGCAAAGTCACTGCCTCAATTTCACCTTTGGAGCCATCTGGATCAGATATCAGCCAACACAATTGGAGATGGCCTAGATGTAATGAGGAACCTTGGCCTTTTCAAGCTCAAATCAACAGGTCTCAGACTGACTAATGATAAACAGTGATTAAGGATTAAAAGGAAATGAGGCAAAGAATGGCCTCCTTAAAAAAAAAAATGTCTGCAAGGGGAAGACCTCAGGATTTCTGGCCAAAATAGAAACAATTGCTATTTACACTCATTTTGAGCCAATCAGGGCTCAAACAATGACCAAATAGGGTTGGTCTGGGACCTATTATTGGGCAGTTGAAGAGAGCCAGAGTGATTTGGGGTTAGGTTAGTCCTTAAGAGAAAAAGGAAAAAAAGTTTCAGAGATCAAAAATTTACATTCTCTTTGGGCAGAGCAACTGCAGATAAAGGTGTAATACCCTGTGTGGACCCAGGAAAAAAAAGAAAGGAAGGAAGAAAGAACCTGTGGTCTATTAACAGCATTAGGACATTCTGTTCAGCATAGTCTTAGCATTTAGATAATTATGCAATTATCTATAGGATGTGTGATGTCATTTTTTTATTATACCCCAACAATGTAGGTCCTTCACATCCATGCCTACCCATCATGAGAGCCTCTAATCCATATCCTCCCATAAATATACATTTTGGAGATACATTGAATAGAGTGCTGAACCTGGAGTCAGGAAGACTCATCTTCCCTGGATTGAAATCTGGTCTCAGACACTTACTCCCTGTGTGACTCTGAACAAGTCAGATAACTCTATTCATCTGTAAAGTGATCTGGAGAAAGAAATGGCAAACCACTACAGTATCTTTGCCAAGTGGTCATGAAGGGTCAGACATGACCAAAAATGACTGAATAAAATACTTTATGTCATTCATAGTCCTTGAAAATAGTTAACCTATGTCATGTATGTTTGGTATTTCTGTCAACTGACCATTTCAATCTTCTCTCTCAAAATTACTGTTCACATCTTCTACAATCAAGTCAAAAAGAACTGTGGTCATTCAATCTCTCCCACTTGAATGAATATATTTACTCTGTGCTCTTCAGTTAGAATGTAATCTTTTTTCCCTCTCTCCCTACTGAGTACGATGCTGGCAAATGTTTGACAAGTTCTCTGGAGAAAAAAATGTACTCAAGGTGTATTTTTAAGTTAAATCTGTATAATTAACATTTTCCCTTCATTTTCTTAAGTCTAGACAATCAAACAAAACAATAAATTAAGCCCTAATCAGTTTATTTTCTGATTTCTAAGGAGTAAACTCTCACACCAAAAGTTTAACTGTTGGGGTCTATTCAAGCAAACCTCTGTCTGCCCCCATCCCATCTCCACCTGTTGAAATCCTATACATCCTTTAAGCTCCTGGTATTCTTTTCCCCATGAAGTAGAGATCTTCCTTGTTCCCTGTCAGTGAGATGTAATGTGGCTCTCCTCAAAGTTCTCCTAGACCTTTGTTCACTTATCATGCTTTAATTTTTATTGTAATTATCAGAAAATCTCAGAGGCCAACACATAGAAACCATACCTCTAACAGAGGCCCAATACAACATAGCAGACAAATAATTTAAGCATTCTTTCTTGAATAACTTCAGTATAGGGAACTATACAACACACTCTACTTTTGGCTAGCTACGATTTTTTTTAAAAAACTAAGTTTTCATTTTATTTTTATCTCATCACAGTTTTCCCCATTATTCTACCCTCTGCAAAGGGAGCCTTCTCATAGAACAAATCATATTTTTGAAGTTATTTTTAAAAAAGAAAAAAGGAAGAAAATTATGATAATTAATTAACACATCAAAAAAAATCTGAAAATATGTACAGTATAAAATCTGTGGACCTCTTACCTCTGCAAATGAGAGGCCTGAGAATGACTTTTCACATCTCATCTTTCAAACCAGGCTTGTTTTTTTTATAATTTTGAAGCATTGTCTTTTGAATTGGTCTTGGTGGTCGTTCTTTTTAATGAAATTCTTTTAATTTATTCATTATAAATATTTTTAAAATTTCATTTTTTATTACATTTTAAGTTTCAAACTATCCTTCCTTCCCTACTCTGCACTAGAGAAGGCTACCTATCATGTTAAATAGGTTTAAATTTAGAGCAAGCCTACATCAGTTCATTTGCAAAACTTTGATCTACTTCTAGTGGGAACAAATAAAGACCAGATGTCTGTCCCCTTCTTAACTCAGAAAGCCCTTAAAATGCTTAAACACCATTCTCATATCTGCAGCAAGTTTTTTCTTCTTCAGACCTAACTTCACTTCCATCAAGGGATCAACATATGGTATGATGTAGCGTCGCTTCACCATCTCTGGATCCCTTCTTCTGGATCCTCTCTAGTTTATCAAAGTGCTCCCTAGAACAGGGTACTCAGAACTGAATACAATTCTGCAGAAAGCATCTGGCAGAAAAGAATACAGGCTTTTACTTTCATATTACTAAATGCTCAGCCTCTCTTAGTGAAGTTTAAGTTTATTATTTTGGCTGTTAGGTAATACTGACGCTTCATATTGCACTTAACTCTAGGTCTTTTTCATAGGAACTATTATGTAAACATACCTTTTCATCTAGTTACCCGGGCATGCAAACCTAAGTATTTTCTGACATCTATGTCTCATCTCTCCAACATCCAATATTTTGTCAGCATCTGTTGATTCTACCTTTGTCTCTTCTCTTGTCTCTTTTTCTCCTGTAATGGCAAGTAAAATAGGATCTTTTGCTGTTTTTGTTTTAGTATAATCAAGTATAATGCCTCTATTTGAATATGATTATGAAGGCTATTTCCCATCCATTGTTGGGCTTGGGAAGATTTGTAGGAAGGTCCAAGCCTTTTTTTTAACGAGGCAGTGGTTCTCAAGGGATATGACACCTTCAGTTCTAAAAAGTGTATAACGCCTGTGAGGTGAGGGTTTTATTTTGGGGCTTACTGACTAGAAGTGTTTGTTTAGCCAGAGGAGGACTCTGGGAACCTGCTAAGGTGTGTCCCTTCTCCATCCCAGCCTTTGAGAACCCAGATGTCATGTTTCCCTCTCTGGTAACGACAGATGGAACTGTCTGTTGAATTCAGGCAGAGGAAGCCATGTCTGTTGATCTTTGATTTCTCTACATTTCCCTTGAAGTTCAGGGTGTTGACTCCTCCGAACTAGGTGAATGATACTGTGCTTGATGAAAGTTTTCCTTTTATGAATGCAGCTCTAAGAACCCCCGGGGATAGCAGGCCCCTCCCCCTGTATGTTAGGGTGCTTACTGTTACATCTCTTCTGACATTGTCACCAACCCACTGCAGTACTTCATCACCTCACCCTTGAATTACTGCAATAACCCACTTGCTGACCTAACTGCCACAAGTTTCTCCCCACTCTAGTCCATCCTTTATTTAGCTGCCAAATTAATCTTCCCAGAGTGTAGGTCTGACTATGTCAATGAACTCTAATAGTTCCTCATTGCCTCCAAATTAACTACAAAATCTTCCGTTTGGTTTTTAAAGCCCTTTATAATCTGATCCCACCTAGTTTTCTAGTCTCACT
The DNA here is from genome assembly GCF_028372415.1 of Notamacropus eugenii. Lineage (NCBI taxonomy): Eukaryota > Metazoa > Chordata > Mammalia > Diprotodontia > Macropodidae > Notamacropus > Notamacropus eugenii. The sequence goes on from NC_092872.1 coordinate 585,335,635, forward strand.
TTCTATTTATACCCCTTCTCCTACTCTACAATCCAGTGACACTGGCCTTTTTGCTGTTCTTGCCACATGACACTACCTCTCTCAGATCTAGTCATTTTCTCTGGCTATACCCCATGCCTGGACCTCTCTCTCTCATCTCTAACCTCTGGCTTACCTTTGAGTGAGATGAGAAGATTGTGAAGACTTTTCTTAATAAAAATATGGGGAATGTTGTATTTTCTAAACAAAATTTCTCTTCCATAAGGCCTCTCTCCTTGGATACACGCATTTCAGGTATCCAGGGCCTATGGACGGTCAGTTGGTTTTTCCCCGCCTTACCAGCTACCAGCTTTCTTTGTGAAAGTGCTGTGGGCTGTAGCCAAAACTTGGAAGTTACTCAGATCTCCCCTTTGTTGTACTATTGCCACATCAAGGATACCAGCTCCCACTTCTCCCCCTCCCCTCTTTTCTAAAGCCACATCAGAAATTAAGTTAGATATTAGATGAGGTAATTGTGTTGGGATAGATGAAGATTTCCCGCGATTTGTCGAGTTTTTCCCGCTTAGATTGTGAGCCCACCTCCCAGCCAATGGAGAAGTGGGATAGTGGGGAGGTGGGATTCTCTGTGTTAAGGTATAAAAATTGTGCTTCAATTTCTGTAATTTGCCTCCTTCTATTAGATGCCCCAACCTGGTAGAAGGATGTCCCTTTCTTGAAAAAATTGTAATAAATCATTTTTCTGTTCTTATTGAGAAGCCTCTTCATTTATTTAAAATTTTGAGTAAGGGTCTTTTTATCCCATACATCTTGAAGGAAGCATCGTCTGTAGGAAATCTTTCCCTGTTCCCCTTAATGTTAATGCATTCCCTCTGAGATTATCTCCAATCTATCCTTAACATATTTCATTTTTCTATACTTGTTTGGATGTCATATCTTACATTAGATGATAAACTCCTTAAATTAATGGATTTTTTTCTTTTTTCTTTTCTTTGTATTCCCAGGATTTAGTCTAGTGCCTAGCACATAACAAGAACTTAACAATTGCTTGTTGACTTGAATTCACTTTACTTGTACTTTTGATTTTTTCCCCAAATTTATTAATTTGTTTTCAGCTTTCAACAATCACTTCCATAAATTCCAGATTTTCTCCCCCT